>NC_067308.1:1508439-2194328 GCF_020740795.1 Apus apus | reverse complement strand
GGGACCCCCTGCTCACGCGAAGCCCCCGGAGGGCCCCCCAAGTGAGGCCCGGGCCGGAGGGAGGGGGGCGAGGAGGGGCTGCGCGGCGGGGGTCGCTCTGGCGGGGAGCGCCGGGCCCGGCCCGTCGATCGTCCCGGGGTGTCCTGCAAGCCCCGGCCCTTGGGTCGCCGGCCCAACGTGTCTGGCGCCTCCGAGCCGGAGAGGGAAGGGCTGCGCCTGCGGTGCCCGTGCCGGGCGCGGTGCTGCTGCCCGCGGCTGGTGCCGGCGCTCACGCCTGTCCCCGCAGCCCGTGGCTGGGGCGGCGGCGGGAGGGGACGGCGGAGGAGGAGCTGGAGCAGGCGCCGCAGGAGCAGCGGCTGCTCTCGGCCCCGCAGCGGCGGGAGGAGCTCCGCCCGCAGGTGAGTGCCGCCCGCTGCCGGGGCCGCGCTGGGGCGGGCAGCGCCGGTGCCGAGCCCGGCCCTCAGGGCCCGTGTCCGCCCGGAGGAGCGGGCGGCAGAGGAGGAGGAGGCCCGGCCGGCGGGTCTCGGCGCGGCCCGGCTGCAGGAGGGCGCGGGGAGCCCCGGGGGAGGCGGGCGCTGTGCGCCCCCCAGGGCGGGCGCAGCCTCCCCGGAACCTCCCGCTCCCTCCGCAGCTCCAGCAGAAGGGCCGGCGGCAGCGCCTGGTCGCCGAGGACGGGAGTGCCCCTGCGGTGCTGGGGGCTGGAGGTGCCGGCTGTGGGCACCGCGCCCCTGGGCAGCTGTGACCTCTTGGCTGCAGGTCTGTGGCAGCCTCGTGAGAGCTGGTTTGGGGGTGCTGGGGGGGGTTCCTGCTCCCTTCCAGAGGTCGGCGTGCATGGCAGCCTCCTCTCTCTGCTCCAGGCTCCCAGAGCAGCAGCGGGAACCTCTGGAAACGTGGCGAGGGATTTCAACAGCTGGAGCCCTTCTGGGACATCCCCGTGGTAAGGATGGGGAGGTTGGGGATGTGGGAGCTGGGCTGGGGTCTTTTGGTGGGGGCTGCCCTCCCTGGGCAGCAGGAGGAGGCTGCAGGAGCCCCTCACCCTGCTCTCTTCCCTGCAGGTGGGCTTAGTCAACAGCCTCAAGTTCTCAGCAGCTGGTGACTTCCTGGGGGCCTCGGGCAGGAGCACAGGTACTGTCCCCCCTCCCCAGCACAGCCCTCTCCTCTGGAGCTCAGCAGAGAGTGACCCACGTGTCTCTCATCTACAGGCTTGGCCAGTGGTGGGGGCTCAAAGAAGCTAAAAACAGCATTTGCATCATCCTCCTGAAGTGGAGGAGCACAGCCCCCAGCCCTGAAGGCCCCAGACAGCTTCTGGCCCCTGTCCCCAGAGCCCCTGACACAGAGGAAGTGACACAGCTCAGTCCTGAGGCTTGGACCATGTCATTGTAGCTCCCTTGTGAAGCCTTTCACAGCTGTGTCACCCACTGGGTTAAGACTTTGATATCTTGGAGTGGTACAGGATAGAAATCCATGAACCTGGTCAGGGTTTACTTCTTGAATTGACCCTTTGACCTTCCCTACTTGACCCAAACGGTTGTGTGGTCCTAATCGCTGCAGATTCACTTTGGTTCCAGCTCCCATGGTCTTTTCACCCTTTAAGCTCCTTTGGCCAGAAAAGGATGCAGATGCAGGAGCCTGAGAAAGCAGTTCCCAATGTGGTGGAAGCTGATGACTCTTGCTGGTCCCTGGGGCATGCAATCTCTTTCCAAGGAGCTCAGAAACTCATCAGAGTGGAGCCTTTCAGCACGATGCTGCCTGTAGATGAGTTTCTGCTGGTCACGGACAACAAGCACCCTGTGTAAGTAGGACACCTTTGATGCTAGGGTTAACATCAGCTGGGGCTTGCTGAATTATCTTCAGCCACATGATGTTGGTGCGTCTCACTTTTGTAGCCTGGCTGGTGGGCGACAGGGCTACTCTGTGTGTTTCTTGGTTGTTTACAGTGGAGCTCCTGACAGAGGTGACAGCTGCTGCAGGGGAGTTATTGTGCCTTCCTGGTGGCCAGTTATTTTCCCTAGCAGGTGCAGGGCTTGTGAGCTGGTTCTGAGACACTTGGGTGTCTCTGAGAATGGAGGCTTTGTTTGCACAGATTGTGGGTGCGTGTAATGGTCTTGAGTTCCACCAGGGGAGGCTTAGCTTAGATATGAGAAGAAACGGCTTAACTGAAAAAGTAACTAGACACTGAAACAGGCTGCCTGGGGAGGTGGTTGAGTCACCATGCCTGGAGGTGTTTAAAAGCTGGGTAGATGTGGTGCTGAGGGGCATGGTTTAAGCACTGGACTTGGTAGAGTCAGGTTACTGGTTGGTAGAGTTTGGTTATGGCTAGACTTGATGGTCTTAAAGGGCTTTTCCAACCAGAACAAACCTGTGATTTTGTCAGGCTTGTGGTCTGGCTGCAGAGAGTCAGACTCCATCCCAGCAACTACCTCCCCTCTCGGGACCTGTTTGCTGGGTGTGCTGGCTGGTGTCTCAAGTTGCAAGCAGTGGCAATGCTGAACGGGCATGTGGTTACTGATCATCTTTCTCTCTTCTTTAGAACAAAGTACATGGAGTGCTCCGAGTCCAGAGACTTGAAAGCCTTTTCTGCAGAACCTCTCCTTGTTTACCCCCACCCACTACCCTGGGCTGCCAGGCTACCTCAGTGACACAGAGACCTTGACCATCTGCGGCATGTCAAGGGACTGGGACAGCACACGCTCCTGGAAATCCCGGCAGCAGGGCAAGATCCACAGTGACGCCCAGAGCAAGGATGCCTGGCCTTCCCAGTCATCTCTCTATGTGCCATCCTGCAGGGATGTACTATGACTGCCTGCTTTCCCTGGGACTCTCCTGACAGCTGAACCTGCTTTAGCTTTTCACCCTGGAAAGTTGTAGAGCAGCTCTTTGTGTGGTCTCCTTTCCACAGCTTCGAACAGCAAAGCACAGTGGTTGGTCCTGACAACTAATCAAGCCACCTGGACTGGGTAGGAGATGGTGGTAAGAAGCTTGGTGTGGCCTTCAGAAGCAGGACATCTGTGTGCTGGTGAGCATCCAGCTTGTTGTCATGTTTCCCTGTGGATGCGAGTACCATGTTACTAAGTTGTTCCATCACCTCATGCTTCCCTTGGGACTGGAGCTCATGTTGCACCACAGCTGTTTCTGCAGACCCTTGGTAATGCTGTTTGGGGGCTGGGCAGCTGCTGGAGCTGTGGTGGGAAAGGTGCACCAGAAGAGCAGGGTCCCAGCTTGGCATAATGCCCATGGCCACAATCTAGCTGACTGGTTATTTTATCTTTATGCACAGGGGGTGGGTGTGTGTGGACAGAAATTTCTATTTAGCAGGTTCTGCCTGTGCTGACAAGGGCTGTTTTTGTCTGTGTTTTCAGTCCTTGGCAGGTGTTGCCCAAGCTTTTTTCCTCCTCAGAATTAACTGTGATTTGGAAAAGTAGAAGCCAGTTGAAACACTTTGGTGTTTTTCTGCTGTTTTTTCCACTTTCCATGCACTTATTTTTTGACTTGTGTAATGGGCTTCAAAACTGAGCACAGGTGGGAGCACCAGCTTGACCCACCCCTGATGCTTTTGAAACCAAAAAAGTTCACCCAACAGTATAAGCACTGTTCAGTCAGTATTCTTTAATTACGGTGCCAGACACACAGGGGATAGCTCCTCCAAAATGTGCGTGCCTTACAGGGTAAGGTGAGAGATACATATACAGCTGATACCTAATTATGTGTAATATTTCTGAGAAGCAGTTTACATATTCATTAGTTTCCCGAGAAATCATTTACGTAAGTGTCTGCCCATTATCACATTGGGGTCTCTTGGGGGTCGCTTACTTCATCCTTGAGTCTTCCTCACAGGAACCTTTGGCTGAGTTCTGTCTCCCGTTTATCTCTGCTGACTCCACAGTAGAATTGGTTACAGCAGGCATCCAAAACTTGCAACCTACAAGCGGTTAACTATTTGAAGTCAGATTTCAGTTAATGCTCTGTTTTCCTTCCTTCCTTCCTTCCTTCCTTCCTTCCTTCCTTCCTTCCTTCCTTCCTTCCTTCCTTCCTTCCTTCCTTCCTTCCTTCCTTCCTTCCTTCCTTCCTTCCTTCCTTCCTTCCTTCCTTCCTTCCTTCCTTCCTTCCTTCCTTCCTTCCTTCCTTCCTTCCTTCCTTCCTTCCTTCCTTCCTTCCTTCCTTCCTTCCTTCCTTCCTTCCTTCCTTCCTTCCTTCCTTCCTTCCTTCCTTCCTTCCTTCCTTCTCCTTTTGGTGTGGGGTTTTTGGCTCTGCTGTGGAGCACCTGAGCTGACCCCCAGGAGCCCCCACGAGATGGAAAAGCCACCCAGCAGTGCCTGTCCCAGTGAGGGTGGTGACAGACTGGTGGAAGCTGGGACCAGGTTTCACAAAGTGTAAGCAGCAGCTTGTTCGCAAGAGAGGTTCCAAGCTCTCTTCCTGCAGATCATCTCTTTTCTTTCTTAGGTCTTGTCACCCTAACCTGACTGTCCTCGCTTTTGTTGAAGGAAACTGCTGTTGTACTTGCAGTATGGCAGCCTGGAATTCCTGGCTCACAAGTAGATTGTATTTATCCTGCAGGAAATCCAGGAAGGTTTTGTTGTTGTGGTTTGTTTCCCTGGGCAGTTCAAGGAGAAAATTCAGGGTAATCTTTCTTTTGCTGCTGTAACAGGAGAGGCCCTTCAGTGCCAAAGGCAACTGCCACAGTTGAGGGACTTGCAGTGTGGCTTGTGGCACTTGAGGTGTCTCCCCCAGAGCTGAAGTGACTCGTGACATGGCAGGTTGGCGGTGGGAGAGGTTCCAGGGGACAAGGGACTGTCCTAAAAGGTAGGAGCAGCAGCTGTGATGGAACCTCCAAATGCTTGTATTGTGTGCAGGTGAGGTGGGGGGGGGTGAAAAAGAGCCCAGCAAGCTCATGGTTGAGGCCAGGAGGAAACAAGACATGATGGAGACACTGGGGAAAAGATGGAAACACTCAGACCAGTATTTTTGGTAGTAACTTGCTGCAGCAATAATTCAGTAACCCTGTTAGAAACGGAATGTAGTGTTGTTTTTGCATCTTAGTGTTAGAAATGTGGTGTTGTTTTCGCATCCCAGTGTTAGGAAGATAATAGTTTGTTTCTGCCTTAGCAAAAAGAAACTTTATGGTGACTGAAGAGAGAAGAGAGATATCTGGGCATTCCAAGGACAGCTGGGGTGGTTTACAGTCCAAGAAACTGAGGGATGTAATTGGGCTCCGTCTGGGGGAGCTGTGATATCTGAACATGGACAGGATGGCACCAGATGGTAAAAATCATTCTGGTGATTGGGAAGACAGCCAAGGGGCAAGAAAGGTCAGAATTTAACCTTAAAAGGTAAAAAGTAAATACCTAGAATGGAATGTGTAAACAGGGGCAGGAAACTTGTAGGGTAATTAGAAGCATCGGAGAGGCTGTAAACCCTGGACCCAGCCAGTGGGGAGGGAATTTTGCATTGGGAATAGGGAATATAAACAGTTATTCACCTTACTCTCAGATGCACCTACTTGTTTAGGTCACCCATTCTTGCAAGAGTGTAAATAAACTATGCTTTGTTGAAGGATCTGTTCGGGTCTACTCATTGGCACGATAAACCTTTCTCACAACCCAAAGCAGAACGATTTCATGAAGAAGTTGTAAAACTTGTGTTACTAAGTTACTCAGTTAGTTACCAGAGAAATCTTTAAACTGAAAGCTCCAAAAAGTGGCACAAAAGATTCCATGGCAATAGAGCTGGGATGACTTTTGCTTTGCTGCCATTGCTCCTTAGGTCCTTGCAGCCCTGAAGCGTGTGCCTGGGCTGGGCACAGCTCTTGCTGCCGCTGCAGCGCCGTGGGGATGAGGGGAGAGGCTGGAGTTGGACTCAGCCTCTCCAGTCACATGCTGAGGAGACACAGCACCATCCTCATCAGAGATGTTAAGAATGAGAAAAAATGCACAACAGTAATGCTGACATGGACTAGCAGCACAAACCTGTTACTGGGTGTGATGTTGAAGAGTAAAACTGACTGAAGGAAGGTGTTCTGGTTTGGTTTGGTGGGTTTTTTGGTAGCAGGGGAAGGGTCCCAGGAGTGGCTCAGTGAGAAGCTGAGAAGCTCCCCCTGCTCCAAAATCAGCCAAGGAGCCATCAGAGGGACAATAGATGCACCTCTTCCATTAACATATGAACGAACTGAGATAAGAGCTGAGCAGAGGAGCACTTAACTGTGATGGAGAGGCAGAGCAGTGCTGATGGTTGGTGAGGAAGAAGGTGCCCTAGCAGAAGTTTCCCTGCAACCCATGGCGAGATGGCAGCTGTCCCCCTGCCCTCATGGAGGAACGCAGTGGGACATTCCCTGAAGGCACCAGAAGGGGTGAACTTGCCAGTGGACTTGGATTTTGTGGCCAGTGGATTTGCTGCGAGTGGACTCTGATTACACAGCTTTGGAAGACCCCAGTGCCAGGGGAGTTGGCTGTTCCCGAAGCACCTGATACATCATAGGATATTCGTTAGCAAATTCAATAGAAATATAGCCTAATAAAAGTTTACTAAAATAATGAATTTGCTATACTAAGGGTTGCTTTTAAAACAAGGAGCTTTGTGAAACTATCAGTCAACAATGCCAAGCATCCTGTAGGTTGTGATAACATCAAGTCTTCTAAGAACCTGTGGCGCCTACAGACAACACTTATGTGGACTCTGACCCACCTGGGCAATCGACCAGCAGGAGACTGGAGACAGGACCAGGATGAGAGACCAGGACAAAGACAACAAAGGACTAGAATCAACAAAGACCCCCACAGGAGACCCTCGAGCAGGCATAAGTACAAAGATAGCAAATTCCAGGTAATAAAATCACTATGTAAAAGAATTCTGGGAACTCATTGACATGGAACTGAATATGCATGTTTTTGGTGTATATTAGTCGGGGTGTTTCACTAACTCTTCAGAGCACTCATGGTGGAGAATCCCCAGTGCTTCCCAGTGCTGCAATAAAGAATGCCTGCTCAGTAACAGCTTGTTTGTTGTTACTGGGTCTTGATCTCGGAATCCTTACCCAGCTGCTCCAGCCTCCCACTGCGGTGAGGAGTGTTAAAATCAAGGGGGTTTGGAAGCTCCGAATTTTTTTTTCACATCCATTGTTATAGGTGAATCAGGAATTTAATTTGCTGATCAAATGTGAATGTATGTGGCTGGGTGTTAAGCTGCAATGTTTGTTAAATGTTTGTAGTTATGTTCTGTTATGTAATGGTTAATGTTGGAAGTTATACCTTGTTATTTAATGCTAAATGCTGACGGCCATATCAGGTAGATAGAACTATAAGTTATATAACATCTTGATTGACTGTGCAAGTCCCAGAGAGTAACAACAACAACGCAGAGAATGGAATTTTCCGAGAGAGAGAGACAGACCCTCCCCCTCCGAAATGGCGGGAAAAGGGATGGAATTTTCCGAGAGGGGTGGACCTCCCAAAAACGGCGGGACAAGGATGGAATTTTCCGAGAGGGGTGGACCCCCCGAGCGGTGGGGAAAAGAACTGTATAAAAGGGACCCCGCGCAGAGCCGCGTGCGCGCCGTTGGCAGAGCACAGACTCTCCGGCCGCCCAGCGCTGTTTGTTCACCTACCTCAAATAAATTGATTAATTTCTAAATTCTTTTTCTGGCTGGTTATTGCCGATTACACCCATGACTCTGTGAGAGGCCCACACTGGAGCAGCTTGCTCCTGACCTTGTGGGACCCCATGGGGAAGGAGGGGAGGACTATGAGGAATCCTTCTCCGTGAGGAGGAAGGAGCAGCAGGAACCACCAGCCTGTGAACTGACTCTAAACCCCATCCCCATCCCCCTGTGCTGCTGGGGGGAAGGAGGGAGAGAAATGGGGAACAAAGTGATTTGGGCCAGGAAGAAGGGAGGGGTGGGGGTAACACATGCAAGCCCTGCACTGTGTGTGTCTGCGTCCTGTGTGTGTTTGAATAGTATTAAATTATTCTTTTTTCCCCAAGTTGAGTCTGGGGACTTAAGGCTGGGACCTTAATCAGTGAAGAAACCCTCTGTTATAGGTGAATCATGAAATCAATTTGCTGATCAAATGTGAATGTATATGGTTGAATGTTAAAATGCAATGTTTATTAAAATGCTGGAAGTTATGTTTGTTATATGTTGGAAATTATGTTAAATGCTGGTTTTTAAATGTTAGAAGTTATATTCATGTTTGTAAAGCATTGAATGTTGTGGTTATGTGAGAGTTAATGTTGGAAGCTATACCCTGTCATGTATCAAACCTTAAGTTATATAACATTTTGAGTGACTGCGCATGTCCTGAGGAACGGCTATCACCATGCAGAAGATGGAATTTTCCAAGAAGGGGCAGAGCTTTGCAACGGCGGGAAAAAGAACGCAGAGTATGGAATTTTCCAAGGAGAGGCGGAGCCTTGCACCGGCGGGAAAAAGAACTCTATAAGAAAGGACCCCGCGAGGACCCGAGTGCGCGTCTTGGTGGAGCGGTGACTCCCGGCGTGCCCAGCGCTGTTTGCTCACTTACCTCAAATAAATTAATTAATTCTAAAATTTTTCTGGCTGTTTATTGCCTATTACAATTTGGTGCCGTGACTCGGATACAGGCACTTTAGCCGGCGTTCCTACCTACGGGGGGGCGCCCCCGTCTTCGGACGGTCCCGAGGTTTGGAACCACCGCGCTAAAATCCTGTATTCCGAACCCTGAGATAAGTGAGCAAAGAACTAAAATAGATACTGCAGTTCCCCATAATTTTTGTGCACGAAGATCCGGACGAAGACTCAGGGAAGAGTATTTACCGGTAAGAGAATTTCCGTTCGGTCGGGGAATACGGGTTCCCGAAGTGCGAGTGAGTGAGACGCCCTATCAGGGCGAAGCGAGTGCGGACCCTCCAGTAGTGCGGTTCTCATTGCCCGCGAGGGCGTGAGCCATGAACGAGGGGCAGCGGCTGGTGTGTGAGAGAAGGCACTTTGGAAGATCAGTCCCAGGAGAGACTGATAGCTGCCCTATAGGAGGATTAGAATATATAGTCTGGTGCCTTATAGGAAGATCAGTCCCAGGAGAGACTGATAGCTGCCCTATAGGGAGATTAGAATATATAGCCCGGTGCCCTATAGGAAGATCAGTCCTAGGAAGATCAGACTGATAAGTTTCAGAGGATGGGACAGAAGATAACTAGATCTGGTTTCAGTTACAAGGGAGGGTTGCCAGCTATCCCTCCAGATAGTCCCTTAGGAATAATGCTAAAACACTGGGGAGATTGGCCCTCTAGAAAAGGAAAAAGCAGACAGAAAATGGTACATTTTTGTATGACAGTGTGGGGTGGAAAAGAGATTAGAAAAGATAATTTGTATTGGCCAGTATTCGGATCATTTGAAGACTGGGTATGCCAGGCTTTAAATGTCTATGTTAACAGTAAGGAACCACATAACCTGGAAGAAAGTGAATATGCTAGCTTATGGATTAAATCAGATATTAAAACTTGCTTGTATACCTTGCGGGGGGGAGAAGGTTCAAAGAAAAAGAATAAGAGATTGGAGGAACCACTATTAATGTCACCACCTCCTTACATTTCTCCCCCTCCTCCTCCTTCTGTGCCAGTCCCCAGTTGTCCTGCCCTAACAGTTTCAGAATCCACCCCCTCTCTCTCACAGGAGCAGGACTTCTCACCCTCATTATCTCCCATTCTCAATCATAGTGGAGAAAATAGGAGGGTTACTAGGAGCCAAACAAGGGAGCAGGGAAAATCAGAAAATCATCTTTTTCCCTTGAGAGAAATCGCAATGGGAGGTCCGCAGCCAGGAGTAGGATTTGTATCGGTACCCCTGAACTCAGGGGATGTGAGGGAATTTAAAAAGGAAATGGGAAATTTATTAGAAGACCCTCTGGGAGTGTCTGAAAGAGTAGATCAATTTCTTGGCCCTAATATATATACTTGGGATGAAATGCATGCAATTTTGAGAATATTGTTTACCGCTGAGGAGAGGGAGATGATTAGAAGGGCAGGAATGAGAAATTGGGATCAAAGACATCAGCAGGGACCTGGTGCAGATAATAAATGGCCTTTACAGCGGCCCGATTGGGACAATCAAAATCCAGCACATAGGACTAATATGGAAGATTTGAGAGATATGATTATACAAGGAATCAGGGAATCAGTTCCGAGAGGACAAAATATTAATAAAGCATTTAGCGAACATCAAAGGAAGGATGAAACTCCCACAGAGTGGTTGGAGAGGTTAAGAAAAAGCTTGCAGCTTTATTCAGGACTAGATCCTGATACACCTGTGGGACAAGCCCTACTAAAAACTCAATTTGTTGCCAAGTCCTGGATAGACATTAGAAAGAAACTGGAAAAGATTGAGGATTGGCAAGAAAAGGGCTTAGATGAGTTATTGAGAGAGGCTCAGAAAGTGTATGTGAGGCGGGAGGAAGAGAGTCAAAGGAGACAAGCAAAAATATTAGTAGCAGCAGTAAGAGAGGGGCATAAAGAAGGAAGAGAACAAGAAAGGCGAGAGAATCCACTGGGAGTGGGAAAAAGATATCAGAAGCCTCAATATGGTTCTGAGATGTTAAAAAATGTGGAATGCTTCTACTGCCACAAGAGGGGACATCTAAGAAGGAGCTGTAGGAAACGCTTGCAGGATGAGCGAGTGTTTAAAGAGGATTAGTGGGGTCAGGGGCTCTATTTGCTGGGGACCTCGCGAAGTACAGAGCCCTTGATAAAATTGAAATTGGGTCCCCAGCAACAGGAATTTGAGTTCTTAGTGGACTCTGGAGCAGAAAAATCAACAGTACAACAAATACCCCAGGGATGTTATTCATCCCCAGAAACTGCACAAGTTATTGGAGCTAAAGGAGAACCCTTTAAAGTACCCATCATAAAAGAAGTAGAGATAGAGACACCTACAAAATTTGCAGTAGGGACTTTTTTGCTAGTCCCTGAGGCAGAATATAATTTATTAGGAAGGGATTTAATGATAGAGTTAGGAATTAATTTGGAAATTAGGGAACAGCAGTTACAGGTAAAACTTTGCATTCTTACTGTTGAAGATGAAGCAAAAATAAATCCTGAAGTATGGTATACCCCTGATTCTGTAGGAAAAATAGATATGAAGCCTCTTGAGGTCTCAATAAGAGATCCTGAGAACCCAATAAGAGTAAAACAATATCCCATCTCTCATGAAGGGAAAAAAAGGGTTACAGCCTGTAATTAGGCGATTACTGACACAAGGCATACTAGAGCCGTGCATGTCCCCACATAATACCCCAATTCTGCCAGTAAAGAAATCAGATGGCTCATATCGGCTAGTGCAGGATCTAAGAGAAGTGAACAAAAGAACAGTTACTAGATTCCCAGTTGTGGCAAATCCATACACTCTGTTAAATAAGCTCTCTCCTGATTATAAATGGTATAGTGTAATAGATTTGAAAGATGCCTTTTGGGCTTGCCCATTAAAAGAAAATTGCAGAGATTATTTTGCCTTTGAGTGGGAGGATCCAGAAACAAACCGAAAACAGCAGTTAAGGTGGACTGTCTTACCTCAGGGATTCACTGAATCCCCTAATTTGTTTGGGCAGGCTTTAGAACAGCTACTGGAGTCATTTGAATTAGGGAAAAATGTAGTACTAATACAGTATGTAGATGATCTGTTAATAGCAGGGGAAAATCAGGAAGAAGTCAGGCAAGAGAGTATTAGACTACTCAACTTTTTAAGCTTAAAGGGTTTGAAGGTGTCAAAATCAAAATTACAATTCACTGAAGAGGAGGTAAAATACTTAGGACACTGGCTAAGCCAGGGATGTAAAAGATTAGACCCTGAACGGGTTAATGGCATATTGTCCCTCCAAGTTCCCCAAACAAAAAGGCAGGTGAGACAGCTCCTGGGATTATTAGGATACTGCCGACAATGGATTGAGAATTATAGCAGTAAAGTAAAATTTTTATATGAAAAATTGACTATAGATGGGCTATTAAAATGGAATGGTGAGGATAATAAACATTTAGAAGAATTAAAAATGGATTTAGCAAATGCTCCTGTACTAAGTTTACCAGACATCCGGAAACCATTTTATCTTTTCGTAAACACAGAAAATGGCACAGCTTATGGAGTATTAACACAAGAATGGGCAGGACAGAAGAAACCTGTGGGGTATTATTCAAAATTATTAGACCCTGTGAGTCGAGGATGGCCCACCTGTTTACAGGCAATAGTAGCCACAGCCCTATTAGTGGAAGAGGCTGGGAAGGTAACCTTTGGGGGAGAATTAAAGGTGTATACCCCTCATAATATCAGGAGCATCTTACAACAAAAGGCAGACAAGTGGCTAACTGACAGCCGATTATTGAAATATGAAGGAATATTAATTCATTCACCTAAATTAGAATTGGAAACAACAAATTTACAGAATCCAGCACAGTTCTTGTATGGAGAACCAGCCCAGGAGTTAGTACATAATTGTATTCAAGTGATAGAATCCCAGACCAAAGTTAGAGAGGACTTAGAGGAGGAAGAAATACAAGAAGGAGAGAAGTTATATATAGATGGCTCATCCCGGGTAGTAAATGGACAACGTAAATCAGGATATGCCATAATAGATGGGAAGACCTTTCAAGTTACGGAGTCAGGGCCTTTAGAGAAAACCTGGTCAGCCCAAGCCTGTGAACTCTATGCCCTATTGAGGGCTCTACAAGTGCTAAAGGATAAGACAGGAACAATTTATACAGACTCTAAATATGCCTTTGGAGTGGTTCATACTTTTGGAAAAATCTGGGAGGAAAGGGGATTAATCAATACCCAAGGGAAAGGACTGGTCCACGAAACATTAATTAGAGAAACCTTGAAGGCATTACGAGGGCCACGCAGGATAGCTGTGGTATATGTAAAAGGACACCAAAAAGGCCTTAAACCCACTATACGAGGAAACAACCTAGCTGATGAGGAAGCCAAAAGAGCAGCATTATTGGTATTAGAGCAATTGGATAATGAGGAAGAATCATTCCATGTAGTTAAAAGTTTTACAGATAAAGAAAAGGAAAAATTACAGCAAGTAGGAGCAAAGGAACAGAGTGGCAAGTGGATGTTGCCGGATGGTAGAGAGGTCCTTCCGAAGGGATTGGCCCAGAAAATAATGGGGAAATTACATCAGCAGACTCACTGGGGGACTCAAGCTTTAGTGGATCAATTTGAAACTAAATATGTCTGTGTAGGGGCTTATGGAATGGCTAAAAAGGTTTTGGAGGGGTGTTTAACCTGCCAAAGAGTGAATAAGAGACAACTAAGAGAGAAAATTCAAGGTGGCAGGGAAATAGCCAAGAGACCATTTGAAAAGATCCAGACAGACTTTACTGAGTTACCTAAGGTGGGGAGATATCGTTACTTATTGGTGCTAGTGGACCATCTTACCTACTTTGTAGAAGCCTTTCCTGTAGCCAGAGCCACAGCCAAAACGGTAATTAAAATCTTATTAGAAGAAATCATTCCCAGATATGGAGCTATAGCTGTGGTTGATTCAGATAGGGGCCCGCACTTTACTTCAAAAATTATTAAGGAGACAACAGAGCTTTTTGGGACCAAATGGGAATATCATACTCCATGGCATCCACAGAGCTCAGGAAAGGTAGAAAGAATGAATGGAGAAATAAAGAAACATATAACTAAACTAATGATAGAAACAAAAATGAATTGGGTAAAATGTCTACCACTAGCTCTATTATATATTAGAACCCAACCTCGTGCTGATACAGGAATCTCCCCTTTTGAGATGATGTATGGGATGCCCTATGATTTTGGGGTTCCAATAGAACATCCTAAAATTGAAGACAAAATCTTACAGGATTATATAGTTGGACTGATGAGACGAAGGAAGGAGTTGAGAAAGAAGGGCCTGGTGGTCCAGAGACCTCCTTTAGACATTTCAATACATAGAATTCAACCTGGAGATCGAGTGTTAGTAAAAACCTGGAAGGAATCATCTCTGACACCCCGCTGGGAAGGACCCTTTGTTGTTTTACTTACAACAGATACAGCCATTCGAACAGCTGAGAGAGGATGGACTCATGCAAGTAGAGTTAAAGGACCCGTTCGACCGCCTGAGTGGACGGTGACTCAGGGATCAGATCCTATGAGGCTAAAAATCACTCGAAAGAAATAATAAATCCCATGCAGACTCAGGACGAGTGGGAAGCTCGACGGCAGTCCCGGTGGACTAAGCTGTTGAGACCATTAATTGAGGAACTTTTTGGGTCAATATCGGTTGCTGAGGCAGTCTTCCTGCCTCAGGAGCTATTAGCGTCAGGAGGAAGACATCTTCTACGCTCAGCACTGATAGACTTAGCTTTGAGGACTACTTGTCATTGTGGGGACAGAAACTGTGAATTTTGGGTAAAGATTCTATGTGGGCATTGTAAAAGGATTCTATGGGTAAATAGAGTGGCCTTACAACGTTTATACCTCTGCCAACAGTGTGATCAGGGATTTAGAAATGACACTTTCCTTCAGTCCTGGCAAAGAATATTAAACAGACAGTGGACAAGATCTGATGGTCAACCAGATGAGAACCACGGAGGACAGGGGCAATATGTGTTAGAAAATAGAGAGCACTTTGAATTAGTTCCTTTACAATACTTTCTGATCAATTTGATTCAGCATGTTAGGGGAATAAGATTCACAAGGATTATTAAGCAGTTTTGTGGAAAGCAAGTTGTATTTGCAAACTTTCAGGAAGTCACTGAGGAAGAGTGGGATAGAGAAATTGGGAGAGACCTGAGAGATAAGAAAACAAGATAAATTAAAGACCTCTTAAAGCCACCATAGGGAATTGAGCAGAAATAGAAGTCATAATAGAAAAGGCTCCAGGAACTCCTGAAGAATACCACTGCTGCCGAGAAGAAGATACACCTCGTTGCTCCCTGCAAAGGAGTAGACGAAGGAGGCAGAGGGGTAAAAGTGTGGAGACTAAAATGCTGGGCCTGATGAAAGGAGATGTGCTCATTCCCAGGGGGATAAGAGGTAGAACAAAATTTGGATGTAAAACAGGAATTTGGCTTATTATGATTTGGATCATTGGCATACAGGGAGAGAGTCCTCATAAACCTTATGAATGGACCCTTATAAGGTGGAGGGACTCTCAAGTAATTAGACGTAATCTCACTGCGGGCTCTCCCAGCTTCGTTGTCTCACTCTGTGATTTAGCACCTGTAAAACCATGTCTAAATCAGAAACCTTATTATCTGTGTCCAGCTTCTTATCCAGGGAAAGGGTATTGTAATAGTCCTAATCAATATTATTGTGCATATTGGGAGTGTGTCACTATTGCTTCCTCCTGGACTCCTCCACGTAGAGACAGGTTTTTAAAAACTGAATGGGGACCAAGAGGCTGCAATCCGCCCCGACACGATTCCCTTGGAGGGAATGTGGGGAGCAACAATTGTCACCAACTAATTCTTAGTGTCATGCAGCCAGAAGATCAGGGATGGCTATTAGGAAAGACTTGGGGAATTAGATATTGGGAACCAGGGACAGATAGAGGAGGCTTAATCTCTATTCAAAAGAAGGAAATTATAGATCAGTCACTTATAGGTCTTAATAAACTCTTAGAAGAAGGTAAAAAGAGAGAACAAAAGACTACACCAACTGCTTTAGGTTCTACAGAAACCTCTATAAGGGTTACCACTGCAAAAGGGGATGATATCGATCCATTGTGGAAATTAATTCAAGTAGCATATCAGGCCCTTAATCATACAAACCCCAACGCTACCTTCTCTTGTTGGCTCTGCTATGATATAAGGCCTCCCTTTTACGAAGTAATAGGACTAAATAGCACTTACAATTTAATTAATGAGGATAACCCTTCACAGTGTAAGTGGGGAGAAAGAAAAACAGGCCTTACTCTACAGCAGGTAAAGGGAAAAGGAACTTGTTTGGGAAATGTACCCCCTTCAAAGATAGGACTTTGTGGTCTCTGGGATAAAGGGATAAGTAAGACTAACAGTAAATGGGCAATACCAGAGCAAGAAGGATGGTGGATCTGCTCAAAAACAGGCTTAACCCCATGTTTATCATTAGTAATTTTTAATGAGCGCAAAGAATATTGCATTCAGGTAACAATCGTCCCACGCATATTATACCATCAGGAAGATAGCATGTACACCTATTGGGATAACGAAAACTATCAAAGACAGAAAAGAGAACCTATAACAGCTATAACTCTGGCCACCCTAATTGGTTTAGCAGGGGCAGCAACTGGAATTACTTCTATAGTACAACAAAACCAGGGACTGACCTCGCTGCGTGCGGCTGTAGATGAGGATTTAGAACGAATTGAAAAATCTATATCATACTTGGAAAAATCACTCACTTCTCTATCTGAAGTGGTGTTACAGAATAGAAGAGGGATGGACTTATTATTTCTACAGCAAGGTGGTCTTTGTGCAGCATTGGAGGAAGAGTGTTGCTTTTATGCAGATCACACAGGAGTGGTAAGGGACTCCCTAGCAAAAGTTAGAGAAGGACTGGATCAGCGGAGACGCGAGCGAGAAGCACAGCAGGGGTGGTTCGAATATTGGTTTAATAAAACACCTTGGATAACAACTCTAGTGTCCACTATATTAGGGCCCTTGATTTTATTTCTTATTACTCTAACTTTTGGACCTTGTATTTTAAACAAGCTTGTGGCCTTTGTCAGAAACCGAATAGAGACTGTGCAGCTGAAAGTGTTGCGAGAGCAACACTACAAACTGACTGAAATAGAGGATGCTTCCTTTCTTGAAGCAGCTAAAGAAGTTGTTTCAAGATTTGATCAGCAAATTGAGGATAAAGAGAAAAAGGGGGGAATTTGTTATAGGTGAATCATGAAATCAATTTGCTGATCAAATGTGAATGTATATGGTTGAATGTTAAAATGCAATGTTTATTAAAATGCTGGAAGTTATGTTTGTTATATGTTGGAAATTATGTTAAATGCTGGTTTTTAAATGTTAGAAGTTATATTCATGTTTGTAAAGCATTGAATGTTGTGGTTATGTGAGAGTTAATGTTGGAAGCTATACCCTGTCATGTATCAAACCTTAAGTTATATAACATTTTGAGTGACTGCGCATGTCCTGAGGAACGGCTATCACCATGCAGAAGATGGAATTTTCCAAGAAGGGGCAGAGCTTTGCAACGGCGGGAAAAAGAACGCAGAGTATGGAATTTTCCAAGGAGAGGCGGAGCCTTGCACCGGCGGGAAAAAGAACTCTATAAGAAAGGACCCCGCGAGGACCCAAGTGCGCGTCTTGGTGGAGCGGTGACTCCCAGCGTGCCCAGCGCTGTTTGCTCACTTACCTCAAATAAATTAATTAATTCTAAAATTTTTCTGGCTGTTTATTGCCTATTACACCCTCCTTGTCCTTTGCCTCAAACCCATGAGCTTTGTCCTCATCCCAGTGTGTGTGTGGGGTAGTTGAGTGAGCGGTCACAGGGCTGGTTCTTTGTGGTCATGTTGGGCCCAAACCACGACATTATTGGCAAGCCAGGCAGGAGAGAGACAAGGAACCACAACAGAAGGTTGTAGCTGAAGAGTTACAGCTAAAATGGTGTGTTTGGGGTTTGCTGGGTGGCCAGAGGAGTTGTGGGAGCTGGAGGATGTTGAGAACAGTTAAAAGAGTAAAAGTGCTGAAGTTCAAGAGTGTGACAGTAAGAGAAGTGAATCAGAATCATCATGTTGGAAAAGACGTCTAAGATCACCCAGTACAGCTGTGAAGAGGTGGGAGGTGTAAAAAAATCCACAACTGACATGCACAATAGAGTCATAATAAAGAGGTTGTGGAGTCTCCTCTGAAGACTTTAAAGATCCATCTGGATGCCTTTCTGAGTGACCTGCCCTAGATTGAGTCCTGTTCTGGCAGGGGAGGTTGGACTTGTTCTCCAGAGGTCCCTTCCAACCCTTACCACTCAGTGACTGATTCTGCGATTCTGTAACCCCCTGCCAGCTCTGTGTCCCAGCATGTGCTTTGGAGTGCCTACCGAATACAGCCCCTCCTGCAGCAGCCCCTGCTGCCCCAGCAGGTTGACACTACTGTTACTGAATTGAATAAATTTTGATAATTTAGAAGGCCTGGGCCTGGTTGGGCCTGACCAAGAAAAGGCTTTTAGGAGAAATTGTTCCTATAGGAATCATATTGGGAGGGGGAGTGGGTAATGATGTTTTACTTTAGTAGTCACAGAACCCACATGTACTAGACAAGCATTACATACAAATAACTAAGGTCTAGTGTTACATAAAGAGTAAGATATTATGCTTAAGCAGCTACTGTGGAAAAAATAAATCCTGAACCTATCACATGGTAGCCAAGGTCACAGTAACCAGTTATGCTACTTGAAGATCCCCTTTCCCCATCCCAGTCTGGTTTGAATATCAGGGACTACAATCAATAGGGTGATCAATGATTTTTGTTAGAAATGAATATGTATGAAGTTATGTAACTCAAAAGGGCAAATCAATGCAAAGGTTAAACAATGAATAATTAAAAGCAAGCATTATATGCATTTTTATGTTAAATATTTTAGACAATAGAAATTGAAAATATAAGAACCTGTTGGTTGTAATGCAACTCAGAATACACTAGAAGGAGTTATCCCCCATATCCTCGCGTGCTAATGAAGTGTCTGCTTATCTACATCACGTTGATGTCGATAAGTTATTTTTCCCATATTTGCTGACACTCCCACCCAAACCCTCTCCAGGAGGTCCAGGGGCTGGGGTACCTCTCCCAAGGATCTGCACATGAGTGCACAGGGTAGGGAAATAATTGTGAGGAGAGATCTGTGAGCAGCTGCAGGGCTTCAATCCAGCTGGGATCACAGAGATGTGGTGGGATCACTGCCAGGGCTGGAGTCTTGCAGTGGAGGGACACAAGCTTTCATGGTGTAGGGGACTCAGAGGGAAAACAGAACGTGGAGGACCTAAGCCTGGGCTTTGTCCTCAGGAGGCTCTCCGGGACCTTGCTGCATAAGCACAGTGGTGCTCTGAAGACCTCCCCTGCAGCAATGGAGTGTCCATACAGCAGGAAAGGCTGTATGAGCCTGTTGCCACTGGGGCAACAGCCTTTGGACCAGACTCTCTGCCCATAAAGAATTCAGAAACCTTCTGCACTTTCCCATCATTGGAACAGTTGGTGTTCCTGCTTCTTCTCCTCGTGCAGCTGAAGATTTAATTCCCTGGAGGGAAGAGGGAAGCCCCTCTGTCCATGGGTGCCAGGGTGCCCATTAGGCAGCTGAGCCCCACACCACTGGTGGGGTGGAGGAAAGAATGGGCAGGGCAAAAGAAGTGAGAAAACTCATGGGTTGAGAGAGGGACAGTTTAGCAGGCAAAACAACACCTGCGTGTGCAAAGAAAGCAAATCAAGGCACTAATTCCCCACTTCCCAGTGGCAGGCAGGTTTTCAGTCACCTCCAGGACAGTCAGGCTCCATCACATGTGACAGTGACTTGGGAAGACAAATGGATCCCTGGTTTGCTCACCACCTCCACGCTACTTCACTCTGCTGCGGGAAGTGTGAGCCAAGGACATGAGCTCAGAGCTCCCCTGGGGGTTTCCCACAGCCCTGGTGAGGAGGTCTCCAGAAGAAGCAGGTTAGATCCCCCCATAGCATGTTCTGAGCATGGCAAAATGCTCCCAGCCATTGCTGACAGCAAATGTGGCCTGCAGAGGAGAGGACAAGAGGGGTTCACATGGTGGGGACCCCCACAGCCCAGACAGGGCCAGTCATGATCCTCCTACTGCATCTTTCCAAGCAAACTACGTTTTCACCAAAGTTTTCCCCTCCACGCCTCCTCCTTTGGCCCCTCCCAAGCTCTGCTGTGAAGGCACCAATGAAACTTGGCAGAGGGGCACGTCCCATCCCATGTGCCCCACGACAGGCTCCATTTCTGAAGGCCCCACGGGACAGTGGGAGACCTCTGCCCCACATCCTGCTCACCAGCATGAAGTTTGCTTATCAAAGATGGGGCTGGGACAGGGCAATGGCCTCAGGCAGGGCTGAAGGGCAGGAGAACAGCTGGAGAGTCATAGCAGCAAGGGGGCAAGGATTGGTCAGCACTGACACTGTACTTCAGGCAAGGTGCTCCTGAATTTCTTCCTTCATTTCTTATTCCCAACCCCACCAGCCCCCTCCCCCCACTGTGCCTCTCACAAGGACATCCCTGTTGCCTGCCCTTGCCCAGCTCCCTTTCTTGTGTAACATTTAAAAGAACTGCAAAACTAAGCAGGTAGACAAGATACCCAATACCAAAAGACTGGTTGAAACCAGATGAAGAAGATGACGCCACCTTTGCCTCAGTCTTTAGCAGCAGGATCAGTTGCTTGCTGGGTACCCAGCCACCTCAGTTGGCAGGTAGGGATGAGGAGCAGTTTGAAGCCCTCATCAAGAGGAGATAGATGGTCAGTGATCTGTCACACCACTTAGACACACACAGGTCTATGGAGCCCCATGGGATCCACTGAAGGGGCCTGAGGGAGCTGGCAAAAGTGCTCACCAAGCCACTTTTCACCACTTACCAGCAGTCCTGGTTGACTGGGGAGGTACCAGTAGACTGGAGAGTGGCCAGTGTGACCCCAGCTACAGGAAGAGCTGGAAGGAGGATCCAGGGAATTGCAGGCCTGTCAGCCTGACCTCTGTGCTGGAGCAGATCACTGTTGAGTGCCATCACAGAGCACGTGCAGGACAACCAGGTGATCAGGCCAGCCAGCATCAGTTCATGAAAGGCAGGTCCTGCTTGATCAACCTTATCTCCTGTTAGGACCAGGTGATGTGCCTCGTGGATGAATGAAAGGCTGTGGATGTCGTTTCCCCGGACTGTGACACCTGTCGCGGACCGATGCCCTCACTAGCAGGCCCCGGAGGTGAGGAGATCGCCGTGCCGGCCTCTCGTCGAGAGGGTTTCACGAGGGCCCGAGGGTTCGCGCAGCGTCCGCCTCGCACAGAGGAACGGCCGCTGCGGGGCCGTATCAGAGCGGAGACTAAACTGCCGCCCTCACCACGCTCACAAATTGTTACTGACACCACTATTTAATTTACGAATTAACCGGTTTATTAAGGGAAAGCCAAACTAAGGGACAAGGTTCGGGAGAGCTAGGCTAAGGGATATGTCAGGGAAATAATTCAAAAGTACTATGCCCTTATTAAATGTACACTCCGAGGGAGGAGTGCAACGATCAAAGGAGCAAAAGGGATGAGGTCGCGGTGTGTGTGCGAGTATGGGGGCGGAATAGCGGTGAGGCAAGGAATTTAAGGGGTAGGGTGCGCCATTTTCTTACCCTCCTGCGAGGTCTCGGTGTGCAGGTTCCAAGTAGCTGCTCCCCAGGTAGCGGCTCCTCTTCCAGCGAGCAGGCTTGTGCGGGCTTCTGTCCCGAGGCGGCAGCGGTGCAGCCGCCCCGGCGGCGGTGTCTGCGGCGAGCTGGCTCGGGGAGCGCGCAGCCCCCGCGGCGGCTGCTCCCGGCAGCGGCGGCCGCAGCGGGAGCCGCCCCAGCAGGTCCTGGCGGCACCGGTTTCCCCGGCAACGGGAGCTCCGGCAGCAGCGGGAAGGGTCCGGCGCTCTCACCCTTGTGCTCCGGTTCGATTCCCGGGCAGGCAGGCAGGGTCCGGCTCCACGGCAGAGCAGGTTTCCAAGCAGCAGGTCAGCAGGGCTGTACTCGACCCCTGAGTTCAGTTCTGGGCCCCAGTTCTTGCACTCCCAAGTCCCTTTCTACAGGGCTGCTCTATCACCTCATGGCCAGCCTGTGTTGACAATGAGGATACCTCCTACTCAGGTGGAGAATCTTGTACTCGCCCTTGTTGAACCTCATGAGGTTCTCTCAGGCCCACTTCTATAGCTTGTCCAGGTCCTTCTGGATAAACATCCCATGCCTCTGGCTTACCGACCTTACCAGTCAGCTTGGTGTCATCTGCAAACTTGCTGAGGTTGCCCTGATCCCACTGTCTGTATCACTGTTGTAGATACTAAACAGCACTGATCCCAGTACGGCCCCCTGAGGGACATTTTCCATCTGAATATCGAGCCATTGACCACTACCTTTTGGATGTGACCATCCACCCAATTCCTTATCCACTGAACCGTCCACCCATCAAACCCTGTCTCTCCAACTTAGAGAGAAGGATGTTGTGGGGGACCATGTCAAAGGCCTTGCAGAAGTCCAGATAGATGACATCTGTAGGTCTTCCCTTGTCCACTGATGCAGTCACTCCATTGTAGAAAGCCACTAGGTTGGTCAGGCAGGATTTTCCCTCAGTAAAGCCCTGCTGGCTGTCCTGAATCATCTCCCTGTCCTCCATGTGCCTCAGCATATCTTCTAGGAGGATCTGCTCCATGATCTTCCCAGGCACAGAGATGAGGCTGACAGGCTGGTAGTTTCCAGGGTCCTCCTTTCTACCCTTTTTAAAAATGGGTGTGATGTTTTCTTTTTTCCAGTCACCAGGAATTTCACCTGACTGCCATGACTTTTCAAATATCATGGAGAGGTGCTTGTCAAATGCATCAGCCAGTTCCCTCTCAAGCAAGCCCCTCAGGATTCCAGGATGCATCTCATTAGATCCTATAGACTTATGTACGTTCAGGTTCCTCAGGTGATCCTGAACCTTGTCTTCTCTTACAGTGGGAGGGACTTCCTCCCCCTGGTCCTCATCTTGAGGGTCTTCAACTCAGGAGGTGTAAGGAGAGAGGTGAAGACAGAGGCAAAAAAGTTGTTGAGAACCTCAGCCTTCTCCTTGTCTATTGTTACTAGTTTGCGATCCTTGCTTATTGGGGGGGACACTGTCTTTAACCTTCCCTTTCTGCTGGATACACCTGTAGAAACCCTTCTTGTTATTCTTCGCATCCCTTGCCCAGTTCAGCTCCAGACACACCTTGGCTGTCCTGACCCCATCCCTGCACCAGGCAGTGTCCCTGTGCTCTTCCAAAGATACCAGGCTCTGCTGGAACTGCCTGTGCAGTTCCTTCTTGCCTTTTCATTTGGCCAGCAGGTCTCGAGTCAGCCATGCTGGTCTCTTCCCTTCCTCAGTTATTTCTTACACCTGGGGATCAAGAACTCTTGTGCTCTATGGAAAGCATCCTAAAAGATCTGCCAGCTCTGTTCTGCTCCCATGTCCCTGAGGACTGTTTCCCAGGGGGAAGAGCTGAAAGTTTGCTTTCCTAAAATTCAGGATCCTGACTATACTCCTCACCTGACTTGTATCCCTGAGCTCTGTGAACTCCACCAGTGCATGGTCACTGCAGCCCAGGCTGCCTCCAATCTTGACATCCCTGATGAGCTCGCCTGCATTGGTGACTAGCAGGTCCAGTATCACATCCCCTCAGGCAGGGCCATCTATTCCTGACTTAAGAAGTTATCCTCAAAGCACTCCAGGAATCTCCTGGGTCACGTACAGCTCCCCATGTTACTTTTCCAGCAGATGTTGGGGTGGCTGAAATCCCCCAGCAGGATAAGAGCCTGGGAGGGCAATGCCTCCTGGAGCTGGAGTAAGACAGCTTCATCAATAGGCTCCCCTTGATCAAGAGGCCTGCAGCAAACACCAACCACAAGGGTCCCCTTATTGCTTCAGTCTCTGATTCTTACCCATAAGCTCTCAACTTGCTCTTGGCTCTTCTTTAGGGACATCTCAATTCTTAGCATTGAGGGCAACACCTCCAGCCCTCCTTCTTCACCTGTCCCTTCCCAACAGCTTGTAGCCATTGATAGCCACACTCCAGTCACAGGAGTAGTCCCCCCAAGTTTCAGTAATAGCCACAAAGTCACAGTCTTCCAGCAACATGGTAGCTTCCAACTTGTCCTGTTTGTTTTCCATGCTGTGTGCATTCATTTAAAAGCACTTCTGGTGGGCCATTGGCCTTCACATCTTTTTAGAGGAACACCCCTTAATTCCCTTGAGGTGTTTCATGGGAGTTTCCCTGCTGGCTTTTGAGGGGTGGTAGGCCTTCTGGTTTTCAAATGTACTAGCACTCTGCCCTACAGGTCTTGAGCTACTACACCCAGGCCCCTCTCAAGCAAGCCCAGTTATATCTCCATCCCACTTTGCATCTAGGTCAAAGCACCCTACACGCTCTCGCCCTTTTGTCACCTCATGGCTCATCCCTATTGGGCCTGGTTTTATCTGCTTCCCCCTCCAAACCTAGTTTAAAGCCCTCTCAGTGAGCCCCACCAACTCCTAGCCTAGGATCCTTTTCTCCTTTGGTGACAGTTCCCCTCCATCTTTGGCCACCAGGCCCAGTGCTGTGTAAACATCCCCATTGTCAAAGAACCCAACATTCCACCCATGGGACCAGCCTCTGAGCCACGTGTTCATCACCTGTGCTTTCCTGTTCCTTTCAGTATTCTCCACCACTGAAGGAAATGAAGAAAACACCACCTCTGTTCCCAGTCTCGCAACCATTCAGCCCAGTGCCCTGAAGTCCCTTTTTATTGCCTTGGGACTTCCTTTGTCAATCTCATCACTGCCCACCTGCATGACCAGTAGCAGGGAGTAATCAAAGGACCACACCAGACCAGGAAGTTTCCTGGTTATATCCCTAACCTGAGTCCCAGGGAGGCAGCAGACTCTTCTGTGAGAAGGGTCTGGCCTGCATAGGGGACCCTCAGTTCCCTTCAGAAGGGAATCTCCTATAACAATTACTCTCCTCTTGCCTCCTTTTTATGGTCCAAACTCTCATATTTTTGGTTGGCAAGTCCCATGCTCAGCTCCCTGCCTGCTGACAGCACAGGCACCTGTGTCCCCCAGATGAAGTTCAGCCCAAAACTGGTCAATTCCTCTGCCATGATGACCCAGAAAATTCCCATGGTTTTATCACAGACTCACAGAATGGTAGGGCTCAGAAAGGACCTCTGGAGATCATCTAGTCCAATGGCCCTGCTAGAGCAGATTCACCTAGAGCAGGTTATACAGAATCTCTCAGTGCAGTTGAGGGTGAGTATCCTCAAAGTCAGGAAGTTCTTCCTCATGTTCAGATGGAACTTCTTGTGTTCCAGTTTCTGTCCATTGTCCCCTGTCCTGTCATTATTTATTCAGCTAACTGTTGACCCCTGAAGCTGTCCATGAGAAGTCTGTCATTGCACCCCCAAGCCCCTGGTGGGGCTGCCTCAAGCCCTTGCATGAGGACCAGTATGATGGGCTTAGGGGGCAAAGAGATGGTTTCATTTCCTAAGGAGGCTGGGGAGCCCTAGGCTGGTCCTGCTGGTCCCTGGGGGTAGGTGGGCAGGGTGAATGGTGGTTGAGCCCACAGGCACTGGTCCCCTCAGGGCCCCATGGCAGGGGGGGGCAGTATTCTGGGCACAGGAAGAGGCTGCTGGTGTTGGGTCTGGCTCTCGGGGGTACAAGGGGATGCAGAACTCCTTGTCTGTGTGCCAGGGGCTGCTGCTGGTGAGGGACTGGGTTCCCAAAGCTGTGGAGAAGCACCTGGGGAGAGAAGATGCTGCTGAGGCCCCACGACAGCTGCAGTGGGGGCAGGTGGGAGGTGTGGGGACCTGGCTGCACCTAGGAGCTGTGGGCACAAAGAGCTCCATGGAGAAAACGGAGGGCCCCACACCCCTCGGTTGAAGCTCTGCTCACCAACCCATGGCTCATCTCCCCTTGGCCCTGACCATCCTGATCTGCCTGCTCTGCACATGCTGGGAAGGAGACCTGACCCCAGCAGACCCAAGGGAGCAGGGCTGGGCACAGCTCTGCGGCACCAGGAGATCTGATCTCCTTTCTAGTGGGCCTGGCAGAGACCAGCACTTGGCTGCCCTGCTCACCCTGCCCAGCTGAGAGGACAGCCTTGGCTCTGTTCAGGGAGATGCTCTCCAGCCTCCCTTCAGAAGAAGAGATGAGAAACACAACCCTGCACAGACAAATCCCCTGCCTGTGCTGAGAACACACACACTGGTGATGCTGGCCTACAGATGGGACAGAATGACTCTCTGTCTCCAAAGCAAGTCAGATAGCTAGGAAGTTCCCTCACCACGCTCTGAGCAGCTGGGACACTTTGGCCAAGGTGAACATCTGGCATTTATGCCATCACATTTGTGGCATGATTTTGCTGGTAGCTACACTGGTAGGGAGATGTCATCCTTGCAGTTCTCACTGCCTAAGGCAATGCCATGTCTTGGTGTTCTTTCTTTCCAGCCTTGTTTGGCCTATATCTATTGCTGGGTCTGCTCTTGTCAAGGCTGGGTCACTTCGACTAACACTTGCCACAGCAAGAATGGTTTTCTGAAAAGACTGCTCGTTAACTGCAAGGCCAGTTAAAGCATCTTACAGCAGGAACTTCAGTAGAGTCTGGCCAGTATCTAACTCACCACTCCAGAATACCCTGACTCTAGGTGCTTCATGGCTAATTATAGAATCGTAGAACTATTCAGGTTGGAAAAGACCCTTGGGATCACCGAGTCCAAGCATCATCCCTACTCTACAAAGTTCTCCCCAAATTGTAGCCATCTGATGCAGAAGTTTGGGAAGAAAACCTCCCAAGAACTCACTGTGATTTTTTTATCCACAGGAAGATCACACAACTTATAAACATCACAATCAGGATGGAGCTGAAGCCTGCCATGGCGCCTTCAGAGAAGTACTCCTCGAAGTCTTTAACACCCACTGTATCTGAGTTTCTTTTGCCATCCACACCTGGAGGAACAATTTTGCACGTTAGTGTGAGCACTGCTGGTTATCTCACAGGAGCTCTGACCTCACCAGAAAATGTTCTTTCTCACTTTGTTAGCCTCTCTGAACCAGTGAACATCTGGGGCTGCAACATTTCCTCCTTTCAGTAGAAATAAAAGGCCCAAAAGCTATTGCAAATCAACACACTCTGGAGCCTTTCTTTCTCCTCTCAGCTTTGTTTACACTCTGGGATGGCCATAACTCTGCTTCACAGAAGCTCCCTGAGCCTTTGGGACAGGTCATCCCACTGAGCAGACCTCATGAGGCCAGGGAGAGACACACTGGGAGCACAGCAATGTCACCACTCACTCCTTTGAGCAACATGGACAAAAAACATCCCTGCAGCAGGAAGTGCCAGCCCCAGATCTCCCTCCCTCCCCAGCCCAGCACCCACACCCCAAGGGGATGGCGTCAGGCCCTCTCGGGAGACAACTGAACCTTGCTCTCCCTTTGCCTTTTCTCCAGCATGGGCACCACTTGAATGCCCCCGGGTTCAGGACTTGTCCCCCACTGAAGGCCCCCAGAAAAACTGCCCAGTGCCTGGATTCTTTTCAGAAAAGTTGTATTTCCCAGTGTGATGGCTTCCCTGGGGTTGGAAAGCATGGCCCAGAGTCACAGGAAGATGACTCCTCAGCATGGCTCAGGCACAGAGGGTGCAGAAGGACACTGCAGTTTCCCTCCAAGCCCGTGCCTGGGACCTCTAAGGACTCAAGGCAAGTATTGGGAGGCAGGTGCTGAGGGAGGTACCTGCCATAAGGAGCCCACTTCCCATCATCTGCTGAACATGGTGCAGATGGCCTCCTTCCAGAGCAGCAAAGTTCTGACATTCCTGCTACTGAAGTGTGGTGGGCAGTGGGCATCGAGCTGCATCCCCAGAGAGTCCCCAACTCCTCTCTACACATGGATCATCACCACATGGGTGCAATAACCTCTGCACCCTCAGAGCCTTCCTGGCTGCTCTGGGAGCGCTGCCTCTGCCCTCCTGGTTTGGCTGCCGACACGACGTGCAGGGCACACTGGGGCAGAGCCAGCAGTCACACAGTGCTTGTGGCTGGTGACACTGGGTGACTGAGGGACAGCAGTTACCTGGCATGCCTGTGGATGGAGTGGCTCCTTCAGCAGACACTGGCCCTGGGTCACCACCTCCTTCCTGGAGCAGCTTCTTCTCCACAGCCTCATGATTGGCCTCTGGAGAAAGACAGTGGGTCACTTGAGTTAGAAGGAACTGTTCCTCATGGGAACATGCTGTCTTCAGGAGCCAGAGACAGTCTTGATAACACTTTGGAACAAAGCCAGGACGTGAGGGAGTGGACACTTTTTCACCAGTCCAAACCACGTGTCACTCATGGACAAACACTGAAGAGCTGGATACTTGGCAGCTAAACTTGCCAGGACTGAATTCACAGCCCTTCATTTCAGCTGCCTTCAAGCTGGGTGTCTGGTCTCAAGCTGGTGTCAAGCTGTTCTTGTCCCTGCCCCCGAGGTGCCACCCAGAGTCCTCAGACACCACAGAGAGACATGAGGCAAGAGCAGGCGGCGAATCTGGGGCTGCTCCCATCCCAGGCAGGGCCTCCTGCAGCCCCAGCAGAGCCTGCAGGGCCCTGAGCTGCCTGCACAGCCTCTCCCCCCAGGGCACCCTGCCCTCTGGGGACTGGCAGCACAGGGTGAGCACCACAGGGCTGCCAGTTGGACACCACCTTCTGGCACAAACAGGTGTGGCCAGTGATAGTGTCACTGGGGCAGCAGCTGCTCCTGGGACTCATCTCAAACTGCAATTGGCAGCAGAGGCTCTCTGGACCATCTCCTACAAGGTGTGAAATGGAGTGTCTGTGCAGCAATGCTCTGATTGACCCCTTTCTGCTTGGGCAGGCTATGGCTTGTCCATGTGGGTATGTAGAACCTCAGCTTGCCAAGGCCATGTACACTCACCATATGCTGCTTTCTCCAATACTTCAAGGTTTTTCTGTAGTTCTTCTGAAGACTGCTGAGAACGCTTCCTTCTTTTGGAAGGAAACTTTGCTCTTTGAGGACCTTAACAGAAAATACAAAGTTAAATTTCTCATTCATAAAGATATTGAAACTGAGTGCTTATGTTGTGAAGGCCATCAAGACTGACTACTCACCCCTGGGATGCCAGGTTACTGGCACAGGATCCAGCCAAGGAGGTGAAACAGGAGCCCCATCTGCAACCAAACACCAGTGAGAAGTGTTCACCATACACTGTGATATACACCATCATAAGCTGAACACAGGAGGGGATCATGTCATGACCTGGCATACGCCAGGCTGTTCTGTGTTCACACACCCACAAGAGATGCCTTGCTCACACTGGGCTTTGAGCTGGCAGCTCCCAAAGGAAGTCAAAAGCTATGACATACCGAGGAGATCTGATGTGTCAGCCCTGGAACCCATCTGGAAAGCTGGGTATCCATCACCTGCAATCAAAAAGAAGAGAACAGCTTCCATGAAATACTTCAGGAGACTTCTTCAGATCTGAATGGCAGGGTGGCAGGGAGTGCAGTTCAAACATGGGATTGGTCCAGGGCATTCGTGTTTCCCCTCTGCTTGGAAGCATTGTGCAGACACTTCCCGGTTGCCTGGACCACATCAACCCAAAGTAAAGCCTACACAGCGCTGCTGGGAGAAACGACTCCCTAGAATTCAGCCTGGCTCTACACTCCAGCCCAACAAGCCTGCTGGCTTTGCTGCAGCTCCCTTGAGGGTTTCTGTAGGTAGAAAATGGTCCCTCACATGTCTCATGGAGAGAGGCTCCCAGGGCCACCAGGAGGAGGAGGCAGGTGGGAGCCAAAGCCCCCCACACCCACACCATCCTAACACTGCTACTGCTGATGCTGCCAGTGCTGCTGGTGCTGCCCACATCAAATCAGGGCACATCAGACCTGGCCTGGTACAGCCTGGTTCTGTGACCTCACAGCCCAGCTCGATGACCTCATAGCCTAGCCTGCCAACCACAGCCATGCCCCAGATTCTCAGCCCCCCTGACTCACTTCATCTCCAGTTTTCCATGGGCTAACTCTATACCCCATGTGGCTTGTGTTGCATTTGGAAAGAAGTGCCAAATGGTGGGGAAAAAATAAAATAAAATTAAAAAGTAGAGCTTCCCAAGGAGTAAAAATTAATCATTTGAATGAGCAGGTAGGTTATCTGTGGCAAAAGACTTGCAGAGAGATTACCATGCCTCGTATTACCATTGTAGAGCATGAAACACATTTCCTTGAAACACTTCCCTAACATAGCCAGACATAACTTTCTGGAGAGGCTGTTTGTCTTGGAGCTGCATGAGAGCTAAACCAAATGAGAGAACAAGAGCCATGTACCTGTGTGCTGATTGTCCTCAGGTTTGCACATCTGCCCTCCAGACTAAACAGCCCCAGGTCTCTCAGCCTTTCCTTGTATGGCAGATGTTCCAGTCCCATCATCATCCTCACAGCCTCTGTTGGACCCTCTCAAGTAGATCCCTGTCCCTCTTGAACTGGGGAGACTCAATAGTCTTACTCTTGTAGATTTTGATTTTCAGTTCTACTGAAACAGCAGGCGTCTGCTGCTTAGTTTGTGCTGGGCAGTGATTAAAAAAAAAAAAAATAAAAAATAAAAAATATTTTAAAAAAAGAAAAGAAAACCCTTTGAAAATTCCTCTGGAATTAGAGGTGAGTGAGATACAGCACACTTGCTGCTTCTTCCCCTATCCTGCTGTCTCTAAAACTTCTTTGTGTCACTATCATAAATTCTTTGTCTTCTCTAGATTCAAGACAACCTGGGCTGGTCGTGTCCTGTCAGGCACGATGTCCATGTAGATGTGCTGGGTCACAGAGATCTTCCTGGAAAAGGACCAACAGCTGGGCGTGTGGTTAGTGATGGTTCTCCCCTATCCATAATGTTGCTAGGCAGGTCAGTGAATGATGCTTTGGTGGGGTTTCAGATAGGTGCTAATTAGAGAAGAATAGTGAGTATTACTTCGATAGTCTGAGGCTTTGTGAGAAACAAAGATTTGGGAAAGAGAGGATACTTTATCAGCCATTAGATTTTTTGCAACACAGTGTTTGTGCATCACCGAAAGGGGATTGTGGAGGTGGTGGCCGAGATTCTGTATTGGAAATCCTTTTGTTCTGAAATTGAAGCCCAAGTTGCCCTCTAACAGTGTTAGATGATTGCATCTGGAAGTATAGTTTCTTTTCTCAAACCTGAAGAGAAGTCAGTTGGAGGGAGAGCCTGTTTGGAAATTTTAGTAGTGTGGGGCCAGAGGCCAGCAGGGGGCTGGTGCCCTGGGGTAGAGGCTGTTTCTGCCCTGTGCCTTTGGCCTGGTGCTCACAGTTGGGAATGGGCTTTCCAAAATGCTGCTGGAAGGAGCCAGATGTGGCAACCCGCAGCACAGCCTCAGGGTCTGCTGCCAAACTGCCTTCCAACCAGCTCTTCCAAGCTGGACGTTGCTCAGGAGTTGCTGTGAGTGTTGCTGTTCTCCTTCTGGATGCATGTTACACGCCAAGCACACCCAGAGCTGTGCTCTTCCAGGACAAGACTTCAGGAGCTCCTGGGGCTGATGGTGACAGTTTCTACCAGCTGTCCAGCTCAGGAAGATGCCACAGAGGGGACACTGACTAGGCTGAGGTTTGGAGGCAGGATGTGAGGTCCCAGAGCTGCTCTGTGCCAGGCTGTGCATAAGCAGCACCAGCAGCATTGGGATGGTGGGGACGTGGGGGGCTTTGGCTCCCACCTGCCTCCTCTTCCTGGTGGCCCTGCAAGCCTGGGGTGCCCAGGCTGCTCCATGGGGAGCACAGGGATTCGGTAGGGGGGGCAGGTTAGGTCCAGCACCCAGCTCTGGGCAGTGTGGAGTGGTGCCCACCACCCCTGGGGGGGCAGCAGGGCTGAGGTTGTGGTGGGGCACGGCTGGGAGAAGACTGGGGCCGGGCAGGGCTGGGTGAGCCATGGGCAGCTCCAGGGGCCAGCGGGAGGCAGATGCGTCACAGGGAGGGGCAGAGGCTGCCCAAAGCAGGTCCTTCACCTGCTGTGCAAGAGGCCAATCCACCCAGAACCCAGAGATTTGCTGTAACAGCCAGTTCTGCGCAGAGCAGGGAGCAGGGGGTGTTCCACACAGCCAGCTCAGCTCCTGAAACACAAGTGCCACTTTTATACCCAAAAAGGTGAGAAAGAACTTGATCTCTCACATGATTCTATCCCTGCACACACGATGGGTCACTCATCCCTTGCTGCCATTAGAAGGGGCAATGCTCAGGAATGTCACTGCACCTGCTCCAAACATGGGGGGCTTGTTGTTAGCAGGGGGTCCCTCGAGCCTGCGGGAGTGGATTTTAGTCTGCTAATGGTTCATTAATATCTTCATATGGTGATTTCAATTACTCAATATGTGTTTCCCCAGTGCTCCAGGCTGTCCCTAGGCCAGGCTGTGGGCAGATCTGTCTGTCCCTTCCATCTGTCCTGCAGGCCTGTCTCAAGGCCTGGTGATTATTGGGAAGTGTTTTTCTCTAATTGGAATCTGGTTTTGTCTCATTCTCACTGTCTCACTATTATCTGGGCCCTGTTTTTATTCTGCGTGTCCTTATATTCTCCTTTTTTGTCATTTTTTCCCCTGAATTTACTTTTTTCAATTAATAACTTGCATCAGTTCCCCCCTTCAAGACTTAAATATATACAGGCTTTTAATCATTTAAGTCTTGCTCACAGTTTCCTTTTTGGACGTATTTTCCCAGTAGTATTTTAGCAGTTGATGTTTATCCAGAGGTTGGTCTAGGAGATATTGGAAGGAATAGGGACCTTAATCATAGGCATCTCTTTCTCTGAATGTTCAGGGAAGTGAATGCAAATCCAGCAGCTGGATTTGTTGCTTGTTCCAGCTGCCTCCAAAGCCAAGCTGACATGCATGATCTTTTCCCAAGGCATGTGAGATGTATCCATGGCATATGTTCCCAAATTAGTTATTAATATTATGTTACTATTGTTAAGTTCAACAAACCCACAGTCTTTCAGATGAGCATGACCTCTGATTAACTTTGACCCTCTCTCTACACAAGGTAAAACTATTGGGGTTAATACAGTTGTCACACAGAGTAATACTGATAGTTCCCCAGTATCGGCTCACGACAAGCTCTAAAGAAGTATTCCCCAATTCCCAAGCATAATTAATCAACTAAAATAATTTTAACTTAAGTCCTCCTGCAGACATCTATGCCCACTGCCCCTCAGGAGGGGCATCCTCCCCTCAGGGGTGATGGATCCAGGAGGTGATCCCATCCATACTCACTGCAGTGAACATGGTCAGCAGGGCAGCACAGGCTCCCTTCCACTTCTCCTTCAGTGGCTCCTCCTTCTAGGTCCAGATGTAGACTGCATCTCCTGGTTGGCAGTGATGCACAGGTGAGTCCAAAGGCAGAGGAGCTCTCTGGTTCAGGTACCTGTGATGGGATGACAAAACCCACAACAGAGACAGCAAATAATCTTTCGACATCCCCTTCCCTTTGATATCATCTGTTCACTTGTTCCAACGCTGTTAACTGGATGAGGTTCACCACACAGAATCACAAAGGGGCTCATTCCTTCCCTGGTTCTTGGAGTGATTCTCATTTTCAGGAAGGCCACAGGGAAAACACAAATCCATTTCAGGTCGGTTTCCTGGCATAATTTAGCAATTTATCATTTAATGGTCTGATTCATTCTCTCTACCTTCCCATTAGACTGTGGATTTCATGGGGTGTGCAAGTCCCATTTGAATTGTGGGAAATTGGACACTCCTTAGACCACCTCCACAACGGGCTGGGGTACATTATCAGAAGACAGGCCCTTGGTAATTCCAAACCTAGGAATTATCTCTTTCAACAAGATTTTAGTAACTTCCCTGGCCCGATTGGTGTGGCAAGGAAAAGCCTCTGGCCATCCTGAAAAGGAAAATACTTGTACAAATTACATTTTTGGTAACTCAGAAAAATCTATTTGCCAGTTTCCCCTGGAGTGATTCCTCTTTTTACTTTCCCTGCTGGGGGTTTTCTTTGTATCTTGGGGATGTGTGTACAAGTGTTGTGTCTTTTCACTATGATGTCTTCTTTAGTCTACATTTTTGGCCCAATGGCAGATCTTTTAATGTTGGTCACCAGTGTGTCTGGACCCATGTGAATTTCCTCATGGCTCCTCTTAAGGGTTTCCATCATCTTGGAGGAGGGAAGAACTTGTTCGTTTGGGGTAACCCACCAGCCTTCTTATCCTTTGAGTATTTTCATGTTGCTGCCCATTGGTTCTCCTTTACTGTGTACTGGGGTGGCTTTATATTTAATTCTCTTGTGGGCATTATCTGTCCATGTCTGAATTACTCAGTGGTTCATCTTTTAAATCAGGTCTGCTGGCATAGATCTGTGGGTTAGTAATCAAACAGTCACCTTGTAGAAGTTCCTCTTCTGCAATTGGCACCAATCAATGGGTCATCGATGTACTGCAACAGCATGATGTCTTGGTTGTCACCTTGACACCGTTTCAGTTCTTTTGCTAGTACATTACCAAACAGGGTAGGGGCTGTTCTTGAATCCTGGTGGAAGCACCACCCAACACAGCTGTGCTCTCCTCCAAATTGTCAGATTTTCCAATTCAAATACTATAACGGTCTGGCGTGCCTTGTCCACCAGGATGCAGAAGAAAATGTCCTTCAAATCCAAAACTGTAAAAGAAACATTTGTCTTAGGTATAGATGTAAGCAATGTCTACGAGTTGGGAACAACAGGATGTACATCCACAGGTATCCCATTGATTCCTCTTAGATCCTGAACCAACCTTTATTCTTGAGATCGAGGTTTCTTTACTCTGGTAATATAGGAGCTAAATTCAGATTGGTTTACCCTTAACAGTCCATATTTTAAAAAGGTGTTAATTAATCATTCCAACATTTTTGGGCTTCCAATTTTATGGGATACTGTTTCTTCCTTACCTGATGAGCTCCAGGATTTAACTCTATCTTAATAGGTGTCACGTTATTTGCTGTGCCTGGGTCTTCTAAATGCTGAGCAGAGGGATTGCTGCATTTATCCTTGTGTCTGGAATGTCATATTCAGGTTCCTCACTAGAACGTGCCTCTGGCAGCAGGCAAATCTGTGCCTTGCCATCTCCTGTGGAACAGGTAACTGCACAGAATTCTCAGAAAAGGTTACTTGAGCATTCAATTTACACAACAAATCACATCCTAATAATGGCAGGGGACATTCTGGCATATACATAAATATTTTTGGTAGCAGGGGAAGTACACCAGGGGTGGTTCCAAGCAAGAAGCTGAGAAGCTCCCCATGCTCCAAAACCAGCCAGTTGGGGTGTTTTGCTAACCCATTGGAGCACTTATGGTGGAGAATCCCCAGTGCTTCCCAGCACTGCAATAAAGAATCCCTGCTCAATAACAGCTTGTTTGTTGTTATTGGGTCTTTATCTCAGAATCCTTACCCAGCTGCACCTAGCCTCCTACTTTGCTGAGGAGTGTTAGAAAGCAAGGGGTTTGGGAGCTCCAAATTTTTATTTCAGTGTGATTAGTGTCAAATTAAATTATTATTTTTTTCCCCAAGTTGAGTCTGTTTTGCTTGGGAACTTAATCGGTGAAGAGCCCTCCTTGTCCTTTGTCTCAACCCATGAGCTTTGTCCTCCTCATCCCAGAGTGTGTGTGAGGGGGGAGAGTGGAGTGAGTGGCCTCGGGGCTGGTTCTTTGTGGTTGTGTTGGGCCCAAACCATGACAAGTGGCCATAACATCTGGATGGAGGGTGAAGGGATGGACATGAAAACTGAGTCAGGGAACGTGGTGACTAAAAGGCACAAGGGAGCAGAGACCTCAGAGTTCTGGGCAACATATTGGAAGGTATATCTCACACACCACATGAGCAATGGGTGCTGTTCCCTCTGTGTCCTGCTTTGTACAGCCAATCATCCCAGCTCTCTGAGCACTAGTGCTGACAAAGTTTCCTGCTCTCACACCTAAGCCATGATGTGTCCCTATTAAAATAGCCTTAAACCACCTAATCCCTTCCAGTACCACCTCACTCCAAAAAGCCCACCATCTACTTCAGCATTATTGTCACCAGAGCTCATACCTCAGGGCCTCCTGTGGGGACAAGACCTATTGTGACTGGCCCTTGCATCCTTGGAATAGACTATCTCAAAATAGACTATCTCATTTCCAGGGCAGACTCTCTGACAGCCATCTCCATGCATGGTAACACTGAGGCCCGAACAGGTGACACTGTATTTCATGTAGCTTTGTCATACCTTGTATTGGCTGCAGAGCCACCCAAACAGAACAGATCTCATTGACAGCTGAGTCTGACTGGAAAACCAGCCTGAGGACAACTGGTGAACCTGCTTCCCTTTCCCAACCATCCCTTGGTCCCAAAAATTTAGAAACCACTTTTCTCCTGAACCCTCAAGAAAGGAGCCCCCCTCCTTCAAACAGCTCCTGTCCTGTGTCTGCACCCCTAAGCCCCCTCAGCTGCTCCTCAGGAGCTGCTCTTCCAAGTCCTGCCCTGCGGGTACCTCCTGTGCTCTGATGTCCCACATGCTCTGGGTTCTGCTACAAGCCCAGAAGGTGCATGAATTTCAGACAGTTCCAGCCTTGAAGGCACCTGCTGCATGCTGCAAAGGCTCTAAGGACAATGTGTCATGTCATGGGTGACTGGGAAGGGCCACCAGTTGTCCCATGCCCTGACAAACATTGTGCCCACTGTGCCTGCAGATTTCTTGAGAAATGCTGAAACGCCAGATATAGAGGTATTTCAGGTGCTCACCCAAAACCCTGCTAGATGATCTTACTATCAGTCCTATAGGAAAATATTATGTCAATAACTTCAATAATATGCAACAGAACCAGTAGAAAAAAACCCAATATTCCTTCTACAGTAAACTCAGAAATGGGAAGAAGAAAAAAAAAAAAAAGTCTCAAAACAGTCTCAAAACCCTGTTGAAATGCTGTTTCCAGTGCTCCTCACACAGAGATGTGGCTCTTAGAAAGTCTTCCCTATAGCCTAACAACCCATCCCTTGCTGCAGCTGGAGCATAACAGCTTGGGCTCAGGCTGGGAACACAAGGAGTCCCAAGTGCAGGAGATCAGGACCACATCACAGCCCAGGTTCTCCACCACTGCTCACCCCAGGGGAGATGCTGGGAAGGACACGACCCCCACCTGGCTTTCCAGGCAGAAAACATCACATTTAGAAGAGTGATGCAAACTGGCTTCTTCCTGGCCTGAAGCAGGAGTAGGGCTGGGACCAGCACAGGTGGAGATAGCAAGTTTCACAAAGACAACTGCCCAGCAAATCCAAAGTGCTGGAACTGGTGGGAAGAAGCAGGACACTTAAGCCAAACTGCTTTCCCTGCAGCAGTGGGTGGGGTACCTTTGTTATCTGACTTGTACACTAAAGCAGGGATTTACACTTCATGAGCTATTCTAAGATCTGCCCTGCTTAATAATCTGTATCAGCAACTTCAACGTGTCTTTCACGATTAAACCCAGGAAGAACCTTGTTTAAATCAAGATTTTGCTATGACATCAAATCATCACACTGGGGCTGTAGAACATTGCCCGTATCCTCATTACATCCTATGCTAATTACTCTCAACAGGTTCAGAATTTTCTGCACATGGAACTTAAAGCTCATCCAGTCCCAGCCCCTGCACGGGCAGGGACACCTCCCACCAGACCAGGTTCCTCCAAGCCCCATCCAACCTGCCCTTCAACACTGCCAGGGATGGGGCAGCCACAGCTTCCCTGGGCAACCTGGGCCAGGGTCTCCCCACCCTCAGAGGGAAGAATTTCTTCCCAAATTAGAATTTTCTTTTAGAATTAGAATATTAAACCACCTTGCAACTCCTGACCACCCCACATACAATCACTGCTCCAAGAACAAGCTGTGCACACCAGGTACAGGCACTGCTCAGCCTCGGCCCATCCTGGAGCTTGGGTGGCCACCGGGGAGCATTGGGTGTCCTGCCCAGTGCAAAGACCCAAGCAGAGACACAGACTGTTCCTGGAAAGCGAGGGACCTACTCTTTTGCCACAACACTCGTCTGACTGGGTCAGTAGTTAATTTACTGGGACAAACACAGAATTGTATTTAAATAGATAAGAAGAGCTTCCTACTGAAGAAACCAAATTAATTTCTAGCAAGACCAGATATAATTCCTAACTTCTACCAGAACTAGAATCCCTTCTCAAAAATCTCTCTGGTTGCAAAGTGAATTATTTACTGTATTTACTATATTTAGAGGGGTCCTGAGAGACCAAAGAAGTCCTGGGGACACACCAAGGAACTCAAAAGGGAATTTAACCAAGTACAGGTGCCTTCAGGGAACCAGGGACCACATGGAGGCATGGCAAACAGATGAGAGGACAGAAAGTCCAACCTGGTGACCAGATATGAACTCAGCAAGTGCTGAGGAAAAAAAGTTTGAAAGTGCCCTCCCAAGCTAAAGCAGGACTCTGGGACACTAGGGATGTCTCCAGAGACCTCAGCAAAGGTAGCAGAGTGGTCTTGAGGGGGACAGAGAGACCAAAGAAGCCTCAGCAACAACGAGGAACTCTGAACGGGGTTTCAACCAAGTACAGACACTGCCAGGGGGGCGGGGGCCAGATGAAGTACCCTAAATCGCAGAGGGGGCTAAGCAGAGGAATCCTACATAGTGTAGAGGACAAAATGCATGTTCTGGGCCTCAAAGGTGGCTTTAGGAATGGTTATGAGAGACCAAGAGGGGCCCAAAGCACACTACTACAGTGGTGAAAGAGGGCAGTGGTGCCCAAGTTGGGTCTCAGGAGGCGTCATGAAAGATGTCCTCTCTGGCTTTTGCTGAGCTTTGCCAAACACAGCAAGAGGCACTGCTGCTTCCCAGAGCTTCTGGCAGCTCCTCTCAGGCTTTGTTGATGCCCACATGGGGCTTCCCAAGTGTCTGGCTTCTGCCTTCCAGAGTGTCTGGCAATTTTTGCCAGGTTTGATGAAGCCTGCAAGGGGCCCTGCTGCCTTCCTGATACTTATGTTTTTTTCCAGGCTTTCCTCAGGCCCATGTGGGGCTCTTCTGCCTTCCAGAGTGTCTTGGTGACTTTCCAGAAGACTGCAAGTGGCTCTGCTTACCTCCAGAGTACCCCAGGGCTTTCACTGGTCTTCGCCAGGGTCTGCAAGGGTCCCTGCTGCCTTTGGGAGGTCCTCAGGGCTTTGCCATGGCCCTCAAAGGGCTTTGCTCTTCCAGAGAGCCCCAGGGCTTTTGCCTGGCTTTGCTGACACCCAGGCTGGGTGTGGAGTGCTTGAGGTGGGGGTGGCTGCATGCAAGGCTTAGGGTTGAGTTGGGGGCAGGGGGCTGGATTTGAGGCTGCATGTTAGTTGCTGGTGAGCTAAGTGTGGTGCTGGGAGTAGGTGGGTGCAAGGGGGTGCAGGGTGGGCACAGGGGCAGTGCCAGGGCTGTACCAGGTGGGTGTAGGGTGGCTGTGGGTGTTGCAGGTGGGCACAGGGATTTAGCTGTCACAGTGCATGGCCCAGGGCAGGCCAAGGCTGCAGTGGTGGTGGGTCTGGCCAGGGATGCTAAGGGGACCCTGGTGGGGCAGCAGAGTGGATGAACGCAGCCGCCTGCAGCTGCCTCTGGCCCTGCAGCCCGGTGCCACCCCCCACCTTGCCCACCACCTGGAGCCCATGAGTGTCCACGCTTGGCCATGGAGTGCCCTGTGCCCCCACTCACCATGGATCCCTGGCCACAGGGTCGACTCTCTGTCCCCCATCCCCAAACCATCAGTTGCCCCCAATGTCCCCAGCCCTTTACCTGTCCATGGAGTACCCCATGCCCTCTCACCCCACCCTGTCTCAGTGCTCCCAAGCATGCCAGAGGGCACCCAGTCATGGGACACACAGTCTCTGAACCCCAAGAAGACCCTCAGCACCCTCTGTGACCCCCCACCTCAAAACCAGCACCAAGCACTCCTGCAACATCCACCTCTGTGCCCTGGTGCTCAGTAAAGGGCTGGGGCAGGACAGGAGGGGGTCTGTGGCACCAGAACACCCCATCCCTCATTGTCCCCCCACCAGCAGACAAGGGTTGCAGGGAAACACACCACAGACCTCGCTCTGCTCTGCCACCCACAGCCCAGAGGTCCCCACAGCCACTCAGGGCAAATGAATGTGGTGTCCCATCTGCTTCCCACAGGGACGTGGGGCGACAGACATCATGTCACACGTGCCCCCATCACGGACAGGCTGTGCTGCTCCATGGCCTGTCCCCAGTGTCCCCACAGGCAATGTCGTGCTTGGGTACACCCCAGCATCCTGCCTGCTCCTGGGCACTCCACAGGACATGGGTGTGAGTGTTGGGGTGCTGGGCACCCCTGGCAAGGTGTGGGATGGGGCTGAGCTAAGTGTGACAGGGCTATTCAGGGGCAGTGGCCACAGGACTGTTAGCAGCCTGCCAGGTGTGGGGCTGAGTGCTGGGTGCTGGGCAAGGTCATGGGCGCTGCAGAACACCCTGTCCTGGCAGCACATTCCTGCCTGAGTCACTGCAGGCTCTTGCCTGGGCAGGTTGATGGCCACAGCCCCAGGGCAGCCCTCTCCATCCCCCACCCCCAGCTGGGGCAGCTCCACATGCACAGACACCAGCCCAGCCCCACCTGCAGTGCACACACATGTGTACAAGTGCCCAAACCCCCACTCACCCCAGACACCCCCATTTGCCCCAGAAACCCCCACACCTCACACACCCTGTATGTAACTGCAGACCCCACCTGAGCATGCTTGGGAGCACTGGGGGGGCATAGGGGCTGCACTGAGGACAGGGTGGGGTGAAAGGGGATGGGGTACCCCATGGACAGGTAAAGGGCTGGGGACATGGGGGGCAACTGATGGTTTCGGGATGGGGCAGAGAGTAGACCCTGTGGCCAGGGATCCATGGTGAGTGGGGGCACAGGGCACTCCACGGCCAGGCGTGGACACTCAGGGGGTCCAGGTGGTGATGAACCGGTGGGCGAGGTGGGGGTGGCACCGGGCTGCAGGCCAGAGGCAGCTGCGTTCATCCACTCTGCTGCCCCACCAGGGTCCCCTTAGCATCCCTGGCCAGACCCCGCCCTATATGCACCCTCAGCACCCCACACCCCCCCCATACCCCGCCCCCCCGGCTGCGCTGCCCGGTTCCCGCCCCGCGCGGGGGTTGGGCCGCCCCGGACGCGCCGGTTCCTGGAAGCGGCCACGTGACTTCCCCGTACGCTATTACCGGCCCTTGTTGCCGGGCAGAGCTTCGCTCCGCGGGCCCGAAGCCAAAGGTGCACCCCAAACCCAGCACCCCTTCCCGGGGGCGGGATGGGATCCCCCAAGCCACGGCCCGGCCACACACCCTCACACTGAGACCTGGGATATGGGGGGGCCTGATGCAGTGACACCCCCGCCCCGCGAAACCGACAACCAAATACACGTCACCTCAGCCCAAAATGAGTCACTAGCCCACATGCCTGTGGCCTCCCCCCCTGCAGGAACAATCCCAGTGAGCTTCGGGGGGCAGCTGCTGGCACTGAGCTGTGGCCCCCTTGGTAACCCCGGGGCCGTTTCTGAGGGGGTGGTGCTGCTCTCTGGGAATCCCCCCTTCCCCCAAAGCCTCTCCATTTCAAGGACCTGCCCCAGGGTTGGGGAATTTCCTGTCCCTGCCTAGCTCCCCTGACTCGCCCCCAGAGGCCCCTGATGGACCCAGCTCTGCACTGCCCCCCCCGCAGGACCCTGGTTGTGGGAGGGGGCTGCAGCACCCTGCCCCACCGATGGGCAAGGGGGGGGAAAGGTGGTGTCATCCCCGAAGTCAGGTTGCGAGGGGAAGCACTGTGCCAGGAAGACAGGGCAGCAGCTACTGAGCAGCCCCCCAACCTCCTGGAACCCCCCTGTAAAGGGACACACTTGGGGCAAAAGCAGCTCAGGCTCCTCTGCTGTGAAATAACATGAAATATTATCCAAGTCCCCAACACAAGATTAGGACCACTGAGCCAGAAATAGGCAAAAATTGGGGGGTTTTGCCCACCCAAGGAATTTTCTGTATTTGCATGTGCCACACACCCCCAATCCACATCCCCCCCCAGGCAGCAGACCCGGATCCTGGCCCAGTTCCATCAGTGCAGCGGGAGGGAAGGATGTCCCTCCCCAGCCCCCCCGGCAGCCAGCAAAGCACCCGGTGCTCCTCCGGGGCTGAGGGTGAGGAGGGACCACACATGGGCCAGGCCAGGGGCTGAAGACACACCTAAGATAAATATCTACAGGGGGTGTCAGGAGGATGGATCCAGTCCCCTCTCAGCAGTGCCCAGTGGCAGGACCTCAGGCAATGGGCACAAGCTGGAGCACAGGAGGGTCAAATTAAACAGGAGAAGCTTCTTTCCTGTGAGGGTGACAGAGCCCTGGGACAGGCTGCCTAGGGAGGCTGTGGAGTCTTTGGAGACATTCCAAAGCCATCTGGATGTGTTCCTGTGGGATTTAGTGTAGGTGAACCTGATCTGGCAGGGACTAGATGACCTCCAGAGGTCCCTTCCAACCCCGACTGACCACTCTGAACTACAACATCCCCACACCCCACCAGACACAGCGGCCGCTTTAATTCCCTTTCTTCCCCCGCCTCCCTCCCCCCCCCGCCTCTTATTTACACAAAAGGTTCAGAGAAGTCACAGCCGGCTTCTGCGAAAAGCCCTCGCCGGAGAGGAAGAGGAAACCCCCGGGTTATCAGCACCCAGCCAGGCCCCACCGAGCACTGCAGCTTCCAGGAAACAGCAGTCCCATCCCCCACCCCCCCAGCACCTTTGCATATTTCCACGGCAAAGACCCAGCTTTGCATGAGGGTCCAGCCACACCCGGGGGACCGAAGGGGCTCAAAATAGCAGGAAAAGACACAGCATTTTAAAAAACACGCCCACATGAAAAGCCATTTTGAAATGTCTGCAGAGCAGGACTGAGCCACCAGCTTCATTTCAGCAGCCAGGGCTGTGCCAGCCTTGCAGGAAACTGTCACAGGAGTGTGGAGCAATTGCTGGAGGTGACTTAGAAATTAAACTTATATTCACATTTTAAGGACAGCACTGATTAAATTTCCAGGGTGGAATGCAGCTGATCTGCAAAGTGCTCATACCATGGTAGTTCCCTAAGCAACCCCAGTTGTTGGCAACACTAAGAGAGATTGTTGTGCTGTCTCCAAGAGTACAGTATGGAGTGTGGAGCCCACTTCACCTCTTCTGCAGGAAGGCTTGACAGCCCAGCAGGCTGGAGCCACCAGAGGGTTTTGGGGCAGGGAAGCGCTTTGCCCTGAGGACAGGGATTTTCCAGCCAAGGCTCCAGCAGCAGAGCAGGACCTGGCAGGAGGAAGCTGTTCACTAAACCAACGCCCCAGTGAGGTCTGCACATACCAGCTGCACCCTCCACCCTGGCAGGCCGGGCACTTCCTCCACCACCCGTCGACAGGAATCAAAACTGGGGGGCTGAGGGGCAGGGAGTGGGCCAGGGGAGCAGATCCCCCTAGAGAGGCCTCCTCAGCAACCTCAACACCAGCTTGCTCTGGCCAGGCAGAGGAGGAACAAGAGTAATGCCAGATGACCAAAGCCACACAGAGCAAACCTCCCCCCTGGAAAGAGGGGCTTTCCAATACCTGAAGGGCCTACAAGAAAGCTGAGGCAGGACTTTTTGCATGGGCATGTAGTGAGAGGACATGGGGCAATGGTTTAAAACTTGAAGAGGGGAGATGTAGATTAGCTATTAGGAGGCAATTCTTTACCATGACAGTGGTGAGACACTGGAACAGGTTGCCCAGGGAGGTCATGGAAGCCCCTGGAAGTGTTCAAGGGCAGGCTGGATGGGGCTCTGAGCAACCTGGTCTAGTGGCATGTGTCCCTGCCCATGCAGGGTGGTTGGATCTAGATTATCTTTAAGGTCCCTTCCAACCCTAACCTAAGCAAGGCCCATCCTCAGGCTCCAAGAAGGGTCCCCTCTCCTTGGGGCCAACACAGAGGGTGACAAGCCCCAGCCACCAAGTGCAGGCACCCAGAACCACAGCATGCCTCAGGACACTACAGGAGAAGCTCTTTTTGAGCATGCAAGGAACCCAGCAAAGGTGCCTCACAGCCTCTCCCCACCCACGTACACAGGTAAGGAGAAAAGCATCTCAACACAGGGAACCTGAGAAGCTCCAAGGGGTGACACGACACCCACAGGACTTTTCCACAGCCCACAGAGGCTTCCTAATGAGCAAGAGGCTGTGGGGTGCCCCACAGACAGCATCCATGCAAACAGGCCCCACAAGCATAGCAGGAACTCTGAGCACCTCAGCGTCTTATTACAGAAAATGGCAAGTTTTGTACTAAAGGGTTGAGAACAAAAGACATTTATTGACAAAGCTAAGTGCTTGTTCAGCAGACAAGCAGGCCTGGCAATAGCACCATCTTTCAGCTCTCCACTTGGTTCCATCAGGCATTGCTCAGGCTGCAGGTTGAGCACCATGGACGAGGATGTTCCTGGCTGTGCAGGACCTGGTCTCACCAAGAAGAGCTCCCCAAGAACCAACTGATCCCATCAGATGGAAGGAGGTGGACAAGTACTGCATGCCCACTGAGAAACAACGCTACCAGGTGGAGACCAGAGATCAAGCCCAAGGCTGGCACCAACAGACTTGCTCAAGCTGCAGATCCAAGCCAATGAGTTTTATTCTGCTCCAGGATGTTTACATTCAAACATCAGCTTTGTTCAACTCATGACTTAGAGAATCCAAACAAAGGGAAGACAAGGAAGCAGCCAATACCAACTTCCACAGCTCCCCCCACCCGCTATAAGGGCTAGAATAACCAAAAAGATTAAAAAGAACAGAAACATCAACTATTGCCATGGACACAATGAGAGTCCACCAGGCCACTTGGTTGCACCCCATGGCAATCTTGCTCAAGTACATCAGAGAAAGGCTCTCTTGGAGTCAAGGCAGAAGAAGGCTTTGCCACAAAAATGCTACTACTTCACATAAGGAATGAAGTACAGTGCACCCATAAGCAGTTCTACCACATTCAAAATTTTTTTGTATTCTTAGCTCTGTAAAAATGTACATATTCTACAGATTTATAGATATTTACAGGTTCTCTACAGCCTCCCCACCTCATGTGGGTTTTACATACTTACAAATACACTCCCTATTTTTAAACTGCCTGAGTGTGGTTGAGTCACATCAGTGTAGCTGAGATCAGCCAGACAGGCCGACAAGGCCACACTGCAGTCGGTAGAGGTGGCCACTCCACCTCACCCCTGAGGGTCCTCTGCCTCCCCAGGGACCTGGCTGAAGCCCTGCTGAGAAGGAGGGAAGGAGCCATGCAGGGCTCCAGTGCCCCATGATCTGGTAGAGGGTTGCACACCTTGGCTGCCAGCTCAGCTCTGCTGCTTCCAGACAGTGGACACATGCAGAGTTAACAGTGGCTGAAGCCCCTTTCTGGCCAGCACCCCCAAAGGCAGGCACAGGCTCACCCAACACTCCCATGCTTCTGCTCCAACAAAAAAGCCACAAGTTCAGGCAGGGCATCAGCAGAAGATGCTATTTCCAGAAGCCCACAACCCTGAATCATCTGCTCCACACATAGCTGCTGTGCCAAGCCCAGGAGACTTTAGTCCAGACAAGAGCTGCTGGTGCCCACTGGCTTGCTGCTAACACAGATCAGTTCCCTCCAGGATCAAACTGAAGCAGTCCACTCGAGCTTTCTGTCATCATCCTCTTGAAGGAGGCAGAATATAATTTCTTCCACTTTCTATTCCCAAAGCAATAAATCCTCATCGGTACCCCCAATCTGCCCGGATCACACCTTCCTTCTCAGAAAAGGATTGCTCAGGGCATGCCCAGATATTCTCCTTGGGTCACTCAAGTCCAGCTGCATCAGTACTCACAGGAGGAAGTGATCAGCTCCCAGCCCCAAACAGAGCTGGTCCACCCAGAGTTCTGTCCCTCTGCAGCAAACCTGGCTCACCGGATCATGTAGGCCAAGCTTGCTCCCAGTCCAGCCACGCCTGCAAATGCCACCAGGATGTTTCTGATGCTGCCTTCTAGGTCCTCAACTCGAAAGAAGTCAACAAAGCCCTCCTAGGAGAAAGAAGGGAAAGTCATTTTCCCCACAAACCACCCTTCTTTGGCAGGAAGGCACAGAAAGCCTTTCTTCCTGGCAGAGTGGGCTAGGATGCAGCCTCCCCAGCACATCCCCTGAGTGTGTCTCCCCAGAGCCATCAGGGCCACTGCTGGTCCCCAGGGGCAGCATCAAAGCAGTTGTGGGCCAGCTTCAAGCAAGCTCCATGCACTCAGGATTGACTCAGCTTTGGGAATGCTGCCCACTCCACACTGGGCAGGGGCACATTTTTAGGTCAAGACTGTAATTGTAAGGAGCTCCTGAAGCACCCAAACTCCAGCTAGATGCTTTGACTGTGGTTTTAACTGGAACAGTGAGTAATTTCTGTACTTCACTGACACACAATTGTCAGTGAGCAGGTCCCAGAAAAGGAAAAGACTGGATTGTTCTCAACAGCCCCCCACGCTGGGGACAGGCAGTGACTCACCCAGCCTCCCTGGCTCATGAGCCACTCGCGCTTGGATGAGACGAGCGCGTCCGTGATGATCCCTGCCAGGGAGCTGATGCACGTCTCCTGCTTGATGCTCTTCAGGTGTTTCGCAACAAAGGCTCCAAACGAGATGAGCGTCACTACCCGACCCCAGTTTGTTACTCCGTCACTGAACACATGGGCAGCCACTTCACACACTGACTGCAGATCTTCCTCTTTCTGGATATCCAGCTTCCGAAGCATTCCTGGAAGAGACAGAGATGCTGGTTTAGAGGCAGGAACACATATGCCATCAAACAGCCCACAAGGCCACTAGTGAGAAAACACAACCCCCACATTCTAGGGCCAAAAAGCTGTAGAAGTTCCTGCCAAGCATCAGTGATGGAGAACAAGTACCTGCCTACTTCTGCAGCAGATTCTGCTGCTCACACTTGCCTGCGCCACACAAACACCAGCTCATAACCCATTTCTAGTTTCTTTGCCCCCCTCTCAGGCACAGCTGCAGTCTCTGTGCACATCACACTCCCACATGAGAAGCACACAGAGATGCTGGTTTGCAGCCTGGCACAAGCCCTGCCCCTCCAGCTGAAACGCAGGAATCACCTACAGGCAGACAGATGTGTTACCCTTTCATTAACACGCTTTGAGTTACTGGAACAACAGAATTCCTCAGTTTGACCTACAGTGCCCCGTCATGAATAAGCAAACAAGACCAGCCTTTATGAAACTGAAAGACATTGCTTGTTGTTGCTGAAACCAACAGGAAGCCTTCCTGAAGCCAGCTCCTTTCAGCACACACTCATTTAACCATCCCTGCAGAAGCCTCAGATACCAACAGAAGCCCTCACAGCTCTGAATGTTCCCCCCAAACGTGGATTGTTCAATGAACACATCCAGGAACCTGGCCAGGGTAACTGAGCCCACAAGCTTTCACATCAGCACAACTAAGCACAAGAAGAAGAAGCTGAAGCCCTCTGCACTAAAAATAAAAAAACCACCAAAACCCTGGAACATCCTCCTGCAAGAACAAAAGGGTTTTCACCACACACCATCTCAGGAGAAAATTCCAACTCTACCCTTCTGTGCCAGGCACCATGGTGACCTGGGAGCAGACAGTGTGACATGCCAAAAGCAGTCCCAGCACGAGCCCCGAGGCTGGGAGCTCAGCCCCACCACCCCAAGGGCTCACCCCAAAACAGCTTGTTTCCAAGTTACATGAAGCCAGGTCAAAATTGTTGATCTTACTTTCAGTCTGTTTCCAGCACACTCTGAGAACACCTGCTCATCCAAGCCCAGGCACTGGGGTTCAAGTTTCTATGGCTATTCTAGGACACATCAGAAGTGGGATAAATACATTAAAATAACTATAACGCAAGCACATAATCCAGGATAATTTCTACCCTCGAAACCACATTCCATCTGAGCCAGGGGTGTGAGGAGTTTAAATGCCTGAGCTAGCTAATCTTTGGACACTTGGGATTATTTGCATATGATCATGCTGAGCAAAGCAGGACATAAGGAGGAACTGGGGCTAATCTGTAACTAGATTATCTCCTCTGCACACGTTACCAGCGGTTTTTCAACCTCCAAATCGAGCAAAGTTCAGTTTCATCTTTAATCACTTCTCAGCTGTTTTAACTCTCTCGAAACCAGAGCCACATCCCGTCCGGTAAACGAGGACTCAGGTGCCCACCTCCCCATCCTAACTGCCCTTGCTGGAAGCCGAATGTGCTGCAGAAGCCTTGCTCCAGCCTGGGCCTCTCCCGGGCCCGGACAGGCAGCCCACCCACCTTGAGGGCCCACACACACAGCAGAGAGAACAGGATCTGGCAGGGACTCACATTCCTGCGACCATCTCTTCGAGAGGCAAGCCTTCAAACCTCCACCCCACCCCCGAACCCCACACTAGGGAGGGACGGGCCCGGGACTGACTTCCAAGGCAACGAAAAATGTCCCTGTCCCCCCCGAGGCCTCCCGCCCCAGCAGTCCCACCGCAGGGCCTGATGTGCCCCCACCCTACACACGGCCCGTTCCCCGCCCACCCCCGCCGCCAGGAAGGAGCCGGCCGCCACCCACCCTGGAAGGCGAGCTGGTGTTTCTGCATGACGCCGTCGCCGACCCTCCGCAGCGTCTCCAGCGCCTTCTCCATCACGGCATCACCCGATCCGCCAGGCCGGCCAGGCCCGCCTAGCAGCCCCGAGAAAAGCTTCTTCGCTCCAGGCTCGGCCTCGCCCGCCGCCTCCCGCAGATAGCGGCTTATGAGCTCCAGCGAGTCCTGCCGCAGACCATCCGACGGCTCCGGCGGCCCGGGCGGCGTCCCGGGTAGAGAGTCCCCCGCCGGGCCGCGCTCGCCCTCGGGCTCGCAGCCGTCCAGCTCCTCCTCGGGGCTCCAGAGCGCGCCCGGCCTGGCCGCGGGGGGCAGCGCGGCGCGGGGGCCCGCACCGCAGCCCAGGGGAGCGCGGGGCCCTTCCGGCCGAGCGGCGGCCCGGGCCCCCAGCGGGCCCGCCAGGGCCCGCGGTACCTCAGCGGCGGCGGCCGCGCCGGGGGGCGCTGGGGCCGGCTCCCCACCCGGCGAGGCGGGCGCCTGGGCGCGGCCGCCGCCGCAGTAGAGGTTGAAGCCGATGAGCGCGTTTCGCTTCACGGCGAACATGGCGGCTCCGGCGGCGCTGGCGAAGGCGAGGGCGGGTCTGCGCGGCTGCTTATATAGGGCGGGTGACGCTGGCGCGGGGCGCGGCGGGGGAGGGGCGAGGCCACGCCGGTTCCGCTTCCGCTCCCGGCCGCGCTTCCGGCCTCCTTCCTCTGGGGGAACGGCCCGGGGGGGGGGGCGGTTTTTAGGGTGAAAAAGGGAGAAAGAGGCTCTGTCTCCGTGGTGCGCACCGCGCCTCCCCTTCACCGGGCCCTGCTGGGGGCCCCTGGCCGTTCCTTGCCCCGTGCAGCAGCCCGCGGGCACTGCAGGGCATGGCGTCCTGCACCGCCCTCCGCGGCTCCGCTTATCCCTTCCCTGCCTCGGCACTTGAGGTTTCTGGATTTTCCAACGCAAAGCATCCCCTGGAAAGGCCTCGAATGCACAGGCAGCAGGATTGAAGCCTGCTGGGGGGGAGCCAGGGCCACTCTTACTGACATGCACTGAAAGGGCGATGAGCTCTGGCGAGGCCTCCCTGCGGGACTGCACCCAGCTCTGGGGTCTTCAGCACAGCACCTGTGGGAGTGACCCCAGAGGAGGCCATAAAAATCAGAAGGCTGGACCCGCTCTGCTGTGAGGACAGGCTGAGAATTGGGGTTGTTCAGCCTGGAGAAGGCTCCAAACAGTCCTTGTGCCCTTTCAGTAATCAAAGGGGGCCTACAAGACAGAGAGACTTTTTAGCAGGGTCTGTAGCAATAGAACAAGCAGTGATGTTTTTAAACTAAAGGCAGCTTTAGACTAGATAGAAGGAAGAAATTACTTATGTTGAGTGTGGTGAGACACTGTCCCAGGTTGCTCACAGACATGGTAGACACCCCATCCCTGGAAATATTCACAGTGTGGACAAGGCTCTGAGCAATCTGATCTAGTTGAAGGGGTCCCTGCTCACTGCAGGAGGTTGGGCTGGGTGGTCTTCAAAGGTCCCTTCCCACCTGAACCATTCTGTGATTGTGTCAGGTTCTGTTATTCTGTATCTCTTGGCATCTTCCCTGAATCTGTCTGGTTAAAGCCCCCTTGACCCTGGCTGAATTTCCATGAGGAACTGCTCCATTTCCTCCAGCCATTGTTGGATTGCCCAACATCTCTTCAGTTCCTCGAAACCTCCTCACATCTGCTGCTCTGAGCCACGGGGGCTGTGGCCTCAGAGCAGGGCAGGGCAGAGACCAGACCTGCTTTGCTGTCACCCATTGCCTGAGACACCCTGGGGGCAAATTGGCCACCCTCGGCAGTCTTGAGACACCAGCTCTCAACCTGGGTCCCCCTTGGCCTCAGGCTCCTCCTTCACCCCCTGGGAATGAGCTGGATGCCCTCAAAATCTACCCTGGTTTGGGCAATTGCAGGTGGATCAGCCATTCCCTGGAGAGACCAATGCCACAGCTTTGGTCTGGGCAGTGAGGAAGGAGAGGAGATCCCCAGCTGCTCCATTGCTGGACGCCTTCCTGGGGCAGTGTCCTGAGGACCAGGCTCTGCTCCATCCCCACCTCTTGGGACAGAGGGAGAGGTATGGAGGCAAAGGTGGCTGCTGTCCCACAGAGCTTGCCTGCAGAGCCAAGCACCAGTGCAGCTCAGCCTGCTCCAGCCTCAGCGACATTTTGATCCAAGACACTTGAAATGGGGCTCTGGGGGCCCTAGAAATTACACCCCGAGTTACCCCTTCAATAGGACACAGGCAGCCAGGACAGTAACACCAGGGATGGTGCTGATGCCAAAACTTTCCCAAGGCTGCTGAAATTCCCTGCAGCAGCAGAGCCCCAGGCCCCAGCAGGAGGTGACACCAGCCCCATGTCACCTGGCCATGCCACCAAACTCGGACATGAGGAGAGCAAAATGTCAAGCCAGGGGCAACTGCAAGAGGGCCCTGGTTTTCCCCTCTGGTGCAGGCAGGTGGACTCAGTGCTGGACCCCAACCAACCAAAAAGGGACCCAGGAAATACTGTCCACACACCCCTCCTCCCTGCCCACCCCCCCCACCCCCCCCCCCATGGATCCTGGTGCCTTGGGACTGGGGGGAAGGGGCACAGACTCCAGATGTGGGGATAAAATTCCAGATGTGGATCTTTCCACTTCAGGGAGGCAGTGAAGACCATGAAGCAGCTCCTCTTGGTCAGGATGTGGTTTGGATGTGGTGTTGGTGGAGATGGGTTAGGGGAGAACTTTGTAGAGCAGGGATGATGGTTGGACTCGGTGATCCCGAGGGGCTTTTCCAACCTGAATAGTTCTGTGATTCTATGATTCTATGAGAGCACGAGGAGGTTGCACTGGGGTCCAAGAAGATGAAGCCCGGCCCCCTCCAAACCCTTCCCATGGCCCCACGGAATGTGCCCTTGTCAGGAAATGAATTCTTGGCACACCAGGAACAATAACAGAGGGGAGTTCAGCCTGCTCGGCAGCTTGAGGCAGCGCCCAGCACATATTTCCCCAGCAGTGCCAAACTTTGAAGTACAAACAAATACCGGCACATACTTTGGCACCAGGCTGGAACAGCGCGTCCCTCTGCAAACACCCAGCCCTGGCCCTGCTGTGGGATGGGCTTGGGGGGCTGGTGTGCGGGAAGAGGCAGTGCAGGGGCTTCAGCGAGCCCAGTGGGTTGGTCTGAAGAGCAGCACACCCGGTGGTGCCATCAGCAGGGCTGGTTGAGTCGAGAAAAGAATGGAGTGACATCAAGGCTGGAAACGCCCGAGTTACCTCCCTCCAGGAGGGCTGGGAGAGGCACAGGGGAGTGGCGTGGGAAAGTACCCCTGGGGGGGCAGCCCTGACCCCTGGGGAGCAGCCCTGACCCGTGGCATACCCCCAAGTCCCTCAGCTGTGAGCCAAGGTTCCTGCCGTGCACCCCACGGCTCCAGTGCTGGGGGGCACCACACTGGTCATGTATGCGGGGGGGCTGGGGAAGAGGCTGCCCAGCAGCTGAGCCCTCAAGGAGGAAGGGCAGGAGTTCCAGCTGGGTCCACTGGGGAGATATGTCTCCCCCCACCGGTGCCATCCCTGGGGTGAAGGGGCCATACCTGCCTTCCCTGCCCCAACACAACTGCAGGTGGGCTCAGCAAGCTGAAGCCCTCCCTGTCTCCCATGTCACGCCCACAGCTGCACTTGGAGGGCCTTGCTCAACCCACACGATTCCTTCAGACACCCCAAATGGTGCTCAACATGTCCTTGCTCCTGCTGGCCCCAGGGTCATTGAGCCTCCCACGGCTGTCAGCCTCATTCTGGTGGGAATTTCATAAGGAGCAGAGGATGAAACCACAAATGCTGCTGAGACCCAGGGTGGCTCCTCCTGGACCCCCTCCCAAAATGGGAAGTGGGGTAGCATCACCCCCCACACTCCCTGTCCGGCTCTGGGGGTGGAACAGAAACAACCCTTGTAGGGAATTGCTCCAGCTGCCTCTCATCCTGTGTTGTCACTACGGTCACTATTGTTTCCCCCTCCTGGGCAAGCATGCAGGCATTTCCAGACCAGCAGGGAGAGATGTCGCTGAGAGCTGTCCCCTCCCTTTGTCCCCTCGGGAAAGGGGCAGTCCCTTTCCACTCTTCACTTTATTTCATCTTTTTTGTTTGGTTGGTTTGGGTTTTTTGGTGCTTTTTTAATAAAAAGGAAGCATAGCGCCCTGTAAGAGAGGAAATAGGAACATGTAAAAAATTAGATATATTTTTATAGATATGATTCAGATCTATTTACATCACGGCTGGGACAGACAGCAGAACATCCAAGGAGGGTGAACATCCAGCACCACCCTGACCAGGTCACGCAGGGTCCAGAAGGGTGACAGAGACCAAAGCAGGGCCCCGTGGTTACCAGGCACAGAATCCCACTCCCCTCAATCCACAGGGTTGGCAAGGGAGCCCCTCACTCCTGGTGCCCTGGCAAGCAGGGCTGAGCTGGCTTGCTCCAGCCCACCTGAAGGAAGATACGACCCTCTGAGGCACCCTTGGCAAACGCTCTTCCTGGGAATCAATACCAGGTTCCTTGCTCCAGCCAGCAGCAGGAAAGCACAAGGATGAAAAAGATTCTCAGGACAGTCTCAACCAAGCAGCCAAGAATACACGAGAGGAAAAGCTGTGCCTGGGCAGTGCCTCCCTGCTGCCTCCCTGCCTTGGATTTTCCTAACGGGAATTCCTAACCCCCCCCCAAAAAAAAAACAACAACCCCCCCAAAAAAAAACAAACAAGAAACCCCCCGAACCCCCCCCCCAGATGCCCACTTGACTTCCTTTTGCCTCCAAAGCTGGGCCCAAACCAGGCAAGTAACCCTGGCACAAGCACAGACACTGCAGAGGTTGGAAGGCAGCTTCGCCTGTGCTGCACGTGGAGTGGATGGTCCCAGCACCACCCCACAGGCTGCAGCCACCTCACCAGCCTGTGGGGTTGCTGGTGGGTTCTCCTTCAGGCTTTTTTATCCCTCCCCCAGGCCTCAAAGGCAAGAAGAAAAAAAAAACAAGGGAGAGAAAAAAAATTCCAAACTTGGAGTGTCTGATACTGTCCATGCAGGTTTTTCTCTATGCTCCTCCCTTCCTAATCTCCACACTATCTCGAGTGCTTTTGCCCTCCTGGGGTGGTTCTTCCCAGTCCAGCCTCTCTCCCTCCAGAGATCACATCTGCCTCACCAGCTGCTGCCAGCTCTGGCTTTGCAAGTGCCATAGTCTGGCATCAGGCAGGAGCTGCAAGTGACGAGGGAGGGCTCTGCCTGCTTGGCCACGTTCCTGTGACCCACCTTTTGCTGCCCACTCCACAGCTGGGTGAGGAGCTGTCTCACCCTGGCCAGGGCAGACAGCCTCACTGGCCAGAACTGACCAGGGAGAAACTGCCTCCAAGCCCCCTGGGGCAGCTGTGAGCCTCGTACTGTGGCCAGCACAGCCACACACAGCCACAGCTGAAGCTTCTTCCCTAAAACAGCAAACACCTCCTTGCAGCTCCCAGCCACAAGGAACATTTCAAACCCTCCTGGCCCACCTACTGGACACGTCACCCCCGCCTGTGAGCTCAGCTGCTTTGCGCAAGCAGGGGACAGATCCCAGGCAGCTCAGCCCAACAACACAGCCACATAATTTTCTGTCTATCAGCTAATTTCTTCACTTACCAGCTGTAAAGCACACACCTAACTAAACTCCCAGATCACGTATCACGCCCTTTGCCCATTCACTTCTTCCTCTGCAGACACCAGATGTCTGAAAAGCATTAACGAGCCACAGCTCTGAGCTCTCCCCTCCTTCCCAGTACCAAGCAATTAGCGACTCCTCCCACGGCCACTCGACTGCCCCCACCAGGAGGCCACACTTCGGTGGCTCTGCGGGCGAGGATAGTTCCAAACAACGTAGAAGGCAGCAAAACCGACGGGCTGAAAGGAACAGCCCAGTCAAATCTGCTTGTGTGTCCCGGGCTACCAACGCCTCTCAGTCGCCTGCTGAGTTTTGGTGTGTGTTTGCTGTAAATACTCAAATAACTATGTGTATTCTGGTGCTCCTGTCCCTATGGTACAGTGAAGATCAATCCATTTAGCCAAAAGAAAAAAATAAAGTAGGAAAAAAACCCAGCCTGTGAGGCAGGCTACCCTGCCAGCTTGCTGGTTACGAGCGAGGATTTCCTCTGTGGGAGGTCCTGGGGGGTGGGGATGTGGTCTCCTGTCACCAGGTTCTTGTCTGGCCCTGCACTTGGCAACTGCTTGTTCTTCATCTTTGCCTTGGCCATGTTGTAGTCACCAGAATCAAAGTATTTTTGCTGGAAGAAGGAGAGGAGTTTCAGTTACTTTCGTTTGTAGGAGCATGGGGACACGGCAGAGACACAAACATCTGGCCACGAATGGATGATCCTTGAAGGAGCTGCTGGGGTTGCTCAAAACTGAGTCACAATAACATCACATAAGGGGAAAATCCAAGTGAGTGAGCCTGGCTCGATGTAAAAGGCCTTTAGCCCTCACCCACAACCCCAGCATGACTCAAGATCTGCCCTGGTTAGAAGGAGCTCTGCCCCAGGGGCAGCCACCAGGACACCTTCCTGCCCTTGGACACACCTCTGAGTGTCTGTAGCTTTCCCTGCTTGGCGTGGTGCTCAGGGGGTAAAGTCCACATTTGTCCTGCTCTGCCCTTGCACCACACTCAGGACCACAGGGATTCCATCCTGGCCCAGAGACCCCAGCACAGCCACCCCAGGAGCCACCTTCAGGCAGAGGCTCAGCTCTGGTAGCAAAGCCAGGGGTTGTTTGCTGACACAGTTTACTCTGGTTTGGTGAACAGATGAGTCAGTGTGATAGAGGCAGGATTTTCTCCCCAGGAAGCACAGCCTGGACAGGGCTGCAGCTTTTGCCAGACTGTCCAGGCTCCCAACAGCCAAAATGACACAGGGAAATGGCTGCAAAGACATGGCTGGAGGCCCCTCCCTGCCACACGGTGCCACCAACTTGGGGCTCAAAGGGCATTTTGCTCCCAGATCACACACGTCACCATGGGCCCCTGAGCTCCTCCCTGGTGCTGCTTCAGCCCTCCCAGTGGGGTAGAAAAGGCTGAACCCCACAGCAGAGCTGGTGCTACAGACAGGGCTGTGTTGCACACAAGTAGCTCTGAAGAGCCCAGCTCTGCCCTGATGTGTCTTCAGGCCCCAGGGAGCCCAGTTCTCACAAAAAGCCCTTCCCCATTTCAGCTCCAAGCCATGAAAAAACCCTCCTCTCTGTGCTTGCATTAGGAGCTGGGACCTAAAACTGCCAGTAATAGATGTTCTGGGCCTGGAGAAGGATCACAGGTCAGCAGAACACCTGCAATGCAAGAAAAAGTCGACCCAACCAGGGAGGCAGCTACAGTGGGAGCTCAACTGAAATGCCTCTACATACATGGGGAGCAGTGCAGACACAGCCCTGTGTGCCTGCAGGACCACAACGTTCTGGGCACCACTGAGATGTGGTGGGATAGCTCCTGCAGCTGGGATGTGGGAATGGAGAAGTATCAGCTCTTCAGGAAGGACAGGAGGGGGTGTTGCCCTCTACATCAGTGACCAGCTGGAGTGCATGGAGCTCCACTCGGGGATGGAGGAGAAGACTGAAACCTTATGGGTCAGGGTTAAAGGGAAGAGAGGGGTAGATATCATAGTGGGGGTCTGCTATAGGCCACCTGAGCAGGAAGACCAAGCAGATGAAGCCTCTACAGGCAGACAGGAGCAGTTGCTTGGAGGAACAACAGCAAGGTGTAAGCAAACCAGGAAGTTCCTGGAATGCGTTGCCAACAATCTCCTTCTCCAAGTGGTAGAGGAACCAATGAGAAAAGGTGCTTTGCTGGACCTTGTTCTCACCAAAAAACACAGGCTGGTGGGCAATGTGAAGTTTAAGGGTAGCCTTGGCTGCAGTGATCACAAAATGGTGGGAATTCAGGATCATCAAGGCAACGAGGGTCCAAATCAACCTCACTACCCTGGACTTCAGGAGAGCAGACTGACCTCTACAAGGATCTGCTTGATAGGATACCATGGGATAAAGCCCTGGAGGGGAGAGGAGGCCAGGAAAGCTGGTCAGTACTCAAGAATCACCTCCTCCAAGCCTAGAAGCAACACATCCAAAGAGGCAGACAAACAAGGAGAACTCCATGGATGAACAAGGAGCTCTTGGACAAACTTAGATGCAAAAAGAAAGTCTACAGAGCATAGAAGCAAGGACAGGTATCCTGAGAGGAGTGCAAAGAAGTTGTCCAGGTAGCCAGGAATCAGGTTAGGAAAGCTTAAGTCCAGGTAGAATTAAATCTGGCCAGGGACACAAAGCATAACAAGAAAAGCTTCTACATACATCAGTGATAAAAGGAAGACTAGGGACCTCTCCAGAAGGAAACAAGAACTTGCTCACACAAGATGTGGAGGCTGAGATGCTCAGTGACTTTTTTGCCTCAGTCTTCACTGAGCAAAAGGCAAGACTTCACACCATCCATTACAGGAGACAGAGGACTGTGAGAAGGAAGATCCATCCACTGGAGGAGAAGAGCAGATTCAAGACCAGCTAAAGACCCTGAAGGTGCACAAATCCATGGGACCTGGTGGAATTAATCCACAGCTCCTGAGAGAACTGGCAGGAAAAGTTGCAAAGCCTCTGTCCATCATATTTGAAAAGTCGTGGCAGTCTGGAGAAATCCCCACTGGCTGGAAAAGGGGAAACAAAGCTCCCATTTTCAAGAAGGGAAAAAAGGAAGACCCAGAGAACAACAGGCTGGTCAGTCCTACCTCTGTGCCTGGCCAGGTCATGGAGCAGATCCTCCTAAAGGCTCTGCTGAGGCACATGGAAAAGGTGGAGGTGGCTGGTGGCAACCAACATGGCTTCACCAAGGACAAATCCTGCCTGACAAACGTGGTGGCTTTTTACACCGGGGTCATGGCACTGCTGGACAAGGGGAGAGCAACTGACATCAGCTGCCTGGAGCTGTGCAAAGCCTCTGACACTGTCCTGCACCATATCCTGGTCTCTGAGTTGGAACAATAAGGATTCAATGGATGGACCACTCAGTGGATGAGGAACTGGCTGGATGGTCACACACAAAGAGTAGTGGTCAATGGGTTGATGTCCAAATGGAGACCAGTAAGGAGTGGTGCTCCCCAAGGGTCAGTGCTGGGACTGGTGCTGTTTGACATCTTTGTCAGAGACATGGACAGTGGGACTGATGCACTCCCAGCAAGTCTGGTGATGACAGCAAGCTGTGTGGTGTGGTGACATGCTGAAGGGAAAGGAGGATGTCCAGAGGGACCTGGACAGGCTGGAGAGGTGGGCCCATGCCAACATCGTGAAGTTCAATAAGGACAAGTGCAGGGCCCTGCACCTGGGTTGGAGCAATCCCAAGCACAAAGCCAGGCTGGGTGGGAATGGATGGAGCAACCAAGGAGAAGGACTTGGAGGTGTTTGGGGAGGAGAAGCTCAACATGAGCCGGCACCATGGACTGGAGCCCAGAAACCCCCCGTGTCCTGGGCTGTCACCAGCAGCGTGACCAGCAGGGCCAGGGAGGGGATTGTCCCCTCTGCTCTGCTCTGGGGAGACCCCCTGCAGGGCTGGGAACAGCTCTGGGGTCTCCAACATAACAAGGACATGGAGCTGTTATAGAGAGTCCAAAGGAGGCCACGGAGATGATGGGAGGGCTGGAGCAGCTCTGCTTTGGAGACAGGCTGGGAGAGTTGGGGTGTTCAGCCTGGAGAAGAGAAGGCTCCAGGGAGACCTTAGAGCAGCTTCCAGTGCCTGAAGGGGCTCCAGGAAAGCTGGGGAGGGACTTTTTATAAAGGCATGTAGAAAGAGGACAACGGGTGATGGCTTTAAACTGGTAGAGATTTAGGTTGGACATTTGGAAGAAATTCTGTGCTGTGAGGGTGGTGAGACCCTGACCCAGGTTGCCCAGAGAAGCTGTGGCTGCCCCATCCCTGGAAGTGTTCAAGCCAGGATGGATGGGGCTTGGAGCAACTGGGTCTGGTGGGAGGTGTAACTGCCCATGCAGGGGGTTGGATCTAGATGATCTATCTCTGATGCCCTTCCCAGCCAAAACCAGCCTGTGATTCCCTAAAAAACACCAGACTTGGTGATCCCAGCAAGCAAAGGTGCAAGGAGGCTGGGCAGGCAGAGGGCACAGCTGCCAGACAGGCTGACAGGAAGCAGCAGGACAGAGCTGAACCCTGCACGTGACACAGGGACAGGGGATAGCACATGGCCACCAGCAGCTCAGGAAGGGTCTGTTTCCTACACCAGGCTCCGCAGGAAGACCCAGCAGTGACAGCCCAAGGAGGCTACAGATGGCTCTGGGAAAGGATTTCATTCCCTTGCCAGGGAGGACAGGCAGAGTTGTCTTTTGACACCAGTGCCAGCACTGGGGGTGCAGCCTCCTGACTCACCATCAACCCCAGTGCCCTTTGCACCAGCTACAACTCAGCAAAGTGCAGAGCAGAGGGAAAAACTTAGCCCCCCAGCATCTCAGTGACTCCACTGCACCCTGGGGAGCCCAGGCAGGGGTATTTATGCAGTTGTTTCCCCTTTAGACCCGAAGTTTTGGGCCCAGATTTGGAAGACAGGGTGGAATTCACAGCTGGGAGAGATACACAGAGCAAAATCACCCAAGAGGCAGCAGCTGTTGGGTTCTGAGCAGGCAGATAGCCTTCTTGCCAGACCACAGCAGCCGTCACTGCCTCAGGCTTGTGCTCCCCAGGTGGCAGGTCCAGCCCAGGCACCAGCAGAAGCCTGGCCCATGGCTTCACCAGACTTGCTGGCCTGAGGAAATTTGGTGTGATACGTCTGGCCTGACTGGGGCTTGGCTGTTTGTGAGGGAGTTGAGGACACAGAGGAGCCACAGCTGAGAATTAAATACCCCTTTCTGCAGTCTCTTCATAAGGAAGTCAGAGCCTCCAGGCTTCTGGCCCAGGTTGGGGTATTTGGCCTTGAGTTTTGCCTCTTCTGCTCTCTCAGGGATGATGGTTTCCTTCTCTTGTATGTCCTGAAAGACAAAGAGGAGGGTGGAAAGCCCTTCAGCTCCACAGCAAAACACACACCTGTGATGCTGTAACACACCAATCAGCAGCACAACCCAAACCCTGGTGCCTGCCCTGCCAAACATGGAGAGGTCCCCTGGAAAGCCCAGATGTACTCAGAGAATGTGACAAACACCTTCCCAGCCAGAAACAGCTTTTGCTTCCATGATCTGCAGAAACATGCAGAGCCACTCTCCCTCCCTCCTGCCCAGCCAGGAGTCCCTGCAGGTGCTCACAATGACATTTGGCTTTGCAAATGGAGCATAAAACATCACTACAAACAGCTGCTAGACAAGGATCTGCCCTGAGCAGCAACAGGGCAGACCAGCACTGACAAACACCAGCCCAGAGCTCACGGGGCTGCTCAAGAGCTCAACCTTGCTCCACCACTGCAGGACAGCCAAGATTGTGGGATGGTTTGGGTGGACTCTAAAGATCCTCCAGTTCCAGCCCCTACATGGGCAGGGACACATTCCATGAGACCAGGTTGCTCCAAGCCCCATCCAACCTGTCCTTCAACACTTCCAGGGATGGGGCAGCCACAGCTTCTCTGGGCAACCTGGGCCAGGGTCTCACCGCCCTCACAGCCAAGAATTTCTCCCTCAGATCTCATTTCCATCTCCCCTTTTGCAACTTAAAACTGTTCACCCTCATCCCATCACTCCCTGCCCTTGTCCCAAGCCCCTCCCCAGCTTTCCTGGAGCCCCTTCAGGCACTGGAAGGTGCTCTAAGGTCTCCCTGCAGCCTTCTCTCTAGGCTGAACAGCCACAACTCTCTCAGCCTGTCTCCAGAGCAGAGCTGCTCCAGCCCTTGGATCATTTCCGTGGCCTCCTCTGGACTCGCTCCAACAGCTCCATGTCCTTCTTATAGAATTATAGAATCATCCTGGTTGGAAGGGACCTTGAAGATCACCAAGTCCAACCATAACCTCAATCCACAAACCATAACCTCATCTACCTGTTCAGGGCTTAAATCATGTCCCTGAGCACCACATCTCTATTTCTTTTAAACACTCCCAGGGATGCTGACTCCACCACCTCCCTGGGCAGCCTGTTGCACTGTCCAACCACTCTTTTGGTAAAGAAATTCTTTATAACATCCCGTCTAAACCTCCCCTGGAGCAACTTCAGGCCATTTCCTCTGGTGCTGTCACTATTCACTCGAGAGAAGAGCCCAACTCCCACCTCCCTACAACCTCCTTTCAGGTAGTTGTAGAGAGCAATGAGGTCTTCCCGCCACCTCCTCTTCTCCAAACTAAACAATCCCAGTTCCCTCAGCTTCTTCTCGTAGGACTTGTTCTCCAGACCTTTCACCAGCTTGGTGGCTCTTCTCTGGACACGCTCCAGCAACTTGACATCCTTCTTGTAGTGAGGGGCCCCAGATGTCTTGTGTTCCACAGACACAGGAACTTGAGGATGTCCTAGGAAGAGCCTGGGAATGCTTGGGCTGATTGTGGCAGAGGGCACCAGGCCCTGGCTGTTGCCTGGCTCCTCTGCAGGAGCTTCAAGACACCCCCAAACCCAGCTACTGAAGAAACATCAGCTGAGCAAAGATGCCAGAAAAGTGTTTGGGGATTTGCTCCCCAACCTCTCTCCTCAAGGCAAGTCTAGCCCCCCACCCAGAGAAGGGCTGCAGGCCTGCAGACAGGAGCTTTGGTCTGGGCTGGGAAGGGGACAGGGTTCCACAGGGCCTCATGAGACAGTTCTGGCTGGGCACCCGCCCAGGTCCAAGGGGAACACATCCCTGCTGGCCACCTCTGTCAGGAGCCACCTGGGGACAATCCACCATGCAAGTGGAAACTCCTGTTTCCCAGCATCTTGGCAAGGGATGTTTTCTGCTGCTGTTCCCTTTCCAGCACAGATGATGCTAGTGGACATGGCACTGGCAGCTCTGCTCCTGCCAGCCCAGCTGCACCAGCTGTAGGATGTCACGTCCATCTTCTCCCTAGTGCCAAGGCCCTGCTCCACTCCCAGGCCACTGGAGATGACACATTCCATGCCACAAGCATGGCAGACGCTGCCACCATGAGCCTCTGTCCCACCTGCAAAGTATCAGATGTCCCACCTCTCTCAGCATCAGATGGAACGGGCAAGCTTGCAGTCATGCAGGGTGGAGGCAGCTGGAATGGGAGTCCTGGGCTCCCCAAGGATAAGGCACTGAAGCTTGGTCTGGTGGCTTTCAGGGGTGTGCTCCTGTGTGTAAAACTGCTGGGACTTTCCTTCCCAGGCAGGCAAAAGCAGAGGCAGAGCCCATGAGCTCCCAGGCTGGAAAGCTTTGCTGGCACTACAAGAGGTTACCAAGGTGATTCTCCACTGCTGCTGAGCTGGGGAAGCAGCTCCTCAAAGCACAGGGGCAGCCCTGGGGGCAGCTCCCTGCAGAGGTGCATGTCAAGGCTGCCATGGAATGGCTCCTTGGCTGCATCTCTAAAAGGCAAAGTAAACCTGAGTTCACAGCAGCTCCAATCATAACAGGGAAGACTAGAGCTAAAGCTGTAGCAGGATGCGCAGGTTGGGCACATCCCACATGGAGCTCCAACCCTGCAGTCTCCTCCTCACATCCCCATTCATGGGGGTTCCTAAGGGATCAAAGCAGTGAGAGAAGGTGGGGGAAGGTGCCAAGAGTTTCATCACGATCTTCAGCTCCTGGATGCTGCAGGGCTTGTCCCACACACAGCCTGAAGGAGCCTGGCTCTTCTTACCTGTCTCCATGACAGCTCCAGGAACAGGAGTCACCACCACTCAGCCCTGCCACAGAGCCAGGCTCCCCACAGCCTGAGCATCAGAATGGTCATGGGGAGTTCAGCAGCAGGTGCCAAAGTTTTACCTGAAGGACAGGTCCTGCAGCCCTTCCATCATCTCAGCCTGCTCTCCTCAGTCCATCTCCAAGTCTCTTTCTGCAAATGCCACCAGCTCCCGTCCCCCTGTGCCACTGCTACCTGCTGCTCACCCACCTCCCGGGCACTTCTGCTGCGGCAGCCGGTAGAGCCGCGGCTGCACCGGCGCCCGAAACACCGGCCAGCGACCCCGGGGCCGCCCACGGCCCATCGTGCCGCCCATCTCGTTCTCCTACCACAGGAGAGACCTGCCACCTTCTCTCGGTGCCTTCTTCCTGAAGCCACCCCCAAGAGCTCTACGACCATCAGGGACGTGGATAAAGGTTCGCCCGCTGCGGCGTCTGAGCAGGGGGAGGCTGAAGGCGGCCGGCACCGGCGAGGGCGGCAGCAGCTCGGTGCCCTGGCGCGGGTTCCGCGGCCCCGGGGGGCTCAGCTCGCGTCCGGGGACGCAGCAGCTGCTTGAACCGCCTGGCCACACTGCCCAGCGCCACACGTGAGGACAGTCGGGACCCCCGGTGCCCGCAGGTCCCGGTCCCCGCCAGGACAACCAACCAGCCGGGGCCGGGGCCGGGGCCCGCCCCCTCAGCCCCTGCGGCGGTCCCAGAGAACCAGAGGGGACCGAAACCAACGCCGGCCTAGGAGGAGCTGAGGCGTCCCAGCTTTGACAGGGCCTCACCCGGGCGCTGTGGGCACGGCGGGTCCCCCGGACCCCCGGCAGCTCCTCAGGCCGCCCTTCCCACCCACGCCCCCCCCAGGACCCCCCAGCGCCCACGCCCCCCACGCCGCCATCGACAGCGAGCTAACCCATCACCCACAACGGAAGTCCGACCCCCACCAGCCCCAGAACCAATGAGACACCAGCATTCATCAGACAGACAACAGAAGCAACCAATCCAAGCAAAGCCTGTGAAGAGAGACGTGCGGCGGAGCCAACAGGAGCCGCCCAGGCCCGCCCCGGGTGTCCCACCTGTTTCTCCTGCCCAGTCTCCTCCGAGCGGGCGCCGGTACCGAGCGGGGCTGCCATTGCGGAGGGGAGAAGGGAAGGATCCGCGCACTGTCCGGCCCCACACTCTACTCCAAAATGGCTGCCGCTTCCTCCTAATCCTTCAGCTGCCTGATGGACAGGCAGGCTGCCCAATGGGAGTAGAGAGGCGGCCGCGGTGACATCACACCTGCCCAACCAGCGTCCGCGAGGGGCGGGGAGAGCGGAGAGGCGGGGCCGCTTCGGCTGGGGCGGGGGCGCACTAGCCAATGGGAAGCTCGGTGGGCGGAGCCGGGGGGCACGGGGCCCCGCCCACGCTCCCACCGGAGGCGGGACCCCCGCTCTGGGGCGGGGGGGGGGGGCGGGGGGGGCAGCCCCGGGCGCAGGGCCGGGCCGGTGCCGCTCGGCGAGGATCCTGCGCCCTCCTCGGCTGCCTCCCCCGCTCCCGCGGGCAGCCGGGCCCGGAGGCGCCGCGCGCCGCAGACCCTCGAACCTACGTCGGTGGCCCCGGGAGCGCAGCGCCCCGCGGCTGCAGCCCCGGCGGGAAGAGATCACCCCCATCTCCGGGTTCTGGGGACTTCCCGCCAGCTGCCGCTGGGTTAGCCCCGGGGAACCCGAGGCGATGGAGGGCGGGGAGAAGGCAAAGGGGTCCCGAGGTGATGCCCCGCAGCCCGGGGTGGCCCCAAGCCTGGGCCACGGGGCAGTCACAGAACCGTTCTGGTTGGAAAAGACCTTTAAGATCACCGAGTCCAACCCTAACCCAACTCTGCTGAGTTCAGCACTTAAAGCGTGTTCCTAAACAGAACAGATTGACAGACCCCGACTCCCTTAGGCTGCAGAGAAACACGTTTAAATGGACAACAGGGGAGTGAGGGTAGAACAAAGGGGGGTGTTAAAAAAAGATAAATCATAGTTTAGCTTTTCTTCATACTAGAAAGAACAGGTGTGCAGTGGGGGAAGAGCTGGGGTGGCACAGGCTCGTGTGGGGGCCTCATCTTTGCAGGTCACCCCAATGGTGAACTGCACCCAGGGCTCTGGGCTGCCCTGGCCGGTGCATGGGGTGGTCCCAGCCCCCTAGACACCCCTGAACTGGCTTCCTGCCTACTCCTCTGCCCACCTCGTCCCAAGGGGTTGTCAGAGTGCTTCACAGGGAACCCACTGCCCAGGCAGCTCAAAGGCAAGACCCATGTGTGGAAGACTGAGCCATGGAAGCACCAGTCAAGCCAGTGCACCAGGAGCTCTGCAGCCCCCTTTCTGGCAGGGTTTGGCCCATGGGAGCAGTTCAGGTCCTGCTTGCAGGGCTGGGTTCTGGCACCTCCCAGCACTGCACTGGCCTGAGAGGGAAGCCCATGGACCAGGAGTGCTGGAAGGGGAAGGAAGAGCTGCTGCCATCTCTCTCTGGAGGCACCAGCGTTTTTGGGAGTGCATGACCTGTCCATGCAGGTGGACTGTCACCCTCACTCATGCCTGGGGGAGAGCAAAACCCCTTGGCCCCCCTGAGCTGAGACCACCTGCTGCTGCAGGAACTCTGTACCCAAGTTTCTGCAGCCTTGTGTCAAGGGGTTGGGGCTCCCCCATCTCCTTTGAGGGGGTTCAGGGGCTTTTTAGGACTTGTTGAAGGCTGCCAGGACAGCCCAGATCATCTCTGCACCCCTGGCTTTGGCAGCTTCCACCTCAGGGTCCATATCAAGGAGGTCCTTGGTCCTGTTCATTGCTACATTGTACTTGTCATCAGCCAGGCAGGCAAAAACGTTCTCCAGCACATCAGAAGAGTGGGCCAGCACCAGGAGAGCTAGAGTCCTGCGGTCCATGCGGTGTGGGTCATTCACCCATCGCTCCAGCAGGCTCTCTTGGAGCTTCTTCACCAAGCGCTGCTTCTCAGTGATGTTGCTGACAGGGTGGGTGGTCATGTCGAAGAGCAGGAAGTTCTGCTTCTCCGTGGTGAGGATGCCCTTCTCCACCAGTGCCTTGGCAATGCGCTCACGCACGTTCCTCAGCTGGTACTGCAGCTTGAAGGGGTTCCAGGTCTCCCCTGCAGCAAAGGAGACCCCATTCAACACCAGGGAAGTGACAGCTTTGCCACCCAACCCCAGCGCCTTCCAGCCCAGGACCACTGGTGCTCACACGGACACCAGTCCCTGCTGCAGGAACCCTCTTCCTCCCCTTGGCCTAACCCAGTTCTCCCATCAAGCTGAGCTGGTGAAGCTCCCAGCAGTCATAGGGTGCAGCAGCCTGGGGGAGACCCCTTTGGAAAGTCCCTTCTACCACACACCTTGGACCTCAGACTCATGGAAGACTCGGCACGAAAAAAGAGGCAATGGGAAGCGAGGTCGAAGTCTTCCACCAAGCTCCCAACAAAAAAAAGACCCAGAAATCTGTTCTCTGCCCCCACACGCAGCCCTGCCTGTTCTACTGGCAGTATCCAGCACATCTCCAGTGAAGCAAGGGGATGGCCAAGCCATGGCAAGGGGACAGGCAGCTGGGACAGGTCCCGAGAGCACCAGGGGCAGATGGCATCTCTAACTGGCCCTACCAGTGAGCAGCTCTATCCAGGTTTGCACCGTTTCTGCAGGTTCTGTGGCCTTGATGTGTCGGAGGGTCTCATCCAGCAAGACGTCACCAGTCGGTGCATCTGAGCTCAGGAGCACCTGGGAGGACAAAGCAGAAACGTGGCATGAGGCTGGACACGGACCTGCCACTCCCTTCCTCAAGGAATGGTGCCAGCCCTGGAATGCAGCATGGCTTCAGCACAGCTCAGATGGAGCCCAGAGCCTGTCCAGCCCCAGCCCAGATCCGGTGGCCCTTTCACCTTTCTCTCCAGCAGCCTCTTCTTCCTGACAGAGAGTGGCTCCAGGCGGATGCGGCCGCGCAGAGCCAGCTCGATGAGGATGCCGCCCCGCAGGCCCGAGGAGATGCAGTCGTTCCAGAAGGAGGTGTAGCCCTGGGATTGAGAGGATGGGTGGATGGAAACGGAAGAAATGCAGAAACTCCTCCTGGAGCCCTGCCCAGGGGACTCTCCCAACCTACCAACAGCTCCACCAGGTGAAAAGCACCAGGGAACCCCTTCCCTGCCCAAAACCTCCCTGTAAACATTGCACAACTCAGGCTGTGCCCTTCCTGCTGTGTCCACAACCACCTGGCACACCCCAGCACTGGCCAGGCAGCTGCACCCAACCCCAGATCATCCAAAGTCCCAGCAAGAACAAGAAAAGCAGGACCCTTTCCCCCACCAAGCTCCTGGCCACAGCAGGACATTGCTGCTGCTGGGGGACTGCAACCAGTGACATGAGCTCTGCCTGGCCTCAGCACCAGCTGCAGACATGAAACCTGCTCTTCTCCTTGAAGAAAACCCCTACCAGCTCCAGGCATGTCCTGAGACTAATTAGCTGCACAAAGAAACTGCTCGTCAGGCGGTCAGTGAGGGAGAGTTTCCGTGCTACCCACAGCACTGTCCCACTGGGCAGAAGCTGCAGCAAGCCCCAGCTCCCAACCAGGGCAACAGAGCTTTCCCAGGCCCCTTGCCCACCTCTCCCAGACCCCCTCAAATCCACCCACAGACTTCTGTGAGGAAAGAGATTTCCAGTCAGGGATGAAGGGCAGAAAAATACACCCCATATGTCTCCCTGGAGCAAGCACCTTGGGCTGGAGGGCAGCAGTTTGGGTCCCACTAGCAAGGTAGTGCTGGGGCTGCTGCTGCCCAGATCTGCTCAGACCCAGCACATTCCACACCTGGCTCCAAGCCCTGTTCTCTGAGCCCACCATGGGACAGGGTCCTTGTCCCAAGAAGAGTAAGATCCAAAACCATATGGCATTTGACAAAGCAACAAGAAGGTGCAGAGGTCTGGAAAATATGAATCACCAGGAAGCAGCAACTGAATCAGAGTTTTTGGTTCAGAAGAGACCAGAAGGGAAGAAGGGAGAACAGGATTAGGGGTGTCAGACACATGAAAGGCAGCAGCAAAAAGGAAGGGAGTAGCCAGTTCCCACCTCCACTGTGCATGGGACAGAGTTCTGGGCTAAGATTGTAGCCAGGGAGATTGGAGCTGGTATCAGGAAGAAATAACCATCCAGACAAGAAAGCCCAGAAATGGTTTGCCCCTGGACAGAGCAGGCAGGGAAGGAAAGTCTGTCCCTTGAGGTTGAAAAACATTCAACTGATGCTTCTCAAGAGAGAGCTGACCCTGATTTGAAGTAACAGGACAGCCCAGGCCATCTCTCCATTCCCTTCTTCCACTCATCTTTTATCCCCCATTAGAACAAAGCCTGGTTGTTCTGCCCTGCTGTCTGCAGCACAGGGCAGAGCCCTGGGATTCCAGGGCAGTGGGCTGGGAACAGGGCAGGTGCCACAGCTCAAGATGGGCCCAAGGGAAGGGTGAGCCAAGCAGACGCAAAGTCACAACATCCTGATTTGCAGGGGGTCACCAACACACCAGAAACACTGTGGCCCGTGTGATTCCCTTTTTATTGCTCTTTTCCTCTGGAGAAAGTGGAGGGGAGGAGAGAAAGGGCAAGTCTAACAGCTACCAAGCGACTGCAGGCAAAGCAACCTAACACGCTCCTTTCCACAGAGAAAAGAGTCTGGGAACACGCAGCCTCTGTGGAAGTTTTTACAGTCCCTACGGGTGAACACTTGTGTCCAGCATGTCTGTTTGTACAGTGCATCTGGTCACCAGGCTGCTCAACTTGCATAGCACAGGGAGCCATAAAAGAAACTTACAATCTTTATTTGCTTTCTTTATTTCCTGGTAAGGAAAGACAAAGAAACCTTTCATCCCTGTCCTGCCAGTTTCCATCCTCGGGGGACACACCGGTTTTCACATGTGCCCTTAAGGAACAAGTTGTCCCTAGAAGGGTGTGGAGGTGACCAAGAGTTTCAATTCACTGGGCTGGAATGTACATTACCTCTCGAAAATGTTAAGGGATCTGAAATCAAACAAGTCAAAAGCTCCTGAGTTACTTTGAGCTTCTGGAATCAGACTGGCTATAAATGCCAGGCTGGCGTGCCCAGTTTCATTGAGATGGACAAACTGGTACCTAAAATAATGAAATGACACTGTAAGTTCATTGGATTTGGCTAAAATTGTCTTGTTTTTTTTCCAATCATCAAACCATGAGTGAATAACACAGCTGGGAAAACCCAGTGCCTGGGAGCCCAGCTCACCAGGCTCTGGTCTCCCTTTTGAGATGGAGGAATGCAGAAGGACAGGATGATAGTGGGGAGAGATGGTGGGAAAAATGTGACAAGATTTTTTTTGTTTTATCTCTTGTGCTCTCCTAACTTCCTGGTGGCTGAAGAACCATCCCCAGGACTGCATTAACCAAGCCAAGAACTCTGTTCAAAGCCCAGGAAGAAAGCAGACCATGCCACCCTCCTAGGCTGCTCTCAAGTATTTGCTCCAAAATTATTTGCATTATGTTCTCTTTATAGCCCTGCTCTCCTGTTACTTCCTGTTTGGCTCAGCAAGTCCTAGACCTCATCTGGGTTCATCAAAGAGGACAGCTACAAGCCTCTGTCACTCACACAACCAGCAGCTGGTTCTGAGATCTGAGAGTGTGGTCCAGGTCAGAAGCCACAGCCCCAGCAGGTCTACATGAGAACAAGGCACCAGCCCAGATTGACTCAGCAGCAGCAGGGCCCTACAAAAAAAGAAGTTCAGGCACCTCACAGGTGCTTAATTCCAGAAAAACAGGTGAGGAGAAGGTGGCACACCAGCCACAGCTCTGACAACTACAGTGCCTCCTTTGCTCAGGGTGGGAGACAGACTCACAGGACAAGTGCTCCTGGAGCTGAAAACCCATGTTTCAGGCTCTGCTCTACTATTATAATCCCAAGGAGTCACCTTGGGCAACTGGTTAGCTTCCTCTGGTCTCAGTTTCCCAATCTGCTTGACAGGAATAGCAGCACCAGGTGCCCCCAAAGAGGTCACAATGCACACACTGAAGAAGACAAGGCATGCTGACACAGCAGGTAAGGGCCAAGCAACTCGGTGAACTCCATGCCAGAGGTCTTCTCCTTTCTCCACAGCTCATTCTAGGCAGAGCTGAGAAACAAGTTCCTACCAGCTGATAAGCACACAACAACTCAGAGTGACCAGGGTCCTTTCCAGAAGAGAACAACCCCCTGAAAATAACCACCTGTGAAGTTCATCCAGCTGCCAAGGAAAGCCATTAAACCAGCACACCCAGACCAGACAAGTACCCAGCAAAGGGATTCTTACGCAGCCCCACTCCCCTCAAGCCTGCAGTTGCACATCACCATTCCTACCTGGCCAAGGAAATAACCAGCCTGAAAAGAGAGATGTCTCCTCCCCCCTTTGCCATTGCTGTGTTCAGACCCATCCTGCACCTGCTTTCAACTCCCAATCCAGCTGCTTCCCTTAAAACCTGCCGTTGCCTCTTTTCACACACATTCTTAACAAAGTAGAAACAGTGCTCAGTGTCCCCGTGTTTCAGCTGATGGTTTCAAGTCTACAGGGACCAGGGAAGAAAACATTTACCATCTGATGCAAAAGGTGAGGCTCCTTTTACCCCATGTCTTTGACCCCTGCAAAGAACAAACCCCCTTTGCTCTGCAACCAGCAGTCTCACAGCACCACAGCCACTTCTTACAGTCCCTGTGGCAGAGCTGATGGGACAGCACCTGCAAGCAACCTCCACAACTCAGTTTAAGGCACAGACAAAGGTGATTTGTGCAAAGCTGCCTGGCTCTGTTGAAGAGGATTCAGGGGAGCTCGCAGGATCCTTCTGCCTTTCACCAGGAGCCTCATGGTGCCAGCGCTGCACACGCTGCTGTCAGAGATGCCAGTCTTACCTCCTTGTCCTTCAGCCCTAGGAGCAGCACCTCCTCCATGAGTGTTAGGTGGATATCTTTGGAGTCATCAGGGTCACCATCATTCAGGTCTCTGTCCACAGCCACGTCTTCCTCACCGTCAGGCTTCTTGTCCGAGGTCCTTCCCGCCTCAGCACGCCGGCCCCGGTGCGTCAGTGTCGTCATCTCCCCCTACGGCAGAGCACACAGAGAACCGAGGTCTGTCCTGGTCCCAAAAGTGCCAACCCAGGCTCCAAGGAGGCACCGAAAAGGACAACGGAGCTCCCATCTTCTACCCAGGAATTTTCGTCTCCCCCTTCCCCGGGTGGCCGCACCAGAGGCCCTGGCAGGGAGCGGCTGTGGCCTCAGGGCGCTGCAAATGATTGCGGGAGAACCTCAAGCCACGCCGCGGCCGCACCAGAGACGAGGTCCCGCACCCCGCGGAGCCCCCGGCGGCGTCCCCGGCCACAAAGCCCCGGCCCGGGCACAGCCCCTGCCCGGCACAGCCCCTGCCCGGCCACAAAGCCCCGGCCCGGGCACAGCCCCTTCCCGGCACAGCCCCTGCCCGGCCCGGCACAGCCCCTGCCCGGCCATAAAGCCCCGGCCCGGCACAGCCCCTGCCCGGCCCGGCACAGCCCCTGCCCGGCCCGGCACAGCCCCTGCCCGGCCCCTGCCCGCGCAGCCGCCTCCCAGCCCAGACGCGCCGGTCCCGGCGCTTCACCGAGCGGCAGTTCCCGACCCTCCCACCAGCGCCCCCAGACCCCTCGCAGTACTAACGAGACCCCACAACTCTTCCCCTGCGAAACGTGCAAAAAGGCCGTGCCCCCCGGCACGGAGAGTCAGGGTTAAGAACCAAAACCCGGGGTCCCACTCCCCCAGCCTGGCTCCCAAACCTCCCCGCGGCCGAACTTCGGGGCCAGGGAGAAGGAAGAGCTTCCTGGCGCGCCGGGGAAGGCGGCCCCGCGGCTTCCTGGGCTCCGGTAACGCGGCCCGGAGCGCGACGCCGGCAAATGGGAGAGCGCGGGCCCGGGGGGCGGGACGGCCGCTCCCTCCGCCTCTTCGCCCCCCGCCCCGCTCGGCCCCGCACGTTCCCTGCAGGCGGGGCCGGGCGGTTCTGCCGCGGGCCCAGCCCCGCAGAGGAAGGCGTTACCCCCCGCCTCGGCAACCCAGAGCGGCCACAGGGCACCCGCGTTTCCTTAAGACCCCCAAGAAACACACGGCAATTAAACGTTAACAGTTTTAATTGAGGAATGATAACACGCCATTCTTAAGTCAGAAACGTCAAGGCATGTTCAGCTCTCCTCACTGAAGACAGTGGCAGCTCTTCACCTTGCAGAAACATCTTGTCACTAGACAAAGAAAAGGCACCATGTCCAACTTCTGCAGTTAAATCATTTTAAGTACACACCGGTTTGTTCAAATCTCACACTTGTAACAGATGCCTGCCACAGATTCATACTTGGTTTCTAATCACAAACCAATGCCTCCTTGCAGCTGCACAGAAATTCCTACATTTTGACATGAAATACATAATCAAAGCTATGAAGGATGCTTGTTTTTTACTGGAGTCTGGTGCCTTCAGTCTGAGATAATCAAGCCCCCCCACGCACAAGTGTCCCAGCAGTAAAAGCAAAAACTGTGATCTCGCTGTAACTGACAGCATAACCCTGCAGAACCTGCTCCTGAACGCTCTGGAAATGAACCCAAGACTCAAGGGGGTTTGTGCCCCATAGGAAGTTCTGGACAAGGAGTTCCTCAGCTCTGAAATACAGCCCACAGCTACCTGTGAAACCTTGTGCTGTGGGTCAGGAACATGACACCATCACCATCAGGATTTAAACATATTAAGAGCAGGGAGTCAAATCCTCCAAATCACCTTTGTGACAGAAACTGTCTCAGGTCCATCTGCAGTCAGGTACCTTCTGTTTCTCCTGATGGGGTACAACCTCCTATAACAAGTTCTGGTTTCTTCAGCTGAACTTCTTGATGGTTTTTCTTTCCTTAAACACTTACCACTTTTACTGCACATAGAAAAGATCCCTACAAGATATTTAAATATGAACATTCCTATTAAACAACAAAACGGAAGTGGAGAACAAGTCAAAACAAACAGCAGAGAGATGCGGATCTAAAACTGCTCCTTTGGTTCACTGATCTTTCTCCTTTTTGGCAGCACGTCTTGACTAGATGAGGGTTCAAACTGATAAACCTGCAAAAGAAAACAAACACTGCATTGCAGGTTGCCACATGGAACAGGCCTGCTCCAGGAGTGGGCAACTTCAACTGGGGAAACACCAACACGGAGCAAGGCAGCTGGTGACCCGGAACTGCCTCTGAGCCTCTGGCTCCATCCTATTACCTGGTCCTGCCCAGAATACATCTGGATACTATTTGCCAGCAGAATTAACCCTTCTACTGTGCTTTTCATTATCTGTTTAAATTCTATTATTAAGTTCATTAATAAATGCTTTTTGTTAGAGAAATATACGGTGATAGTGACCATACAGAATTATGTTGGCTGGGTTTTTTTTATCCCCCGTATCACTGAATAACATAAGAAATACTGCAAATGACCCTGGGGTTGGAAGCGAAAAAAATCTATTACGTGGTCAGCATGTTATAAACAGACTGAATCATGTTCTGACTTTAACATTTCCACGTCATTGATTTGTTGCAAAACTCTGATAGCCCTTCTCACATTCAGCTTTCATACACAGATACATTTAAGGCAAAGAGCAATTTATCTTCCAGATTTCTTTAGAACATTCTGCCAAGGAATGAATTTTACACGCTCCCAAGCTTGATTTCCATCAGCCTTTAGTAGAGAACTACTGGCAACAATCAAACAGCACAATATTTACCCAATTACTGCACTAAAAATTAATGATGAGCTTTCCTGAGTGCAGACAGGAAGGCTATGATTTTCCTTGACCCTGACATGTAATTTCCCCTCCTGGCTGCAAAAGAGCCCTTGTTTATTGACCAGAATGGCAGTATTGACCCCACAGCTTTGTTTGAGAAGAAGCTGAGAAGTAATTCTGAGAGATACTGAGGTCCTGTGAAGCCCCTGAGCCTCAAAAAGCTGAAGCTACCAAGCTCAGTTGGTAAAGGCAGCAGCAACAGATAGCTGGGGACGCCCAGTGCCACTCCAATGCCAACCCCAAAGGCCAAATTACACCCTGAACACAACTTCTTCTCCACCCGTGCAATGCTGAAGGAATCTGGCTCCCCACAAGTAGTGCCAGCTACAAGCCTGATCTACTGCAAGGTCGTGAAAGCAAAGAAATAATGGATTTTTCTTGGTATGAGTGAGTCACAGAGCTGAGGTTAGAATTTTGGCTTCATTTTTCCCAGGTAAAATCACTCACAAGCATATGGTGCACTGGGCTGGGGATCTCTGCTGGCACATACTACTACCCACAACAGATTCAACCAGTGGGGAATCCGGCTAAACACACTCTCAAGACTGTATAAATAAATCCTAATTACTCTTTCTCAACCTCTTTTAACTACACTAACACTCAGCTTTTAACTCTTTGGGATTTAGACACTAGGAATTCACATGTGTTGAATTTCATGGGAATTTCAGAAGTGAGGAGAATTCCATTCTGTCAACATGAAATATATTAAAGCTTAGAGTTTTAATCACTGTTTGGAATAGAAAAATGCATAAATAAGAACAATTAGAAAGAAGAGAATTAGAGAAAAAAAATGTACTGACAGTGCTGGCTTGAAATATCTTTCCACTTCTTGTCCTGCTCTCTGACATATTAAGTTCAGATGTCTTACTTGCCAAATGATCGACCTAAAATCAGGAAATAGATGTTGCCTTGTGACAGCAGTAATATATATATATTAGAGGCTACAGCAGGGTTCAGCACTGCTGTGTGCAGAGCTCTGGCTGTGCTCACCACAGCACTTGAGCTGCCATTTACACCCAGTACACACCCACTGAAGTCACAGAATCATAGAATGATTGAGGTTGGAAGGGACCTTAAAGATCATCAGGTTCCAACCTCCCTGCTCTGAGCAGGGACAGCTCCCACCAGACCAGGCTGCACAAGCCTGGCCTTGAACAGCTCCAAGAATGGGGCTTCCACAACCTCCCTGGGCAACATATTCCAGCACCTTCCTACCCTCATGGTGAAGAGTTTCTCCCTGATGGCCAACCTAAATCTCCCCTCTTTCAGTTTACAACTATTACCCTTTGTTTTGTCACTGCCCTCTTTGGTGAAAAGCCCCTCCCCAGCTTTCCTGGAGCCCCCTCAGGCACTAGAAGGTGCTCTTGAGGTCTCCCCTTCTCAGCAGGACTATTTACAGCTGAAAGTGCCAAGGAGCTGTGCCAGATCAAAGCACTGGCTAGTTCTATACAGAAAGTCACTTACTGTTACCTGTCAGAAATAGCAGAAATAACAGTCAGACCATCTGTTAGGTTTGAGAACTGCATCACAGAGAAGACTTTTGTTACTGCTTTAGAATATTAAACTCTGGAAAGTAAACTGTAAAGGCATTTTATCGCTGAAAACTACTGACTATGGTAAATAAACCTGTAGCAGAATACCCATTAACCACTCAAAGTAGGAAAGAAGCTTCAGAAAAGCTCTAGTTAAACTTTAAGATGACAGAGTGCAGTTTTCATACCTGAGGATTAGAAACATTCAGACTCTGGTTCCTTCCAGCCTTTGTAACTTCATCTTCTTCACAAGTTAAATTCGGTTCTGTAAAAGAGTTGTCAAATCATAAAGCACACTATCAGCCTTTAATACTGATGTTTTACCACAAGGAACATGGGCACTTCATGAACAGAAGGTACTTGAGAAGGGCCCAGATTCTCTTCAAAAGCAAGTCCTTAACTCCACCAAGCTTCACACTCTTACATCTTTAAGTCAGTGATTTCCCATCACAACTTCCTACCCCAGGAACTCAAGAGATGTTTATGACAGGTAGCACAGATTTACACCCAAGATGTCTGGGAGAGTGGGGCTTCATCCTCAGGCTCCTTCATACACTGCACTGCTAAAGGCTCAGCTACCCTGGCATTTCCTCCCAAGTAAAAAGCCTCACAAGCCCCTTTTGTGCTGCAGAACAGGGATAGCTGTCATTTTGTCACCCAACCACACAGAACCAGCCAACTTTGGCTGTCAGTCCTGTAGCCACCAGCTCCCCTTGTCATTGCCTGCAGCTTCATCAACAGCCCCCTAAGAATGAGCAGTCAGCTCTGGAGATTTTTTGCTGTTGCTTCTAACCCATGCTGGTTTTCCCCTAGGATACAGATGTAAGCAGGAACTGGTTCAAGATGAATGTGTTTCAGCTGGGGAAGTTACTTAAGAATTTCAGGGCAACAAATGCATTTCCCACAGTCTGGCACTTCCTGTAGATAACACATTTATACCAACTCCATAGAACAAGCAGTTTGCTGCATTTTTGCATGATTTTGGAACATCTAGAAGCACCAAATACAGCTTTATGTTGTTATTCCAGCTCTGCAGCCTACTAGCATAGTCAAGATAAAAACAATGATTTACACATGCTGTTTCCTACATGTATCCATGTTTATTTTTGAACAGCATGAAAATACCTTTGCAAAGCTGCACATAGTATTTCTGAAAAAACCCACCACACCAAACAACCCAAAATATTCATGCCACTATTTAAATACTCAGCATAGCCCGTTCAGTGTTGCTCGAGTGGCAGGATATTCCAACCCATCTTAAAAAAATAAAATCCAGACTCACTTGCTTTGTCCAACTGCCTCCACAAGCACCTGGACACCATGGCAGCCCCAAGAAGCTGCTTGTCTTGTTGGGTTGGGTTGGTTGGACCAACCACCTCAGCACTGACAGAGCAGCCACTTTCACCTTTATGTGGAAAGCAACATATCTGGAAGTTTTTGTGGCAATTTGTCTTTCTGAAGTCTTCAGAAGGAGACTGATATTTTAAACCAGAAGCAAATTTAGGGAAATACCTTAAGAAGAGTGAACTAAAGCAGCAACACTAATGGGCATTTCTTCTAGGTCATTAGCTCCACAGAAACCTCTACCTCAAAAAAAAACATTTTACACAGGCTTCTGAGACAAATAAAAGGTCATGTCTTGTGTCATCATCCCTCCCCATTTTGGTGGCAAAGTCTGGGTTTTCACTTCACAGCCTTGAGAACTGTTCCTTTAGCTATCCCATCAGCACATCAGAATTCAGCATACTCAGCTCTACTTAATCTTACTCCAAAAAGGACTGATTTCCTCTTTGATCTTTCTTTGCTATGTTTGAAATGCATAATGTACAACAAATGGGTACCAGGATTGGCTGGATGCTTCCTCCACAGGCTCTCCGTGATGAGCAGATCAACAAGCAGCAATTTATTCTTCAGTCTGTTTGGTCAAAAAGTTCAGTCTTTGAGGCCCTGTGCTATTTTGGGGAATCTGAAGATAAGTCATCATCTACTTTTCATCCTAGTTTCTTTAAAATCCTAAAGGGAAGCTTCTGCTCAGAGACCCCTGAGGACAGAGTTTGCTGCCTGATGTTTTGAGTTGGGAGACAGCCTGGGTCCACATCTTGGAGCACTGACTAAAAAAAACCCAACAGATCAGCATTTCCAGGGAGTGTTTCTGGTGGAGCTGTAGTCAGGCTGGTGTAGCCAGGACAGTTATTGGGACCTCTGCATTGAGTTTACAGTGGAGGACACTTATACAACTGTAAGTAAACAATGCAGGAACAATATGTCTAAAGGCTAAGAAAAACATGAGACAGGCACTGCTGGTTTTCATCAGAAAGGATGAGCAGGTTCTTCCTCATGTCCTGCATAAGTGGAAGGGCATAACTCTTTATTTGGTCACAAGGGAGAAGGTAGCTTTGCCTTACAGTTAAAGAGTCCACAGAGTGCTTTCAAACCAGCAGGTTTTATTATATTCTCTGCAGAACTGTCAGTTCAATTGCTTATTGAAGTTGTTACATTAAACTTTTTAAAAAATAAAACATAAGTGAATGTTTTCAGTGCCTTCTTGCGAAGTGCTGCCTTATAGGCTTCCACCTGAAATGCTTTTTGCTGCTACTCACATTGTTTGCATAGTTTTACAATGACAGATTTTTTACCATGTCAAGATTTTACTTAAGGAAACTCAGTTTGCTGAGATCCATACAAACAAAAATGCTTTGCTAGAACCTATACCTATTAAAAACTAAAGTTTAAAAGGTTCACTTGCAATTATCAAAATGCTCTATGTGCACAGTAAGAAAAAAGGGCACGCAGGTCCAGAGCAAGCCCTGAAATAAAGCAGCTGGAAAAGGCACTCAAATAGCCAGCAGCACAATCCCACAATTATCCGTAGAACAAAAGACATTGAGATGAAGTTACTGATTGTATCAGGAGTAGCAGAAATTAACAACTTCCTTTGTACAGAAGAACATGCAACATATACTTCCATGGGTGTCATTCAGCAGAAACTCTAGGTACACAAGCCCTGATGGTCTCAATTCCTCCACAACTACAGGCTGAAGCAGGTAGGGGTTGCAGACTCAGGCTGTGACCCTGCTGCAGTCAGAGGTCAAGGGAAAAAAGGTGGCTAAAAGTAGTATTTCTGCTAAACTTAGTGGCTGAAGCTGTGAAGACAGAGCCCAAACAGCTGTGATTGAAACAAAAATAGACCTGTACTGTTTTTTTCACAAATAATTCTGCTTCCCAAGTCAGCAATAATGAACTCAAGAGCACAACACCCCTGCAAAGCTTCAGGTAGAAATTAAGTATAGTAGTAAAAACATAGTAAGAACAATAATAGAAAAAACAACAAAAATTACTTCTAAGCATGGAAGCCATTAAATTTAGCTTATCTGATAAGATGGCAGGGAAGATGAGAATTTTAAACCAGAAATCTGAAAACACGCACTTGCTAACCAAGTGCTTCAAAGAACAAAGTCATGACAGAAACAAAAGGTGTAACATGTAGGTGAAGAAAATTTAATTTAAATTTTAATATAGTGGCCTACATCAGAAATGTGATGTTTCCTTTTAGTAACATGAAAAAAAAGAGGCACAGACTGAAGAGATTTGAAAAATATACATAAATGTTACCTTGAGCTTCTGAAACATTTACATTATTCCTCTCTTCCACTTCATTATCCAAGACAGGATCTTCCTAAATTAAGAAAAAGGTCTATCACTTGCTGCAGACAAGTAAGGAAGAGGGTTTGTACTTAGGGCCAGAGCTTGTTAGATTCTCAGTGGAACAAACTGTATTGAAATGATTTAACCTGACATGACAGATTAGCTCAGGATTAATTATTAATGCAAGCACACATTTAATTCAACAATCAAGAAAAACAGCTGTAGAAAATACTAAACTTGTAACAATAGGTGTTGAAAGAAGAACTATCAGTGCATTAATTGCTGCTTTCCATGCCTGTGAAACAGCAGTTCAGAGGCAGGTGGAGATTCAGAGGGCCAAGCAGCTTATTTCCACCTCATCACCTCCAGGCCTCCCCAGGAATGCTAATTGAGGGGGAGGGGCCCAAAGCTCTGAAGCTCCTTCTCACCTCTGGACAGCAGAGATCAGCACATGGATGTGCACATTTTAACACAGAAACACAGAATCATCCTAGTTGGATAAGACCTTGAAGATGACCAAGTCCAACCATAACCTCAATCCACAAACCATAACCTCATCTACCTGTTCAGGGCTTAAATCATGTCCCTGAGCACCACATCTCTATTTCTTTTAAACACTCCCAGGGATGCTGACTCCACCACCTCCCTGGGCAGCCTGTTGCACTGTCCAACCATTCTTTTGGTAAAGAAATTCTTTATAACATCCAATCTAAACCTCCCCTGGAGCAACTTCAGGCCATTTCCTCTGGTGCTGTCACTATTCACTCGAGAGAAGAGCCCAACTCCCACCTCCCTACAACCTCCTTTCAGGTAGTTGTAGAGAGCAATGAGGTCTTCCCTCGACCTCCTCTTCTCCAAACTAAACAATCCCAGTTCCCTCAGCCTCTTCTCGTAGGACTTGTTCTCCAGACCTTTCACCAGCTTGGTGGCTCTTCTCTGGACACGCTCCAGCAACTTGACATCCTTCTTGTAGTGAGGGGCCCAGAACCAATCCTAGTGCTCGAGCTGCAGCCCCACCAGTGCCGAGTGCAGGGGCACGATCACCTCCCTGCTTCTGCTGGCCATGCTATTCCTGATGCAGGCCAGGATGCTGGTGGCCTTCTTGGCCACCTGGGCATGCACTGGCTCATATTAAGTCAGCTGTCAACCAGCACCCTGAAGGTACCTCCTGCCTGCCGCAGCTGACCCCAGAAATACAGCCCTCCAACCACGGAAGCCTGCTCAGCCATCCCCCGAGCAGCAGCAGCAGGATGAGCTCCTGCAGGCTTCACTTTGAGCTATTTCTGGACAGATATTCACAGTGAAATATCCCAATGCAGAATTGAGTTTAATTTCAGCTGAGGCATCATAGTTGTGCAAGAGGATCCCAAAGCAAATGTCTGGCCAGTCAGTACTGCCTGGCTGCAGCAGCTCACTCAGGACAGGTACAGGAGAGCTCCAAGGAGACTTCACCTGCATCCTGCACACTGAGCTGAATCCATGGGACCTGCAACCAGAGCACAAGGCTGCCCCTCAGCCCCTCACCCTGCTGCTCCTCTCTGCTCTCCCACAATGTGAGCTGCTGCTGACTGGCATTATATGCTGAAGCTGTAAAATTGAAGTAAAAATGTATGGTAGAACTACTTTCTTGCTTAAACCCTGAAAGAGGGCAGATTTAGGCTAGACATTAGGAAGAATTTCTTCCCTGTGAGGGTGGTGAGACAAGTTGCCCAGGGAAGCTGAGGCTGCCCCATTCATCGGAGTGTCCAAGGCAAGCTGGATGAGGCTTGGAGCAACCTAGTCTGGTGGGCGGTGTTCTTGCCCATGCAGGGGGTTTGGGACTAGATGAGCTTTAAGGTCCCTTCCAACCCAAACCATTGTAATATTCTATAATTATAGAAAGACATGCAGTAAAACAATTAACGGCTCTTTTCAAAATATAAATCACAAACATTTCAACAAGCTGCACAAAACTTTTGCGCTCTTACATTCATGTCCTGGTTCTCTTCCTCTGGATCATCTCTGTCCCCTCTGAGCACCTGCAGAGGCACATTAGTCTCTCCATGCTTCAGGATGCTTTGATCAATATTTTCCATCCGTTGCTTTTCAGTTGTAACTTTAACTTTCAGCATATGAAAAGGTGTTGGCACTTCACCCACATTCAGATACATTGGCTCCCCTTCAAATATCATCCCCTCACATTCACTCTCCTTAAAACCAGGAGGTTGGTAATCAGATGGTGTAACTGTAGAAAAGAATTCATTACATGTGCTAGAATGAAACACATTCTTGTAAAATAAATTTTAACTTGTGTGGCAAAAAGACTCTTTTCCCCTTTAAATACCAAGAGCTGCTCCAAAAAAAATGTGCAGGGGAAGGAAAATTGTATTTACCTTATATTAAATGAAGTTTTTTCCCTACACAACAGGCAAAGCCAGATAAAGCTATTTGTAATAGCTTATACATGCAGATAGGTGAGCTAGAAGCTCTGATTTTTCATGACAAAGCAATCATACATTCTGAAAGCAGAGACATTTAAATAGTCATCCAAACTAGAACTAATCTGGCAAACCTGTTACATCCTAACATAGTGAAGAAAACTCAATTTGTTTTTCAAGCACACTGAAATCCTTGCTCCAATGACCTTGGTAACAAGGTTGTGTTCCTACAGTGAGGTCAAATCCACTTCCCCAGGATTTTAGAAATTGTCATGAGAAACAGACAGAAGCAAAATAACATCATTTCACACATTCCAGCAACTGTAATGATTATACATTAAAGTATTTATTTGAATTGTTTTCCCATGTCTGAACCCCAATGGTAAATAAAGGTAATAGTGGAATACCTTCGTCATAATAAAACAGCTTCATAGTCAGGCAAACATCATTTGGTAACGGGCTCAGGTTCTGCATCAGAACATAAATCTTGCGGATGAGCAGCAAACTTGCTTTCTTGGTGTCTGCACAGGTGATGGTGGAATCATTCCTTTTATTCTTACTAAAACCAAAGTATTCAGACTTTTTTAAAAGCAGAGTAGGCTGTTTATGGTATTAAGATACATGACTGTTAAACACTGAATGTCAGTAGCAGACATATTTATTGTCTATGTTCTGAAATTATGGGCACTGCAGTTTCTAATATGGTCTGAGCAACCTGTTTTTTGCTTGGAAGATCAAATCCTGAGCCATGGGCATCATGAAAGCATGATGGCTCAGCAGCTGTGACAAGCTACACTATTTTACATTACACAATTTAAAAACACCCAATGTGAAAGGAAAAAGTGGGTAGTTGTGAAAGCCCCAAAAGCTTCTGAAAGCCAAGTCTTACATAACTACTTTTCCTTAACTAAACCGAGTTACACCACTGACTGACAAGAACAGTGACTATGAAAACGCAAGCCTGAGTCTTGGCACCCAGCTCTGACATTCCATGTTCCAGTTCTACAGCAGCTGACCCAAACCCTACCTCACTGCCACCAGAAATGCTCTCCACCTGCTCCTCACAGCCACTCAGCTCACCTGACAAGCAGAACAGTCAGAGCAAGGTGAGCAACTGAGCTTCTCCACTGATAACTGTTTCTTGGCAGCACCCCAAACACCTCACCCCTCTGCAGATGATTATCATCTCCCTTACAGGGTCTCAGAGAACCAGGCCCATGCCTTATATTTTCAAGTTAGCCTGGCATGAATTTATGCCAATACACTAAGGCTGGAGTGGCTGAGAGTCATTTCACCTTCCACCAGTGTAAGCAACTCCACTTGGCCCAAAAGACCAAGGTCTGCAACGCTGCAGCCTGTTTTTTTTTTTTTGGTTGGTTGGGTTTTTTTGGGGTTTTTTTGGTGTTGCTTCCTCCCCCCCCCGCCAATTTAAGAAGCATTCTAGGCAGCAGGAAGGCTGTGAGAAGTTTGTTAGGTATCAACTTGCTACATTACAATTACTTTCCTTAAAATAAGCCATTTCCTTGCAGCTGTGACAGAGCAATAAACTCCTACAATGGAAGAAGGCTCAGTGGAGACACACAAGACCGATGGGCCCTTGAAGCTCAGAGCATGACACAGGGTGTCACTGACCACAGCTGACTTTATCTTGATGTACAGGGGACCTGACCTTCATTTTTTACCTTCATTCATGACATTCATGATATGAAGCTGGGAAGGATGGCTGATCCACCTAAAGGCTGTGCAGCCATTCAGCAAGATCTGGATAGACTGGGGAGCTGGGCAAAGAGGAACCTCATGAGGTTCAACATGAATAAATGTAGAGTCCTGCACCTGGGGAGAAAAACCACTGTGCACCAGTATAGATTAGGGGTCGAGCTGCTAGAAAGCAGCCCCATGGAGAAGGACCTTGGGGTCCTGGTGGACAACAAGTGATCCATGGGACAACAGTGTGCCCTCCTGGCCAAGAGAGCCAATGGTGCCTTGGGGTGCATTAAGAACAGTGTGGCCAGCAGGTCAAGGGAGGTTCTCCTCCCCCTCTGCTCTGCCCTGGGGAGACCACATCTGGTGGACTTTGTTCAGTTCTGGGCTGTCCAGTTCCAGAGGGACAGGGATTTACTGGAAAGAGTCCAATGCAGGCTACAAGGATGATGAAGGGACTGGAACATCTGCCATACGAGGCAAGGCTGAGAGACCTGGGGCTGTTTAGTCTGGAGAAGACTGAGAGGGGACCTGATTAATGTCTATAGATATCTGCAGGGGGGTGTCAAGAATGGGCCAGTCTCTGTTCAGTGGTGCCTGTGACAGGACGAGGGGAAAGGACACCAAGTGACAACACAGGAAGTTCCACCTCAACATGAGGAGAAACTTCTTTGCTGTGAGGGTGAGGGAGCCCTGGGACAGGCTGCCCAGAGAGGCTGTGGAGTTTCCTTCAAGACCCATCTGGATGTGTTCCTGTGTGACCTGCCCCAGGTGACCCTGCTGCAGCAGGGTACTTGGATGGTCTTCAGAGGTCACTTTCAACCCCTTTGATCTATGATTTTAGATAAACAGCTATGTCAGTTGAGCAGATCAGCTGGTGGTGCAAATGTTTCTTCCCGAGTTAATTCAAAGCACATGAATGTCTCCTTGAGTGAATATGTGGTTCAGCCCAAAGAGTATCGTAACTAAACAACAAAATTATTTTGAATAGAGCAATGGGCTGGAGTTGGCTTCAACTCACATATTCCTTCCCTGTGATGGGGGATGCCCAGCATCCTTATAGTGAGTGTGTGACAGAGACCAGTAATGGGAACTGGTACTCACTTGTCCTAAGTCTACACTTGGGATGGTGACAGCTCTGCTTGCTATGGGTGCTCACATTTGTCAGGGTATTTTTGTATTATCTCTGCTAACAAGGAATCCCACGTAACATCAGGTATCTTCAAGTAAGTAAATCTGATATTAAAACATTTCACCTTTCACACATGGAATATCTTGAAGAATCTGGTCAGAGAGTTATTAGACTGGGACACTGAGGATCATCTTTTGAGTGGATATTTAAAAATATGGGCATAATCTGACAAAATGACTCATTGCATTTTAAGAATAAGTCTAAGCTAACAGTGTATGTTGATAAAATTAATCTTAAGATCCAGAATTTATAAAGGAAACACCAAATAAATACAATCCAAAGGTTTTACATTCAGGTGTATGCAAATGGACTGTACAACCACAGAGCAGAACAAAGTCACAGTAACAGTACCTGCTGAAATCCAGGAGTGGCCCATTGTGGGTGTACTTGAATTTGAAGTGGTAACATTCTGTAATTGTCTGCAAAGAAATCCAGTAATTATTAAACAATCAGCTGTCAAGCAAGCTCCTGCTGCTGCTGTCTAGTAATCTATTACCTTTGCATTTAAAGAAAACAATGCAACTCCTGTCTGAGCTTACATGCATGGAATACAGCATTCTAATGCTGTAACAATTAACAGTATTAATGTACATAATTGTAATAAAATAAAAATTAAGATCTACATGATTTTCCAGGAATCACCATGATAAAGTATTTTGAAACATCAGCTTTTTGTGTGTGAAACACACACTTTTTGACTTCCCATTGAAAAAATGTATTTGCATTGTAATCACCCCAAGAATGCTTCACACACCTAACAGAGATACGATGACACCCAGTGGTTAGTAACAACACTGTGTTTGTCACAAAAGGCCATTAATTTGTTACGCAGAGTTAGTAGGATGCATCTTTACACACCTAACTCTGCAACAACACTTTGGGTTTCTTGTACTGGCCTAAGAAAGGTTATTCTGACACTACAAAGGCAGGTCATCATGTGGCAGCTCCGAAGAGCTCTAGTGATTGTTAGGTCTGACATTTTAAGTTGTCCTTTTCTTATTTCTTAATGTGCATTAAGGTGAAGGTTAAGTACTATTGATTGTTCACCCATTTCACCCAGTAAAACATCCTAGCAGACTTACCTGAGGATCTTCTGGATGGCTGTAGACCTGTATTTTTAAAGTAAAGAGAGGAAACAGAGTAAGAGCAATACAGATCTCTAAGCATCTAACTTCAAAAATGTGTACCTTACTTTTCAGATACTTACTGCCAGGACAATCATTCTTAGCTGTCAGAAACATAATTAGAGAAAGAAAAAGAACATTAAATGTATTCCATAACTGATCCTGCTCACCAAGCTGTTTTAGTTCTCTAGCTCTGGAAACCAGTATAGACAACTGAGACCTGTTTGAAGAGAAGCCTCTTCATACACTTAACTCCTTAACTGTTTAAGAACAGCCTTACTCAGCTGGCAGAAGAAAATTCCTACTCATCCCCAAATTTAAATGTTTCTGCTTACAAAGAATATTATCCTGAAATGTCTGTGCATCCCACACCATAGCTAACTGTTTGAACATACTAAAGCACAGCTAATTCCTAGGCAGAAAGTCCTGTGACTACACTGGCAGCAAATGGGCTGATATAATGCATGTTTCAATACATTAAAAATAGCTAAATGACACTGGAAGACTTACGTATTTCTTCTGCAAGGCATCGTAGCATCCTAACATCCTGCAAAAATCAAATCACATTGTCCATCTAACACTAATTTCTATTTGCTTTACTTCTGACTAAATAAAGTAGTCCCAAAAATGAAATTCTTGTGTTTAGTCTTCTTAATATTACATCAGAGCAATACTTATTCCATTATTCTATCTTCTTATTAGTAACAATACAAGCAATTACTATCTTTGTAACACCAAATCATCCTAACCTCTTTGCAGAATAAGTAGTAAAAATATAATCTGTAAATAAATGACTTCTCAGTAAAAATACAATGCAATGGTAAGCCTGCCATTTTCAAATACCTTCAGTATTCATTGATAAGTTTATAAACCAGGACTCCAGCTGAATGCTGACATCTTTGAAGCAAAAAAGAGTTATGTTACTGCTTTTATTAGATGTTGCATTTTGCTTCTTATGTAAGCAGTCAAATAAGAAAGCAAAACTTCTGGTTTTTTTCTAACATTTATTTTGAATGTAGTCAACAAGCAAAAACTGGCTTTGGTGTGTAGTTGATGCTGAGTTAAGAAAGGCAACTCACCTGTATACTCCAGGCAGGTAGCACACACCCTTCACACAAAAGCCAGGCAGCTTTTTCTGGTCAGCCTGCACAGCCTCTGCCCTCGAGTGCTGGATGTGTGAGGTGAGGTGAAATGACCCAGCGCCACTTCAGTTCCCTCTACCACAGCATAGCAATTAAGAAATTCCAGGTTACAGTAAAGGAAGCCTGCCCTCCACCCCCTGCACTTGGACAAAGGGCAGATGACTCATTTCACCCTTAACATCAGAGCTCAGCCCGACATCTCTCAACACCAACAGTGGCTGCGACTCCCCCCCTGGCTGAACGCGGCATCTGTTCCAACACCTCCTGTTGAACTACAACTGGCAAGTGTGTGAATAGAGCAAAGATGCTCTTCATCAAGTGTCCTGGTTTGAGCCAGGGTGGAGTGAATTTTCTCTTTGCTGATTTTTTTTTTCTTTTCAGTGAACTTTTTTTTAGCAGCGCCAGTGGGCTGGTAACAACCAAGGACACTTCTGAAGCTCCTGTCTACAGTTTCCCCCCAAGGGGGAGCAGACTAGACTGAAAGCAAGATCAGCAAATCAGAATATACCCTTCTCATAATATTTTCTCTATTTGGCTTTTGGTATAGGTTAAGACATCACAGAAGTCAAGCCTTTGGTTTCCTTTTTCTCTCGCTTACTGTTGCTTCTATCTCCCTCTCTTTGGCTCTTTTTTTTTTTCATTTCTCTTCACAGCCACATTCGAGGACCCATCCACACACTCGGACTCTCCCCCTTTCAGCTAGGAGTCTGTGAGAGTCATTGGGAGAGGTGGGAGGGGATCAGGTGTTGCACATCCCTTTATAAATATACATATATTCCCCTATCACTAATAATTAAAATAAATTTGTTTCACTTTTCAAACCAGAAAGCCTCTCTCTTTTTTTTAGTGCCTCTTTCCCTACCTTGGGGAATTGGGGGGATTGAGAGCATTATTGGTTTGACTGGCAACTTGGAGCCAAACCATGACATGGAGCTAACAAAACCAGGAATGTGTACATAAGGCAAAGGCCTTGCCCACTCTTTCCTAAACAGTAAGGAGAGCATCTATGATCAAACCTCACAGCTATTGTGAGCAGAAGGAAAATAAACACCTCTAGCCCCAAAGTGACAGTTGAGTGACTTACACTCAACTGTGAAAACATACAGGTGGCTGGGCTGTTGTTTGCAGACACAACTCTGCTGTTGCATATGAAGGCCAACAGTATCTCTTTCTTATACAAGTCTGAGAGAAAGACCTTTAAGAAAAGAAAATGGTAACACTGAATCTGCTCAAGAAAGCATAACTGTTTAGAATTTTGCACTTATGTGCAGCCTTGAGCATTCATATACATCCCCAGAAACTACATGTAAAGTATAATCACACTGTAAACAAAGATTTGTGCCCTACTAAGCATCAAATTGTAAGCTGTTATAGATGCACCATTTTACAAATCAATTATCTCTCTACTGAAAAACACACTTCTTGCCTTCCTATTGAAAACAAAATTGTTAACAATATAAATATCACAGAATCGTCATGGATTCTGTGCCTCATGCACCAAAAACATTTCCCTGGGCAGCTGCTCATTCACAAGTGAACATACTTTGTGTCTGCAAACCAGAAAAGCATCTTTTAGATCTGGCATCCCATGAAGCGTAACTGATGCACTGCAATTAACCTACCATTTCACCAGCTGAGTAGAGCCAGGACAGTTCTTGTCTTCCCTCAGAATTTTGACACAGAGATCTCAAAAAAAGAGAATACATACATGTAACTACATTGCTAAGTTAAGTTCATTCCCTAAAAGCATCTATAAAAGCAGAACTAAAAGTAACATTGCCTGTGGTTGTAGGTGTAGTTTTAATTGCTGAGTGACCATCACTACTACCCAACAAAATTCACCAATAAAGGTACTAGTTTCCATGACAGTCATTGAAAATGGCTATTACCTTTAATTAAGAAGACCAAGTAGATTTAAAAACACTAATTAACTTTATAACAACCCTATGACAACAGATTTTGCAAAGAACCATGAAAACAGCCTGTTACCATCCATGTATCTTGTTCCATAGGCACTTTCAGGAAAGATTCCTCTGAGATAAGTGATGCAGGAGACTGCTACTGCCAGAAGCCTCTTCACAAGCATCAGGGATTGCTGCTCAGTAGCGATTTTGTTAGGAAATACAACTGCACTCTGAAAGTTAGAAAGAATCAAATCTCTGTTCACAGCAACAAACCTGTACAGTCTACAATCTGGTCCTATGCCTGCTTAATGTTTTCATTTAATTGGAAAGCATGAGCGTTGTAATTTATAGAGTTACACATACTCCTAACACCTGGTGTCACAGGACATAGCTGATTTGTACCAAGTGCATGACCACAAAGCTCACAGTATTTTGCTGTTAAGCAACTTTATTCATAGTTAGAAGACTGAATTAGCCTGCCATTTTCAAGTAAAAACATATTACAGAGCCCTAGGTGGGCTATTTCAGCTGAAATTCCCTGATTTTTCTGATTCATGTAACATACTGTGCTGAAATACACATGAAAATCATACCACACTATTCCTTTGCTTCTGAGCAGTTGCCATTTTGCAGGTACTCTTCTGTCTGTTAATAAAACATTTGCATTAACACATGTATGACCACCACTCACAAGTCCACCTCAGACCAGACTGCAGCTACTCAGCTTTACCAAGTCAGTACGTGAACCTACAAACACTGCCCACAAAATTAATAGAATCATAGAATGGTTAGAGCTGGAAGGGACGTTAAAGATCACCCAGTTCCAACTCCCCTGCACGGGCAGGAAGACCTCCCCCCTAGATCAGGTTGCTCAGATCATCTTATAATCTGTATCAGTCCAAAACTACCCCATAACATTAAGGAAACAGAGCCAGATGGTTCATCTAATAGTCACCAGTATTAGAGTCTTGATTTTCACAACACAGACCTCCCCTGAAGCTGCAGTATGTGGTAATTAGAATATTGTGTGTCAATATGAAACACAAGCCATTGAAAGCAATGCTCTGAAGTGCTGACATCAGCCCAACTGATTTCCAGAGGGCCTAAGAAGAGGCTCTCAACATTCTTATCAACTCCAGTCAACACTGAGCCTTTGGAAAACACCACCAGACTTTGGTTGTTCTCCTGTTTTTTAAATGAGTGTTGAAGAAACCCTTCTCCCGAGTATTCTTTTTGAGGCCCACTTAAATTAAGCCTTTAGCCCTCCCAACTGTGAGCCCAACTCCCCAAGACAAGCCTTCCCTGCCCTCTGGAAAAAAGGAACACCTACAGACACGGAAAATGCTTTTCCCAAGCAGGACGCTGGCCCTGAACCTTGCAGGAAACTGATCCCTCCCTCAGCTGAGCCTCCACAAACCTGCCTAACCCCACCACCCCTGTGAGAAACGCCCAACACTAACACTTCCAGAAAAGACAACCTGCCCCTCAGCGTATGAAGGCCACCTGCAAACGGAGGCAGAAGGCACGAACAGCACAGGCGGGGGAAACCCCGCAGGAGACGAGGAACAGCGCAAAAACCAAGCGGGCAAAACCCTCAGGCCCAGAACGCACCTCCCGGGACCCGCCGCGCGCACCGCGCGGCAGCTGCTCCCGGAGCTTTTATAGGGCAGGGGGCCGTGTGAAGTGGGGGGGGCGGGGCTTGGCTGCCGGCTCCGCTGCGGGCCGTGCGCAGCGCCAGGGAACGGGCCGCTCCCCCCTCCGGGCGCGCAGCCAAGATGGCGGCGGGGGGCGGGGCCGCGGCGGGCGGTGCGCAGCGCGGCGGGGGGGGCAGCATGGAGGCCTCGTGCCGGTGTAATTTATGCAAAGGTTTTCGGTGGGTTGTGGCCTCAGCCAACACTTTACACTTTGAAGCCCTTTTTTTCCCTTGGAATTAGTTTTACCTCCCCGCTCGATGCGAGCTCCGTTCTTGGCCCGGGCTGTGTCCTGCGGCTGGGGCGGCAGCTGCAGGGGCAGGGTCTTTATTTTGGTGTCCTGAACATCAACCCCAGCTGCTTCCCCTCACACACGCTGTTGGCATCAGGGGGATGTTTTGTACCCTCTATTCCCAACTCACAAACTAAATAAAAATAAAAATAGGCAGCCAGGGTGAGGACTTCACTGGGACAATGGGAGCCAGGACACGGGCTCCAGAGACGCTGCCTTCAAGACCCCCTCCACCTGAAGGTCTTCTCCACGTAGCCAGAGATGTGTGCACAGCTTTGTGATCCCTCAGTGCAGGGGATGTAGGCCCCACTTTAGGATAAAATAAATGTATTTTGTTATAGGTGAATCATGAAATCAATTTGCTGATCAAATGTGAATGTATATGGTTGAATGTTAAAATGCAATGTTTATTAAAATGCTGGAAGTTATGTTTGTTATATGTTGGAAATTATGTTAAATGCTGGTTGTTAAATGTTAGAAGTTATATTCATGTTTGTAAAGCATTGAATGTTGTGGTTATGTGAGAGTTAATGTTGGAAGCTATACCCTGTCATGTATCAAACCTTAAGTTATATAACATTTTGAGTGACTGCGCATGTCCTGAGGAACGGCTATCACCATGCAGAAGATGGAATTTTCCAAGAAGGGGCAGAGCTTTGCAACGGCGGGAAAAAGAACGCAGAGTATGGAATTTTCCAAGGAGAGGCGGAGCCTTGCACCGGCGGGAAAAAGAACTCTATAAGAAAGGACCCCGCGAGGACCCGAGCGCGCGTCTTGGTGGAGCGGTGACTCCCGGCGTGCCCAGTGCTGGATCTCGGCCGCCCAGCGCTGTTTGCTCACTTACCTCAAATAAATTAATTAATTCTAAAATTTTTCTGGCTGTTTATTGCCTATTACAATTTGGTGCCGTGACTCGGATACAGGCACTTTAGCCGGAGTTCCTACCTACGGGGGGGCGCCCCCGTCTTCGGACGGTCCCGAGGTTTGGAACAACCGCGCTAAAGTCCTGTATTCCGAACCCTGAGATAAGTGAGCAAAGAACTAAAATAGATACTGCAGTTCCCCATAATTTTTGTGCACGAAGATCCGGACGAAGACTCAGGGAAGAGTATTTACCGGTAAGAGAATTTCCGTTCGGTCGGGGAATACGGGTTCCCGAAGTGCGAGTGAGTGAGACGCCCTATCAGGGCGAAGCGAGTGCGGACCCTCCAGTAGTGCGGTTCTCATTGCCCGCGAGGGCGTGAGCCACGAACGAGGGGCAGCGGCTGGTGTGTGAGAGAAGGCACTTTGGAAGATCAGTCCCAGGAGAGACTGATAGCTGCCCTATAGGAGGATTAGAATATATAGTCTGGTACCTTATAGGAAGATCAGTCCCGGGAGAGACTGATAGGTACCCTATAGGGAGATTAGAATATATAGCCCGGTGCCCTATAGGAAGATCAGTCCTAGGAAGATCAGACTGATAGTTTTCAGAGGATGGGACAGAAGATAACTAGATCTGGTTTCAGTTCCAAGGGAGGGTTGCCAGCTATCCCTCCAGATAGTCCCTTAGGAATAATGCTAAAACACTGGGGAGATTGGCCCTCTAGAAAAGGAAAAAGCAGAGAGAAAATGGTACATTTTTGTATGACAGTGTGGGGTGGAAAAGAGATTAGAAAAGATAATTTGTATTGGCCAGTATTCGGATCATTTGAAGACTGGGTATGCCAGGCTTTAAATGTCTATGTTAACAGTAAGGAACCACATAACCTGGAAGAAAGTGAATATGCTAGCTTATGGATTAAATCAGATATTAAAACTTGCTTGTATACCTTGCGGGGGGGAGAAGGTTCAAAGAAAAAGAATAAGAGATTGGAGGAACCACTATTAATGTCACCACCTCCTTACATTTCTCCCCCTCCTCCTCCTTCTGTGCCAGTCCCCAGTTGTCCTGCCCTAACAGTTTCAGAATCCACCCCCTCTCTCTCACAGGAGCAGGACTTCTCACCCTCATTATCTCCCATTCTCAATCATAGTGGAGAAAATAGGAGGGTTACTAGGAGCCAAACAAGGGAGCAGGGAAAATCAGAAAATCATCTTTTTCCCTTGAGAGAAATCGCAATGGGAGGTCCGCAGCCAGGAGTAGGATTTGTATCGGTACCCCTGAACTCAGGGGATGTGAGGGAATTTAAAAAGGAAATGGGAAATTTATTAGAAGACCCTCTGGGAGTGTCTGAAAGAGTAGATCAATTTCTTGGCCCTAATATATATACTTGGGATGAAATGCATGCAATTTTGAGAATATTGTTTACCGCTGAGGAGAGGGAGATGATTAGAAGGGCAGGAATGAGAAATTGGGATCAAAGACATCAGCAGGGACCTGGTGCAGATAATAAATGGCCTTTACAGCGGCCCGATTGGGACAATCAAAATCCAGCACATAGGACTAATATGGAAGATTTGAGAGATATGATTATACAAGGAATCAGGGAATCAGTTCCGAGAGGACAGAATATTAATAAAGCATTTAGCGAACATCAAAGGAAGGATGAAACTCCCACAGAGTGGTTGGAGAGGTTAAGAAAAAGCTTGCAGCTTTATTCAGGACTAGATCCTGATACACCTGTGGGACAAGCCCTACTAAAAACTCAATTTGTTGCCAAGTCCTGGATAGACATTAGAAAGAAACTGGAAAAGATTGAGGATTGGCAAGAAAAGGGCTTAGATGAGTTATTGAGAGAGGCTCAGAAAGTGTATGTGAGGCGGGAGGAAGAGAGTCAAAGGAGACAAGCAAAAATATTAGTAGCAGCAGTAAGAGAGGGGCATAAAGAAGGAAGAGAACAAGAAAGGCGAGAGAATCCACTGGGAGTGGGAAAAAGATATCAGAAGCCTCAATATGGTTCTGAGATGTTAAAAAATGTGGAATGCTTCTACTGCCACAAGAGGGGACATCTAAGAAGGAGCTGTAGGAAACGCTTGCAGGATGAGCGAGTGTTTAAAGAGGATTAGTGGGGTCAGGGGCTCTATTTGCTGGGGACCTCGCGAAGTACAGAGCCCTTGATAAAATTGAAATTGGGTCCCCAGCAACAGGAATTTGAGTTCTTAGTGGACTCTGGAGCAGAAAAATCAACAGTACAACAAATACCCCAGGGATGTTATTCATCCCCAGAAACTGCACAAGTTATTGGAGCTAAAGGAGAACCCTTTAAAGTACCCATCATAAAAGAAGTAGAGATAGAGACACCTACAAAATTTGCAGTAGGGACTTTTTTGCTAGTCCCTGAGGCAGAATATAATTTATTAGGAAGGGATTTAATGATAGAGTTAGGAATTAATTTGGAAATTAGGGAACAGCAGTTACAGGTAAAACTTTGCATTCTTACTGTTGAAGATGAAGCAAAAATAAATCCTGAAGTATGGTATACCCCTGATTCTGTAGGAAAAATAGATATGAAGCCTCTTGAGGTCTCAATAAGAGATCCTGAGAACCCAATAAGAGTAAAACAATATCCCATCTCTCATGAAGGGAAAAGAGGGTTACAGCCTGTAATTAGGCGATTACTGACACAAGGCATACTAGAGCCGTGCATGTCCCCACATAATACCCCAATTCTGCCAGTAAAGAAATCAGATGGCTCATATCGGCTAGTGCAGGATCTAAGAGAAGTGAACAAAAGAACAGTTACTAGATTCCCAGTTGTGGCAAATCCATACACTCTGTTAAATAAGCTCTCTCCTGATTATAAATGGTATAGTGTAATAGATTTGAAAGATGCCTTTTGGGCTTGCCCATTAAAAGAAAATTGCAGAGATTATTTTGCCTTTGAGTGGGAGGATCCAGAAACAAACCGAAAACAGCAGTTAAGGTGGACTGTCTTACCTCAGGGATTCACTGAATCCCCTAATTTGTTTGGGCAGGCTTTAGAACAGCTACTGGAGTCATTTGAATTAGGGAAAAATGTAGTACTAATACAGTATGTAGATGATCTGTTAATAGCAGGGGAAAATCAGGAAGAAGTCAGGCAAGAGAGTATTAGACTACTCAACTTTTTAAGCTTAAAGGGTTTGAAGGTGTCAAAATCAAAATTACAATTCACTGAAGAGGAGGTAAAATACTTAGGACACTGGCTAAGCCAGGGATGTAAAAGATTAGACCCTGAACGGGTTAATGGCATATTGTCCCTCCGAGTTCCCCAAACAAAAAGGCAGGTGAGACAGCTCCTGGGATTATTAGGATACTGCCGACAATGGATTGAGAATTATAGCAGTAAAGTAAAATTTTTATATGAAAAATTGACTATAGATGGGCTATTAAAATGGAATGGTGAGGATAATAAACATTTAGAAGAATTAAAAATGGATTTAGCAAATGCTCCTGTACTAAGTTTACCAGACATCCGGAAACCATTTTATCTTTTTGTAAACACAGAAAATGGCACAGCTTATGGAGTATTAACACAAGAATGGGCAGGACAGAAGAAACCTGTGGGGTATTATTCAAAATTATTAGACCCTGTGAGTCGAGGATGGCCCACCTGTTTACAGGCAATAGTAGCCACAGCCCTATTAGTGGAAGAGGCTGGGAAGGTAACCTTTGGGGGAGAATTAAAGGTGTATACCCCTCATAATATCAGGAGCATCTTACAACAAAAGGCAGACAAGTGGCTAACTGACAGCCGATTATTGAAATATGAAGGAATATTAATTCATTCACCTAAATTAGAATTGGAAACAACAAATTTACAGAATCCAGCACAGTTCTTGTATGGAGAACCAGCCCAGGAGTTAGTACATAATTGCATTCAAGTGATAGAATCCCAGACCAAAGTTAGAGAGGACTTAGAGGAGGAAGAAATACAAGAAGGAGAGAAGTTATATATAGATGGCTCATCCCGGGTAGTAAATGGACAACGTAAATCAGGATATGCCATAATAGATGGGAAGACCTTTCAAGTTATGGAGTCAGGGCCTTTAGAGAAAACCTGGTCAGCCCAAGCCTGTGAACTCTATGCCCTATTGAGAGCTCTACAAGTGCTAAAGGATAAGACAGGAACAATTTATACAGACTCTAAATATGCCTTTGGAGTGGTTCATACTTTTGGAAAAATCTGGGAGGAAAGGGGATTAATCAATACCCAAGGGAAAGGACTGGTCCACGAAACATTAATTAGAGAAACCTTGAAGGCATTACGAGGGCCACGCAGGATAGCTGTGGTATATGTAAAAGGACACCAAAAAGGCCTTAAACCCACTATACGAGGAAACAACCTAGCTGATGAGGAAGCCAAAAGAGCAGCATTATTGGTATTAGAGCAATTGGATAATGAGGAAGAATCATTCCATGTAGTTAAAAGTTTTACAGATAAAGAAAAGGAAAAATTACAGCAAGTAGGAGCAAAGGAACAGAGTGGCAAGTGGATGTTGCCGGATGGTAGAGAGGTCCTTCCGAAGGGATTGGCCCAGAAAATAATGGGGAAATTACATCAGCAGACTCACTGGGGAACTCAAGCTTTAGTGGATCAATTTGAAACTAAATATGTCTGTGTAGGGGCTTATGGAATGGCTAAAAAGGTTTTGGAGGGGTGTTTAACCTGCCAAAGAGTGAATAAGAGACAACTAAGAGAGAAAATTCAAGGTGGCAGGGAAATAGCTAAGAGACCATTTGAAAAGATCCAGACAGACTTTACTGAGTTACCTAAGGTGGGGAGATATCGTTACTTATTGGTGCTAGTGGACCATCTTACCTACTTTGTAGAAGCCTTTCCTGTAGCCAGAGCCACAGCCAAAACGGTAATTAAAATCTTATTAGAAGAAATCATTCCCAGATATGGAGCTATAGCTGTGGTTGATTCAGATAGGGGCCCGCACTTTACTTCAAAAATTATTAAGGAGACAACAGAGCTTTTTGGGACCAAATGGGAATATCATACTCCATGGCATCCACAGAGCTCAGGAAAGGTAGAAAGAATGAATGGAGAAATAAAGAAACATATAACTAAACTAATGATAGAAACAAAAATGAATTGGGTAAAATGTCTACCACTAGCTCTATTATATATTAGAACCCAACCTCGTGCTGATACAGGAATCTCCCCTTTTGAGATGATGTATGGGATGCCCTATGATTTTGGGGTTCCAATAGAACATCCAAAAATTGAAGACAAAATCTTACAGGATTATATAGTTGGACTGATGAGACGAAGGAAGGAGTTGAGAAAGAAGGGCCTGGTGGTCCAGAGACCTCCTTTAGACATTTCAATACATAGAATTCAACCTGGAGATCGAGTGTTAGTAAAAACCTGGAAGGAATCATCTCTGACACCCCGCTGGGAAGGACCCTTTGTTGTTTTACTTACAACAGATACAGCCATTCGAACAGCTGAGAGAGGATGGACTCATGCAAGTAGAGTTAAAGGACCCATTCGACCGCCTGAGTGGACGGTGACTCAGGGATCAGATCCTATGAGACTAAAAATCACTCGAAAAAAATAATAAATCCCATGCAGACTCAGGATGAGTGGGAAGCTCAACGGCAGTCCCGGTGGACTAAGCTGTTGAGACCATTAATTGAGGAACTTTTTGGATCAATATCGGTTGCTGAGGCAGTCTTCCTGCCTCAGGAGCTATTAGCGTCAGGAGGAAGACATCTTCTACGCTCAGCACTAATAGACTTAGCTTTGAGGACTACTTCTCATTGCGGGGACAGAAACTGTGAATTTTGGGTAAAGATTCTATGTGGGCATTGTAAAAGGATTCTATGGGTAAATAGAGTGGCCTTACAACGTTTATACCTCTGCCAACAGTGTGATCAGGGATTTAGAAATGACACTTTCCTTCAGTCCTGGCAAAGAATATTAGACAGTGGACAAGATCTGATGGTCAACCAGATGAGAACCACGGAGGACAGGGGCAATATGTGTTAGAAAATAGAGAGCACTTTGAATTAGTTCCTTTACAATGCTTTCTAATCAATCTGATTCAACATGTTAGGGGAATAAGATTCACAAGGATTATTAAGCAGTTTTGTGGAAAGCAAGTTGTATTTGCAAACTTTCAGGAAGTCACTGAGGAAGAGTGGGATAGAGAAATTGGGAGAGACCTGAGAGATAAGAAAACAAGATAAATTAAAGACCTCTTAAAGCCACCATAGGGAATTGAGCAGAAATAGAAGTCATAATAGAAAAGGCTCCAGGAACTCCTGAAGAATACCACTGCTGCCGAGAAGAAGATACACCTCGTTGCTCCCTGCAAAGGAGTAGACGAAGGAGGCAGAGGGGTAAAAGTGTGGAGACTAAAATGCTGGGCCTGATGAAAGGAGACGTGCTCATTCCCATGGGGATAAGAGGTAGAACGAAATTTGGATGTAAAACAGGAATTTGGCTTATTATGATTTGGATAATTGGCATACAGGGAGAGAGTCCTCATAAACCTTATGAATGGACCCTTGTAAGGTGGAGGGACTCTCAAGTAATTAGACGTAATCTCACTGCAGGCTCTCCCAGCTTCGTTGTCTCACTCTGTGATTTAGCACCTGTAAAACCATGTCTAAATCAGAAACCTTATTATCTATGTCCAGCTTGTCCACTATATTAGGGCCCTTGATTCTATTTCTTATTACTCTAACTTTTGGACCTTGTATTTTGAACAAGCTTGTGGCCTTTGTCAGAAACCGAATAGAGACTGTGCAGCTGAAAGTGTTGCGAGAGCAACCCTACAAACTGACTGAAATAGAGGATGCTTCCTTTCTTGAAGCAGCTAAAGAAGTTGTTTCAAGATTTGATCAGCAAATTGAGGATAAAGAGAAAAAGGGGGGAATTTGTTATAGGTGAATCATGAAATCAATTTGCTGATCAAATGTGAATGTATATGGTTGAATGTTAAAATGCAATGTTTATTAAAATGCTGGAAGTTATGTTTGTTATATGTTGGAAATTATGTTAAATGCTGGTTTAAATGTTAGAAGTTATATTCATGTTTGTAAAGCATTGAATGTTGTGGTTATGTGAGAGTTAATGTTGGTAGCTATACCCTGTCATGTATCAAACCTTAAGTTATATAACATTTTGAGTGACTGCGCATGTCCTGAGGAACGGCTATCACCATGCAGAAGATGGAATTTTCCAAGAAGGGGCAGAGCTTTGCAACGGCGGGAAAAAGAACGCAGAGTATGGAATTTTCCAAGGAGAGGCGGAGCCTTGCACCGGCGGGAAAAAGAACTCTATAAGAAAGGACCCCGCGAGGACCCGAGCGCGCGTCTTGGTGGAGCGGTGACTCCCGGCGTGCCCAGCGCTGTTTGCTCACTTACCTCAAATAAATTAATTAATTCTAAAATTTTTCTGGCTGTTTATTGCCTATTACATATTATATACTCAAGCTGAAGGTGTGGGAGGGGAACATGGTTTGTGAGAGAATTCCCACATGGGGGAACCCTGGAAACATCATCCTTTTCCCAAAAAAATGTTTCTGTCCTGCCTTTTTAGCAAGAATTCTCCATGCCGTGAGAAAGCACTCTGGTGTAGCTGCTGGGTACAAGTGGGCAACTTGAGTATCAAACAGCTGGGCTGTAGGAAAAGGGAGCTGGAGCATTTTGTGAGATGTACCTACTCGGGGTAGCATGACCAGATGACAAAGTGTCAGCTAGAGCCAGGCCAGCTGGAATTACCTCTGGCACCTAATCCTGCTGCCAGGTAGCACACCGGGGATTTTCAGACAGTGAAACTGATGTATAATTCTTTAAAGAAAGTCTACAGTTCCAACCAAAATGCACAGAGATTAAGTGATGAATGGGACATACGTAAAACAGCTGACTTGTTATTTCAGCAGCCTCCCGAGCGGCAGGTAGCCCAGCATCTGTGAAATGGCAGGACCCACCTGTCTTCATGCTGCTCTGTGCTTTGCTGGTGGCCCTGTGTCCACCCCACCCCAGTCCTGGGTCAGCCAGAAGAGGCCCCTGCCCCGTCCATGCACAGAGGCAACCCCTTTGTTAGATTTATACTTTAGCCTCTGCATTGATTGTAACTGATTCTTGATTAAGTTATTAGAAAATCATATACTTTAAGTTTGTGATTTGCTATAATCGTGTTAAGCAATCTTAATTTACTGCTATTTTGTCGTGGCTTGGGCCCAACACGACAACAAAGAACCAGCCCCGTGGCCACTCAACTCTCACACACAGTCTGGGATGGGGAGGACAAACCCAATGAGAAGCTCATGGGTCCAGGCAAGACAAGGAGGGTTCTTCACCAATTAAGGCAAAACAGATTAAACTGGGGGAAAAAATAATAATTGAATGCTATTCAATCACACACAGGACACGGACACACAGAGCAGGGCCCACATACATCACCCCACCCCTCCCTTCTTCCTGGCCCAAATCACTTTGTTCCCCATTTCTCTCCCTCCTTCCCCCCAGCAGCACAGGGGGATGGGGATGGGGTTTAGAGTCAGTTCACAGGCTGGTGGTTCCTGCTGCTCCTTCCTCCTCACGGAGAAGGATTCCTCACAGTCCTACCCTGCTTCCCCACGGGGTCCCTCCCATGGCAGAGTCCTCCACCAACCTCTCCTCCATGAGTCCTTCCCACCAGGCCTGGAGCTGCTCCAGCGCTGCCCACAGAGTCATGGGGGCTTGGGGAACAGGCACCTCCCCTGGCCCGGGGGCTTCCACAGCTGCAGCATCCGAGTCCACTGGCAGCAAATCCGAGTCCACTGGTCACAAAATCCAAGTCCAGTGGCCAAGTCCACCCCTCCTGGTGCCTTCAGGGAATGTCCCAGCGCGTTCCTCCATGAGGGCAGGGGGACAGCTGCCCTCTCGCCATGGGTTGCAGGGAAACTTCTGCTCGGGCACCTTCTTCACCTTCCTCACCAACCAGCAGCACCGCTCTGCCTCTCAAGGACAGTTCTTTAAGTGCTCTCTCTGCTCAGCTCTTATCCCAGTTCTTTCGTATGTTAATGGCAGAGGTGCATCTATTGTCCCTCTGAAGGTTCCTTGGCTGGTTTTGGAGCAGGGGGAGCTTCTCAGCTTCTTACTGGAGCCACCCCTGAGGTCCTTCTCCCACTACCAGCAAACCCACCAACTCAAACCAGCACACAGTCACTCCAGCCTGTGTCCAACTTAGTCTTTTCTATCCCTGTATAAATAATTTCCCCTGGTCCCTGTTCAGGTCTCTCCCATCCATGTCCAACTCCTACATGTCACTTCCACACAGTAAGTCATAGTGTGACCCTTGCCATTGCATTCTGTTCAGTTGCACTTTCATAAATTTATATTAAAAATCACCTTTTCTTGGTAACTTTTTTGGTGATTCTTTAAGCAAACTTAAGACCTTCCACCCCATGGTGTGACATGGGGGCATCCCTTTGTGACACCAGCCCATGCCACAGAGACCCTCAGAAAGCCCCATGCCCTCTCCCTTACCTTTCCTGTGAGGCCTCCCATGGTCTCAGGTCTAGGGAACTTGAGAAGTCTCTCCTGTACCTCTGAGAAACAGAGGACCAAGGGAAGCAGTGGGACAGTGTGGGAGCTGTTTGGTGAAGCACCAGCCAGGTCATTGGAGAGGGGCTGTTTCCCAGCAGGAGACATTCAAGTCCTTCCTGTGGTGACTTCCAGTGCTGGCCCAAAGCAAGATGACAGACCTGCAAGCGCTGATCACCAACATCGAGCTCTGCAGCAGGGCTGATGGTGTCAGCACCATCACATTTCCCACCCTCAAGAAGCTTAGTGTCAGTGGTAAGGCCCTTGGGTGCTCTGCAGACAAGATGAACAGCATGACTTGTGGGAGGTGGGGACCATCCTGGCAGGGAAGGCCCCATGGGACACCCTGAGCCCCGCACAGCCCAGTGGTGGAGGTGCCATGGATGGCTTTCCCTTGGCTGTGCGTTACACCCAGGGATGTGGTTCTGCAGGGAAAAGTATCTAGTTGGAAGAAGGCTGAGGCCAGTCAAAGACTGGGGCCATGTCCCAGATGGGTTTATCCTGAGTGGCGTGTTGAAGCCCACGTGCATCTGCTGTCCCCTTGTCTGCAGATGTGCTGAGGGGGCGTGAGCTTGCTGACGTGTCTTTCCCTTACTTCCCAGATGTCATTACTATTTGGAGCAGTGTATCTAAGCGTGTTCAGCGACAGCTCCTGAAGGCAAAGGTGGGATCTCCTACCCCTCCCCTCGCCCTGATGGCTCCAGGGGCCCCAGCAGCCCTGTGCCAGCCAGACCATCGTTCCTCCGAGGTCTGCACTGCTGTTTACAGATTTGCCACAAACATGCCAAAGACCAGCTTCTCCAGAAGTTTTGTTTCAACCTACAAATGCTTGCCCTGCTCTTCTTCTTTTCAGACTCGGGCTGTCAAAGTAACAGGACTGGGGACATTCCGTGTTAAAAAATGGCTCTCTTTTGAAAATGGTGAGGTGCACACATTTCAGAAACCTGAGTTTTCAGTGTCTGTGGATGTTGCACAGATCCGTGGGCTGCAACACGCTTCTGTACCTGTTCCTGGTAAGAAAAGCAATGAAATGCCTTGTTTTCCCCTACATCCTTACTGCTGGTTGCCATTTAGAAGTGATGATGGACACATCAGAGGCCTCAGGGACCCTGAGAACAACCTCTGTGGGATGACACAAACAGCCCACTAAGGAGCAAGAGGGGCCATTTCTTCTGGTCTTTATGAAGGCTGTACAGAGTTAGAGAGTCTCTCCACACTCTGCTTTAGCAACCGGTCTCACACCAGGCACACCTCTTGATTTGTAGGATGGCAGAAAGTTGTTCATTGGAACTGTTTACCATCAAGCCATTGAGATGCTGCTGCTACTTGCACTGCAACAGACCTGGTTGAGGCAAATGCCCACAAGCCCTTAGACCTGCTTTTATGCAGGGGTCATAGTTGGCTGCAGAGAGCCTTGAAGGAGAGATGAAAATGATGGCTAGCACAGAAACCTGCTGAAGGCCAGATCTGCTGCCATTTCTGCCCACTGCTGCTGTTGCTGAACCACCAGTGTCCATCAGTGGGGCCTGTGCAGCACTATGAGCTTGGTGGTTTATTGTGTTTATATTCAAGTCTCCCCAGACTAGGAGTGTCACCACATGTGGGCTCAGCTCCATGGCCTGGCACCCTCTGCTCTTCCCATGGGAACCAGCCCCGTTCTTCCCCCATTTGTCCTGCCATCCTGCACAGTGTGGACACAGATGGCTGAGGTCTTTGCTTCCCCTTTCTGTTTATGGAATCATGGCTGCCACTTGGCACATCTGTTCATGGAGCTTTTTGACCTTAACTCAAGGAGGAGCCTACATCAGCTTTACCTCCTATATCCAAGCTGGTGAAAGGTCTGGAGAACAAGTCCTATGAGAAGAGGCTGGGGAACTGGGACTGTTTAGTTTGAAGAAGAGGAGGCTGAGAGGAGACCTCATTGCTCTCTACAACTATCTGAAAGGAGGTTGTAGGGAGGTAAATAATTCTCTCAAGTGAATAGTGACAGCACCAGAGGAAATGGCCTGAAGTTGCTCCAGGGGCGGTTTAGACGGGATGTTATAAAGAATTTCCTTACCAAAAGAATGGTTGGACAGTGCAGCAGGCTGCCCAGGGAGGTGGTGGAGTCAGCATCCCTGGGAGTGTTTAAAAGAAATAGAGATGTGGTGCTCAGGGACATGATTTAAGCCCGGAATGGGTTGATGAGGTTATGGTTGGTGGATTGAGGTTATGGTTGGACTTGGTCACCTTCAAGGTCCTTTCCAACCAGGATGATGTGATGATTTAAGGAGCTGTACCAGGTGGACAGACCAGACAGTGCCACAGCAATGTCTTTTACTGGCAAGCTGCTGTCACCTGGTTTGAGCCTGCCCAGCTGCTCTCTGACTCACAGTCTTCCTCCTCTCTTTTCCAGAGGAGATCAAGACAGTGTCTGTGAGCTACAAGATGGTCCAGTCAGACCTCCCCTATTCTGAGGAAGTTGTGCAGAACTGTATGCAGGAGACCCTGGGCTTCATCTACTTCATCCTAAGAAACAGAGAAGACGTGGACTTAATTTTAAAGGATCTTGGCACTCTTGCTATCCGGGGAACAGAAGTGACAATGGCATTTTGCAAAGACTTTTTACTAAGTCTCAACAAGTCTACGTATGTGGTAGAGAAAATGCTCACTGTAAGTTTTCCCAGTTTTTCCAGTGCTATTTAGAGTGGGTTTGACCTCCCATCATGGGACTGGGGAACTGAGCCCTGCTGGCCACTGTGACCTGCTGGCTTCTTAGGTCTGGAGCAGCGAAAAGTAGTTTCTTTCTTTGATTTGCTGTGGGGCAAGGGTGCTGGGGAGGTACATGGTGCTGCTTTTGTGGGGCACAGGAAAGCCCTGGAAGGGTCTTGCCAGAAACAGGAAAAAGGCTAAAGCAATGGCAGGGGAGATGATGTTCACCCCATGGTCTGGACAAAAGGCTGAGGTGCAGAGACACCACAGCCTTGCTGAGACCAGCCCCTGGTAGCTGTTGGCCCACCGTTGGTGTAGTTCCCCTGGCCTGACAGAAAAGAAGGAGCCACTGGCTGGGTTCCTCCACACTGCAGAAGTACACAAATTCTTTGGACACCTTTGGAAGGACTCTGGGGATAAAACCAGCTCAGAACCATTTGCTCTCCATTCAGCAATAGCTAAAGCAAGACAGCTCACTGCAAACAGCAGCCAGGAGCCCAGGCTCGTAATGGTCCTTCCTTTGTGGCTGCCTCCATTGACTTCTTCCCTGGTAAACAAGGAGTCTACTGCCTGGGACCATCAACTCTTGTCCTGGCAAAAAGGCTGCTGATACTCCTTGCCCTTCACAGATGATGTGCTGTGCAGCTTTTTTCAGCAAGGGGCTGAGACACTTAGCCAGCAGTTTGCTGAGAGACCGCTAGTTCTTCGAGCAATGGAAAGGCAGTTGTGAGCATTGAGTTAATTTCCCTGAAGTCATGTCAGATGTTTCTGTCCCTGTTGCAGAGGAGATGGGTCATATTAGACAAAGAAGTTCTTCTGTCTCCAAGCCATTTTGGCCGTGTCCACCAGTTTCCACAGTAAGTATATTTGTTTCTGCAGCCCTTGTCAGACCAAGCACAGATGTGCTCAGCTCCTGTCAAATTACTGGTTTGCAGTTAATTTAATCCTTGCTTTTGCTTAGTCTGGAGTTACGCATCCTCTACTGCTGATTGTGGTTTGCATTTTACTGTTACTCCCATCAGAGAGAACCGGTTTCATATGCAGAGGAGTTGAGGCAACCCACCTAATGTTTCATCTGCTCATTGTCTTTCCATTGGTAGAGACTGGCCAAACATATAACAGAATTAAGATCCTAATATTTCTGTTATTTTGAACATAACATGGAAATAGTCTCTTAGAGGGTGGATCAAAGACCAGGTGCATGCAAGTCCTCTTGCTGTTACATTTCCATGCCTTCTGTGAAACTTGTGTGAATCAGAGTATCTCCAAAATGCCCTCTTGTCTAAGATAGCACAGGAGGCAAGAAACCAAAACCTCTGTCTAGTGAGAAGCCACTGAGCTGTTTGTGAGGCCAGCACTGCTGGGACGTTCTGTTGATGACCTAGGATGGGAGATTGACTCTACAAAGATAGAAGAAGCCCTTTTCTTAGAATGGTGCCTTCTTCCTATTTCCAGGTTTGAGATTAGGCCAGTGCCTCGAAGAGTTTATGTCACAGACAAAGAGACAGTTGCAGAATTTGAGAGTGCTTTGAGCAGCATGGGAGGAAGAGGTAAGGTTAGTGACTGCTTGCTGGCAGAGTTTGTGTGTTTGCCCATCTGCATTACTGGTGGGTGTTTAGGGCCTGGGCTACAATGGATGCCTGGGCTGTAGAGGCACCCTGTGTGCCTCTATTTACCCCTAAATCTCAAGGGTCTCATTTTGGAGCAAGATCTCAGGAGGACTCAGCACCACCAGCTGCAGCTGATGGTGCTTAAGTATGTTTTGCTCCTGTACTCCAGGCCCTGGAGTAAACCTCTTCCATTTTGGGAGTTTGCTTGTGCAGGAGGGAGTGAATGTCTGGGGAAGTCCATCAGCACCATGAATCATGCCCTCTGCCTCGAGCGGTGGGAGACTGGGGGGTTGGTGCCTCTCTTGGCATCACCACAGCGTGATGCGATGGGAACAGCTGCGCAAAGGTTGCTAAAGCTGTGCTGAGACCTCACTTCTCTCTTAAAGCTGGGAAGTGTAGCTCCTCAATCTCAGTTCCTCATGAACAGCAGAGCTGTTACATGTTTGAGTTGAATGCACCAGGAGAGCACCAAACATGTATGCAACGCCAAGAAATTGTTCCCCCAAAAGAGGGTGTTAAGTCCCAAGGTGTGCCTCCCCTGGAAGGCCTCAGTGCAGAGGAAGGATTGGCTGCAGCAGCAGAGAACTCATGCTGAAGAGAATAATGTGGCTATCAAGGGTTGAACAGAATCAAGGGCTGGTGTCAGGAAGGGCTTAAGATCTCCCTCTGAAGACACAGGTCTCAGAAGGGATTCCTGGGAGGCCTCAGACAGCTTCTAACATTGCAGAGCAGATCTGTGCCTTCTCCTGCCTCTTCTAAGAGCTCTTCTCCTTTCCTGCTTGTAGCTGCTATTCAACACACATTACACCTGCTGCAAAGGGGTGTTTCTGCAGAATTTTTACCCAGAGCTGAGATGCAGAAAGAAGCAGAAGAGAAAATGGAGAGCAAAGGACCTCCTGGGAGGTGAGACTCTGAAAGGACTTGATTAGAGCTCTGGTGCATGTGCAGGATGTTTTGTAGGCTCGTACAATAATGGAGGTGGGAAGGGCTCTGGGGAGGTCCTAGTCCATCCAGCTGCTCCAAGCAGAGTCAGCAAAGAGCTGAGGACAGACCAGGTTGCTCAGGACATTAACACATGTCACCACACAGAATATTTCCTTGCTGGATGGGAAATCCCACAGTATTTGGGACTGCTTTGCAGTGGTCAGTGTAATGGCCAGCAGAGAGGCTCCAGTATCTCCAGGTGCCTGTCATTGCACAGGGTGCAAATCTTCTTGTCATTCCATCAAGAGGGCCACATCAGGCTGTGTGTCTCAGAGCCTTTCTTAGGGAAAATGCTCATCTCCTTTATTTCCTTGGTGGTACATGTGAGCCTCACAGCTCAGGGTTATCTCTGTCTCTGTGGAGGGGGAGACAGTTGTGCCAAGAGAGCTTGCCCTGCTGCTGCAGCACGTAAGCAGTGTGAGAGCAAGATGGCGAAGAACCTCTTCCTGCACTCAGACCAACTCACCTGGTGTGTATTTTCAGACTGTTGCCACAATGTGCAGGCACAGAAGAAAGGCAGGACAAAGAAAGAAAGGCTTCTTTTGACAGCCCTGAATTGCCATTGCCTGCTTCTGAAGAATACAGGCAGGCAAGACAGGTATGTAACTCAATGGAGGCAACCGTGTCATTTGATTGTAGAAAATCTAGTGGGGATATCTTAGGAAAAACAGGTACATAAAGAAATGTGCAGATACCAGTTCTGAGTAGATCTCACATTGTGGCTCATTTACCCATTCAGTCACCTATTTGGGGTATTGTTCATTTCAGAAAAAAAAAAAAAAAAGGAAAAAGGCTTTTTGATTACTTGGTTCTTTGGTTGTAGCAGCAGAGCTTTCTAGTTGCATCTGTATGACCCATCTGTCAGCAGAATCAGGGAAAAAAGGGGAGATGAGAGATTATTAAAAAAACAAAAGGCAAATGAGACTAACCACTGCTATTGCATTTCTGGGTTCCTGTAGAAACGACAGTCTGTATTAGAGCTGTACAGACAAAGAAAACTGGAGGCATCCATGGCCAAAAGCAAGGAGAAAGAGAAGAGAACAGCAGGAGGGGTCATCTTGCCAGAGTTGCCTCAAGAGCAAGCTGAGAGTGAAAGCAACAAGATGAAGAGAGCCCAGGTATGGGAGTATCAAAAACAGAGCAGCCTTTCTCTGGTTCAGGTGGCACTGACTTAGAAAGGTCTCCAAGTCCCAGCAGCATGGCTCCCTCCAAAGAGCAGGCAGGGGGCTGTGGTTTTCATTCTCACCTCCCTGCAGTGGCGAGGGAGGAACTGGCAGTAGAGGCCAAGGGCAAAAGGAGCAGCTGGCCAGGGTGGGGGCATCAGGAGCCTGATCTGTCCTTGGAAAGGAGGCTGGCTCTGCCTAGGCAGGTGCTGGAGCAGGATGTCTCCCAGCCACATGGCTTGAGCCAGCTCCAGTTGGCAGCATGGAGAGGGAGAGGAGCTGTCTCTCCAAGTAGCATGGAGAGCATTCTGGCTGCTCTTCATAAGCATCATGGCTGATGTGTTATTTCAGCAACTGCTGGGCGGCAAGGAGCCTAGTGTCTGTGAAATGGCAGGGCCCACCTGTCTTCATGATGCTCTGTGCTTTGCTGGTGGCCCTGTCTCCACCCCACCCCAGTCCTCCTGGGTCAGCCAGAAGCTCATGAGAACTAGAGTCCTTTGCCCCATACATGTACTGAGGCCACCACTTTGGACCACGTCCTACCATGAGTGTTTCCACACTGCTGCTCTCTGTTGGGCTTGCTGCTGTTTGTGAAAACCACCACACCCAAAGTAGGAGCATGCTTTCCAACTGTTGGAGAAATATGGATCCAACTTTTGCCCTTAAACTGAAAGCAAGTAGGTGTGGGCCACCCAAATCCAGACACCCCATTATTTTTGCTCCACCTCTGGCAAGGGCAGCTTCTCCCTTTTTTGAAACCAACTCAGGCCACAGATTTCTGTCGTTTGTCTGTTTTGCAGCAGCCCCAGAAGAAAGAAGATGGTCCCAGCTCCCCAGAAACCACCTTTGACACAGAAGAGCAGCTAAAAGAGGCAGAGGCTTGGATTCGGGCAAGGAGGCAGTTTCGAACTGAGCTGGAGAGCTTGGGGGACATGGAAAAATGGCTGATTAATAAACCTTCCCTCAGCCAGCTGGAAAATAGATGCTTGCAAAGAATCCAGGCACATGAAGCAGACAGCAGGGCTGCTGGCACATCAGACCAGTTGGACAGCCTGGATGTAAGTCATAGAATCATAGAATCACAGAATCGTCCTGGTTGAAAAGGACCTTGAAGATCATCAAACATAACCTCAATCCACCAACCATAACCTCATCTACCTGTTCAGGGCTTAAATCATGTCCCTGAGCACCACATCTCTATTTCTTTTAAACACTCCCAGGGATGCTGACTCCACCACCTCCCTGGGCACCCTGTTGCACTGTCCAACCACTCTTTTGGTAAAGAAATTCTTTATAACATCCCGTCTAAACCTCCCCTGGAGCAACTTCAGGCCATTTCCTCTGGTGCTGTCACTATTCACTCGAGAGAAGAGCCCAACTCCCACCTCCCTACAACCTCCTTTCAGGTAGTTGTAGAGAGCAATGAGGTCTTCCCGCCACCTCCTCTTCTCCAAACTAAACAATCCCAGTTCCCTCAGCCTCTTCTCATAGGACTTGTTCTCCAGACCTTTCACCAGCTTGGTGGCTCTTCTCTGGACACGCTCCAGCAACTTGACATCCTTCTTGTAGTGAGGGGCCCAGAACCAATCCTAGTGCTCGAGCTGCAGCCCCACCAGTGCCAAGTGCAGGGGCACGATCACCTCCCTGCTTCTGCTGGCCATGCTATTCCTGATGCAGGCCAGGATGCTGGTGGCCTTCTTGGCCACCTGGGCATGCACTGGCTCATATTAAGTCAGCTGTCAACCAGCACACACCCAGGTCTTTCTCCAGCATGGAGCTTTCCAGCTGCTGTTCCCCAAGCCTGGAGCGTTGCCTGGGGTTGTTATTACAGAAGTGCACGGGCTGCCTCCTCTTGCCAATGTGCTTCCCCACAGCTACCAGCAATGGTCTGGCACAACCAGACATGAGAAGGTGACTGCAGGACATCTTTAATCCGAGTCTCCTGGTGTGCAGCTCTTCTGCTCAGCCCTCCAGGGAGAATCACAGTATCATTCCGGTTGGAAAAGACCTTTAAGATCATTGCATCCAACCACTACCCCAACTCTGCCACATTCACCACTAAACCCTGTCCCCCTGCACATCTGTCTTTTTAGATGTCACCAGGGATGGTGGTTCAGCCACCTCCTCAGACAACCTGGATCACCGAGTCCAAGTCCCACCCAGAACAGGACAACCCCAAAGTTCACACCAGGTCCCTGTAGACATTGTCAAATGTTTATTGAATATTGTCAGGCTCGGTGCCATCACTGCTTCCCTGGGGAACCTATTCCAGTGCTTCACCGCTCTCTGGTTGAAGAATCTGAGTGAGGCCCCAGCTCTGGATGGGAACTGAACTGCCAGAGGAGTGTCTGTCCCTGTGACCCCATTGCAGGGTGCCCACTCAGGTCTCCACACACTTTTGAGATGAGTCCCCTGCCTGTAGCCTCTCTGAAGGAATGCAGCAGCCCCAGGGCCCCACAGAATGGTAACCACCCCCTGCGCTTCACTTGCAGAGCAAAGACAGCCCAGCAGGATGGAAAGAAAAGTCCAGGATGGGAAGATCTGGGACTGGCCCCGTTGGTGAGCACTGCTGGGCATCAGCTGGAGAGGCAACCTTGGGAGAACTGGTCAGCAGAACCCGCAAGAATGCTGTCACCTGCTACCTGAAGTGCTCCAAGCTGTGCAAAGAGCTCCATGTTCCCATTGCTGACCCAAAGCTGGAGAGAGGTGAAGCAAAGACCAAGGGCCTGGTGGGAATGCACTGAATCTAACAAGTTCCTGTCTCTTGCCAAGCCCGAAAGCATGACTAAAGTCAACTGGTGCTGCCAGTGGAGCATGTTGGCAGCTCTTGGAGGGCCATGGCAGATGCTGCTGGTTTGGAGCAGCAGTATCATCAGCAGGGCCAGAGCAAGGCTCTGAGATATCTCTGAGATATCAAAGGGTGCTGCAGATCAACCAGAGCCCATTCCTGTTGCCCCTACGATGGTATCTGGGTTCACCCAAGAGTGCATGTCATGAGACAAGGTCCTTGTGATGGGGCAGGTTCAAGGACAAGCTGGGAAGTCAGACCATGGTCAGACATGGAACAGACATGGTTGTGGCTGAGCTGCAGACTGCTTCACCTACAGCATCTGAACTGAAACAGGGCTCCTGATCCCAGGACAAAGCATGACTGTTCCTCTGTGCACTTTGCCAACAGCCCTGCTGTGTCCTGGAGATGCACCCAGGAGGGAGGGAGAAGACAGAAAGATCAGGCTGCTCACAGGACGTGCTTGTGGAAGACAGGCCAGGAAGGCAGAAAATAGGTTTGTTCAAACAGGGCTTAAGCTCAATCCCCTCCTGCTGCTCTGCTGTGTGTCACCCCTCTGTGCTCAGTCCCCAGGGTGTCAGAGGCAGTTTTGGGGTGCTGGCGGGGAACCCTTAGGGTGCCACAGGGAGCAGTGTGTGACAGCAAACAGACAGATCCTCTTCTCAGCCACTTCAGTTGAGCCGTTGGGTTGCAGTGGTGCTAGGGAACAGGTAGTGGTGCTAGCAGCAGCCTTGCAGATTAGTCAGGTCTAGCTCTGTGCTCTGAGCAGAGCTTCCCAGGGCCTGGAAGCCCAGATCACTGGTTCTTGTTGTGCTCACTTTTGCCCTTACTAAGAGAAGCAGTGAAACGGCCCACAATTGTATTCCTGTGAAGCATGCTGTTCTCTCATAGCTTTTTAAAATTCCTTTCCCCTCTTCCACCCTTTTTTTTCATAGGCATCTTCAGAGGACTGAGAAGCAAAAGTCAAGCAACAACAAGTTCTGGCCAGGTCATCTGCTGGACAAGCTCTGCCTTTACTTTCCTGACAAGCAGCATGACAGGGCACATGCCTTGTTCAGCTACGTCCCCCCAGCCAGGCCCACCTACCGTGGCATCTAAAGCCCCGACTGCTGCTGCCTGCCCTGCACCTTCAAGGGGACCACCTCCACCTGAAGCTCTTCTCCAAGCAGCAGGAGATGTATGCACAGCATGTGACCTATCCTAGTTCTGCTGGGATCCAACCATCAGCCAGCCCAGTTTTGAATCAGCTGGGAGCTACACGAGGAGAGGCAAAAGCCAGGCCAGCTGACTCAAGTTGGCAAACAGGCGTATCCATCCCATCCACATCATTCTCATCATAAAGGGGGAAGTTTCCTGAGAATGGGGGGCTCTATCTTCTCTTTTCCTCAATGGCCACCATCCCTGGAGGAGGGCTGTTTATCATGCTGTTCCTGAGGACTGTTATCCCATTTGTTGTGATCACTGTACATTCACTGGGTTTGTTACTGTTTCCTGAAATGCAGACAAAGAGACTCCTCTGCCAAGTTGGTGATTTACATGAGACAGTCTCTAAGCCTCTTGATTAATTGCCTTCTTCAAGGCCTGGTGATTGCATGATGTCATTGTCAGTGCTGGTTGTGGTACTACTAACTGTGTGCCTCTCTGACTGCAATTTTAACAGAGCACATCTTGCACAAAGTAACTTTATAATGCTAAATTTCTGAGTTATTTTCCAACAGGTTGAGTATCGCTTGTACATGTACATCATAGTAGTTTTGCTGTTTCATTAAGTCTGTTCTCATTTCATCCCATGGGTCTCCTTCCCTTTTCCTGCTCTCCCTTCTCAGCTGGGGGATGATAGAACAACTGTTGCAGTTTTTAGCCCTGACTATGGGCTAAATGTAGATGTGACCAGTCAGCTCAGGGGATCTGGGCTCCTCTTCTGGACACAATAAATCAAGATTGTGTTCTCAAGCTGAAGGTGTGGGAGCTGGACTGACCACAAAGTACATTTCTCACCTGGGAGCTTTTCTGCTCACCTGGTAGCAAAAGGCCTCAGCACTTTGTGACAGGTGACAACACCACGCTTGCCCAGCCCAAGAGCTGCAGCTGAAGTGGGTGGGTGGTGGGAGGACACTTGCTCGACATCCACCGCCAGGATCCCACCCTTCCCTGGGTGGCATCTGGCACTGCCAGTTCCCAAGGTCTGACTCTGTCTGGTGACAGGGGGATGCTGGGGACTCTGTGGAGCAGCCATCTGCAAAAGACGTGTGGCAAGGCTCAGGTGCTCACCAAGTTGCTGAGCTTCCAGTTCAGTCCCAGGAGAGAAAATCAGACTGGTGGGTTCTGGAGGATTGCAGGAACCCCAGTGACAAGTGGAAAGGGCAAGGCTAATTGGTTAATGCAGATAAATGACCCCTCTGCAGGAGCCTGTTACAGCACTTGGCGCCACAATGCTCCCCTTCCCTTGTGGCACCTGAAGAGCCACCACTGGGCCAGCATTCATCAAGCTCATCACAGGTCAGGGCCAGCTCCTGCTGCCACCCTTCACATGGCAAGTCCCAAGATGACTTCTTCCCTCCTTTTTCCTTCAGGAATAGGAAAACAAATGGGAGGGAAACCACGTTTCTGAGAGGCTGCCCTCCTGGTGGAGCCCCTGAAACATCATCCCTTTCATAAGGAAATGTTTCTGTCCTGCTTTTTGGACAAGGAGCCCAACTAGAACTGTCAAATACAATAAACAATTTTATCTAAATATATTAGCAACAAAAGGAGAGCTAAGGATCCTTCATCGGATGTGTGGGGAGACCTAGTGACAAAGGATGAGGAAAAGGCTGACGTGCTTAATGCCTTCTTTGCCTTAGCAGTATGATCAGTTGTTTGGGCACCAAGTGCCTGAGCTAGAAGTTAAGGACAGGGAACGGAACGGAGCCTCCGTAACCCACAGGGAAATGGTCAGTGACCTGCTGTGCCACTGAGACACACACAGATCTATGGGGCCCCATGGGATCCACCCAAGGGGCCTGAGGGAGCCGGCAAAAGTGCTCACCAAGCCACTTCCAATCAGTTACCAGCAGTCCTGGCTGACTGGGGAGGTCCTAGTAGGCTGGGGAGCGGCAGATGTGAGCCCATCCACAAGAAGGGTCAGGAGATCCAGGGGACTACAGGCCTGTCAGTCAGACCTCGGTGCCAGGGGAGCTTATGGAGCAGATCATCATGAGCAGCATCTTGCAGGACAGCAAGACAATCAGGCCCATGGGTTTATGAAGGGCAGGTCCTGCTTGACCAATCTCATCTCCTTTTATGAGGCGGGGCCCCGCTTAGTGGATGACTTTGGATGTTGCCTGCCCAGACTTCAGTAAAGCCTTTTCCACTGTTTCCCACACGTTCTCCTTAGGGAAAATGCCTCCATGTGGCTCAGACCCGTGCGCTCTGCACCGGGGAAGCCAGCGCGGGCCCCGGGAGCGAGGCCGCCCATCGCCGCCTCACCGGGGCAGCCGCCCGGGGGGCGCCGTGCTGCGCATGCGCGAGCCCGGCCCGCCTCCCGCCGCCGCCTCCAGTGACGTCACCGGCGGCACGCGCAGGGCCGCGCTCCGGCCGGTCCCGCCTCCCGCGTCAGTCACAGCGCGGGGCCGGGTCCTGCCGCCCGCCCCGGGGCTCGCTCCGCTCCCCCTCGGCCGCCCCGCGTCGGTTCCGGCCTCCTCGCCCGAGCGGACACCGCCCGCGGACCGCGCCGTCTCTCCGGTAACGCCCGGAAGAGGCGTTTCGAGGCGGCCTCGAGGCCGGAAATGACGCTTAGGCTGGCGCGGAGGCGGCGGAGCCGGGACGGAGCCATGTCGGCGGGTGGCGGAGGGCAGCGCGACGCGGGGGCCGCCGGCGGGTGAGGCTGGGCCGAGGGCGCCCCAGGGGAAGGGCCGCGGGGCGGCGGGTCCTGGGGCTCCCGCGGGGCGCGGCGGGACTGAGGCCTCTCTCTTTTCCAGGCGCCGCAGCAAGTGGGACCAGCCCGGCCCGGCCCCCGCCTTCCTTCTCCCTGGCACGGCGCCGCTGCCCGGGCGCCCCTTTCCCGGCGGCGGCGATGGCAGCTCCGCCGTAGCGGGCTCCGAGAGCTCCGCAGCCCCCTCGGGAGCGCTGGATGCGGCCGCGGCGGTGGCCGCGAAAATCAACGCGATGTTAATGGCCAAAGGGAAGCTGAAGCCGGCGCCCAGCACGGCGGACAAGGTGGGCACCGGGCGGGGCGGTGGGAGCTGCGCCGGCCCCGGGGGGAATGGGGGAGGGTGCGTGTCAGGGCTGTTTTCTGGGAACCTGCGATCTTTATTTGTCGGAATAGCTCTTAAGGAGACTGGAAATGGTGGAGGTTTGCTTTGGGAAGTAGAATATCACGAAAGGCAATTGGAAAACCTCTTTAAATTATCTTTTCGTACTAGCAGAAAGTGGCATAGGTGTCGGGTCAGCCCTGCTGCTCTTCCATAAGGCTTAACTAAAGCCATCTGCAGGAATAGCTGTTTGCCCAGCATGGTTGGTCCTTTCCAACCATGTCTATTCTGTATTTTCTAAGCAGTACAGCTGATGTAAAAGCATCTGTATAAAACAGCCAGTTTAAAATATGAAACCAAATTATTTTTGTGCTTAAGTTACCAGGAGAAGCCATATGTCCAAGTTCTAAACAGCTTGGTCAGCCCTGCTCTGAGCTGTGGTCAGGCAGTTGGACTAGGTGGTTGTAGGTCACTCTCAACTGAACTGTTGGGTTCTAAAGCAAGTGTGATTTAAAGCCTGATTTCCAGTTTCAATAATAGGATCAGTCTTGCATTTCTGCACTTTATTGGCCTATTTGAGAGCCATGTTTAAAAGGCTGTTTCAAGTTTCCTTCCAAACTTTTCAAATGTGAAGTTATCGAGAAGATTGTTTTCACAACATACTGTATCTTCTTTTTCACATGCATAGTATTGGTGGGACTGCGAGTTACATTCTACCAGTTGTGCCTTGTGAGGCAGCATCAAAAGTATTGACTTTTTTTGTTGGATTTAGTCATAGATAATAGGAGAGAGAGTAGCAAATGTGCCCTGCTTGTTCTCTGCAGGCTCTGTATCCAGCATGACCATTACAGCCTTTTTAAAATGTGATGTTCAGTACTGAGGTTTCTTTGATCGTGGCTATCAGCAGTCTGAAGTGGTTTTATACGTTGGTACCTGATGGTGGCTGCTTCTCAGTACTGAACATCCACCTGAGGATGGGAGACTCGGCATTGATGAGCACGTGGCTTGGTTTCAGGTAGTCTCCATAGTCACACCAGGGTCTGTTTGCTGACTGGCAGATTGGGACCCTTAAAAATTGGATTATGATGTGATAATGTCTCATTCGTCCATCCACGTGTTCCCCATGAGCTTTGGTGGCATTCTTGCATCCTGTAACAAATAATGAGAACCACTTAACCAATAAATTAATTTGCAAATGGGATAGGTTTTTTATTACTTATGTTCTTTTTGTTAGGAAATGTTCAGTGAAGCTATTTTCAGAGTAACTAACTCTGAGGGCACTTCAGATTATGAGCAAATAAGGAGTCTGCAAGTTAATTAATCTACTTTTGTTTGGTTTTTTGTTTGGTTGGTTTTTTTTAAGTGTGGAAGGAATGGAGAAATAAAAGTGCCGGGACATGACACCTGTGTCCCTCAATAGTTGCCTTCTGGCTCTCATGGAAGTGCGGTGCTTCCAACGGTACCTATGAGTGGATGGATACCTCTTGGATACTACTGAAAAGTTATACTGGTTGTTGTTTATGTCCCCAGAACTATTTCAGAATTTTTAGAAGGATTCCATTTAAGTCTCTATATGTGGAAAAGCCCTTAAGGTCTTGTAACTCCAGCTCTTCTGTCATATATTCTGAATCTGTGATTTGATGGCTTTTTATTTCTTAGCACTTAGCCACTGACACAAAATATTAAGTCCTTGTTTTTAAAAAAATGGTGGGGAAAGTGTAATCATAGTGTGAATGAGTTTAGATCTTGATCAGAAATTCTAAATTCTGTGTCTGCATGAGGGCAGTTAAGGACTACAGGTGAGTTTCAGTCTCATAGGTCTGAGATGCCAATTCAAGTGTAAGATGCCTTGGTTTCCATTGGAGCAGTTTTACTGCTTGGTTCTACATCTGTTTCTCTATTTGTAGAACAGAAACAACAGTTGCTCATTCTATTAATTTGTATTGAAGATAAAACTAGCATTTTTATTTGGGCTCAAGTTTGTGGAGAGATGATGAAGTAGGAGATATAACGTGGTTTCTGCTAATATTTGTACAGCTTTTGGGTTCAGCAGCTGAAATGGGAGAATAGGAAGGGTATTCGCCTCTAGAATCCTAGGGTCACTTTGCTCAGCATGTCATTTGTCTCTGCTTTCCAACCACTGGTCTTTTGCAACGGTTCTGTTTGAAGCTGCAGGCTCTGGGAAAAGGTCCAGCTACAAGTAAAAGCAAAGATGACCTTGTGGTGGCAGAGGTGGAGATCAATGATGTCCCCCTCACCTGCAGAAACCTGCTGACAAGAGGACAGACCCAGGATGAGGTATGTTCAGGATCTGCAGCTAATTTGTTGGGCTTGGCAGCAGGTTTGTTCCTGTTTGTAAGGTTAAAAGAGCTTGCAATAAACTACATTCAGTGGTTGTTTCCTCTTTTTACAAAAGTGGTGCTTTTTAAGATCCTTTGTTTAGTACTTTGTTGGGGTTTTTTTCAATAAAATGTCATATGATGAGGTCAGGTAGCATAGCTGGTATGCCGTATCAGGCACCATTCATTCTTTTACCACTTTATTAATGGCTTCTGGCCTTTTTATACAATAACATGAACCACTTGGGGGTTTTTGTGTGTGCTTCGTTATTGTAAACTTGTCACTGGGTTTTTTTAACTGTAGATAAGTCGACTGAGTGGAGCAGCTGTCTCTACTCGAGGGAGATTCATGACTGCAGAAGAGAAAGCAAAAGTGGGACCTGGGTTTGTATTTCTTACGGGTTTCTGCTTGTTTTCTCATTGGGTGGCTGAGGGGCTGGGGAGAAGGTTGTTTGTTTTATGAGCAGTGTCACCTCTGGCTCCAGAGTGAGCTGGCCATGGAGTGTTCCCAGTGTGCTTACCCTGTGGTAGAGCTGACTGCAGAGCTGCCTTCCCACCGGCTGAATATTGATAGAGCAAAATGAATACCAAACAAATCACGAATGGAACAGATCAAACTGTGCTGAACTTCTTCCCACTGAACAGGATACTGGATCTCTTGTGCAGTTTGCTGAGCAGTTTGGTGATACAGTCACCATCCCTGGAAGTGTTTAAAAGAAATAGAGATGTGGTGCTCAGGGACATGATTTAAGCCCTAAATGGGTAGATGAGGTTATGGTTGGTGGATTTAGGTTATGGTTGGACTTGATGATCTTCAAGGTCCCTTCTATCCAGGATGATTCTGTGATTCTATGAGAATGGGCAACTTTCCAGTTCCAAGCAGAACTAGTATTTCATAGACTCTGCTTTTAGTTAGTTAACCTTGCATGTGGACAAGGAAATTGAAGTTTTCAGTGGTGTTAACTTCAGCAAGTTGTCATGTAAATAACTTTGCTTTCTGAGCACTGTGATATTCAATGAATATCTATTTAATTCCTTGTTTGAAGACTATTTCAGATCTTTATGGAAAGCCCCGTGTGTCTGATGACTATGATAGAATTAGATGGAATCCACTGTTTTATGTTCTCTGTGGGTTGATGAAATATTTGACATTTTCCTTCCAGAGATCGTCCTTTGTATCTTCATGTCCAGGGTCAGACAAGGGAACTGGTTGACAGTAAGTGTATTCTGTTTTTTCTTACTATTTGTGATAAAAAGGTTTTATAAGGGGCTTTGTTATGACTGGTATTGCTCAGGAAGTGAGATGGATTGAGAACTGGCTCAACAATAAGGCCCAGAGGGTTGTGATCCACGGTGCTTGCGTTCCCTAGGGGTCAGTACTGGGCCCAGTCTTATTCAACATCTTCATCAATGACCTGGATGAGGGGATGGAGTGTGTCTGCAGCAAGTTTGCTGATTATATGAAGCTGGGAGGATTGGCTGATCCACCTAAAGGCTGTGTAGCCATTCAGCAAGATCTAGACAGACTGGAGAGCTGGGCAAAGAGGAACCTCATGAGGTTCAACAAGAATAAATGTAGAGTCCTGCACCTGGGGAGAAAACCCACCATGCACCAGTATAGATTAGGGGTTGAGCTGCTAGAAAGCAGCCCCATGGAGAAGGACCTTGGGGTCCTGGTGGACAACAAGTGATCCACGGGACAACAGTGTGCCCTCCTGGCCAAGAGAGCCAATGGTGCCTTGGGGTGCATTAAGAACAGTGTGGCCAGCAGGTCAAGGGAGGTTCTCCTCCCCCTCTGCTCTGCCCTGAGGAGACCACATCTGGAGGACTTTGTCCAGTTCTGGGCTGCCCAGTTCCAGAGGGACAGGGATTTACTGGAAAGAGTCCAATGCAGGCTACAAGGATGATGAAGGGGCTGGAACATCTGTCATATGAGGAAAGGCTGAGAGACCTGGGGCTGTTCAGTCTGGAGAAGACTGAGAGGGGACCTGATTAATGTCTATAAATATCTGCAGGGGGGTGTCAAGAATGGGCCAGTCTCTGTTCAGTGGTGCCTGTGACAGGACGAGGGGAAACGGCACCAAGTGACAACACAGGAAGTTCCACCTCAACATGAGGAGAAACTTCTTTGCTGTGAGGGTGAGGGAGCCCTGGAACAGGCTGCCCAGAGAGGCTGTGGAGTCTCCTCTGGAGACTTTCAAGACCTGTCTGGATGTGTTCCTGTGTGATCTGCCCTGGGTGTTCCTGCTGCAGCAGGGGGGTTGGACTCCGACCTCCAGAGATCCCTTCCAACCCCTCTGATTTTATGGTTTGTACTACAAGTACCTCAGTGTTGACAAGAGAGCTCATTTAAACATTGGTGTTAGGATCTCTGCTCAGACCTGTCTGAGGTGCAGTCTGCTGTATCAGTTGTGGAACTAAAACATCTGAGAGATTACAGGGAAGGTGTGGGAGTAGGTAGGGTTCCTAGGCAGGTCCAGCTCTTACGTGTCCCTTTAGTCACTGATGATACACTGAGATCCTTTTACAAGAGATGAGAGTTAGGGGGATCTTCTCTTTAATATACAAGTATGAACATTTTTGCTGAAACATCTACATTTCCATTAGAAGCACAAAGAACTCCTGTCTTGCCTGTGCCTGCTCAGGAAAAAAGGAAAACTATTAACTGTTCAGGTGTGAATTTTTCTGTGTATCAGTTCATGGGCTTGTCCTCAGTTGTCTCAAAACTTGAAGCTTCCAACTAGCATATACCTTTATTTCCACATCCAGTAAACAACTTTTCCTGTGTTAGTTTCCCATTGATGCAGATGTAAATTCTATGCAGGGTTAATGTAAATGTTTCTAGCAGTTGCTAAAATGTTTAAGCTAAAACTGCCCACTTGCAGATACTAGCCTAAGCTTTAGCAGGGTGGGAGTGGAGAAGGAGCCCTGGTGCTGTTGCCATCCTTTGTGATCCAGTCCCAGAATGCTCACATTGGGCCCCTCTGCCAGGTGCAGTCCTTTTGCCCATGGGTGCTTTAACAGGGTGTGGGGCAACAACCCACGCACTTCATGATTTGATTAACCTGGGCAGTTGACCAGGGCCAAAATACAACTGAATTTCATATTCTGTCGCCTAGGAGCTGTTAACAGAATTAAAGAGATAATTACTAACGGAGTAGTGAAAGCAGCCACAGGTTCTAGCCCAACGTTCAACGGAGCCACAGTGACTGTTTATCACCAGCCAGCCCCTATTACTCAGTTGTCTTCAGCAGTTGGCCAAAAACCTCCATTCCAGTCAGGGGTGAGTAATTGTGAATTTCATTGAATGTCACTGATTACAAGATGTATCTTTTACAAGTATACATGTTACATGCTGTTTATGAAAAAAAATTTTAAAAAACCCCACAAAATAAGTAATAAATTCCCCATGTGTGTTGTGAACACTGGAGGACTAAACGGCCTGAGTCTGAAGAGTGAGACTCAGATGCCAATCACCTCCTAAAAGAGAAGGGATGGAGAGAGCAGTCCAGCTTGCAGAGGAGCAAAGGGCTGACTGTGCCATCCAACACCAAACTGATCTGTCAGAGAAATGAGATTTCTGGCATCCAGCAAAACAAACATCCTATTCCTAGAATGAAATAATAAGCTTTTACTGTTACATTTACAGATGCATTATGTTCAGGACAAGTTATTTGTTGGTCTGGAACATGCTGTACCTACATTTAATGTGAAGGAGAAGGTGGAAGGGCCTGGTTGCTCCTACTTGCAGCATATTCAGATTGAAACAGGTGCCAAAGTCTTTCTTCGTGGGAAAGGCTCAGGTTGCATAGAACCAGCATCAGGCAGAGAAGCTTTTGAACCCATGTACATCTACATCAGGTATGAGTGGGTTAAAAAAACATAAATAAAACTTCCAGTGACTAGTGATGAATGTAGCTTAATGTCTCATCTATATGGGGAATTCTTAATTGTGACTGGCTTAATGCAAATGAATAATTCTTGAACCAGACTTATTTTTGTAGTGATTTCTCTAAAGTGGTAAAGTTACCACCCATGAGGTGATAGATTATAAAGTGATGCATAACATAAGGAATTACTTATATTTGGAACACAGTAAAGCTGCATTCTTTTTGGGTTTGAGTTGTGATGTTGAGCTTTAGGGGAAGAATACAATGTGCATTGTTGACCAATCAAGTCAGTGTTCTGTGCAGTATTTAGAAATTCAGAAAACCTGAGTTTTCACACAGAAGATCAATACTTGTCACTTTTGTTCACAATTGTGCTAAGTAGCTGCAGAGCTACTAGAGTCCTGTTGAGGTGGGTAACTGATCACTCATTAAAGGGATAAGCTCTGACTGCAGGTTGCTGATGAAAGAAAGAGCTCTTGAATTTGGTGGAAACATTTGAGCTTATGAGGTATTTTTTGTATGTGTTTTCAGTCACCCAAAGCCAGAAGGTTTAGCAGCTGCTAAAAAGCTATGTGAGAATCTGTTGCAAACTGTGAGTAGCTCTTAAAAATACAAGATTTCAGAGCCTGTTGTAGCTTCATCATGTGCCTGGCTGATTATTATTTTATGCTCTCAGCAAAACTGTCTGTGTGTTCTGACTTGCTAATAGGTTTTTCTTTCTGAGTACTGCTGACTAATTTTTGTGCAGTGAATAAATATTTCATAGGATGAAGCTGTAGTAGCAGAATTCTGGGGGGGAGAAAGTGCAGATGCTTCTTGAGCACAACTGGAGGTTTGGGGCAGGGGATTATCTGACTGTGTGAAAGCATAAAGGAATCCTGCTCTTTTTTGATTGCTGGAGCCTCCTTTGCTTTAGCTTTAAATGTTGTCCAGAGCCATGCTCTCTGCTTGATCTTTCCTAAAGTCTTAGCAAAAACATTTTAGAAAATCTCTCACATGTGCAGAGAGAAAATGAATTTCAGAGCTTTTCTTATATGAACACAAATAGAGTTAAATTCTGTGAGACAGCCTTGCTGTTAGTCTTGATAACTGAGGATGGGCTACAAAGTCTCTTTTGAAAAATATAGGGAAGCTTTTAGATTCTTTTGAGTTCTGTCTCTCTGCTGAAGTAAACAGTTTGCCACTGTTCCCAGTGAAAGATAATCCTGTATCTTACACAGATCTGTCACGGAGAGCAGGCTCCTGGTTCAGTGGGGTGGTGGGTTTGGCCAATGGGGTTTTGATTTCGATTTTTGTGTTTGGATTATTGCTCTGTGTATGGTATAGTCTGTAATTAATGTCCCTCTATAGTTTGATGGGGATGTGTGGGAAGATGCCTTTCACCTGTAAAAGGTTTATATGGCAAAGAGATGTTTATTGTCTCATCTTTCACAATTCTCTGCAGGTTCATGCCGAGTACTCCCGGTTTGTGAACCAAATAACCACCGCTGTACCTTTGGCAGGTAAAGCAGCAAAAATGAACTCTTTGGAGTTGCATTCTACAGAGCTGGACTTACAGTTAGTTTTGTGGAATCCCTTTACCCTTTTTTAAGTATTTCAATTGAAATGGACTCCAGTTTCTTTTACATTTGGTAATCAAATGCGGTATTGTTGCTGCATTCAAGCTGACACTTTCCCTCTCTCCCCAGGCTTCACTCAGCCCGCTGCTATGAACAGTGTGCCCTCCCAGCCTTCCTACTACACCTCCAATGGCTATCAATCTGGTTATCCTGTTGTTCCCCCTCCTCAGCAGCCAGTTCAGCCACCATATGGTGTGCCAGGCATTGTGCCCCCTGCAGTCCCCCTGGCCCCGGGCATCCTGCCAGCCCTACCTGCGGGGGTTCCACCGGTGCCAACGCAGTACCCGATACCTCAAGTCCAGCCTCCAGCCAGCACTGGCCAGGTACTGCCTCAGCTCAATTGTTTGCCCTGTGGTTGTTGACTTCCTAAGCTGTTTCTTCACTAATGATAGAACACGTAAATTAGGTCCAGATGGAAAATTCTTTAGGACGTTTTTTGATTATTGCTTTACTGGTTCTTCTGGCTAAGCAGTTAAATAATTGGTGTGGCTGCTTCAAACTGCATTTTTCATATCAGAGCGTCCTTTAACATAAAGGGTATTTGCAAGGGGCTGCTTGTTTGCAAAAATCATTATCAAAGGCTGTGATGCAGCTATATAGGTAGTTTGAGGTGGAAGCATTCTATAGATTAAATGTTTTAAGTTGTTAAAATCCTTTTAGGTTTTCTTAGGCACTGCAAAGGGAACTAGTTGTGTGTTATGCTCCTGTCTGTGAAACTCTATATTAATACTTTATATACATATTATAAATTTTTCTTGTGTTCTGTTTTCAACTTCTGCATGCTAGAGTCCACTGAATGGTCCTTTTCTTCCTGCTACCCCAGTGAAAACAACCATGCCAACTGGTACACAGCCACAAGTCCAGCCCCATCCCCAAGGTCAAAAGAGACGCTTCACTGAGGAACTCCCGGATGAGAGAGAGTCAGGACTGCTGGGATATCAGGTGGAATAAAATCAGCAATTTTACTTCATTTACCGAAATGGAAATTGACTGGAGAGAGATTGTGATTAGCACAGTTTATTTGGCAACATTCGTGAAAGACGTTTGACAGGTGGCAGCCGTTGTTAGAGGACATGGAGACCACGCTGTGGTTTCTTTGAGTGGATGCACTGTTCTTATAGTGGGACTGACTTTAGTCATTGGCAGCTTGCTTTCCATGCCCTCAGTCTTCTCTGAAGAACAGTGGTGCGTTCAGGTCAAAGAGATGACAACAGCGTGTCACTGGGTAGTTTAAAGGGAGATTATTTGGGGTTTTGGGTGGGCTTGTTTGAGGGGTGGGAGCAAAATGTGGTGGTAACTTGCAAGTTTTCCCTGTTCACCTTTCTTGCAGGTTGCACTTAAGAGGATTTCAGGAAGCTTAGTTTTAAGAGATTGATTTTAATTTTTTTTTTAGATAGCAAGTGTAAATTCATTGTAATTAAAAAAAAAATTATTAGCTCTTCAGGCTTATATATGAGAACAGGGAGTTCCTGCAAATGCTTCTCTGATGATAGACCCCTGCTCACAGGCAGAAATCCTTAATAAAAGCTCTGCCTAGAGACAAGGACCTATCTCTGTCTTAGCCTAATCTTGAGGAGAGTTTATTCTGGCATGAGGTCTATACAGTATTCAGAAGTAGCTAATGGAAGAGATAGTAAGTTGATCTGTGAACTAAGCAGTTGTCTTTACTGTCCTGAACTACTGAAAAGGTGGAGTAGGTCATGAGGTTTCTTCCACGTTGGTGCTCAGAGATGTTTCTTACTCTTGTTACTCCCAGTAATTTTAGAAGTTTAACATTGCTTAACAATGGCAATTAGTGGTTTCTTCTGCTAGTTGGCAATATGCTCTGAAAAGTTGGGATTCCTGTCATTATCATTAAGGAGCTAAAGCTTATGTTGTAGTTGTAGATTTGCTAATGCCGTGTGTTTTTCTGCTCATAGCATGGACCCATTCATATGACTAATTTAGGTACAGGCTTCTCCAGTCAGAGTGAAATCGATGGAGCCGGATCGAAGGCAGCAAGTTCCTCAGGAAAGGAGAGAGAGAGGGACAGGTGAGTGATGATGAATTATGGTCAGGCCTTTTCTGTTTAAAAGCTGTTTTCAGAGATTATCTGTTTCATGTGCTCTTATGTGACCTGGGAGCTGGGGGGGTGGTTTGTTTTATTGTGGATTGGCTTCTTCTGGTGCTTTTAAGGGATGCAAGGCTTACCTTTTAGTGCTACATAATTAAAATAGCTGAATTTCCACTTTCCCCCAAGTCTCTGTGCTCTTACTTTGAGTCTGGTATTTTGCCAACTCCTGGACATAATGGGGTATTCTTGTGAGATAGGCGGCTTTACACTTGAAATGATTCCAGTTTCTAAAAAATCTGAAGAAACTGTAAACTTGACATTTTTCAGCCTGAAGTTTCAGGGAAAGATTTACTTGATAGTCCCTTTTGTTTTCTGCTCATTATGAAATACATCAGGTGTATTGGTGAAGTTTTCTATGTTCTCCATCTTGTCTGAAGTCCTAAATTCAGCGTAGGTATTTGAGGTTATGAGGCATCCCTGCTCTGCCCTGTGCACTCCAGTGCACTGAGGCGCAAAACTGTCAGGTTTGCATGTTATTTCATAGCATCATAGCATGGTTGGAAGGGACTTTAAAGATCATCCAGTCCAGCCCCTCTTCTGTGGGGAGGGATGACATCTTCTACATCCGGTTGCTCAAAGCCCCCTCCAACCTGGTCTTGAACACTCTGATAATAAGAAGTCTCTTTCCATCTTTCTTATAAGCCCCCTTTAGGTATTGAAAGGTTGTAATAACGTTTCCCCAGAGCCTTCTCTTCTCCAGGCTGAGCAACCCCAACTCCCTCAGCCTGGCTTCATAGCAGAGCTGTTCCAGTCCTCAGATCATTCTTGTGGTCTCCTCTGGACCTGCTTTAACAGGCACCCAGCTGCAGTACTCCAGGTGGGGCCTCAAGAGCAGAGTAGGCAGAGAATCCTCTCCCTTGACCTGCTGGCCACGCCACTTTTGGTTATAGCCTAGGATGCATTTGGCCTTTTGGGCCACACTGCCTGCTGGTGTCCAGGTTTTCATCCAGCAGTACCCCCAGTCCTTGGCAGGGCTGCTCTTTATCCCCTGGCCTGTATCAAGACCAGGGGTAGCTCTGACCCAGGTGCAGGGCCTTTCACTTGGCCTTGTTGAACAGCATGAGGTTCAGATGGACCCACTCTTCAAGCCTGTCAAAATTCCTCTAGATGGCATCCTGTCACTCTCATGAGTGCCTAATGTCATCTGCAATCTTGCTGAGGGTGCACTCGATCCTGCTGTCCATGTTATTGATTAAGTCATAAAATAAAATAGTGTTGGTACCAGTATGGACCTTGGAGGGACACCACTTGTTACTGGTTTCCACTTGGATGTTGGGCTGTTGACTGTAACTCTTTGGATCTGGCTGTCCAGCCAATTAATTCCTTACCCATCTAATAGTCCATATATTAAACCCATTTTTCTCCAATTTTGAGATAAGAACATTGAGGGGAACCTTAATGAAGGCCTTACAGAAGTCCAGGTAGGTGACCTCACTTGCTTATCCCTTGTCTACTGATGCAGTCACTCCATCATAGAAGGTCGCTAGATTAGTCAGGCAATTACAAGTTGAACTCCTCAGGTCAGAAACTGAGTTATGAATTTGTTGTTACCTTTGACTCTATGCTTGTTTTAAAAAAGAAAAAAATAAGGGCTTGCCTTGCTTTAAATAGGCAGTTGATGCCTCCACCAGCTTTTCCTGTCACTGGGATGAAATCAGAATCTGAAGAAAGAAATGGTGCGGGGTCTTTGCCAGGCAGCCATGGTGAGTGCAATGACTAAAATCCACCTGTAAGTCAAGTTTCCTTTCCCAAATGAGTTTGCACTGGTCTGAACATTTGTTTAAATGGGTGATTATTTTGGCTGTTCTTCATATCACACTGTTGAAGTGAAAAGCAGATCGTGTTGCACTGCTCTGAACTCACTGATCTTCCCTGCGCTTATGCACACATGATGCTTCTCTTAAAACTGTCATATCTGTATGAATGAGGAGAGTGTAATTAAGTGAAGGACCAAAGCTGGGTCTTTCTGACCCATCAGTCAGCTGAGGCACAGAACCTCAGGGTTGTTCTGTGGCACAGATCTGATGTGGCTTGATGTGGTGAACCAGCTCCCTAGAGGCACTAAAGGTGTATTGGTGGGAGTTACAGTTAGCTCAAGGTGTGTATTTACAGACAGGAGTCAGGTCTGCAAACAACTGAGGTGCTGTCAGAGTTCATCTTTTCATGGGGGCTGTCACACATCAAGTATTTGCAGCTTGGCAGAGTATGTAATGGTGTTAACTCTCCAGGTAGCTCAGTGCCTTTCAGGTCTGCAGGTTCATCACCTCAGTCTCTTTAACCTTAGTTTTTCTGCAGTATTGGTCCCAGAGATTGCTCTTCTGTTAGCTGTCTTGTGAACAAAATTTCTACTTTTCTTTACATATTTATCTCATTAACGGTGAAATGTTCGTCTCTTAGACCCGTTTGCTAACTTTACCTTTTTTGTGTGTTTTTTTTTCTTCTTTCTCTGTTCTCTTACATGGTTCTGATGGATCACATGTGCTGTTGCTGGTGCTGTTGGTGTGGCCTTCGACCTTGGATGACCATTGGCCTTGTGACCTCAAAATGGTGTCCAACTAACGATTGACAATTAACATCTTTTTTATTAACTCATTTTGGGGCATTTTATCTCTTCTTTTATTTTTCCTTCTTGGGGGGGGGGGGTTGGGGTTGTTTTGTTTTTCCCCTCCTAGATCATCAAGCTAAGAAGATTAAAACTGCAGAAAAGGGCTTTGGATTAGTGGCATATGCTGGAGATTCATCAGATGAAGAAGAGGAGCATGGAGGCCATAAAAACGCAAGTACTTTTTCACAGGGATGGAGTTTGGGATACCAGTATCCTTCCTCACAGCAACGAGCTAAACAACAGATGCCATTTTGGATGGCACCATAAAAGCTGCAGAAGAGTTTTCATCCTTTTTTTTGTTTTGGTTTTTTCCTCCCTTCTAGCAATAATGCATGTATATTACAGAATGAACTTGGCAAATATGCATTGTTTTTACATTTGCAGAAGCTAAAAATTCAGTATTTCCCCTTGAAAGGGCTGCATTACTTTTAAAATCCTGATCTCTGCAGTGAATTTGTCAAAAAATAAATATTTTGAAATAGCATCCTGACAGGGCTAGTCCCTTACACCAAGGGGAAAGTGCTGTGAAGAGGAACTAGTGAAGCCTGTCAGTCTGTGTTTGTCAACTTAAGAATGGAAAGAGTCAGTCCCACTGACTTCATTCTACACCTGCTGTGTGTATTTTACTGAGTGCTTCTGCCACCAGCCTCGGTTTGCCGTCCCACTGAGCTTGTGGTGACCTGGTGTCAGTGTTTTCAAACGGAATGTACAGTAGTTCTGAACAACTTGAGGATCATGTTTCCTAAACTTTGTTTTTCCTTTAAGCATCTCCTGTAACTCAGCACTTATTTCTTGTTAAGATGTGGTTTTACTAACGCCCAACTTCTCATTCTAGCCAGATGTCAGGGTGGGGGGAGGATCAGTTTTTTGGAGGGGTTTCGTCTTGCCACCGATCCCCAGGTGAACTCGGTGCTGTTACACTAGTACTTAATGATCTCCAGTCACCCTGGACTTGGACAGAACTCCTTGGGAGGTTCACCCCCACCTTTCCATTCATTTTCTTCCCTGATTGCACCCTTCGTTTCATGCTGGGTTCACAGGGCAGGCAGCCCTGGGCCCTCGCGATGTGACCCCAACATGGGCTTTGCCATGGAGCACGGAACTGGACCCTGGGACCCGGTTGTTGGCCAAGACCTGTGCCCCGGGCAGAAGGAACTTGCGTGGGGCAGGATGCGTGGGACTGCCCTGAGGGGCTGGTCGGCTTTCGGAACAGGAGGAGTAGTTTTAAAAAGGGGATGTGTGTTGCTGCTGCGGACTGACTGCGCGACCCTTCTGGCTCCCTTGTACAAACCTTGGCTTTCCTACGTGTTGTAAATAATTAGAACTGTACTTTCATGACAAATAAAGGTATAAAGGCGCTGCTGCCTGCTGGCGGGGCGGGGCCGGGGGGGCGGGGCCGGGGGGGGGCGGGGCCGGCGCGCGGGCGGCGGAGGCGCCGCCGCCATTTTGGTGCCGCCGCCGGGAGCGGGGCTGCCGGGCCGGGCCGGGGCGCGGGCGGCGCCGGCGCTGAGGGAGGAGGCAGCGAGCGAGGAAGGGGGCGGCGGGGCAGGCCGGGCGAGGGGCTGCGGCTGCTGACGCTCTTATCTCCTTCAGCGGCGGCGGCTCGCTCGGCGCTGAGAAGATGGATTCCGGAGCCCGCCCGGGCGGCGCGCCGGGGCAGCCGCGCGAGTACAAGCTCGTGATGTTGGGCGCCGGGGGCGTCGGCAAGAGTGGTGGGTACGGCGCCCAGGGAGGGGTCACCGCGGGGTGGCCGTGCCTGGCGGCCCGAAAGGCCCTGCCCTGCCGCGGGTGGGGGTCCCGCTCTCCGGGGGGCTCGGCGGGTCGCGGCGGTGGCCGCGCCCCGGGCTCGGCCCGGCAGCCTCGGGGTGACGCTTCCCGACCCAAACAGCCCGGGTTTGGGCGCTGTTCCGCCCCTTCACCCCCCGGGCTGTCTCGGGGCGGTTTATCAGCGTCTTCCGCGTTTTGGCTGCGTTCAGCTTTGTTTCTGCTACTCATCATGGAGCGCTTAGTTGAGGACGAGGCGTAGTTCTCTGTTTCTGAGTTGTTTGACCCGTTTAAACTACCATATTTCTTTCAAGTCTTGCCCCGAGTATGTTTTAGCTCGTAGTGAAATAATGTGCTTGAGCGTGTTGTGAGCTGCACGCTGCAGGGGTAGATGTTGACCGAGACTTGTGCCGTTGTGTCTCCGGTTTTTGTTCCAGCCATGACCATGCAGTTTATCAGTCACCGGTTTCCAGAGGATCATGATCCCACAATTGGTAAGAAAAATCTCTCTTCTCTTTGCTTTTCACTCCCTCGCTTGACAGGTTAAGCTGTTGTGGAATCCATTGCTTTGAAGTACTGAATTTAAAGCAAGCTTCAAATTTGAATGCAAATTGAGGACCCAAGTACCTCAGATAACTCATATAAAGGTGTTTAGAGTTCTGAGACTGCTGGGAGGACTGGGAGACATATCCTGGATTCTAGATCTTTTGTGGTTTTCCTGTCCCATAGAGACAGTATCTGGCCTGAATATGTTTGTTTGTAAGGCAAGGATGAAAAACTGCTGGGAAGTGATTATTAGTTGTTTATTCAAAAAAGTCTCATCTCTGTGCTGTAGATCAGCTCTCTGCTGTTAATTTGCCAGGCCAAATTGTGCTTTGTGTTTTAGAATCTGCACAGCTTTTGCAGCAAATCTTAAGAGAAATCTTAACCAACATCCGCATTATTGAAGGGAAAGTATGAAAACTAGCTGCCTTACTGGAAGCTGACTGATGTAGTTTAGAGGAACAGAATATTTATTACCTCATTTTTAAGAAAACAGCAGTTGGGACTCACCAGTTCTTGTCACAAAGCACAGGTATTTTCTGACTTTGAGAAAAATGTGATGCTTTTACTCCATGCTTTCCACCCAGGTGTCCAAGAGTGAGTTTATAAGATGTGGTCACATGTCTGTCAGAAATAACATGTATCATAGGATGTCTTGGGTTGGAAGGGACCTCTAAAGGTCATCTAGTCCAACCCCCCTACAATCAGCAGGGACATCTTCAATTAGACCAGATTGCTCAGAGTTCCATCCCACCTTGATAGTTCAAGGGCAGGTTGATGGGGCTTGGAGCAACCTGGTCAAGTGGGAGGTGTCCCTGCCCATGGCAGAGGGGTTGGAACTAGATGATCTTTAAGGTCCCTCCAACCCAAACCACTCTATGATTTTAGCAAACAGTTGGGGAGGATACTAAATCATACCAGAGCAATTAAAAATGTAGTTTGTTGTTAAACAAAGATCAGATTAATGTAGTACTATTGCCAGACTAGGTTCTTCTCTCTTCTTCATGTTGTCTTTGTGAAATGATGACTAATGGGTATTGCAATTTTATTCCAATCTTGCTCTTTCTGACCTGCTGTGGATTCACAGAGGATGCTTATAAAATACGGATACGCATTGATGATGAACCTGCCAACCTGGATATCTTGGACACAGCAGGACAGGTGTGTGAGTGAGTAATAATAAGTGAATTGGAAAGGTTTTAAGAAGCCTGTAATAGTCAGGTGTAGAGGGATAAATCCTGTAAAACTGTGCTCTTGTTTTTTCTTCCCAGTTGGTTTTTGAGCTGTCTTACTGTTTCTAAGCATCATGTCTCTTAGAGCATCTGTCTCGTACTGTCTGTATTGAGGCAGCTCAGATGGTGCTCTGGTTTCATGCACTGCTTTCTCCTTGCTGTTTGTGATCAACAAGCAGGAGGTGTTGGCTGATACATGACATGTTGGTGTGATTTCTGTAGTGAGTAAAACTTGGTGTTAATCCCAGCATAGGTAAGACCTGGTCCTGTATGGAACAGGATGAGATGACAGGTGACCAGCTTGTTCAGAGCTCCTGCTCAGCTGCTTTTGGAATACAGGTTGTGTCCCCCATCCTTTGCAAGTCATTGTGTTTGTGCAATTGAAATGTGATTGTCTGTTTCTAGGCAGAGTTTACAGCCATGAGAGACCAGTACATGAGGGCTGGCGAGGGCTTTATCATCTGTTACTCAATCACAGACCGGCGCAGTTTCCACGAAGTGCGTGAGTTCAAACAGCTCATCTATCGTGTGCGTCGCACCGATGACACTCCCGTGGTGCTGGTGGGAAATAAATCTGATCTGACACAGCTTCGGCAGGTAAATGGCACAAAACAGGCCTCCAGTTACAAGCTATTTGTGTCATAAAATACAGTAATAGTAGAGGTTATACCTCCTGTCTTAATTTTTTCGCATATTTACTATCTAAGTTGAACAGTAGAGAAGTACTTGCTTAACCCAAGATGTGTTGAATAACCAAATGCTTAGAGCACTCACAAAGGTAAAGTCTTTAAGTTGATGCTTTGAGTTTCAGCTGCTTTGGGCTTTGCTTTTATTTAATTCCTGGAAGGACAGACCTAGCATTCCATAAACCACTTGGAGATACTGGTACAAACTGCAGATGCCAGTGTGCTAAGAGTGGGTGTGTAATAATGGAGAACCTGGATAAAAATTGACAGAAAGGAAAATTACTTTCAGCTTGAGAAAACAGTAACTACCCTCTGTGGGAAACCGGTTGGAAGCAGAGCTTCACTCAACGGAATCGTACTTTGGAAAGTAAGGCCCGGAGGTCCTGTTTGTGTACCTGGGATTAAGTGTCTTTTCCGTAGGTATTGGAGCAGGAAAATTATGGTAGCTGTGGTAGAGCAACCATGTGAAGAGATATATAGGATGAGGAATGGGTGTTGCTGTTCTGTGGCCTCAGCAAGACTGTTTTGTCTTTGTTTAGTTTGGTTTTTTGGAAAGGTTTTGCTGGGTTCAGGGTACTAGTGAATTTTTCTCCTGATCTCTAACCTAAAACTCTCCTCTTTCAGTTTAAAACCATTCCCCCTTGTCCTTTCACTACAAGCCCTTGTCTAAAGTCCCTCCCCAGCTTTCCTGGAGCCCCTTCAGGTACTGGAAGGTGCTCTAAGGTCTCCCTGGAGCCTTCTCTTCTCCAGGCTGAGCACCCCCAACTCCCTCAGCCTGTCCTCATAAGAGAGCTGCTCCAGCCCTCAGGTCATTTTCGTGGCCTCCTCTGAACACGTTCTAACAGGTCCACATCCTTCTTGTGTTGGGGGCTCCAGAGCTGGACACAGTGCTCCAGGTGAGGTCTCACCAGGGCAGAGTAGAGGGGCAGAATCACCTCTTTCCATCTGCTGGCCACACTTGTGATACAGCCCAGGATGGGGCTGGCCTTCTGGGCTGCAATTGCACATTGGTGGCTCATGTCCAGCTTTTGATCCACTAGTGCCCCCAGGTCTGTTTCCACAGGGCTGCTCTCAAGTGTGTCCTTCCCCAGCCTGTATTGATCTCTCTGGTTGCCTCTGGCCCAGGTGCAAGACCCTGCACTTGGCATTGTTAAACCTCATGAGGTTCACCTGGGCCCACTTCTCCAGCTTGTCCACATCCCTCTGGATGGCATCCTATCCCTTTGGCATATCACCTGCACCACCCAGCTTGGTGTCATCAGCAAACTTGCTGAGGGTGCTCTCGATGCCACTTACAATATAATTAATGAAGATACTAAGCAGCACGGGTCCCATGAATTGATTTAATGAATGCCCAGAGAGTCTCTTGCAGATTATTCCATTGCTAAAGAAGTGATGAAAGAAAGAAGAACATGTTTGTAGACAAAGGTTTAGAGATGAGTGACATGAGCTGTTCTGGAGCTGCAAGGGTGTGTGCAGAGTTCCAGAGCAAGCAGAACAACAATCACAGATTTTCGAGTTGGAAGGGCCCTCTGGAGATCATTGAGTCCAACCCCCATGCCAGAGCAGGACCCAGTCTAGGGCAGATCACTCAGAAAGACATCCAGGCAGGTCTTGAAAGTCTCCAGAGAAGGAGACTCTGCAACCTCTCTGGGCAGCCTGTCCCAGGGCTCTATCACCTTCACAGGAATGAAGTTAATCTTCATGTTGAGGTGGAACTTCCTGTGCTCCAGTTTGAATACATTGCCCCTTGTCCTATCACAGGGCAGAAGTTAAAAGAGGTTGTCCCTGCCTTCTTGAGGCCCAGTCCTCATGTATTTATAGACATGAATTAGACCACTCCTCAGTCTTCTCCTCTCTAGACTAAAAAGCCCAAGGCCTTTCAGCCTTTCCTCATCAGACATGCTCCAGTCCCTTAATCATCATAGCCCTTTGTTGAACTCTCTCAAGCAAATCCCTGTTCCTCTTGAACTGGGGAGTCCAGAAGTGGACACAGTACTCTAGGTGAGGTCTCATCAGGGCAGAGCAGATGGGGGAGGAGAACATCCCTCAATCTGCTGGACCCACTGTTCTCAGTGTACCCCAGGATGGCACTGGCCTTGTCCACAAGGGCTCAGTGCTGCCCAATGGATAACTTGCACACAAAGAAATGGTAAAGAAATAAACTTCCTGGTTTTGGCTTTCTTGAAAAGTGTGAACTTTTTTATTATCCCCAGGTCTCCAAAGAAGAAGGTTTGGCTTTAGCACGAGAGTTCAACTGCCCGTTTTTTGAAACCTCCGCTGCATTCCGCTATTACATCGACGACGTGTTTCACGCCCTGGTGAGAGAGATCCGCAGGAAGGAGAAGGAAGCGGTGATGGCAATGGAAAAAAAATCCAAACCTAAAAACAGCATGTGGAAAAGACTGAAGTCGCCTTTTAGAAGGAAGAAGGATTCAGTCACCTGAACAGAGAGAATTCCTCTGTAAAACAACACGTGCCAACAGCCGTTTGTAACCAAAGCGGTTTAGTGACAACGTTTTGACAGGGTGTTAGAAAGCTGATGGGACTTTTACAAGGGAATGCAGAACTGCTACCAATTATTTTTATTTAGAATGATATTCCCTTCATTTGGGATATTTAACTGAAGATACAGTAACAGTTGTACTTTTGTTTGTTGTCATTTTTTTACTTTGTCCAGCAAATACCGCTTGTATGTCAGTGGTTACAAATGTTGATAGGTTGATGTCCCTGCACTTTTGAATGTTTGTCTTTGGTCACTGTGTACTGGGAACTGAATTGTGTAAAATATGGCTGAAGTTCTTCTACCCAACCTAACTTAATTATTTTTTCCTGGTTGTTTGCACAAGAAAATGTTGCTGTTCTCTGGAACAGTAAAACCCATCACGAGAGGTGACATGTTGAGATTGTGCTGAAGAGTAGTTGACAAGCTGTCACGACCAGCAGCCTTGGCTGCCTATCATTGAATGGAGCTGTGCTGGAGTTCTTGTGTTCTCATGGAATAGATTTTCTTCCAGCAAAATTAATGTGGAATATTGTACACATTTCTCTAAATTAGCAGTTAATCAGCAGTGTTGTAGGTGGGATTCTAAACAAGTCAGAACAGCAAATGATGGTTCCTGTGGCAGCAGTAACTTGGCAACAGGGCGTGAATATGTAGCATTTTCCTACTGTATAGAACATTTACTATGTTGCCACAGCATGTGTAATATAGTGATGCTGTAGAAACCACAGCTTTGAATATTCTGACTTGCTTGTTAAAATCCTGGCTGTAATGGTGAGCTGGCTTGTTTCTTTACATTCAGTTTCATGTTCTTGTCTTAGAGGAGCCAGTATCTTTGTTCAGTAGAAGTCTCTGACACAGTGATTTCAGATTCTTCTGTGATAACTACTTTGTAGAGAAAATGACTGATACTGAGGTATCTGGGCCCAGAATTAATATCCCCAGTACTGGTAAGATCCTTCCAGTGCAGTCTTAGAATTGTTGGTTTGGTTGTGCAGGTGGTCCAGGCAGTGCAGGTCTGGTGTTCCTCTTGATTCTGTTACTTAATAGGTAACTCAAACATTGTTAGAACAAGTTTCTTGGAGAACTAAGTGCCTGGAGTCTTTCAGTTGAAGAGTAAAAGAGCTTAACAGACTAAGTGCAGTGTAGCTTCTGTTACTTTTCAATCATCTGCATCAGTAACTATGTTGATTTTCCTGATCAAAGATCAGATCTTGGTGTGCTGCATGTGATAGTGCAGGCAAAGCTGAGCATTGACATGGAAGAGGGTTAGTACAAGAAGCTGGGACAGCAAATATATAAACATAAGCTTTTCTTCTTACTAAATTCCTTATTGCTTAAGATTTGTCTGGAAATTCTGTGCTTGTTGATCTTAAGAGTATTTCCTTTGTGTAAGATTTAAAAACACAGTAAGAAATTTGGGGGGGAGGTTACATTTTTAATTTTGTGACTGAGATAAACATTTAAATTGGTTTCTGTTTCTTAGTTCCTTCCAGTGCTCCAGTGTTAGGGCTGCACTGGCAATAACCACAGGGATGTTGGAAAAAAGCTGAGAATAATTCAGAGGGTTGATAATGTTAGACCTCTTTGATGGTGGCTGTGGGAGCATCTTGTCAGTAGGTAGTTCAGGATTGAACATTCTTGGTTGGATTAATTCCCTATAACTCCAAAAAAAAGAAGTCCTAGGAAAACCATCTAGCAGCAGATGCGAGGAGAAGGTCAGAAGTTTCTCAAAAGCCGTCGCTGAGTCCGTCATTGTAACCGTTCTTCCAGAGCAGCTTTCTGGGCATGTTGTGCAGGGCCCTGAAGGTGATTACAAGTTTCCCCAGTGCTTTTCCTTGATCTATTAAAAGAAAATGCTAGTCTGCTGCCTACACTCAGAGTTGTCAGATAATATGTCAAGATAACCTGTCAGCAAGCCTGAAAGCTGAATGGGACTATTACCACTTTTAAGTGACTGATGTCTGTGCCTTACATGGTTCCTTCAATGCAACTTCAGTGTTTACTAATTCCTTTTGTGAGCCTGTTGCTTATAGAATGATGACATCAGAACAGCAGCAAGCACTTTTTTTTTTACACAGTGTTATTCAAAAAGAGTTTTATTTTTGTCATGTATAAATTTGTACATAGAATGATTGTTTTATTGGACACAATATATAATTTTTAATACATTTGCATTTCACATTTTAATCTGGGGTCTCTGGTGGGACAGGTGGAAGGCTGAGAGTGCTGAAGAAGCAAAGCTCCTGGTGTGATTATGAATTACTTGGTGAATTATCTTGTTAAAAAAAGCAAGAGTTGGTGTGTTACCTTCAAGTGGTGCAAAGCTTCAACGTTCTGTGCTGTGAATTTTGTGCTAAAACATTGAAACATGATCTGGACGTTCTGCAGCTGTATTGTTTTGCCTCCGTCTGCTCTGCCCAAAGCTTGTTGACTTCCTGAGTCTCAGTTTGGAGTGGGGCAGCAGCAGCAGCTGTCTGAGGGAAGGATCTAAATCTTTGACCAGATGCTTGAGTCTTGGGGCATCAGGCAGTCTTGGAGCCATCACCCTGCTGCTTCTGCCGTGGTTGGTTGCACTTCAGAATTTTGTCCTAGGAGAAGCAGCTGGGGTTACACTACTCTGGGGCTCAGGTGTAGTTGTTGGTTTTTCTTCCCTTACTGAAGCCAAATCTGCAATATAGCTCTGGCCTTATGACTAGTGAAAGGCTCCTGGTCTGGGTCTGCAGTTGACCAATGAGCCAGTGCTTGGGGCGTGGGGTGGGTTTGTCTCTGCACACAGCCTTGGTGTCTCCTAGTGCCTGCATCAGACACTTGGAGGCAAGTGCCCAAACTACCACCTCTTGTAACCAAGGCTGGTAGGAATCCTCACTGGTGGCAGTAACTCAGGTGTGTGTTTTTCTGGTCTGCAAAGATGTGCTGAGGTTGTGACTGGGGCAATGAAGCCCCTCATGGGGTTTGTAGCTGGAGCTGTTCTGTCTAAAAAAGTTAGCAGATAAATCATCCGTAGTTGGTCAGTCAATGTGTGTTACCTGGTTCTGCTGTCCTGAGAGAGCCTCTTGGCCTATAATTTTGGACTAAATGCAAGATTCCTAGAAAGTTAACTCTTACATATTTTGATTCAACACATCCAGTTGACAGCCAGGAATCATGTCCATGGGATGCAAATGTTGTGGTTATTTCTTTATTATTCTTCACTTAACAGAAATAATATCTGTGTCCATCAGCATGTGGCTGATGATTAGGAGTGAGTCTAAAGCTTTGGAAGCTGCTTTTTATCTAAGAAGTTTTGAAAAACTAGAAATTAATGACAACTTGGTAGACCTGCGAGATGGTTTTAGCATCGTCAAATGAATTCAGGGTATTTTCTGAGTAGCACTTGGTGATACATTGATGATGGCCTTGGTCATGTTATTTTCATCCTTTGTGTGGTTTTCATCCAGTCATAAAATAGAATCATAGACTCATCGTCAAGGTTGGAGAAGACCTTCAAAATCATCAAGTCCAACCATCCACCCTACAACCCCCAACCACTAAACCATCTCATGAAACACCACGTCTGTCCCTTTTTTGAACACCTCCAGGGATGGTGCCTCCACCACCTCCCTGGGCAGCCTGTTCCAAGGCCTCACCACTCTTTCTGGGAAGAGATTTTTCCTCATATCCAGCCTGAACCTCCCCTGGTGCAGCTTGACTCTGTTTCCTCTTGTCCTATTGTTGGTCACCAGGGAGAAGAGTCCAACACCCACCTCACCACAAACGTTCTCTCATGTAGTTGTGGAAAGCAGTGAGTCATTTGATAGTACAGCTCCTTTCTGAGCCTACTCAAAAGTGTTCCAGGTCTGTCTGACTTTTAATACCTTGAAAGCCACAACACATCCCAGCTCGCTCCATCTTGCAGCATTGGCAAGAGGATATTGACCATGGGCTGATGGTGTGAGCTTTGAGGGCTCCTGGGGAACTTGCCTGCTGTAACCAGTGACCCCCCACTCCTGCTCCTTTTGATTTTTGCCCTTTTTTTTCAGCTTTGATGTTCCTTCTTATTCCAGAAGAGCTTTGCTGGAGAGTCACAGGCGAGATACAAAATACCCCAGTGCAGTTCACAAGCCACTTCAGCCCCTACCTCCATAAATCCTTTGATCCCTAAAGGGTTCTTCAGCCTGGAGGAGTCTGAGGGGAGATCTCATTGCTGTCTGTATTTTCTCTCTGCTACTTGGGGGAAATTCTGGGGTCAATGAGGCTATTACTACTTATGGGTCAAAGAAGTGGTACCTCTGCATACGGGTTTCATGGAAGTTCCCATAGATACCATGTCTGTGGGAGGAGGGAACTTTTCAGTCCTTCATCCTCCTGGGGCCAGGCTCCAAGACCTTCAAGGCTGTAATTCTCAAGCTCTGCCCACAACCAGCACATCCCTCACCAGGAGCAAAGAAACCTCAGCTCAGAACCGTCCAACGCTGTCACACCCTGTGGGTAATGTTGAGCACATGTTGCTCTTCCCTGATTGTTTCCAGTGCCCTGAGAAAACCTCTCAGATATTCTGTGGTGCTGATACCAACTGACTTTGCATTATTTTATTCCAGGTAGCAAAACTGTTAACACCTCTTGTTGATATTAAAGGTCAATCTTTTGTTGAGATCACAAGAAGTTGCTCCAAAAATGCAAAACTGGTAATGTTTAAAGTACTTGGAGGTTCATTAAGTGTAACTGAGAACTGGAAAAAAAAGAACCAAAGCTGCAACAAAACAAATCCAAAAAAACACCCTCTGCCAAAATTCCTGCTATATTAAAGCAGCAACCCTTGTGTCCCAAGGCTGGAGGAGTGAACGAAGTGCTACCTAGAAACAAGATGATTCACTCAAGTGTATGGAAGACAACTTCCTAACACAGCTGGTAAGGGAGCCTACCAGGAGAGGTGCCTTGCAGGATCTGCTGTTCACTGACAGGGAAGGACTGGTGGGGATGTGGAGGTCGGAGGCCACCTTGGGCTTGGTGACCGTGAAATGGGTAAATTCTTGATATTTAGTGCAATAAGGAGAGGGGTCACCAAAACATCCACTATGAACTTCCAGAGGGCAGACTTCAGCCTCTTTAGAACACTGGTTAAAAGAGTCCCTTGGGAGTCAGTTCTGAGGGGCAAAGGGGTTCAGGAAGGCTGGATGCTCTTCAAGAAGGAAGTCTTCAAAGCACAGGAGCAGCTGTCCCGGTGTGTCATGAAACAAACTATCGAGGAAGACGACCAGCCTGGCTGAACAGGGAGCTTCTGCTGGACCTCTGGGAGAAGAAGAGAGTCTATCACCTTTGGAAGGAGGGGTGGGCAACTCAAGATGAGTACAGGGAGCTTGTGAGGACATACACAGAGAAAATTAGAAAGGCAAAAGCCCGTCTGGAGCTCAAGCTGTCCACTTCCATAAAGGACAATTAAAAAATGGATTTACAAATACGTTAACAGCAAAAAGAGAACCAGGGAGAATCTCTATCCCTTATTGGATGAGGAGGGGAACATGGCAACCAGGGATGAAGAAAAGGCTGAGATACTTAATGCCTTCTTTGCCTCCATCTTTAATAGTCAGACCAGTTGCCCTCAGGATATTCGGCCTCCTGAGATGGAATATAAAGATGGAGAACAGAACACTCCCCCCCCCCCCAATCCAGGAGGATGCAGTCAGAGACCTGTTGCAGCACCTGGACACTCAAAAGTGTTTGGGGCCAGATGGGATTCACCTGAGGGTACTGGGAATGCTGGCAGAGGAGATTGCCAAGCCTCTCTATCATCTGCCAAGAGTCCTGGATAACAGGGAAGGTCCCAGAAGACTGAAGGCTGGTTCATGTGACCCCATCTACAAGAATGGCCTGAAGGAGAATCCTGGGATCTACAGGCCTGTCAGCCTGACTTCAGTACCAGGGAAAATAATGGAGAGGATCATTCCAAGTGTGCTCACGTGGCAAGTGCAGGATAGCCATGAGATCAGGCCCAGCCAGCATGGGTTCAGGAAGAACCCTAGTCCTGCTTGCCCAACCTGATCTCCTTCTATGCTCAGGTGACCTGCCTGTTGGATGAGGGAAGAGCTGTGGATGTTGTCTGTCTGGACTTTGGAAAGGCCTTTGACACCATCTCTCACAGCATGTCCTAGAGAAGCTGGTGGCTCAGGGCATAGACAGCTGCACTCTCTGCTGAGTACAAACCTGGCTGGCTGGCCCAGCCAGAGAGCTGTGGTGAGTGGGGTTGGATCCAGCTGGTGACTGGTCACCAGTGGTGTCCCCCGTGGTTCAGTGTTGGGTTCAGTCTTGTTCAATATCTTTGTTGATGACCTAGATGAGGGCATAGAGTGCTTCCTAAGGAAGTTTGCAGATGACACTAAGATGGGAGCAATGTGTCGATTTGCTTGAGGGCAGGAAGGCTCTGTAGAGAGACCTGCACAGGCTGGATCGATGGGCCAAGGCCAACTGGATGAGGTTTAACAAGGCCAAGTGCCAGGCCTTGCCCTTGGGTCACACCAACCCCAGGGAACACTCCAGGCTTGGGGAACAGCAGCTGGAAAGCTCCATGCTGGAGAAAGACCTGGGCATGTGCTGGTTGACAGCTGACTTAATATGAGCCAGTGCATGCCCAGGTGGCCAAGAAGGCCACCAGCATCCTGGCCTGCATCAGGAATAGCATGGCCAGCAGAAGCAGGGAGGTGATCGTGCCCCTGCACTTGGCACTGGTGGGGCTGCAGCTCGAGCACTAGGATTGGTTCTGGGCCCCTCACTACAAGAAGGATGTCAAGTTGCTGGAGCGTGTCCAGAGAAGAGCCACCAAGCTGGTGAAAGGTCTGGAGAACAAGTCCTACGAGAAGAGGCTGAGGGAACTGGGATTGTTTAGTTTGGAGAAGAGGAGGTCGAGGGAAGACCTCATTGCTCTCTACAACTACCTGAAAGGAGGTTGTAGGGAGGTGGGAGTTGGGCTCTTCTCTCGAGTGAATAGTGACAGCACCAGAGGAAATGGCCTGAAGTTGCTCCAGGGGAGGTTTAGACGGGATGTTATAAAGAATTTCTTTACCAAAAGAATGGTTGGACAGTGCAACAGGCTGCCCAGGGAGGTGGTGGAGTCAGCATCCCTGGGAGTGTTTAAAAGAAATAGAGATGTGGTGCTCAGGGACATGATTTAAGCCCGGAATGGGTTGATGAGGTTATGGTTGGTGGATTGAGGTTATGGTTGGACTTGATGATCTTCAAGGTCCCTTCCAACCAGGATGATTCGATGATTCTAGAATGTGTAGGGACACATCAGGGCAGTGACCTGCCCACCATCAGACACTTAGAAGCATAGAATCATAGAATCATCTCTGTTTCTTTTAAATACTTCCAGGGATGATGTCTCCACCACCTCCCTGGGCAGCCTGTTGCACTGTCCAAACACTCTTTTGGTAGCCACGACAGAGCAGGCTGCTCCCAGGCTGTCCCTGTCCCACAGGCAGACCAGCTGGCTGCCAGCTCGTGCTTTGCTCCTGCAGGACTGGGACATCTCACTTTGTTGTTAGTTATTAATTGAAATAAGTAACATTTGGGGAAAAAAATATCACATTTGGGGAAAAAAAATCCCAGAAAAGAGAACACAAGAGACATTCAGAATAAAAACAGGGCCCAGATAACAGTGAGACAGTGAGAATGAGACAAAACCAGATTCCAATTAGAGAAAAACACTTCCCAATAATCACCAGGCCTTGAGACAGGCCTGCAGGACAGATGGAAGGGACAGACAGATCTGCCCACAGCCTGGCCTAGGGACAGCCTGGAGCACTGGGGAAACACATATTGAGTAATTGAAATCACCATATGAAGATATTAATGAACCATTAGCAGACTAAAATCCACTCCCGCAGGCTCGAGGGACCCCCTGCTAACAACAAGCCCCCCATGTTTGGAGCAGGTGCAGTGACATTCCTGAGCATTGCCCCTTCTAATGGCAGCAAGGGATGAGTGACCCATCGTGTGTGCAGGGATAGAATCATGTGAGAGATCAAGTTCTTTCTCACCTTTTTGGGTATAAAAGTGGCACTTGTGTTTCAGGAGCTGAGCTGGCTGTGTGGAACACCCCCTGCTCCCTGCTCTGCGCAGAACTGGCTGTTACAGCAAATCTCTGGGTTCTGGGTGGATTGGCCTCTTGCACAGCAGGTAAAGGACCTGCTCTGGAGACAACAAGTTGGCAGAGGCTGAGGTCACTCCTGCCAGGGCATCTGTGTGTTCCAGCCACAGGAGCTGCTCAAGAAGCAGCTGATTCAATTTGTGTTCCATCAGCTGAAGCACCAGATGGCTGCAGTGGAGGAGCTCGTCATCCCTCCCTGGGGAGGGAAGGTGAATGCTGATAAAGCCTTCTGTGCTTCAGAAGCAGGTTTCAATCCCACGTGTTCCTTGGATGTTGTGCAAAGACATAGAGCCCAGAAATGCAAAACCAAATCTGCTCTGCAAGTGTTCCCAACACCCAGTGTTGAGGGCTGTGACCTGAAGATGACTAAGAAAGGATGAAAAAGAAAATATAGAAGTATATCTTTATATTAAAAAATATATACATATATATAAGAATATAAAGCTTATTAAAAATAATAAAAATGCATAAACATGGTCTCATTAATGTGCATGAGGAAGTAAAACCAAGAATGGTGTGAGATCTAAAGGAACACTCAAGCGAATTTGCTTTAATATTTTAATCTTGTTTGGGTTTTTGTCTGGTTGTTGTTTTCCTTCTGTGTATCACAAGTAACAGTGCAGAACATGGAAGACAGGGTAAGAAAAGGTGAAATACGCTCACTGTGTGACCATGATGTTGGAGTTATTTGGAAATACAGATGTTCTCTGTAGAGAATATAAAATAAAAGAACATTTAGAAAAAGTCAATAGGCTGATGAGGGCCAAGACAGTGATTCAGTCTGACAGCATCCAGCATGAGCAGATGATTGATCTGCAGGTTCACTGTGGAGTTTTGCTCTTGGGGCTGTGCAGCTCCTGCGTAAGGGTATTGACCCAATTTTATCCTTTTATACTTTTTTCCCCACCATTCCCAAACTTTTTTTTTTTTTCCCCCTGCCTGACCTGTTACTGCTCCATTATTCATAGAATCATAAATCAGAGGGGTTGGAAGGGATCTCTGAAGATCATCAAGTCCAACCCCCCCCGCTGCAGCAGGAACACCTGGGGCAGGTCACACAGGAACACATCCAGATGGGTCTTGAAGGAGACTCCACAGCCTCTCTGGGCAGCCTGTTCCAGGGCTCCCTCACCCTCACAGCAAAGAAGTTTCTCCTCATGTTGAGGTGGAACTTCCTGTGTTGTCACTTGGTGTCCTTTCCCCTCGTCCTGTCACAGGCACCACTGAACAGAGACTGGCCCATTCTTGACACCCCCCTGCAGATATTTATAGACATTCATCAGGTCCCCTCTCAGTCTTCTCTTCTCCAGACTGAACAGCCCCAGGTCTCTCAGCCTTTCCTCATATGACAGATGTTCCAGCCCCTTCATCATCCTTGTAGCCTGCATGGGACTCTTTCCAGTAAATCCCTGTCCCTCTGGAACTGGACAGCCCAGAACTGGACAAAGTCCTCCAGATGTGGTCTCCTCAGGGCAGAGCAGAGGGGGAGGAGAACATCCCTTGACCTGCTGGCCACACTGTTCTTGATGCACCTGTCGCGAGCCGGTACCGGGGGCTCCCGGCTGTCAGGATCCTTTTGCGACTGCCCCTCCCGATGTGGAGCGGTTTGTGAATGAGCCCGAGGGTCACACGCGGCGCTGCCTCTCACGGAGGAACGGCCACCGCGGGGCCGCATTTCGGGGGGGGAGTTAGAAAGCACCCCCACCCCACCACGCTCAGAAATTGCCTCTGAAGCCAAGGTTTGCTCCACAAACTGATCGGTTTATTAAGGGTTAACACAAACCGAGGGATGATGTTTAGGGACAATGCAAATGTGAATGGCTACCAGGGATATCAATATGTGTGTAGTGAGAAAGTGTCCTTTAGGGAGGCAATGCAAGAGGTCCTGAGCTTTTGAGGGAGAGGGTTAAGGACCAAAGTGAGGAGGCAGGAGGGAAGGAAACCCTACGCTGGTCCTTCTTAAGAGGTCGTGCTGTTTCCCCTCCAGCGGCAGCAACACGGGGAGGGGGCTCCGGCCCCGACCCCAGGGCTCGGGACCCCGGCACGCTCGGCGCTGAGGCTCAGGCTGGACCCGGGGCAGGCAGGCAGGCAGGGTCCCAGCACCAGTGTCCGCAGCAGGGGGGTGTCCCAGGCAGAAAGTGTCCGAACGGGCCTCAGGGAGGAGGGAAGGGCCCACCTGCTGCCCTCGCCCCTTTAATACCCCCTGACCCACCTGTCCAGTCAGTGTCACTGTCCAGAGCCAACGAGCGTCCATGAGCCCCACGTTAGGGCGGTGACTGCCAGGGGCACAGGGCGGCTTGTCGCCCATCCTTTCTGTCCCGGGCCACAGCTGTTGTTTTGGGTTCAGTTGTCCTTGAGAAGCAAGTCTGGTTTAGTTCGTTAGCTGGGGATAATCAGGAGAGGCCTTCGCTGGCTGAAAATGCATTTTGTTTAGACTGATGTGGGGAAGAAGAGTTTCCCACAGCACCCCAAGGCACCATTGGCTCTCTTGGCCAGGAGGGCACACTGCTGTCCCATGGATCACTTGTTGTCCACCAGGACCCCAAGGTCCTTCTCCATGGGGCTGCTTTCTAGCAGCTCAACCCCTAATCTATACTGGTGCACAGTGGTTTTTCTCCCTAGGTGCAGGACTCTACATTTATTCTTGTTGAACCTCATGAGGTTCCTCTTTGCCCAGCTCTCCAGTCTGTCTAGATCTCTACTGTAAGAAAAAAAAAAAAAAAAAAAAGACTTGAGAGCATCAGTTCAGGTTTGTGCTGTCCTGTGCTGAAACGTTGATTTTTCTCCTGCTTACACTCTTGGGGTTCTTTTCAGAGACCTAAACATACACCCCAAGGTTTGTCATACATAGTTATTTTCATTATGATAAGATTTTAGTACAGAGATCTCAGTGTTGTCATTAATTATTTTAATTATTTGCTAAATTTTGCTTTGCTAAACTGTTGTTCATCCTGCTATGTCCATTACCAGGAAGGAATGATAGAATCACAGAATTGTCAATATTGGAAAAGACCTTCAAGATCATCAAGTCCAACCATCCACCCTACAACCCCCAACCACTAAACCATCTCATGAAACACCACGTCTGCCCTTTTTTGAACACCTCCAGGGATGGTGCCTCCACCACCTCCCTGGGCAGCCTGTTCCAAGGCCTCATCACTCTTTCTGGGAAGAGATTTTCCCTCATATCCAGCCTGAACCTCCCCTGGTGCAGTTTGAGCCTGAACCTCCCCTGGTGCAGCTTGACCCCATTTCCTCTTGTCCTGTCACTGGTCACCAGGGAGAAGAGTCCAACACCCACCTCACCACAACCTCCTCTCAGGTAGTTGTGGAAAGCAATGAGGTCTCCCCTCAGCCTCCTCTTCTCCAGGCTGAACAGCCCCAGCTCCTTCAGCCTCTCCTCATCAGACCTGTTCTCCAGACCCCTCATCAGCCCAGTTGCCCTTCTCTGCCCCCTCTCCAGCACCTCCATGTCCTTCCTATCCTGTGGTGCCCAAACCTGCTCCCAGTGCCCAAGGTGCAGCCTCACCAAGGCCGAGGGGCAGGATCACCTTCCTGATGCTGCTGATCACACTGTTCCTGGTGCAGGCCAGGATGGTGTTGGCCTTCTTGGCCACCTGGGCACACACTGGCTCATGTTCAGCCCCTGATAATCAGCCAAGCTTTTACATTTTGGCTTCCTGGGTGTCACCTGAAGCCTAAATGTTGATGTCTGTCTATTCAGTTTTGATCCAGCACCTCCAATCAAGGTGGCTCCCTGGCATGAGTGGTGTTCTTGTATCAATTTTTGACAAGGCTATATTCCCCAAATAGTTTTTCCTGTGTTTTTTCATTCTGCTCTGGAGGCAGGTGGGTTCTTCCTCTTCTCACTCCAAACTTGCTCAGCATTCCTGTCCCTCCCCACTGCCTCCCTTCAGAACTAACACACTCACCATGTTTTTATTTTGACTCCACTTCTCGATTTTATGAGCCTCTTGAGATGAATAATTTCAGGAACCAGATGAATTCCTACACTGACATGTGTGACACAGCAGGTTCTACGTGGATGTAGAGTCAAAAACTGTCTGTAGTTCTTCCATGTTGGGATGAGGGGTAAAGCTATTGTGGCTCATTTTGGTATTTTGGGGGGTTGTTTTTTGTGTTGTGGGTGGTTGTTTTTTCCTTTGAAACAAAAATTTCAGAGCTTCCAAACCCCCTTGCTGTCTAACACTCCTCACCGCAGTGGGAGGCTGGTGCGGCTGGGTAAGGATTCCGAGATCAAGACCCAATAACAACAACCAAGCTGTTATTGAGCAGGCATTCTTTATTGCAGTGCTGGGCAGCACTGGGGATTCTCCACCATGAGTGCTCCAAGGAGTTAGTGAAACACCCTGACTAATATACACCAAAAACATGCATATTCAGTTCCATGTCAATGAGTTCCCAGAATTATTTTACATAGTGATTTTATTACCTGGAATTGGCTATCTTTGTACTTATGCCTGCTCGAGGGTCTCCTGTGGGGGTCTTTGTTGATTCTAGTCCTTTGTCGTCTTTGTCCTGTCTCTGTCCTGGTCCTGTCTCCAGTCTCCTACTGGTAGATTGCCCAGGTGGGTCAGAATCAACATGAGTGTTGTCTGTAGGCGTCACAGGTCTTAGAAGACTTGATGTTATCACAACCTACAGGATGCTTGGCATTGTTGACTGATAGTTTCACAAAGCTCCTTGTTTTAAAAGCAACCCTTAGTATAACAAATTCATTATTTTAGTAAACTTTTATTAGGCTATATTTCTATTGAATTTACTAACGAATATCCTATGATGTACACCTTGGCATTGCCTTTTCTGCCACTTCTTTATGTTCTACTTATTTCTTGGTATGTTTTCCGTTTTCTGCCCCATTTCCTGTTTGGACCCATAAAGAAGGTATCTCCCCAAGAGCTGTGGACTTCCTACAGCACAGAAGTGAACCCAGGAGCTGAGAGCCAGGCAGGTGCCTCCTCACAGCCCTGCAGGGCATGGTGGCTTCCTGGGGCTCTGGCTGTGAGGGGATGAACTTGGCTTTCAATAGTTCTTGGAGAAGACTTCCAGCTTTGACAACATCAGTGTGTCGTGGTTTGGGTTGAAGGGTTTGTTGGTAGCTGGGGAAGGGCCCCAGGGGTGGCTCAGTACGAAGCTGAGAATCTCCCCCTGCTCCAAAACCAGCCAAGGAACCATCAGAGGGACAATAGATGCACCTCTGCCATAAACATACGAAAGAATTGAGATAAGAGCTGAGCAGAGAGAGCACTTAAAGAAAAAGAACTGTGCTTGAGAGGCAGAGCGGTGCTGCTGGTTGGTGAGGAAGGTGAAGAAGGTGCCCGAGCAGAAGTTTCCCTGCAACCCATGGCGAGAGGGCAGCTGTCCCCCTGCCCTCATGGAGGAACGCGCTGGGACATTCCCTGAAGGCACCAGGAGGGGTGGACTTGGCCACTGGACTTGGATTTTGTGACCAGTGGACTCGGATTTGCTGCCAGTGGACTCGGATGCTGCAGCTGTGGAAGCCCCCGGGCCAGGGGAGGTGCCTGTTCCCCAAGCCCCCATGACTCTGTGGGCAGCGCTGGAGCAGCTCCAGGCCTGGTGGGAAGGACTCATGGAGGAGAGGTTGGTGGAGGACTCTGCCATGGGAGGGACCCCGTGGGGAAGCAGGGTAGGACTGTGAGGAATCCTTCTCCGTGAGGAGGAAGGAGCAGCAGGAACCACCAGCCTGTGAACTGACTCTAAACCCCATCCCCATCCCCCTGTGCTGCTGGGGGGAAGGAGGGAGAGAAATGGGGAACAAAGTGATTTGGGCCAGGAAGAAGGGAGGGGTGGGGTAAGATATGCAAGCACTGCCCTTTGTGTTGTCTGTGTCCTGTGTGTGTTTGATTAGTGTGAAATTAAATTGTTATGTTTTCCCCAAGTTGAGTCTGTTTTGCTCTGGACCTTAATCGGTGAAGAACCCTCCTTGTCCTTGCCTGGACCCATGAGCTTCTCATTGGGTTTGTCCTCCCCATCCCAGAGTGTGTATGAGAGTTGAGTGGCCACGGGGCTGGTTCTTTGTTGCTGTGTTGGGCCCAAGCCACACACTCTGTGGATGGATCATGGAATGCTTAAGATCCAGTCATTGCTTTTTAATGTGGGTGAGATAAGGGTGCTCTGAAGGATCTCACCTGACGTTAGCTTCTCCCCTCTTAGTGCGATCCCATGTATTTGGGGCTTGGAAAGGGACAGAGCTGTTCCTGACAGCCTGCGGAAAGGAAATACCAGAAGAGCCTTTGGAAGAGGTTGGCAACACAAGCCTCTCCCACGGGGAGCTGGGTGAGGCAGGAGCCCAACCGCAGCACCGGGACCCCAGGTAGGAAGATATTCAGGGCTGAGCTTCCATGCTCTCCACAAAACCATTTATCTTTTCACGGTTTGTCAAATCCATTGTGGGTTTTTTTGTTTGTTTTTGTTTTGTTTTTGGTTTTTTTCGGTTTTGTGTTGTTGGGGTTTTTTTCTTACACAAATTCTTTTGTTTCTGTTTGGTGGATGGTGTAAGAAACTGAAGCAGGACCTTTGTTAAAGGTGTTGCAGTATTAGATGAAGAAACCAAGCAAAGAAGGATGGAGAGATTTTTTTTTTTTTTTTTTTTTCCCCCATCTTGCACAGTAAGTAGAAAATAATCAGTGACTGAGCATTGGCTGAGCAGTTTTAACCAACTGCTGTACTAACTGCAGTCATTACCATGAGAAATAACTGAAAGTGGTTAAACTCTGCCATCACTTGTGGTGCAGAGGACACTGTTTAGTGGTGAGCATCAACCACCACATCCTCAAGCACTGGGCATTGACTTGGAACACAGGAGCAAGTCATGTGGATCTCTACCTGTGTCATCTCAGGGGCTTCTGATGGTTCTGTGTGTTCAGCATCTCATCTGCCTGCTGCTGTGGAGTGATGTGGTGGAACTGAATCACCAGAGTAGGAGTCTTGAGAGCTTCAGTCACTCCTTCCCTGGTGTTCCTAAAATAGCTGAGAATGTCACTGGTGAATGTGGTGACAGGACCCGCTTCTGATGCAGCCCAGTTGTTTCACAGAATCATGGGATGGTTTGGGTGGGAAGGGACCTTCAAGATCATCCAGTCCCACCCCTGCATGGGCAGGGACACCTCCCACCAGCCCAGGCTGCTCCAAGCCCCATCCAACCTGCCCTTCAACACTGCCAGGGATGGGGCAGCCAGAGCTTCCCTGGGCAGCCTGGGCCAGGGTCTCCCCACCCTCACGAGGAGGAATTCCCTCCTGGTATCTAACCTAAATCTCTCCTCTTTCAGTTTTAATCCATCCCTCTCATCCCATCCCTCCCTGCCCTTGTCCAAAGTCCCTCCCCAGCTTTCCTGGAGCACCTTCAGGCACTGGAGGGTGCTCTGAGGTCTCCCTGGAGCCTTCTCCTCAAGTTTCCTCTTTGTCCCAGCATGAAGTTGGAGAGAGAAGGTGTTTTGTGTGGTGCACATGTGGGATAAAGCACTTAAGGCACATGCTGCCCCGGGGAAGGCAGGTGAGCTTGTGATAGCCCTGCTTCTGGTGGGGAAGAGCTGCAGCATTGCTCATCTTCCTCTTCCTGGGACAAAAGGCAACCTGCTTGTAAAGGTTGGGCTGAAACTGGTTCCTCAATGATGAAAGAAGCTCCTTTTAAGTACCAAGACACCTGAAGCAGCTCTGGAGGGGGGTGCTCTGCACCACGGGCAGTGGTCAGGAGAGGGAGGGAGGACCCTGTAGTGATGGCTGCAGCCCCTGTTGCTGGGGAAACACAGCTGGCTGCTCTGGACTATCTGGCATTTTCTAAAGCCATGGCTTTGTGCCTGGCAATCTTGTTCTGTCTAGTGCTGATGGGAAATTGCAGGAAAACAAGTCACAGGAGCCAGATCACTGCAATTTACGAGAGTGTTGCATCCTGCACTGAGTGAGATGGACAAAAGTGTTCCCAGAGAATTCTATTTTGACCAGGAATCCAGGAATGCATCTAAACTACAAATGTTAAATTGCCTCTACTTCTGCCCATCTAATGTCCTCTTCATTTGCTTGGAGTCTACTTAGCTAATGAATTCATGCCAAGTTATACCAAATTATAATGCTGTGCAGCTTACTGAGAACCTTTGGATGTGCTAACACTTCAGTAACAGTGTTCTGCTTCACCTCCCAGGGTTCTGTTGTGTTCCTTGATTTCTTTGAGGTTTCTTTGATATGTGCTTTCTTGGGAATTATCAGAGCAGAAATGCATGCTTTTAGAAACTAATTATTGAAATAATCAGTGCAGTCATAGAATCATAGAATGGTTTGGGTTGGAAAGGACCTTAAAGATCATCTAGATCCAACCCCCCTGCATGGGCAGGGACACCTCCCACCAGCCCAGGTTGCTCCAAGCCCCATCCAACCTGCCCTTCAACACTGCCAGGGATGGGGCAGCCACAGCTTCCCTGGGCAACCTGGGCCAGGGTCTCCCCACCATCACAGGGAAGAACTCCCTCTTGGTATTTAACCTAAATCTCTCCTCTTTCAGTTTTAATCCATCCCTCTCATCCCATCCCTCCCTGCCCTTGTCTAAAGTCCCTCCCCAGCTTTCCTGGAGCACCTTCAGGCACTGGAAGGTGCTCTAAGGTCTCCCTGGAGCCTTCTCTTCTCCAGGCTGAGCACCCCCAACTCCCTCAGCCTGTCCTCATAAGAGAGCTGCTCCAGCCCTCAGGTCATTTTCGTGGCCTCCTCTGAACACGTTCCAACAGGTCCACATCCTTCTTGTGTTGGGGGCTCCAGAGCTGGACACAGTGCTCCAGGTGAGGTCTCACCAGGGCAGAGTAGAGGGGCAGAATCACCTCTTTCCATTTGCTGGCCACACTTGTTGTGATACAGCCCAGGATGGGGCTGGCCTTCTGGGCTGCAATTGCACATTGGTGGCTCATGTCCAGCTTTTCGTCCATGAGTTCTCAGTCATGTTCATGCTGTCCACAGTCACACAGGGCACAGGCAGCAGCTAAAGTGACTTAATTTTTATTTGCACGCTCAATGTGCGTTAACAAATCTAACAGACAAGGTAGCATTACATCAGTAGATTAGCTCATAGCATTATGCAGTTTCACACGTCGAGTTAAGGTTTTTTTGCCTTTTTTTGTTATTTTTTTTCTTTTTTTCACACAAAGTTGTAACTGTCCAAGTTAATTTTTACAATAGAAGACACAAGGTAAAGAATAACCACACCTGGGAGTTACTCACTACGGTGAGTCTGCTGTCACTTACTGTCTGTTTTACGTTTTAAAAAATATATATCTGCACATCTTCAGTTTCCTATTATTCCACAAGAGTGTTGGTGCTGCTCCCATCTGCCCGACAGCCTAAGTCTATTTACCCTGAGCATGTTTCCTTGACAACAAGTTAATATTTCCTTTTCAACCAAAGGAATCTGAAGGAGATCATCCGTGCTGGAGCATGCTTTTTACACCAAAGGGAAAAAAGGAACTTTTGTTGTTGTTAGTGCTTCCTGTTCAGATGTTTGGAGTGGTGTTGGAAAGCATGTTCCCAGGAAAAGTTGTGACAGTTGCTGAACTTCAGCAACACACAATTGCTTAGTGCAAAAACTTGGAGTGAAATAGATCTAAACCAATTTCCAAGGGAGGACTTGTTCTCTGGCTTGTGGCTCTGAGCCACGAATAGAGCATGAGCTAGAAACCCAAAGACAAAGATAAAATCTACTCTGACCTCAGGCAGAAGTCCTCCTCATCAGGGTTGATAAAGCAGGAACAAAGTCCATGCTTGTGTCTGCCATGCCAGGCTGAGAGGTAGAGCTTCAGCTTCAGTATGACTTCTGTTGCTAAAAAGACACTGCCTGGAAGGAAGTTTCAGTGAGTGAGAAAATTCAGCTTTCCAAAAATAAATTCTTAGGAAGAGATGCCAAAATATCACCAACTAATGAAGTGCTGAGGGTTTGTGCAAAGAGCCATCCCAGCAGCTGCTGCTTGACATGGTGGCTGGAGAGGAAACCCAGTAGGACTTGCTCAGTTATTCTACTTCCATTAGTACAAAGGTGGAAAGGACCATTATCCCAACAGGGCTCTACAACTCAGTAGTCAAGCCCTGTAAGTAGTTAAATGATCTTAACTTTTTAAAATTAAAACACATAATTTACATTACACAGGGCACAGAACAGACTGGCTGCCCAGAACCAACTAAATGTTTACTGAAAATCTGTGGTCTTCTACGTGCCTCTGTGTCAGCTCACATCTGTTTCACATTTCCATTGGAGACTTCAAAGAGAATTTTAATTTCTACAGCCTGTTGTCACTATTACCACTCAGTTGACCAACAACATTCACAATAAATTATTTGCTGCCAGTTCTCATCCCTATATCTTCCCTGGCTTGAATGTAGCAAGAAGCCAAATGGAGTTACCTGCCAGGATTCTGTTGCCTGCACAAAACCTCTTCTCAGGCTGGTGTGTTACCCTGAGAGCTACTTCCCAACTTGTAGTTGTGGGATGTGACTCTATGAACTTCTGATCAAAACTCCTGACTAGTTATGGTTAACAGCCTCAAGTTCTACAGATTGCACTTGGCAAGTAACAGTTTTACACTTCAGAGGGGATGGGAAGCACAGCCTAAGTCTCAGGAGTCATTCACAGTGTAAGAACTAACTCAAGCTGCCTTGAAACTGAAAATTAACTTCTGGAAGAGCCCGACACACTTTGTACCAACAGGCTTTGCCCTGTGATCACTCCTTTTTTTGAGAGCCAGCTCTCAGGTGACTACAAGATCACATATAATGCACATTATCTTAAGTATGAATGAAGCTTTGTAATTTTTTCACTCAAAACCTCTTCCACCAAGATACTTCCCTACCTCATCTACAGTTCACGATGATCACAGAACTTACCAATCACTGTAGAATTTCACATTTAATATTTAAAAGAATCACAGAATCAGAGAATGTTGGGGGTTGGAAGGGACATCCAAAGATCATCAAGTCCAACCCCCCTGCCAGAGGAGGACTCAATCTAGGGCAGATCACTCAGAAAGGCATCCAGACAGGTCTTGAAAGTGTCCAGAGAAGGAGACTCTGCAACCTCTCTGGGCAGCCTGTCCCAGGGCTCCATCACCCTCACAGGAAAGAAGTTCTTCCTCATGTTGAGGTGGAACTTCCTGTGCTCCAGTTGGAATCCATTGCCCCTCATCCTATCACAGGGCATAAGAGACAAGAGGTTGTCCCTGCCTAATCAGCAAGAGTTTCTTTACTAAACAGTGACATGTCAGGTTTTGGCTGTTTTTTTGGGCCCTAGATGCACAGGCAGGGTTAAATAAAATGAAACAGTTTCCCCAGTTCTGGTAGTCTGGGAGATCCTGCCTGTGCCCAGTGTAATGTGGCAAAAGCAACGTGATCAAATTGTTGGAGTTTGAATTTTAGATGCAAACCTTTAATGTTGAAGCCTTACAGCTCAACAAGTCCATCACAACAGCAAGTATTTCAGTACCTGACAACAGAATTCTCTTTTCTCTGAAGGAAAGTGCCAGTTTTCCCTGTATTTTCCTTTTGTGCTAGTGCAGAATTCTAAACCACCTTTCAATGGCAATGCAGTTGGTACTCCCAAACCAGTAAAGAACAGAACTGCAAGAACCAATGAGCAGGCAAACTAACAAGAAACTAGAGGTTAAACAGCAGAATTCAGAAACTTTGGGAGAAGCCTAAGAAACACAGGCCCATCTTGGTGAATACCAGCAAAGACAGTTCGGCACAAACACAACTTCCATAGTGACAGATAATTGTATTAAAACCTGCAACTTGATATTGGTAGTTATACTAATTTCAGTTTGTATTAGGCATGCAATAGCGTGATTACACTGTTATATATATTCGTGGTATCTTTTTTTTAATTCCATTTAATGCTTTTTAGAATTTCAGTGCCCTGCAAAAAAATCACATCACTAGAGAACCAATCAACTGCTGCTTCTTACGAAAGGTTAGATCTACAGCTAAAACAAGGCTGAAGTCTGGTCTATGAGTTGGCTGTGGCTGCTGCACCCCCTGCTAATATTCACTCAGGCTGTGCCATTTGGCAACAGGTTTCCTCGGGCTGTCACACACCTCCCTCCAGTGCTCCACCCCCGCCGCTGTCACGCTGTGCGCGCCCAGGATCAGCCGCCCCACCACCTCGTTCTTTGTGGTCCGGTCGAAATCAATCACCAGGAACTCGATGCTGATGTCAGGCAGAAGATCCACTGGGATATCGTAAATGAAGGATTCATTGAAGACAGGGTTCAAAGTGCACTTCTTCACATGAGTCTTCTTTTTGGCGATGCGCTTTCTGCCGTAGTAAACATTCACCTTCACGTAGGGATCTGCTGGAGAAGAGAAAGACACTAATAACACAGCCCGGGAACTGCCTCTGGAAGTCACGGAGGGGGTTCAGCTTGTTGAACTGAAGCCAGTTCCAGTAACTGCTGTGACTGCAAGCTGCTCCTTCCAGCTCTCTAGGCTGGGGCACTGCTGGCCTGCTTCCTCAGACAAGCAGCCAGCTGACCTGGGCAGGCTGAGTTCTTTATGAGTTCCAAAACTGCACAGGGGCTGGGGGGAAGCTCATTGCATGTAAATTGCTGTAATTATTCCTAGAAATACCAATCAGAAAGCTTCATGGTGAGTTCAGTGCCCAACCACCCAAAACAGTGTGGTGGGGGGTTTGAAGGGACATGTGGAGCTCATCTACTCCAACCCCCTGCTAGGGCAGGATCCCCTACAGTAGATCCCACAGGAACACACCCCGATGGCTTTGGAATGTGTCCAGAGAAGGAGACTCCACAGCCTCCCTGGGCAGCCTGTCCCAGGGCTCTGTCACCCTCACAGGAAAGAAGTTTCTCCTTCTGTTTAACTTGACCCTCCTGTGCTCCAGCTTGTGCCCATTGTCCCTGGTCCTGCCACTGGGCACTGCTGAGAAGAGTCTGATCCCATCCTCCTGACACCCCCTGGAGATATTGATCAGCACTGATGAGACCCCCCCTCAGTCTCCTCTCCAGCTAAACAGCCCCAGCTCTCCCAGCCTTTCCTCAGTGGGTAGTCTCAAAATTTCACTTCTCCCTGTCACCTATAACAATAAATATTTTTACCCTGTTTCAGGAAATAGCCCAACAAAGTGTCAAAAGGGTTTTAATAATTTATGTGGATGTTTGTTTAGGATTAAAATGAAGATACAAGGCACACAGGGCTGCTTTTTTCCACGTAACACAAGTTTTGAAGCTGGAATTTACATGCCCATTTTCACTTTTTTTATGGAACTGGAAGGATGATCATAATACAAAATCACATAAAGAAATTTTGTTCATCTTGCCAGATTCAGCAGGCAGAAGAACAGTTACTGAAAAATGGATCCTGTAATTGCAGCCCACACATGGAGAGCTTTTTTTAAAAAAAAAATTTAAGGCCTACAATAGAGAATTAAGCCTATTCTGCATCCTGCTTGAGCTGTAAAGGAGAAAGCTGCAAAAACAGGGCTAAATTTGCTATCAGACTGGCTATTCTTGAATCTCAAGTTGATTCCAACTGTTTTCCCATAATCCTGAAGGAAACTTTGCTAAGGGGATGGAGGAGTCTGAGAATCCGTGACTGTGAACTAGGAAGCAGAACAGCTGCTCTTCTCTTCAAAGAGTGGAACAACAAATCCAGCCAAAACAACAACAAAACCCCACAACTGTTTCCAATGTCATATGAATTCACTCCTCTCTATTCTGAGTTTATTCCTCCTCTTTCTTCCATTAGCTCTCTTTTACCCTCTTCTCCCAGAGGCAGGGTTTGAGGGAGACACAGCAGCTGTGGAAAAAGTGCTGCTCAGGGCAACGCTGGGAGGCAGCAGTGTGAGGCCCCAAGCTGCACAGCCTGGCCAAAGCAACAGGGAGAGCTGCTGAATTTGGCAAATTCTGTCTTCAGAAACAAACCAGGGGATGCCAGAAAGATGCAACTGCTGGTCTGGCAGTAGGAAGGTCTTGGTCTAGTTTGTAGAACTGTTCGTGAGTGATGGATGACTTGTAGTGATCCACCCCCCTCAGAAAGAGTTTGAAGGAAAGTGAGCAAACAAAGAAAAACTTCATGTTAGACAGGAAAAAAGATCTGAAAGTGAACTTGGGAGATTTTTTTTCCTATGCATTTAGAGCTGGAGAAAATAGCTTCTACCTGAGAGGCCAGTGATATCCATCTTTGGCAAATGTCTGGCTTTCAGCACCACAACAGTCATTCTCTGTGCCACGGGCTGGTACGACAAGGAGACCTGAAGCTCCCCTCTGCTGATGCATTTCTGTGAAAAGGAAACAGAAAAATCTTATAAAATGGTCATATGAGCAAATGTTGGTCACCAGAATTTCCTTTCCCTGTGTTAAATCCCTAAGAAGTCAGAAAATGAGACACAGACCATTTAAAATGCCTCACTCAGGCAGCAGGAGCCTCGGGGAGAGGGAGCACAAGATCATTCTACAGGCTTCACCCCACACCTGCTGCAGCACCACGACAGCCTCTTCACTCAAATCCTGGGCTTCCATGAGGGCAAACCTGGTGGGCACCTCGTGAGAGACAAGCAGCTGGGGCAGCCTTTTGAGGTCTGCTACTGGAGGTGTCTGGGTCTTGAAGGTAAGTTTCATTGACTTCTGGTGGAGCTCAAATGGCTGAGCACCTCAAGTTCCCCAGGTGGGCTGTGACAGCTTTACCATCAGTCTAGTCTGCAAAGGTGCAGGATGAAGATAAAAGAAGATAAAAAACCAGATCTACCCAGTTAGACTTGCAGTATATCCTTTAGAAGAGTAACATGATACTAAGATAATTAGTTTTGATTTCCAGATGGTGTTCATTAACTCTCATTGAGATGGCACTAATTTAGATGAAGTTCATTTGCTATCAGGGCAAGCTTGTTAGCAATGGGTGTAAGATGGCAGAGATGGCAGAGCCACAGAGCAGCTCCCTGTCCCTCCTGTCCCATCAGCATCTGGTCCTGCTCACCTAGCAGAGAAAAGGGGAGCTGGGAGGTCCCCAAGGAAGGAATTTTTCTCACTTCAAGCCAGTGAAACACTACAGTAAATGTCAGACTAAATGCTCTGGTGATCACCCAAGAGGTGAAGCTGGTCTTTAAACTGCTCTTAATCAGCATGGCAGGAAAACATTGTGCACATCAACTCCGACAGGGAAGATGTACCATGTTGGTGGTTTATTTTTGTTTCAGCAGTTTCTGTGTGCTGAAGACAAGTTTTCCAAACACAAGGATCAAAGGCTCATGCAGAATTAGGGGAACAGAACAAATAGAGAAACAAGTTCCTGGCCCCCTGGCTACACCAGTGTGATTGTTGGGGCAGGGTGTGTTTGTTGTCAGAGTTTTGGGGTTCTTTTGGCTGATGGAATTTAATGCAGTTCCATCAAAGTAATTTGTATTCTTAGATCATCTGTTAGAAATTGTTGGGAATGCACATGAGGATGGGATGTATACCTTTGCTGGGTTGGATCAGTGCAATAATTAATCTGTACTCCAGATTCTGAAACTTACTGACCATGGAAACTTTGCTCAGGAGCAGCTGTTTGACACTGTGGAACGACGCAGAGTGCACACCTGGCACCAGGGTACATCTAGTTTTGATTACTAAGAAATGTTAAATAAATTGCACCTTGATTAAATCTATTTTTATTTAGTGTGAGCTTTTCCCTCTATTTTTCATCTATTACCTCTAAGAGATGCAGTCAGACATGAATACTGTGGAATGAACCTACACCAGCCACAACGTAAAGCATCCAAACAACTTCAGACAAGCAAAGTAATTCCCAGAGCTCTGGTTTTGTTTGGATTGTTTTGGTTTGTTTTGAGTCCTTGACATAGGTTCTCCTTTAAATAACTTAATGGAAAAAAAAAAAAAAAGTTAAATGCCCTGTATAGTAGAAAAAAATGTTTCCAGTCCTGCCACTCTGGGATGTGATGAAGCCGTTTATAGAATGCAGTGATGACTTTCAAATGTCAAGGCAATAAAAAGTCTTTTCCTATTGAACCTGGAGGGTGGGTGCAAAAATAAACTGGACAAGAAAATAAAGATCTGCAGTACCACCTCACCCTATCACCTGAGCACAGATTTTCTGAGGACAGAAGACCTACCTGCCCCATAGTAAGCCTTAATACCCCATCTGGACTGCTTATCTTCCAGCACTGCGCACTGAGACGGGGATTCATTTCACCTACATTTTAATGTCTACACTTGACAAAACCACCTTAGACACATTTTGTTCTCGAGTGAGAAAATAACAGTGTCATCTAGGGTGGGATTAATCTGAGCTCACTGAGACTCTGCTCCAGGACAGGTGGAACCATGTCAGACTGCTGGCTACATTGATTGTCCCCACTACCTCAAAGCTCAGACATGGATCAGCACAAGCGCCGGTGTCTGAAGTGGGCAGAGTCAGATTTGTCTTTGCAGGTGAATGTCCCATGATCCCAGCAGCTCTTTTCCAAGGAAATGGGGACTCAGCCTTTTTTCTTGGCATTATCAATAATAACATTCATTATTTCTATGCCTAAATAGTGACCAGGCCTTATCAAACCACCATAAGCACAAAGCAGAGAACCACCAAATTGAAATAATACTATATAACATGTATCTGTGGGAAAATGGGTTTCCTGGCCAAGGATTTCCAATATTCCTGCTCATTAGATGACAGAGGCTCCCAAATCAAAAGAACTGGGATCAACTAAAATGCGAGGAATCTTGTGTCACACTACATAAAGCGACTTACCTGTATGTTCCTTTTGAGGATCTCCCTGGTCAGCTGAACTTTCCCAGTGCTTGGATCCACCCCTGCAAGGGGCACCATGACCTCTCCAATGACATCATCTCGAGAAAAACGATCGAAGCTCAACACAAGGAAGTGAAGCACCAAATCCTGGAGCTGGCTGTACGGGATCCCGTAGAAGGTGAAGGTTTCATCAAAGACTGGGTCTAGTGTCTTGCGAAGTACACGAGTCTTCACTCGATGCCTTTTATCTGGAAGAATTGTCATCTTGATATAAGGGTCAGAGCTCTGAGTGTGCTCATCCATCACTGGCAGCCCGTGAGCCTCCTGAATGGTAACTACCAGTGCTTTTTTAGGGAAGTTGTAGTCCACTGAGAAAGTCAGTTCACCCAACATGACATCATCCCCTGGAGAAGAGGGGGAAGAGGTTTTACTTCCTCCTGGAGTGAGGCTTTGATCTGGACTTAGTTCATCTCCATAATTTACTTTGATTGGGAGCTGGTCAATGCAGGGAGCTGCATTTGGCCCATCTGGAGCCTTATCAGAGCCTATTAAACCAGATTCAGCAGCATCCACCAAGAGGTTTCCCCTTCCAGGCTCCTTAGGAGAACCATTCTTGTCTCTCCGGATTCGGTTGATTTTTTTCTTGTTACTCAAGGTCTCCGGGTAGATGCTGATGCCTTTCAACATGTGGATGAATTTATATGGTGGGGTTTTGTGCTTCTTTTCTGCTTGCTGGTGACAGCATGTCCACACAAAAACTGTTACTGAGACAGAAACCACCAGGACGGTAGCACCGATGAGGCCTGCCACAACTGGAGAGACATCTGTGGAGAAGACAAAGCAGTCAGGAAGGAGCTTGGTCCTCAGCGGTGGCCAAGCACATCTGGATGGAGATCTATATGGTACTACTGTGTTGCTCTTAATTCAATGATCCTGGTATCAAAGCTTAAAATTACTTCCTTTACTTTATATTTTCCCACGTGGGGAGCATTTTATGCTCCCAAGGAACACTTGGACTGTGTTTCACATGCTACAGATCTCAAATGGTTGAATGCCTTATCTGGCCAAATCAAGCTCCTGCTTTCTAGTAATAGGTGCAAGTTACACCAGGGGAGATTCCATTTGGACTCAGAAGAAATTTTTTCACTGTGAGAACAGAGTCAGGATCTTTTCCATTTTGTTTAGACTTATGTGGGGAAGAAGAAGAACCATTTCCCACATCCAGCAACAGGACAAGGGACTTAAACTGGAACACAGGAAGTTCCAGCTGAACATGAAGAAAAACTTCTCTATGGCGAGGGTGACAGACCTCTGCGACAGGCTGCCCAGGGGTGCTGTGAAGTCTCCTTTGGAGACATTCAAGACCTGTGGGTTGTGCTCCAGATGACAGTGCTTTGGCAGGGGGCTTGGACTAGATGACGTCTGGAGGTCCCGTCCAAATCGGATGATTCTCTAACAGTTAGACTTTGGAATAATCTCCAAAGGGAAGTGGTGGATTCCCCTACATTGGACTGTTTCCAGTCTCAGCTTGACAAGGTGCTGAGCCATCTCGTTTAAACTATGTTATTACCTAGAAAGGTTGGAGCAGATGATCCTTGAGGTCCCTTCCAACCTGGTGTTCTAGGATTCTATGATTACCAGCACCTGGTGAGACCTCACTGGAGGTGTGTTCAGTTCTGGGCTCCCCAGTTCCAGAGGGACAGGGATCTACTTGAGAGAGTCCAACAGAGACTACAAGGATGATGAAAGGACTGGAACACCTGCCTCACGAGGAAAGGCTGAGAGACCTGGGGTTGTTTAGTCTGGAAAGAAGACTGAGAAAGGATCTAATTAATGTCTATAAATATATGAGGGCTTCAAGAAGGCAGGGACAACCTCTTGTCTCTTATGCCCTGTGATAGGATGAGGGGCAATGGATTCCAACTGGAGCCCAGGAAGTTCCACCTCAACATTAGGAAGAACTTCTTTTCTGTGAGGGTGACAGAGCCCTGGGACAGGCTGCCCAGAGAGTTTGTGGAGTCTCCTCTGGAGACTTTCAAGACCCATCTGGATGACTTTCTGAGTGACCTGCCCTAGACTTGGTCCTGCTCTGGCAGGGGAGTTGGACTTGATGTTCTTCAGAGGACCCTTCCAACCCCCAACATTCTGTGATTCCACAGGAATACAGCTTCTTGATTTGCTGGAAGCTTTCTGGTTTTGTCAGGCTTGAGGTGGGGCTTTTTTTTTGGTTGTTTTTATGCCCTGTTCAGAAAAATGACACAATTGTATTTTAACAACAGGAAGGGAGTAATAAATATGGCCATAACCCTGAATCTGGAATTAATACTTCATTAAGAAATGGGTAAAAAATCATTTTGGCCTGAAATGGTTGATTGTTTTGTCCTAGCCCCTCATGGCAGGCACAAGGTCAACAATTTACACATTTCAGGTGGAAACGCAGTGTCCAAAAGCAAGGCACAGAAAATCCTGTATTTGGATTTAGGGATTATTTGATATTTTCTATAGTTTGTGTCAACTCTGTTCATCAGGAATCATAATAAAAAAGTGTCATGTTCATTTTTAGCAGCCATGCTGGTTATTTTCTATATATAATGGTTGAGTTTGGAGAGGCATTACCAGGACACAGAAAGAAACCAGTAGTGTTGAGCCCTCCAGTACGTTATATTGACATCCAGAGGCAATTCCAGTCAACGGCCACCAGGATGATGAAAAAAGTTGGAGTTGATGGAGAATGGAGGGCAGAAGGAAGATGAGGACAGACAGGAAGAGCGGGGTTTGCTCAGTCTTAAAAGGAAAGGAAAAGGGAGAGACTGTTTTGCTGCCTTCAGTTTCTTGGTGGGAGGTAGAGCCAGGCTCTTCTTTTAATTTATTATTGTATTATTGGTTTCATCATCATTAAAGTTTTCTAAAATTTTAAATCCATCCAGAGGGATCTGGACAAGCTGGAGAAGTGGGCCCAGGTGAACCTCATGAGGTTTAACAATGCCAAGTGCAGGGTCTTGCACCTGGGCCAGAGGCAACCAGAGAGATCAATACAGGCTGGGGAAGGACACACTTGAGAGCAGCCCTGTGGAAACAGACCTGGGGGCACTAGTGGATCAAAAGCTGGACATGAGCCACCAATGTGCAATTGCAGCCCAGAAGGCCAGCCCCATCCTGGGCTGTATCACAACAAGTGTGGCCAGCAGATGGAAAGAGGTGATTCTGCCCCCCTACTCTGCCCTGGTGAGACCTCACCTGGAGCACTGTGTCCAGCTCTGGAGCCCCCAGGAAGGATGTGGACCTGTTGGAACGTGTTCAGAGGAGGCCACGAAAATGACCTGAGGGCTGGAGCACCTCTCTTATGAGGACAGGCTGAGGGAGTTGGGGGTGTTCAGCCTGGAGAAAAGAAGGCTCCAGGAAGACCTTTAGAGCACCTTCCAGTGCCTGAAGGTGCTCCAGGAAAGATGGGGAAGGACTTTGGACAAGGGGGTTTTTTTTGGACAAGGACAAGGGGGAATGGTTTTAAACTGGAAGAGGGAGATTTAGGTTGGACACAAGGAGGAAATTCTTTGTTGTGAGGGTGGTGAAACCCTGGCCCAGGTTGCCCAGGGAAGCTGTGGCTGCCCCATCCCTGGCAGTGTTGAAGGGCAGGTTGGATGGGGCTTGGAGGAACCTGGTCTGGTGGGACGTGTCCCTGCCCATGCAGGGGAGTTGGAACTCAATGATCTTTAAGGTCCCTTCCAAATGAAACCATTTTATGATTCTATGATTTTTTTTCCCCTTAAGCAAATAACCCAAAAAGCCCAGTAGCCCTACATCTCCTTCTTTAAATTCTGTAGCTGCTTCCATACTAAAAGGGAAAACCAGAAATCGTCATGACTATCATGGCTATAGCTAAACAGAACAACTAGTAAAAAGGTAAACTTGTCTGATTTTCCTATCTTCATTCTGTACCACAACCAGGATAAAATAATCTTCCAATCTCATAACTGAAGCTAGAGAGACCAACTTGATTTTATATTTTCTCTGTTTTTTCCACATTACTACTTATTGAGGAGACAAGCCAGAAGACAAGGCTGCCAGGCTGCAATCTGAGTGTCTGGTAGGCTGGGGGAAAAGTGGAATTTTCAAAAGAATCCATCTCCTTTTTGTAAATATAGCAAAATCACTTCTGGTTAGACAGAAAGCTTCACATACTGGAACTGCGAGTCTCTTGCAATGGTGACCGACTTCACAGATAAACCTGCCCCACTGCAAGTACAGCCTTCAATGGAATTAACTACAGCAAGAAGTATTCATAATATTAACCAGAAAGACCCCAAACCCAACTTTATTTTGTTATTTAATGTTCCCTCTAACAGCTCATTGGAATACAACTCAGCCTTAACCTGGTATTACAAGCTTCAGTGGATATGCAAAAGTAGGACAAATGCAGAAACTCCTTATTCTGATGTCTTGTGTGTTTTGGTTCTGTTGTGTCTTCACAGAATCTGCTCTTGTACCTTCATTTCCTGCAGATCTGATGGGACAATTTTAGTAGCAACCAGCAGCCACACCAGACAGCATCAAGTTAATCTGTGTGTCCTCTCTTCCATCAAATTTTCTTAATCCTTAAACTTGGCTTCCATAATGTTGTGTAGCAGAGTTCCTCAGCTTAATTAAGCAGCAGGAGAAATCCAGGGCTTATATTTAGAGCCCACCCCAACTCCTGTCATTCAACACCTGCTCTGGCATTAGAAAAAGAAGGGAGTGATGGTTCCCTGTTCTGTGCTCTGACACCCCTCCTCTCCTGGATGGAAACTCCCTACTTAGATAATCATTCAATATGTTCATTAGTCCTGTCTCCATAATTCCTTACAGTTGAAAATTACTCTGATGTGAAGCTGCCTAAAACCAACTTCGGTTCAGGTCTGGCAACATTCAGGGCACTTGGCTGTGCATAATATCCATTTTAAAGGGCAGTGCAGCCTCTTTCCTCTCTCAAAAAGAGCAGAACTGGGCTTTTTTATTCAAACTTTATAAAAGAAATCTTTGTTCTGATGTGGTGCTAAGATCCAGCTGAAACACAACCACCTTTTTGGGATATGGAATTATTTTTCAGTTAATGAAAACTCATTAAAAACTTCCTCTTAAAACTGATGTTAGCGAATTATACCCTAACAGTGGCCAATGGTTACATTATCACAGCATGTGGCTCGTGGATTCCAGGAAACATAATGTAAAAGGTAAGTAGATACATGGTACATTAGATAAATGATCTAGTATGGAGAATTGTTATTAAGTACTTCAGTATTTAAAAGGAAATACAGTAGCTGTGCTTTAACTATAGATCCTTAAGGTCTGAGGGGAAGGTCAGTCAGTTGCTGGAGGACAGAAAGAGGCATTAGTTGGAATCATCAGGACTGGAAAAACCCCACACCAGGTACCAGCCCTGGTCACCCACTGGGCTACAGGAATAAAATACCTTAAAAATTCCCGAGTAACAACTCAGAATTATTTCACCGGCGCCCCAGGGAGCCGTGCCGGGCCCATGCGCAGGCTGGACCACAGCCACAGCGGCAGGGCTGGGCCCCCTCCCCTCTGAGGCTGCCTCCAGGGCGCCGGCAGCCCCGGCACGGTCGGGCGGCCGTGCCCCCCCCCCCGCCCGCGCCTCCCCCGCCGCCGCTCCCCCCGCTCGGGGGCCCGCGCCCCGCAGGCCCCGCTACCGCCTGCCAGGCCGCCCGGCCAGGCCCCGCCTCGTCGAGCCGCCGGTGCCGGTGCCGCAGCTGCCCCGGCCCCCGGGGAGGCGCGAACAAAGGCCGGGCGCGGCGCGGCCCGGCACAGACATCACGTCATGCGGCGGGGCCGCCGGCCGGGCCGCGCACCTGCTCCCTGCGGGCCCGGGCTCCGCCGACGGCGGCCGAGCCGGACCCTTCTCCCGCGGTGGCTCCGGGGGAGAGAGCTGGCACCGCCCCAGCTGCGGGCGGCGAGTGCCGGCCGGGGGAGGGCAACCGGCCCTCGGGGGCGGACGGTGCCGGCGCGGCTCGTCTCGCCTCCGCGCGGCGAGCGGGGCCGATGGCGGGGCGCGGGGCCTCGCCTGGACGCTCCCGGGGCGGAGGAAGGGGCTCCCGGCGCGGCCCGGCCCCACTCACCGAAGCTGGGGTGCACACTGGTGATCTCCGCCATGGCCTAGCTTAGGCCGGGGCAGCCGAGACGCGGAGCCCGGTGCGGAGGCGCCGCGGTACCAGCCCCCGCCCGAAGGATGCTCGCAGCCCGGGATGCAGGAGCTGCCGACTGGTCCCGACGCGGCGCAGGCCCCGCCCGGCGGCCCGGCCCGCCCCTCCCGCGGCGGCCCCGCCGGCCCCGCCCCGCCCCGCCCGGCGGTGACTCGGCAAGTGGCGGGGCTCGGGCCGCGCCTCGCGCGCCGGGAGGCAGCGGAGCGTGTGCGTGGGCTCGTGGGGCCAGTGGCTCCGCTCCCACAGTGACGGGACACCCCTGGGGCCGAGGGGCTCCGCCGGGGAGCCGCGGGGAGCGTGGGCAGCAGTACCGGGCAGGCCGTCCCTCCCCCACGGGAAGACCCTCCGGGGCGGGGGGCGCAGCGGGCACGGCTCCAGGCGGCGCAGAGCAAAGATGGCGGCGGCCGCCCCCGCCGTCACGGCCGGGCCCCTGTTCCGCGCGCCGCCAACACGGCGGCGACTCCCCCCGCGCCCCGCCAACATGGCGGCGCGGCGCCTGCGCGGCGGGCGGGCCCCGCGGCACTTCCGCTTCCTGCGGAGCGAGCGGGACGGGGCGGCGGGGCCCGGGCGGAGCGGCGGCGGGCAGCCGCGGGCAGCCGCCTTCTGCCTTCTAGGTGGGCGCCGCGATGTCGCTCTCGCTGAAGATGCTGCCCTGCAAGAAGAGGAGAGCGGCGGTGGCGGGGCCGCAGAGCCCACGGGAGCGTGGCGGTGCCGGGGAGGACGGGGAGCTGCCCGGAACCGGCGGCTCCACCTCCGCCGCCGATGGCGGCTCCTGCGCCAGGCCTGCGCCGGCGGCCCGAGCCGGTGCGTCGCCCTCCGGCCCGGGCGTGTGGAGGGGGCCCGGGGAGTCCGCGCTGAAGGGCGGGAAGAGGCCCCCGGCCAGGGCGGCCCCGGGCCCCGCTGAGGAGGCACCGGCCGCGAAGGAGGCCTGCGCTGCCGCTCCGCTGCCCGAGGGGTGTCCCGAGGCGCCAGGGGAAGGTAAATGCGTGGTGCCCGTCGCGGGTGTCCGGTCGTTCTCACACCCCGTTACCGGCAGCCGCCACAGCCCCTGCGCTGCCGGCTTGGCCTGGGCAGGGTCAACCGATGTAGAGCTAGGCAGGAAGGTCTGCACAAACCTTCTCCTTTGGGTGCCGGGAGTTTGTTTTTTCCCTCTGAAGTGTTACAGGTTAGCAGGCAGCCCGTGCTCAAAGCTTGGACTTTTTCCTCCCTTAAAACGGTATAAAACTAAGGGAGAACTGAAGCTATCTGCCCCCAGCTCTACCAAGCATTAAATCCTTTAGAAGTTGCTTTTGTTTTTTTCCCAAGTTTCCAGCCTAAAATACTCAGTTTTACAAACTTATGTGCATTTTCCAGGTGTTGATCCTGTGTTTAATCTTTTCTGGAGTGTAATAGTGATCAATCCAAACAGCAACTTTCATAGAGGTGTTTCCCAGGTTTTGCACGGTGCAGGATTTGTTACTTTCAGCTGGTCCTCAGGTCTTTGTGAATCCAGGCTTTAATTTGGAGCAGTCACCTTGTATTTAGTTTTTAAAGACAAGTCTTTGGTGAGTTGTGAGACTAGCTAAAGCACAAGCAGCTGTTTTGAAAAAATACTGGTTTTCAGAGGGTTTTGTCCAGGTTTGCTTTCATTCTCAGAAGATAATTCTTTCCAGCATTCAGAAGTGTATTTTAGAGGGGCAGTTGTAGGGGTGTTACTGTAATCTTTGACAAGAGCTGATGCAAGTAGCAGTTGTTTTAGTATCAAGTTAGAAATTTGTTGTGGAACATGGGTATTTTGGAAGTTTGTGTAAAGCCCAAGTGAACTTTGCTGGCTCTGAGGTTCACTCAGTGCAAGTGTGAAGTGTGAGCGTGTGGGGGAGCTCAAAGTGCTTCTCGTTTTTCTCGTTGGTTTTAAGTCTACTGAAAGAAGTGGCTGTTCCAGATTGCTTTCCCCAGATTGCTTGTCCTATTCTTTTTCTCTTTTCCTGGCATACATCTTTGTCTCTGAGCTCCATGAGGTTGGAGAATTGATCTTGCAAAAAAACCAAGAGGATGTGTGGGAATTAGTGGTGTCTGCTTTTTCCTTTTTGTCTGGATCAGCTCTCTGGTCTGATGTTCTGTGCCAGCCCAGAGCTGCATCTGCTGTGGTGTTTTTGTGGTGCTGGTTTTGCTGAGTGCAGCATGTTTTCATGCTGGCTTAAGGTGTTTATGAAACTTCAGGTTTCTGCTGTAGTCCTTGTAAGCCGGTCTAACTAACTACAGGCTGCAGCAAAAAGGGACTCTGGTTCCTCATTTATTTGGGAAAAGTGTTGTCTCTGGTTCTGCTGCTGCTCTGATTAGCTCACTGGTTGGACTGAAAGCTGATTTTGTGTCAGGCAAAAGGGGAGTGGAAGAGGGGTCAGTTCACAGCTGTTTTCTAGGCCTGGCTGCACTGCATGGGAGTGCTGACCCCTGCCAGCAGTGACCGGGTGTTAAACTGGACCAAGGTGGCTGTGAAGCTGCGCCCCAAGGTAGCAGCCGGCTCTGCTGTCCTGGCTGTGAACAACCCAGTGGGCATTTCTGTTGCTGCAGTTGCATTTATACAATGGAGTCCAACCGTCTTTGGTCAGGTTTTTTGTGCGATCGTTTGAGAGGAGCAGCTTCCAGTGTGCAGAGCTGATAGTGGATGCAGCAAGTCTGAAACAGGCGATGTCTGGACAGAACGGATGACAGACCAGATGTATCTGCACCAATGAAGATGTATTGCATATAACGTTGGGGTCTTAACTATTTGGACGAGAGGCACAAGTACAGCAAAAGTGCAGGGAAATTGAGAGATAAGAACAGAAGTGCCGTTTGAATGCAAAGGGTATATTAGCAGTGAATTTCATGGCCATTAAAATGCTGGCAACTTGTTATCAAATTCTGTACAAGGCCTAGAATATTAATTATCACCTTTAAAGGATTCTACAGTCTTAGTAATGAAGATTACTTAATGTTAAGTTTGCTAATAAAGACAGTGAAAGAGTTAATATTTCTCACCCTTGCCAGGCCACAGCTGGTGTCCTTGGGTGGATCATCATTCTCCAGAATCAGTCTCTCTGGCAGGTGTCCCTGCTGGAGAGAAGGTCCAGCAGCCTCCTGGGAAAGGGCACAGGAGTGTCCCCGATCAAAGATGGGACCAGGGTTTTATAGAATGAAGTAGATTGACTGCTGTCATTTAACCATTAGCCAGACCTCCAACATCTCTAATTGGACAATAAAAAGAAAACAGTAGAAAAATTCATGAAAGCCCAGTTCCCACCAAGCAAACTCTTCTGTTTATCTGTCTGTTCCTACTTTATCTCCGTTTCAGACCTGGTTGTGGCTGGGCTGAGCTCCGTGTTCTTCAACACCAGAGAGCAGCTGATGTTATGAACATCCACTTGGCCTCTGTTTGTACCTTTCAAGGTTGTTAAAGCTCAGAGTTTGCTGGGTCTTTTATCATGGGAATCTTTCACTTCAGTCCTGGATCTGCAAAACTAAGAGTCAAAAAGCAGTTGAATCATAGAGGGAAACTGAGGCAGGCATATGGAGCATCCTGCTACAGGTGGAGGCCCACGGGGATCTGTCTGCCTGGATTTGTTTCTTGCTCCAGCAGTGTCCAGTGTGCCTCGATCACCTTCACAGGTTGGGCCAGTTTTATGCAGTCGATTTAACAGATTTAAATGGGTCACAGTAAACTTCAGTAATTGCAGCAGCCTCTTAACCTTACTTAGCTGGGTCTGGATGCCATACCTGACTACAGTTCAATGTCTGCTGTTTCCAGGGAAAATGCCTCAGCTGTGTACAGAGGTTGAAGGGAATTCACAGAGAGATGCACATCTGGCTGAAACCCAGCCTGCAGTGCAGGAGTCTCCAGGGAGAAGCTCTTCACAGCTGGCTGGTAGAAACCCTCCTGTGATGAAGCTGGTGAAGAACACTAGAGCTGGTGAGTGACCCCAGCAGACTAGTAAGGAAAAGGTTCAGTCTATGCTGCTGAGACCATTTTGTAAAATCAGTCCAGAAGAGGCAGCAAATACGTAACCTTTATTTGCTTAACTAATGTGACTCACGTGGGTTTTGCAGAATTCCAATCCATTATTCAAAAGACTGTTTCTAGTTCTAATTGCTATTTCCATTTAGGTGATCTCCTTATCAGCTGTTGGAAATCTGCTGCCACTTCAGCATCTGCAGAATTCTTTCTAATTCATTCCATCAGCATGTGCTGGATGGGAAGGATCTGAATTTTTAGGTCCCATTTTCATTAACTTTTCAGAGGAGCAAGGTGGAGAAGACACTGAGAGAAGGAAGAGGAGGAGGAAGGCAACCAAACGGAAAAGAGAAGGGAAAAGTCAAGAAGAGGAAGGGTCTTTGTCTTGTGGCATCAAGCTGGATGATACCCTTGATCGCACCTTAGAAGATGGAGCCAAACAACACAACCTGACGGTTGTGAATGTGCGGAACATCCTGCACGTGAGTGTGGTGGGACTGGGACAGGGAACAGAGAAGGCTCCAGCTTTTAGAGAGAGTACAATCTGGGCTTGAGCGTAGAACGGATGGGAGCATTTGATTTCATAAACAAGGAAGACTTGGTGGACACCCATCTCCTAATCACTCCTATAAAAAGCTGTGAAGAGAGAATTACGTGGTGCATGTATAAGTTACCTGGACCATCTATTTTAAATGGCATATGAGTCTGTTTTACTGTGCCATAATAGCAGTAGCAACTGAGCTAAAGTGCATGCTTCTGGTTCCAGGTGAGGAGCTGAGAACTCAGTTTCTTGCTTTGAGTGAACTGTTTCATGACAAAGTCCTGATGGAACTCTAGTGATGCTGACAGGAATGCATTGATGACCCCAACCAATCTTTTAGTCCATCACGCAGATTCCATTTAGGAAGAACTGCAATATCCATGCTGTCACAGCTGTGTAGTGAGACTTTTAATTCCACACCTATATTAGGTTTAGGTTTTGGTCTATCCCATGAACAGGGTCTGGAAAGCAACAGTATTTATTTTCCCGCAGGATCAAAAATAGTGCTTTTTGGTTTTCCCCCCCTGCAGCTGGTGTTGTTCTAATCCAGGTGATCTCAGGTGTTTTCCCTTCTTGCTGTCCCTGTGGCAAACAGCCACAAATCTTTCAGGCAGATTCCCCAGCTGATTTTGTGCAGGTGCCATAAATTAAAACCTTTCTCTGTCCTGTGGGACTGGAAGGGCTTAAATACTTCCCAGTCACCCACCTTCCCTAGAGCATTTGTTGGCCTTCAGAAAATGCAGTCACAGATACTGTGTCTCTTCTGGCTTCTCTATTTCTTTTAAATACATGCAGTGTTTTATGAAATAATACAGCACCATGTTTCTAAGTGTAGATTATTATATACTTTCTCTAGAGACCTAAACTTCTAGTATTTTGGAAGCCTTTGAGTACTTCAGGATATAAGTTTTCTCTTGCAGCTTCATAGCAGCATTTCTAGTGTCACCAGGATCGACGTGTTTGTCTGATGATGTGACAGGAGGGAAGGGAAACTGGTGTGGGCTTTTGTTTCAACTATTTTCTTTCCTTCTGCTGGAAATTTATTCCATGGAACATTTACAGAGAATGTAATGAAAATGTTGTTATACCTGCTGTGCTTTCTTGTTATTTTCTTGTTTGATCACTGGACAGTCCTTTTGTTACAATGTAATGACAAAGTATATTTGTACACTCAGTATTTCTCCATCATGTTTCCAACTAGTGTCTTTTAACCTAAAGTCTGTTTCTTTTTAACAAACAAGTAAATTATACTTTTTTTGTGCTCCTCTAGGAAGTCATCACAAATGAGCATGTGGTTGCCATGATGAAAGCAGCCATCAGTGAGACAGAAGATATACCTTTGTTTGTAAGTAAAGAGCTTCTTCAGTTTGTTTTTTTTTTTCAGTTGTTCCAAATACACGTTCCCAAGTCTGTCTTCTTGGTCAATGGTGTGCTGCAGAGAACAGGTAGTACCATCATTTATCTTTAATTACCAGATTTGGTACCAACCTGAATGAAGTGAGTAGTGTGTAAGTGTAAATAATGAAACAGGATTTTGCAGTTATTTTTGATGTCTAAATGGTAATGTATTTAAAAAAAAACGGTCTTGGGGTAAAGGGTTACTGGGGAAAAGTTTGCAGTTAAGGAGAATAGCTGAATAGATTGTTGTTTGCTTTTTTTAAACTCTCAGGAGCCCAAAATGACTCGTTCCAAACTGAAGGAAGTTGTGGAGAAAGGAGTGGTAAGTACACCACCTGCTCTTGCTATTGAACCCTCCCCTGCTCCAGTGGGTTTGGTTGTTAGATCTTCAAGAAGTGCAAGGTGTGCTTTTGTGTGGTTTATTCTAAAGATGAAAAAATAGCTTAAAACAATGTAAGAAAGAATTCATTTTAGCTGAGCAGAATATAACCAGGTCAGAGTTAAAAATGCAGTGAATTGATAGTATCCATCACACTAAAGTTACTGCCTGTAGAAATCCCCTGGGGAATCCAGAAAGGTTTTGTTTGAAGCCTGTTTGTTGTTCCTACTTTGGAGAAAAAAAGCCACAAGCTCAAAACCTCATTTGTTTTAATAGGTTGTCAAAGCTTTGCTTTTCAAAGATAGTCAAACTGTTTTTGCTGTCTTTAGGTGATTCCAACATGGAATATTTCTCCAATTAAGAAGGCAAATGAGGTGAAAGTAAGTGAACTACTGGGAAACGGGAATCTGCACTGGAGGTACCATTAGGCAGGATCGAGCAGGGTGGCAGGAGTGAAAGACCTTCAAGTACTAGAAACTTGCCCTTGAGTCAGTGTCTGCTCATGCAGTGTCCATCCTATAAGTGCTGAATCATTTGTGCCTGTTCTTGGTACCTTTTCAAACTACTTACTTTGCTTTACTCATCTTAGTCAATTCTTTGTTTTCTTCAGCCTTTTCTCCTTCCTTTCTGAGCTTCAGGGTATTTCCTCAGTTAGAAATCTTGGGTTGGATCATGTGCCTTTAGGGTGCAACTCCATTTTTCATGTAAAAAGTTGACACCTTTCTTCTGTTGCAGCCACCTCAGTTTGTGGACATTCCTCTTGAGGAAGATGATTCATCTGATGAGGAATACCAGCCTGAGGATGAGGATGAGGATGAGACTGCAGAAGAGGTAAATGCAACTTGTACAAAGATCTGTTCTGCTCAGCAAGGAGTTCTCTGCATGTTTGAGGCAGTAGAATGTTCTCTTGATTTAAAAACATTAAAAACTGGGACATCGCCCCAGACCTTCTGGTAATCTTTCTTCAATGCTGTGTTAATAATTTGGCTAAAAAGGAGACTTTAGAATATTGATTGAAGAAATTTTTATTTGGGGCATGATTGTTTGGTTGCATTCTGCATCTTTTGCTCTCTAGAGCCTGCTGGAAAGTGATGTGGAGAGCACTGCTTCCTCTCCTCGGGGAGCCAAGCGATCGAGGACGAGAAGATCATCAGATGAAGAGGGAGGGACACTCTGCGAGGTAATCTTAGACTCATAGAATCTGCTGAGTTGGGACCCATCAGGATCATGGAGTCCAACTCCTGTCCCTGTGTAGGACACCCCAAGAATCACCCCATGTGCCTGAGAGCATCATCCAAATGCTCCTTGAACTCAGGCAGGCTTGATGCTGTGGCCACTTCCCTGGGGAGCTTGTGCCAGTGCTCAATCACCCTCTGAGTGAAAAACCTTTTCCTGATATCCAACCTAAACCTCCCCTGATTCAGCTTCCTGCCATTTACCCCAGTCTTGTCACTGGTCACAGGATTGAAGAGATCAGGACCTGCCCCATCTCTTCCCCTTGTGAGGAAGCTGTAGACTTGCAAGAGAGTTTTTATTTTCATTAGAAACAACTTGCAGTATTTATTCCTAAATTATTGATGCCAAACCAGAAAGACAGATGATTTCTTAAAGTTGGGGTGGCATTACAGGGGCTGTGTGGCTTCAGGGTCCCACTGCAACGGCTCCTGCATGAGCAGTGAAGTGCAACCCTCACAGAAAGCTTAGTCTAAAATAAATAGGAGTACTTAAAGCACTGGCAATGGAAAACATTGGCTCTTCAGAGAATGATTATTTCACTGATTATTTTTGAGAGGATTGCAGGAGAATTTCTGTGCTTGGCTGAGGAGGGGAAGGTTATTTTGATAAAAGCATAAATGTATTTGTGGTGACTCTGCACTGTCCAGTCAGTGGGAGGACTGTGTGCAGTGTGCTGAGAGCTGAGTGTCAGCAGACAGTAGTGACAGGGTGACAGTGGGAGCTGACCACTGGCACTGGAATTAGAGCAATAATGTTTCCAAAAAAATACTTTCACTTTCTACTCCCCATGAGTTTGGTTTTGAGAGGACTGGCAGCCTGACACAGATACTAGTGCTCAGCTTTCTCAACTCTACTGATGTTGAAACCGATACTCCCATCTCGCAAAGGTCTTTCCTGCAAGTCTTTTGAGTAGTAAATTTGCTTTTATTTTCTGCAAATCACATGGACTGTAATATGAAAAACCCATTTCCTTCTGGGAAGCATTTATTTTGTGCTGGGCTCTGGTCAAACAGAAAAAAACCCAACTTACTCTGTTCTCAGAAATTTATGTTCTAAATAAAACCTTTTAACACAAAGGCCTTTTTCATTAGATGGAGGGGGCTGCTACACATGTTGGCAGACATATTAGTGCTGAAGTAGTTCCAATGGGACCTCCACCACCTCCTAAACCAAAGCAAACCAGAGACAGCACCTTCATGGAGAAGCTGCATGCAGTGGATGAAGAGTTGGCTTCAAGCCCAGTGTGCATGGACTCTTACCAGGTACTGGTTTTAGGGGTGCTGTAACAGTGTGGGTATAGTTGAGGGAAATTGCTAGAAAGGAAAGCTTTCTGATGTGTTCTCCTCTTGGTTCTCCTGCATTCTTTTCTGCTTTTGTAACTTGAAAGAAGAAGTTGAATCTCCGTAGTGTGCAGAACACAAGCTCTGTGAGAGCAGAGGCCGCTTTTAGTCAAATGTTCTTAGTGACACACACAGTTTCTTAGGGGTTGGAAGGGACCTCTGGAGATCATCAGGTCCAACCATCCCTGCTGCAGTGGGAAGACCTGGGGCAGGACACACAGGAACGTGTCCAGACAGGTCTTGAAAGTCTCCAGAGAAGGAGACTCCACAACCTCTCTGGGCAGCCTGTCCCAGGGCTCCCTCAGCCTCACAGCAAAGAAGTTTCTCCTCATGTTGAGGTGGAACTTCCTGTGTTGTCACTTGGTGCCGTTTCCCCCGTCCTGTCACAGGCACCACTGAACAGAGACTGGCCCATTCTTGACACCCCCCTGCAGATATTTATAGACATTCATCAGGTCCCCTCTCAGTCTTCTCTTCTCCAGACTGAACAGCCCCAGGTCTCTCAGCCTTTCCTTGTATGACAGATGTTCCAGCCCCTTCATCATCCTTGTAGCCTGCATGGGACTCTTTCCAGTAAATCCCTGTCCCTCTGGAACTGGGCAGTCCAGAACTGGACACTGCTCCAGATGTGTCTCCCCAGGACAGAGCAGAGGGGGAGGAGAACCTCTCTTGACCTGCTGGCCACACTGTTCTTAATGCACCCCAAGACACCATTGGCTCTCTTGGCCAGGAGGGCACACTGCTGTCCCATGGATCACTTGTTGTCCACCAGGACCCCAAGGTCTTTCTCCATGGGGCTGCTTTCTAGCAGGTCAGCCCCTAATCTATACTGGTGCATGGTGGTTTTTATTATACCCACATTTTCTGTTTATGCTCAGAAGTGTCTCTTGCTGTTAGTTTGACTGATAAGTGTAGTTCTATTACGTTTACATAAATAAAAAGAGGATTCCTTGTGAAAGATGCTGATTAGCTTAGTTGTGTTTTACAGGCAGGTGCACTATGAGCACCTGAGGAAGCTTGATTGTAAGAGTACTATTGTTTCATCATAATAATAATGAGAAAAGCATCACTGAGCTGTGTTACTGTGCAGGGGTAAGTGAGGAGTGGTGAAGAAACAGTCCTGTGCTGCTGCTCAGAATTTATTTCTGATAATTTCAAGGAGAGCAAACAGAGTAAAACATATGTGAAGGTATCAAATACTGCAAGTGGAGATTGATTCCTTGACAGTTGACAAGAGTTTAGCATGAGATTGTGGAATTGTCAAGGTTGGAAAAGACAAATGAACAATAATCTATTTGTAGTCAATAACAGTTTAATAGCAAGAGTAATTAAAGTTTAGCTTTCTCAGACTACTGAAGTAAATTCTTGATGGCAAGAATCTTAATATTTTTGCTACTGGGGCTTTTTTTGCTGGGGCAGAAAACCCCACTGCTGGAGAAAGTGAGAAGAGCAGAGACACTGAATCCCGTCGTACTTTCCCTTCACCTTTCAGGCTCTGGAAGACAGTCTGATCGCCTTCCGCACACGCTCCAAGCGGCCACTGAAGGACGTTCCCCTGGGGCAGCTGGAGGCCGAGCTCCGTGCCCCCGACATCACACCCGACATGTACGACCCCAACACTGCGGATGATGAGGAGTGGAAGAGGTGGCTTGGAGGGCTCATGAATGATGATGTGGAGAATGAAGGTGTGTGACAGACCTGGTGGTTGCTGGAGTTGGTGTTACACTGAAAGCCTGGATCTTGGACTCGGTGATCCAGGCTGTCTGAGGAGGTGGTTGAGCCACCATCCCTGGAGACATCTAAAAAGACAGATGTGCAGGGGGACAGGGTTTAGTGGTGGATGTGGCACAGTTGGGGTAGAGGTTGGACTTGATGATCTTGAAGGTCTTTTCCAACCAGGGTGATACTGTGGTCTTTTTTGTGCCACTTGTACGTGACATTCTCGGCTGCAACCATTGTCTTCTTTAGTAATAGGCATGTTTTGCATGTCATCAGCTTTCCTCATCACATGCGTGAGGTTTTTTATACTTCAAATGTCTCACTTTGAAACAAACATGAGCCAGCACTTGCAGCAACTGGCAACCATAAATGAAGGTTGTGTGTTTCAGCTCTTGATCCATTGTGCTGTGTGATGAAGCTGGCAGCATTGATATAGAATCACAGAATTGTCAGGGTTGGGAGGGACCCCTAGAGATCATCTAGTCCAACCCCCCTGGCTGAAGCAGGATCACCTGAAGCACATCACCCAGGGCTGCATCCAGGTGGGTCTTGAATACCTCCAGAGGAGACTTCACAACCCCCCTTGGCAGCCTGTCTCAGGGCTTTGTCACCCTCAAAGTAAAGAAGTTTATCCTCCTACTTAAACAGAACTTCCCATGTTCCAGCTTGTGCCTGTTGTCCCTGGTCCTGTCACTGGGAACTACTGAACAGTGTCTGGCTCCATCCTCCCTGTACCTACCCTGAGAGACTTACAGGCATTAACAAGGTCTCCCCTCAGCCTTCTCTTCTGCAGGCTGAGTAGTCCCAGCTCTTTCAGCCTTTTCCTCATAACAGAGATGCTCTAATCTGCCAGTCATCTTCCTTGCTCTACATTGCATTCTCTCCACCAGTTCCCTGTCTCTGAACTGGGGAGCCCAGACCTGGTCCCAGTTCTCCAGATGTGACTTCATCAGGGCAGAGCAGAAGGGGAGGAGAACCTCCCTTGATCTATTGGCCACACTCTCCCTTATGCACCCCAGGATTCCATTTGCCTTCTTGGCCACCAGGGCACATTGCTGAACCTATTTGGGTCATGCTCCTTCTTGGGGACTTTATTATTTTGGTAGAAACAACTGTTTTGTTTTTTGAGAAGAAACGAGCAAGTTTTGGGTCTTGACTTCGTTTTGTCCTGAATTTACCAGTTACTTGCAGTTGTGGAAATTGAATATAAACCACAAATTGAAATATTACTGCTGAAGTCTTTCTACATGTGCCTGAAACCAAGGTCATAGAAAATAAATCCAGTTTTTCTAAATGGGAACAGCTACAAATAAGGATGGTGATAGCTCAGTTTGTTAAGAGGATGAGCCTCGTATCTCTTCCATAAAAAATAACATTAATTTCAAGCAGTAATCCTAGCCCTCTGTGCCAGGTCAGGCAGCAAAGGAAGTGCCTCTGCTCCTGGAAGCTGATGGTCTTGGGGCAGGATAATGACATTTCAAACCATGCTTCTTATTAGATGAAGCAGATGATGATGATGACCCTGAGTACAACTTCCTGGAAGATCTGGATGAACCAGATACAGAAGACTTCAGAAATGATCGTGCTGTGAGAATTACCAGTAAGTCCTTCGGGGATTCTACCTCCTTGCTTGTTAGGATTAGTGATTCATTTTGCCAAGTGTTTTGTTGCAAAGATTTTTGTGGCATAGGCCAATTTAAAAAAAAAAAAAGCTGCATCCTGACTTGAACAGCTTTCCTGTGCAAAACTGGTTTGTGTGAGGAAATGAAAGGGTCTGGCCTGAGCTTCTGTGCTATCAGATGCAACTTTACTCCCTAGCAAAGACCCAGGAGGAACACCTTGGTGGTGGTGCAATCTTCCATGAATCTCTAGCCCAGTCAGGACAGAATGTTTGCCTCATGACTTGAGTGAAATTGAATTCTCTCCAAGTCCTTGCCATCTTTGAGTTAGTTTTATAAACAGACTACTCTCCATCTGCTCAAGAAAGTGCACTCACTCTAGGTCTTATTACAGGTTTATATAACTTGAAATGTAATCCTGAAAATTAGTGTTTATATTTTTGAATCTAAACAGTCTCAGCTGAAGTTTTTTGGGGCCTGGCATTAAAAAGGGATATAATAAGAGGGCCTCTCTTTGTAAGAGGAGAGTTTTTTGTTGCAAGAGATTCCTCAGATTCCTTGATATTGACAGGATTGGTAAGTGCTCCTTGTAGAAGGATCTTCACACTTCTTTTTAATTTTGATTGCAGAAAAGGAAGTGAATGAACTGATGGAGGAGCTGTTTGAGACAGTAAGTGATAAATTAGGTGGAGCACTGAATAATGAACCTTTCTCATATCTGATATGAAATCTCTAAAGCCATAAAGGGGTGGTCCCTGTAAGATGCTTTGTGCTGACTTTGTACCAAGGACATTTTCATAAAAGTGTAATTTGTAGCCTTTGAACATCTGTAGGAACTTCCATAAGCCCCTGCAGAGATAAATGTCTGTGCTAAGATGATTATCATGAGCTTTATTAGCTAAAGACTGGTGGTAAATGTACTATTTGAGCATTCTGTTCCTTACTCTTGTTCCATGTTGGTGTCAGTTTCAGGATGAAATGGGTTTCTCCAACATGGAAGATGAAGGTCCAGAAGATGAAGATAATGTTACGGAGTCACGTCCAAATTTTAATACTCCACAGGCGCTTAGGTAGGATCATCTGGTTATGGTTGTTGAGGGGACACCTCATTGCTCTCTACAACTACCTGAAAGGAGGTTGTAGGGAGATGGGAGCTGGGCTCTTCTCTCAAGTGAATAATGACAGGACCAGAGGAAGTGGCCTGAAGTTGCTCCAGGGGAGGTTTAGACTGGATGTTATAAATAATTTCTTTACCAAAAGAATGGTTGGACAGTGCAACAGGCTGCCCAGGGAGGTGGTGGAGTCAGCATCCCTGGGAGTGTTTAAAAGAAATAGAGATGTGATGCTCAGGGACATGAATGGGTTGATGAGGTTATGGTTGGTGGATTGAGGTTATGGTTGGACTTGATGATCTTCAAAATCTTTTCCAACTAGGATGATTTTGTGAGATTGAACATGTAACTTAAAATCATAGAATCATGGGGGTTGGAAGGAACCTCTGAAGATCATCAAGTCCAGACCCCCTGCTGCAGCAGGAACAGCTAGGGAAACTACTGATTGTGATACATCTGAAGAAGGTGACAATAACAACGGAAATGGAACTGTTTAGAGAAGGACAGCAAGAATGCCTGCACGAAAAGATTGATGCAGGGTGTCCTGTGTCAGAGCTGAAATCAGTCCATGTCTTGCAGAGTGGTAATTGTCCCAGCAAGCCAGCATCTCTAGTGGAGGATTCTGTTGCGGTTTATTCAATCTCCATCTATATATTCTGTCCCTGTGTATTTAAAATGTGTTTTATTTCTTAAGTCCATCCACATATGCCCCCTTTATTAGGCTCATTCTTATGAGAAAATTGTTTCACTACCTGCCAAGTTTCTTACTCCAGCTGTATAGCTATCAGCTGTCAGTGGAGCAGGATGTTGCATGACTGGTGAGGATCCTTCAAAGCAATGGGGAGAGAAACAGGATACTGGGGTGGTGCTTCATGTGTGATCAAAGCTGTGGGGGAGCTGTGCAGAGAAGGTCCCAACCTCAAAGTAATGTCCACTCCAGCTCTCCTAACTCTTGTGTTTTACACTGTGACGGTGGGTGTCGTGTTCTGAAATAATTTAAAAAAAATGTCTGTTTACTTGCCTTTTATAAAAGTATTTTAAATTTTGTTAAGGTGAGGGGTCAAGTTCATTTACTGCTCTTACAGTTTTTGTTTCCAAGAAACACTTGAGCAGCTGGTACCACAGAATGTTTGGGGCTGGAACGGACCTCTGGAGATCATCTAGTTCAAATCCCCTACCAGAGCAGGGTCACCCAGAGTAGGTTGCAGTTTGACCAAGTGTCACCTTATCTTCTAATTAAATAGCTTGGATGTAATGGTGACCTTTTCTAAGGAAAAAGATTCTGTAAGATAGCTGAGGCCTAGGTCTGAAATTACTATAGCGGTTGGAAATCAGCTTTTGATTATTTTTTAATTGGCTTTTTCATGTGGGTTATACTTGAAATGGTGCCTTAAAGGGGAAAGAGTCTAAAGGGATCTTTCTAGGTAGATAAAACCACTCAGTTTAACCAGTTACAGAAACTGGGTAAAGGTGCCCGTCTCCTTGTTCATGGGGCAGATCAGCTCAAGTTCAAGCTGGATCTGTTTGGGAAAGGAGCTAAAATGAAGGCTGGAGGTTCTTGATACTCTCTCTGGGATGAGCAGTGCCAGAGGGGAGTGCAGCAATTCTTGAACCAGCTACAGAGCAAAAGCAGAGAAAATTTATGCTCTTAATCTTTGTATCTGTTTGTCTTTAAAAGGGACGGTTGTGTTGCTTTTTATTTGGTGGGTAGTTCTCCTAATTGTTTCTCCGCTAGTTTTATCTGTATACATGATTCTTAAAGTTGTTCTGTGGCAAAATATCCATTTCAGAGAATCATTAGGGTTGGAAGAGCCCTATAAGATCATCAAGTCCAACTATCAATCCAGCACCACCATCCAACCAAACCATGTCCTGAAGTGCCACATCTACACGTTTTTTTAAACCTCCACGGATGGTGACTCCACCACTGCCCTTGGCAGCCTGTGCCAACTTGCTAGGTCTGTTGTGGATTTAATGAGACCTTGTGTTAGAAGCATCATTGAACAGCTTTGCTTATAACTGACTTCAGGCCTATTACAGAAATGAAGCTGATAGCAGAAATCAAAATAGTAATTGGTGTAGCTAAAATAAATAAAAATCTATTACAAAGTAAGGGGTAGTTGAAGCTGTTTTTGAAAGGACAGTAATATGTGCCTCTGCTTTTCTGCTACAGCAAAGGACATGGGGTAGTGGATTAAAACTTGAAGAGGGGAGATACAGATTAGACATTAGGAGGAAATTCTTCCCTGTGAGGGTGGTGAGACCCTGGCCCAGGTTGCCCAGGGAAGCTGTGGCTGCCCCATCCCTGGCAGTGTTGAAGGGCAGGTTGGATGGGGCTTGGAGCTTGGTGGGAGGTGTCACTGCCCAAGCAGGGAGTGGGAACTAGATGATCTTCCAACCCAAACCATTCCATGATTCTATGATACAAAAGTAGCTCTTACTGTAGGATCAGCAGATGTCTGGCGGAGTACCCTGCATAAAGCTAGGTAATACTTACATATATGAAGTAGCAGCATGTGAGTCATTGTTTGTGATCTTTCTGGAGCCCCTGGTGGTAAAATGGCACCTGTAGTATCTTGGGGTCAGACCTTACCTGATGATACAGGTTGAATAGGTTTGGTTCTAATGTGTTCTAGGTTATCTCAAACCCTGTCTGCTCCTGAGAGTATCTGAGCACTTGAGTGAAACACACCGGAGGAATGACTAGGAGTGGTGGTCATGTCTATTAACAGTTCTTGAAATAACCAGTTGAAGCATTGCATGCCAGAGCTACAGGAGTGCTGTGGTAGATGAAAAGATTTATGTCTAAGCCAACTAATTGTATAAATAACTATGAGTTTTTTCCAAGTTGAAGTATGGTGTGAATGTGTTGAATAGTATAGGATGATTGGGCTTTAACTGTGCATCCCAGATCCAGAGTAGGAAAAAAACCACAAGGGGATTCTTTCCTTCTGTTGCACTCTGGTGAGACCCTCCTGCAGTTCTGGAGCACCCAATACAAGAAAGACATGGACCTGTTTGGAGCGAGTCCAGAGGAGGCCACGGAGATGATCCTTGGGCTGGAGCAGCTCTGCTCTGGAGCCAGGCTGTGAGAGTTGGGGGTGTTCAGCCTGGAGAAGAGGAGGATCCAGGAAGACCTTAGAGCACCTTCAAGTGCCTGAAGGGGCTCCAGGAAAGCTGGGGAGGGACTTTGGACAAGGGGAAACTGTTTCAAGCTGGACGAGGGAAGATTGAGATGAGATCTTAGGAAGAAATTCTTGGCTGCGAGGGTGGTGAGACCCTGGCCCAGGCTGCCCAGGGAAGCTGTGGCTGCCCCATCCCTGGCAGTGTTGAAGGGCAGGTTGGATGGGGCTTGGAGCAGCCTGGGCTGGTGGGAGGTGGCACTGGAGTGGGACTGAATGATCTTTAAGGTCCCTTCCAACCCAAACCATTCCATGATTCTAAAAAATTGGATGGTTCTTAAATCATACACTTACTATATTTTCATCTGCCTGATCTCAAACAGATTTGAGGAGCCTCTGGCCAATTTACTGAATGAACAGCACCGGGCAGTGAAGGAACAACTTGAGCAGTTGAGAATGAAAAAGTCCTCAATCAAGCCACAACAAGAGACAGAAAAATCAAAACCTCAGAATGAGAAGCCTCTCCAGACCCTTGTTTTGGACAGTGTGCAGAGAAAGAGGCTCCAGCAGCAAATGCAGCAGGTAATAAAGTGTTTTCTGGTCTGACCTAATGAATATTTCCTCTGTAGTGGGGGGCAGGGGAAGCCAGTGGTACAGCAAGTAATTTGGTGTGCTTCCTTACCTTCATTGAAAGGGCTACATTTGCAGCTGGAGCTTCAGTAGGTGGTATTTACTTGCCTAATTCCACACTGCAGGACAATTTGAGCTTATTTCTTGGTGTCTGGATTGTTCTCACGTGCACCAGCTGCCTTGGCCATGTTGGAGATCTGATTGTAATCTGACAAAATCCTCTGTTTTCACCAACTGCTTGATTTTTATTTTTTTTTTCTGAGAATATTGCTCAATGTAGCTTGGATTCTTTTCCTTCCACCACAGAAAACAGTAAAAATTCAGCTTAAACATTTTTAAAGCTCTCAGCAGCACAGATGGAAAGATGGTACTTAGAGCATTTTTTTCATGTCCATACAAGAGGAATTGAGGAGTTCAAGAGCACTTCTTGGAACTTCCCATCAACATCACAAAGTGCCCTAGTTTTGTGTGAACTTGATACAAGTCTGTGTAGTCATTTCTTATTCTGCATACCTCAGTGTCATGTCTTGGTCTGTGGCAGCAGGGGAGGGACACAGACCTCTCAGACACCAGCTAAAGAAATGGATCTTTCATTAGACCTGTAGAGTAAATGACCTTTTAAAATGTTCAGCTGCAAAGCAAGATGTATGGTGTTTGTGTGCAGATGGGGAGTTCTGGGAGCTGAAGTCATTGCTTCTAAATAAATGGAATTAGAAATAAATTTTAAAAAAATATATATCCTTTGATCCAATTGATCATTGTGTTATGAAGCTGTGGCACAAAAACTGGGAAACTGCCCTAAGACTTAAACATGATGTGTTCAAAGCCGTAGAATCATGGAATAGTTTGGGTTGGAAGGGACCTTAAAGATAATCTAGTCCCACCCCCTGCATGGGCAGGGACACCTCCCACCAGACCAGGTTGCTCCAAGCCCCATCCAACCTGCCCTTCAACACTGCCAGGGATGGGGCAGCCACAGCTGTGTAATAAATAAATCTATAATAAACTTCCTGCCAGTGGATATTAAAGTTTCCTTTTATTTTTTTAGTGCTTGACAGATTTATTGAAGTCAGAATGTGATTTTTGGGGTGCTTAGGAAGCATTTCTTGTATGTATATACTTAAGGTTTCCAGTTTGCTGGATTTCTGATGCACTGAAAAAACCCATTTGTCTGATTTTCTTTTTCAAGCATGTTCAGCTTCTGACCCAAATCCATCTTCTTGCAAGTTCCAACCCTGCTCTAAGTTCAGAGGCCAGTACTACCAGGATGTTTTTGGTAAGAATATGCCTGAAGTCAGGGCTAAAATAATGTTAATTTTTGCTGTTTACTGGAGATATTTAGGGAGCTTGATTTATTTAATTGATCCCATTGAGAGAGACTACTGCTCAAGAAGGGAATGATGCTCTTCACCTACTATGAACATGCACAGGACTTCAAGAAGTAACTCCCATTGTGGATTGTGTTACTGACAATGACAGGGCTTTGAATGGGCGTGTGGTTACATTTTTGTGTTGTTTCCTTGGAAATAATGTAACCAAAGTTCAAAAAAATACAGGTTGTGTAATTAGAGAACATTAGTGAACATGTGACCTGGAAAAATTCTGGAAAGTGGAGGAATGCAGGGAAAAAAATATTGACCAATTCTTCTGTTTGTTCCTAGGTTTGTAATGCTCAAAAATGAGACCTGCAAGGCTTGACATTTTATGCCTGTCACTTCACCAGCTTTTTTTTCATAGAATCTTAGGGGTTGGAAGGGACCTCTGGAGATCAGAGTCCAACCTCCGTGCTGTAGCAGGAACACCCAGGGCAGATCCCACAGGAACACATCCAGACAGGTCTTGAAAGTCTCCAGAGGAGACTCCACAGCCTCTCTGGGCAGCCTGTCCCAGGGCTCCCTCACCCTCACAGCAAAGAAGTTTCTCCTCATGTTGAGGTGGAACTTCCTGTGTTGTCACTTGGTTTCCCCTCGTCCTGTCACAGGCACCACTGAACAGAGACTGGCCCATTCTTGACACCCACCCTGCAGATATTGATAGACATTCATCAGGTCCCCTCTCAGTCTTCTCTTCTCCAGACTAAACAGCCCCAGGTCTCTCAGCCTTTCCTCGTGTGGCAGATGTTCTAGCCCCTTCATCATCCTTGTAGCCTCTGTTGGACTTTTTCCAGTATTTCCCTGTCCCTCTTGAGCTGGGGAGCCCAGAACTGGACACTGCTCCAGATGTGGTCTTGTGTTATGGCATTACATGTTTGTTCTCTGCCTCCCACTTGAAGGCCTATATTCTCACCCTTTTCTGTGTCTGATTTTGCAGAGTGAGCTTGGGAACTTCGCTCGCAGCTCTACGCTCCTCCGTCAGTCCTTCAACCCTAAGTTTCAAACTATGTTCCAGCCCTGTAATTTGAAGGGAGCCCTGAAACTCATAGAGGATTTTCATGCCCAAGTCCAGGTTGACTGGAGCCCTCGCAAAGCTGCAAAGAAGAGTGGTACGTGTGTGAAGGGAGAGCACTGACACTGAGAGTTAACTCATGCTCTGCACCCTCCAGCTGAGAAATGGTTCAGGCTGCTGCCTGGAATGAAATAGTTTTTTCAAATTCTGTGAGGTATTTTTAGCTAAAATGATCTGCCTTTTTGCTTCCTAACATGTTTTCCTGTGTTGCAAGTTTATATGAGCTGCTGACTTTTGTTTAACGTTATAATCCTTCCATTTATTGCTCTGCAGCTCATGTTTGAGCTGCTGAAGTCCATCAAGAAACTATGGAAAGAATTGTTCCAAATGTCTCGGTTAATGTACATCCAGGAAATAACTTCCTTCATTGAGTGTTTTATTAAAAAAAGCTCCAAACTTTAGGTTTCAAATATTTGGGGTTTGGATTTTTTTATTCTTTTTTTTCCTCTGCTACCTAGAGAGTGAACTCATTTCCAAGTGCTTTTTCATTATAGACCAGAAGAAAAGATGGAAGGGGAAAGTAATTTTACCTTTTAAACCTTAAGGGCCAAAACTAGGAAATATGAGCATTCTAAAAACCAGGGAGAAAGTCTCTCTTTCTGCAGTGATGTAAAGAAACAGTTTTCAAGAAGTCATTTGTGAAACCATGATTTATGTATGTCTGTCTGTCCTTCCCTGTTCATTCTTTTCACAGCCAATGAATTTCCATGTTTGCCAAAGCAAGTGGCATGGATTTTGGCAACAAGGAGAGTCTTTATGTATCCAGAGTTACTGCCAATATGTTCCTTGAAAGCAAACCCTCCCCGGGACAAGATTATCTTCACCAAAGCAGAGGACAAGTAGGTCCTTAGAATTATTGAATAAAATGCCCATAAGTGAGACTTCTTTGTGGAGAATTTCTAGGATGGAAACTTTTGGGATACCTGCATATTGTGCAAGAGCACAACCAAAGAGCAATCTGCTGTCTAAAAGCCTTTTTTATTTCCCCTCTTTTTTTTCTCCTCCTTCCTTCAGTTTATTAGCTCTAGGTTTGAAACATTTTGAAGGGACTGAGTTTCCAAAGCCTTTGATTAGCAAGTATCTCTTACCAACAAAAACTGCCCATCAGCTGACGGTGCGAATCAAGAACCTCAATATGAACAGAGCCCCTGATAACATCATCAAGGCAAGTGCTGCAGGTCGTGGTTGGGTGTTTGCCACCTTGTGCCTGGTTGGTGTTTGTTGTACAAGAAGAGATGTGCTCTTTGTTAAAAGGAGCTTGTGCATGTGCTGACACTTTCTTAAAGACAAAATCATCCTTTTATTAACAATGAGGATTTCTTCACACAGATCTTATCCTCTGTCCTTTGCTAATATGTGTATTACTGGTTGGATTCTCCAGAGCCCAGCACTGGCAGACACTCCCTGATACAACTTCAGTATCTTCAGTGGCTTCAGTAATCCTGCCAAATCCATACAAATCAACTTATAATCAGTGAAGCTTAAACAAAAGTTCTGTCTCCAGCCAGGCTGCAGGTCCAGCTGGGCAAATATCCTGCCCACAGCCAGTGGCCTCTGCTGAAGAGAGAATCACTGAATCATCAAGGTTGGAAAAGATCTTCAAGATCATCAAGTCCAACCATCCACTCTACAAGCCCCAACCACTAAACCATCTCATGAAACATCACGTCTGCCCTTTTTTGAACACCTCCAGGGATGGTGCCTCCACCACCTCCCTGGGCAGCCTGTTCCAAGGCCTCACCACTCCTTCTGGGAAGAGATTTTCCCTCATATCCAGCCTGAACCTCCCCTGGTGCAGCTTGACCCCATTTCCTCTTGTCCTGTCACTGGTCACCAGGGAGAAGAGTCCAACACCCACCTCACCACAACCTCCTCTCAGGTAGTTGTGGAAAGCAATGAGGTCTCCCCTCAGCCTCCTCTTCTCCAGGCTGAACACCCCAGCTCCCTCAGCCTCTCCTCATCAGACCTGTTCTCCAGACCCCTCATCAGCCCAGTTGCCCTTCTCTGCACCCTCTCCAGCACCTCCATGTCCTTCCTATCCTGTGGTGCCCAAACCTGCACCCCCAGGTCCCTCTCTGCTTGGCAGCTCTCCAGCCACTCCTCCCCAAGCCTGGAGCACAGGCCATAGGAACAGGATATTCACAGAACAGGAACCGGAAACACTTACAGGAAATACACCTGCACATCTGCTAGAACTTCAGCTTTCTTTGAGAGAAACCAAGGTGGCAGGGAGCTTTTGTTCCAGCCTTTATTCTCTGTTTATGTTTCTATGGTTAGTACCTCACTAAAGTAGCAGTGGTGAGAACTGCTTCATTCACACGAGCACCTTTACAGGGCACAATCCTTGTCCTACATCCAGCAGTTACTGGACGGGTACCTGACCAGTCATTTTGTGTGGTGTTCTTTCCTGTCTCCACATAGTACTACAAAAAGACAAAGCAGCTGCCTGTTCTGTTCAAGTGCTGTGAGGAAATCCAGCCTGATGAGTGGAAACCACCTGTGGAGAGAGAAGAACATCGCCTGCCATTTTGGCTAAAGGTAGTTCTGCCATTCTTCATCCAGCACAGGGATGTTTGGTCGTGCTGTTATTGCTTGGTTGATTAATTTGGGGTTTTTGTGGGGATTTTTTGAGCATGCGTTTTCTTTTTCTGTACAGCCCAGGTGCAGAGGGAGGTGTTTGGTTAGCCTACAGCTCTGAAGTCAGGGGTAGTCTGATTATACTACATGGCAGCCCATGTCATCCTGAGTCCAGCCAGTAAACATGGCAAGGACAGTGGTATTAGCAACCTGGAGTATTATGCACTGCTCCTGATGCCTGTCTGCAGGACAGGACTGAAGTTACCATGGTCACATTGTTTGTTGTCACATCCTTGTCTTGCTACATGGGGGTATTTCTAATGTCTCTGGTTTGATTTCATTTGGCTTTGTTAATTTTTTTCATCAATGCAGTCTGACCCATGCCTTACAGTTAGCAGTGTTGCCATCTTTCCCACAGTCTTGCAGCCATGAGAGAGGGTGTGTTCTTGCCCCTTAAACCTTACCTTCTAAGAGAGAGAAGAAATCAGGGAGCTTGGGGTGGGTTTTTGTAAGGTTCTCTTCACCTGCAGTGCGGTGGCTGTTTTTGTTATACCCAAAGTCTCGTGCCTGGTAAGGATTCTTTTTCTGAGGTTCTTTGCACAAGGAAGACTAAACCATGTCTGTGAGTCAGTCTAGAAGAACTGTGTCTGAGGAAAAAAATTAGATGCCATAAAATCCAGTTACCCTAACCACCCATTGTATTTCATTGTTACAGTGAAGTTTCCTTCCAACAAACTCTTGTGTTTGCTAAAGGAACCTCTATAAAGCAGTTCAGTTCTGTTGTTTCTTTCAAGCTCTGAGATTCCTTTGAAAGCTTTGGGGTAAAACTCATTACTGTCAATATAAAGTGATACTCAGTGGTATCAAGTAAATAAAAATCACTTCACTTTTAGAAGACAGCTGCTGTCTGTCACCTTCTGTGGTGCTGTTTGAAGGTGGTAATAGAGGAGTAGCCCGTGGACTTGACTAATGAACTCTTGTTCCTTTTAGGCAAGTTTGCCCTCCATTCAGGAGGAGCTGAAGCAATTAGCAGAAGATACCAGGGAGATGCCAGCTTCACCTGATGCAGAATCTGTCTTTTTGGCAACAGGAAAGGAAACTTCAGATGCAGACTATGATGAAAAATACCCTCTGCTCATTCCAAAGGGACTAGTACTGACCTTAAAGCCCCTTGCCAATCAGTACTGTAGGAGAGCCTGGAGGAGGCAGAGGTCTTCAGCTCTGAAACCTGTCCTCATTCAACTGAGTCCTTGTCTACAGCCCAGTTCCAACACTATTAACATTCAGAAAACAGTGAAGCTGGCCCAGTCAGAAGCTCCTCCCAGCAAAGTGAAGGTGCCGATTCCCCGGCTGATCCAGCCAGCTGCAGCTGTGCAGACAGTTCCAGGAGTGCAGCCTTTGAATGTCCCAGCAGTGGTAGGAAGTGGGGATGGTTTGGAATTTCCCAGCGTTCTCCCCACATCACAGTCAGACTCCAGACAAGCTTTCTCAGCTGCTGTTCCATCAGCTCTAGTGTCCTCAAATGCAGTCACTTTTCAGCCAGCTTCAGCTGGAGCAAAACCACGCAAACCTTGTGTTCGGAAGGGATCCCAGAGGAAAAAAGGGACAAAATCTGCCCTGCTGCTAAAGGCTCCACCTTTGATTCAACCATCTCCTGTCATCCTTACTGTACCTGCCACCACAGTGAAGGTGGTTAATATAGGCAACGGTTGCAATATGATCCAGCCCATAAACACAACGGTTGGTAGAGGTGCTCAGGCTATCCCAGTTACAACCTTATTGGTAAATCCATCCACTTTCCCCTGCCCATTAAATCAGCCTCTAGTAACTTCTTCAATCCCTTCGTTGATTGTCTCTCCTAACCCTGTTGGTCTTTCTGCACCATCAGTCAGTGAAAATGAAGAACAGCTGAATCTGGTTCCTTCCTGCACTGCTGGGAACAACCAGACTGCCCATCCCACGGTGGAGCCCAAGGCTGAACCCCCAGAGTTGTACATTTCATGCTCTGCTGTCTCCCCCAAGAAGGACTGTGCTACAAATCCTGCTACTTCAAATAATGGTAGTCAGGAAAAGGTAAAGAAGAGTGACTGCTGTAGCTGGACAGTGGTAGAAGGAGACAAGAACCCTCCAGAGCCATTGGCTGTGGACCTTTTGCCTCATTTAGAAGGTCCAGATGAAATGATGAAAACTGAGCATGAAGATTCAAATGATGCTGTCAAGGAGGTAAATCCAGTACAGAAGAGAGATCTTTTATGTGCTGAAGTGAAGGAGGAATTTGTGCTGGATCTTGGTCAGGAGCTGAACATGGAGGCTGCATGTTCATGTTCAGATGACCTGAAAGATATTAAAAAGGAGCATACTTTGTGTGGTGGGAAGGGAGAAGAACAACAACGGGCCTTGCAGTCATCTGCCCACGGTGAACAGCAGATGGATGCAGGTGGTGTTGCTGGACCACAAGTAAGGAGTGAGTCTCCAAAGAATCTGTCTTACGCAGCAGATGTTGAGACAGAATTTAGCAGTCCACTAGGAAGACCAGAGGATTCTTCCAGTATAGATGGTCAGTCTGTTGGGACACCAGCTGGCCCTGAAGCTGGAGGAGAGAGGGAAGGACAAGAAGAAGAGGAAGAAGATGACTTTGATGATTTTACACAGGATGAAGATGAAGAAATGTCATCAGCCTCAGAAGAATCTATTCTTTCAGTGCCAGAACTTCAGGTAAAACAAAACTCTAAAACACTTGTAAATGACAAGTACCAGTGTCCTGAAACACCTGCGTGGAGTCAGGGCAAATCACAATTTGAATCCAACTGGAGTGTTTGCTGTGGAACAGCATGGTGGTGTGGCTGTTTGACAGAGAAGTTGGACACCACATTTTTCTGAGAAGATTTTTAAGTCCAAGCTAAAGGAATATCTTGCAAATACGCAGATTAAAATTTTTACTGAGTTGTAAGGAGTTCCTGAACTGAGGCTGTTCCTTAATAATAAGTACTTGAAGTGAAAATTATTTTCCAGGTTACAATTCCAGCAAGCCTTGAAGAACTAAGTTGATCTTTCACCAGAGAGGGCACCAGGACAAGGGGTAATGGTTTTCAGCTGAAAGAGGGTAGATATAGGTTGGACATCAGGAAGAAATTCTTCACCATGAGGGTAGGAATGTGCTGGAACAGGTTGCCCAGGGAGGTTGATGCCCCCTCCCTGGAGGTGTTCGAGGGCAGGTTGGATGAGATTTGTGCAGCCTGGGCTGGTGGCAGGTGTCCCTGCTCAGAGCAGGGAGGTTGGAACCTGATGATCTTTAAGATTCCTCCCAACCTCAACCATTCTGTGATTCTATGATTAAGGAATCCTGTCCAACTTAAGGGTTTTTTAAGTGGCAGCTTCTGAAATCTAATTTTGTGCATGATACAAAAACAGGCAGTTCAGGATTCTGTGCCTTCAGTAGAATCCTCAGTTGGTCAGATGTTGACCTGTGAAATTGGCTGTTAGAATTATGATGGGGTGAGCTAGTGTTGAATGACATTAAAACAAACACTAAAATAAAATTGACAGTTTTTGTTCGTTGTTGCTTTCTAAGGAGACAATGGAAAAACTGACTTGGCTGGCAACAGAGAGACATTTAAGTCAAGAAGGAGATTCAGAAGAAGAGAATTCCCAGGAAGAGAACTCTGAGCCTGAGGAAGAGGAGGAGGAGGAAGGGGAAGGAATAGAGAGTTTAAAGAAAGATGATGAAATATGTGGAGATGTCTCAGAGGAACCTAAATCTGTCTTCACCTTGACAAAGACAGCCCCACAGGTGGAAGCCCACAGGACACCAGCAGGTCAGTTCTGGGTGTTTCTTCTGCCACAGGGCATGAGGAGACAGGGCTGCTCAAAGCAAAACAATGAGGAAACTATATCTGGGTTTAATTTCACTTTGTGTGTGTTCACTTAGTGATGCTTTTCATCTGGAAATTGTATTTTGCAACAGTCAGCATTCTGTAAAAAACAGTTCTTAGCATTGAAGCCCTCGTGCATGTGAACCAAGTGTCTTTAGGCCATGGTGATGCACTTGGGCTTCAACATTTGGCAGACAGAAGATTTGCTAAATTGAAATTTGTTCTAGGTCATGCTGGGGAAAAATAAATGAAACAAAATATCTGATCAGCATCTAGCAAGGAGTAGGTGAATGAGCAATAAGCTCTGAGGAGGTGAACCTCAGCCCATTAGACCAACAGGTGCCTAATGCAGAGACGTGAACATCTCAGTGTAGCAGCTCTTTCACTCTTCAATGTGACACCAGTTGTTTATCTGGGATGTTCACTCTAGTCATGTAAAGAACAAGCTAAAAGAACAATTTGGAAGTGTTGCAGCCAGCTTTGATGCTCTGTTCACCTGCTACAGTTTTTTTGCCCCAGGTGTGCAATATCAGTTGGTTCTTAGCAGGTTGATGAGTAGCAGCTCAGATGGGTTTGTTGCTGTATCCAGGGATTTTTCCTGTCAGATGCTGTAAAAATAAGCAGCCAACTTTTAAAGCATGTTGGGGAGCCTGGCTAATGAAGAGTCCATTGCTCCTACACTTAGAATGTAAGTAGTGAACTCACCACAAGCTCTGAAACCTCACTTGTTTGTTGCAATATTGATATAGAAGAGTTGTCTAACAGCCCAGGCTGTTTGTGAAGAGAACCTGTACAAGTGGCTGTGTGCTTCTTCATAGGAGAAAACATGAAAGCCCCTGGGAAAAGCAGGAGCTCCCACAGAACCAGAAATAAGAGGGGACGGGCTCGTGCTAGCAAAGATACATCTAAGCTGCTCCTCCTGTATGATGAAGACATCCTGGAGAGAGATCCCCTGCGGGAGCAGAAGGACCTGGCATTTGCACAAGCCTACCTCAGCAGGGTAAGCCTGGCACAGGGTGACCCAGACACAGGAATGTGGGACATGAATCCTCTAATGCTGAGGGAGCTGGGGTTGTTCAGCCTGAAGAAGGGAAGACTCCAGGACGATCTTGCAGTGACCTGGATCTGGTCAGAATGGAGTTACCTTTTCTGACTGCATCCCATGTGGTGCTCCTGTACTTAACCTTTCCCCTGCCCAGGGATGTGGGGTGTGTGTGGAGGTGCTGGCCCCAGCTCGGGGCCATGCTGAATTTCAGCCTATCATGATTGGTTTCCTTCTCTCTTGGGACCAGTTCAGATTACTCTTTGAGCAACAGACTTGGTTGGCTCAGCAAACCTGGAAGCACTGTACAAATTCTAGGTAGCAAGGGATGAAAAGATTACTAAATGAACTTGTTTCCCTTCTGGATGTGATGTGGTCCTGAAAGGTCTGTTGCTCTCCCCAGGTGAGGGAAGCCCTGCAGCACGTTCCTGGCAAGTATGAAGACTTTCTTCGTGTTATCTATGAGTTTGAGATGAGCACGGACAAGAGAACAGCTGTGGATCTCTATTCCACTCTACAGAAACTGTTGCATGAGTGGCCACAGTTGCTCACAGATTTTGCTGCCTTTCTTTTACCAGAACAAGCTTTGGAGTGTGGACTGGTAGGTAGAATCAAAGGAGAAGACCAGATTTTCAGCAGATAATGTGAACTCTTGAGGGAGTGAAAGAGTAAGGAGTTCTAGGGTGGGAAAGGTAAAGAGCTACTAAATCATCTGCTTCCCTTCCTGTTTTATTAACCAGAATTGAAAAGTCTAGTATGTGTTTGAAGTCTCATCCTAAGGATGACTGGGGAGAATTGGCATTTCCTGGCTGCAGAGACAATGTGTGCAGATAGAGCAGGTGGAATGGTTCCCTTGTCTCATAAACCAGCCTTCTGCTTTGTGAGCCACAGCTTCTCACCTGTTCCATCCTTTCTGGATTTTCCTACCTTATGTGCACATAGTTGAAGCACAAGTTTATAGTTCATGTGTTGATTCTACATAGTCTTGTTTCTCTTCCTCCACCTCTTCCTGATTGTGCAGTGGTTCTCAGTACAAGTGGAAAGCAAATAGCAAGACGGGCATTTTTAGCTTAAGCCAAGTAGAGAAGCTTGGAAATACATTTTGAACATGAGGTGGGAATCTCTTTCTTTTGATCAGTTTGAAGAGCAACAGGCATTTGAGAAGAGCCGGAAGTTCCTCAGGCAGCTGGAGATCTGCTTCGCTGAAAATCCTGCCCACCATCAAAAGATCATCAAAGTCCTGCAGAGCTGTGCAGACTGCCTCCCCCAAGAGATTGCAGAGGTAACCAGGCATCCAGGTGTCTCCTTTCTCTCCAGCTTCCTGAGGGTGCAGTTAGCCAGCCTGCTGCTCTGTTCCCACGTGCTCTGTGAGACAAGAGTGAGACAAGAGTTTATCAAGCGGCACCTCCCTTGGTAGAGCATGGTAGAGAACTGAAGCTGCCTCTTCAAGAGGCTTTATGATTAACTGGCCTGTGTGTCTCCCGTCTCCTACCTCCACTTTGTTTTTATCACCTTGCAGATGAAATTTTAGTTTCATGCCTCCTACAGTGTCTGCCTAGAATTCTGGAGGGATAGTTCTGGGCTAGTTTGATAGCTGGATGTGGAATGATCTTGAAATGCTCATATAAGTAGCACCAGTGCAAGCATCAGTTTCCATGCTGGAGATCTCATGAGCCTTCATGTGCCACTTGTTTTGAGAAATCCTTCTGAGAAGAATGTGATGACATGGAATGAAACACTTATTTTCTCTGGATTTCTCTCTTTTTCAGCTGAAGACCCAAATGTGGCAACTGTTGAAAGGGCATGACCACTTGCAGGATGAGTTTTCAGTTTTCTTTGATCACTTACGGCCCTCAGCCAGCCGGATGGGAGACTTTGAGGAGATCAACTGGACAGAAGAGAAGGAATATGAGGTGGGGCAATCATAGGGATTGGAAGGGACCTCTGGAGATCATCAAGTCCAATCCCCTTGCTGCAGCAGGAACACTTGGGGCAGGTCACACAGGAATGTGTCCAGATGGGTCTTGAAGGAGACTCCACAGCCTCTCTGGGCAGCCTGTCCCAGGGCTCCCTCACCCTCACAGCAAAGAAGTTTCTCCTCATGTTGAGGTGGAACTTTCTGTGTTGTCGCTTGGTGCCATTTCCCCTCGTCTTGTCACTGAACAGAGACTGGCCCATTCTTGACCTCCCCCCTGCAGATATTTATAGACATTAATCAGGTCCCCCCTCAGTCTTCTCTTCTCCAGACTAAACAGCCCCAGGTCTCTCAGCTTTTCCTCATGTGACAGATGTTCCAGTCCCTTCATCATCCTTATAGCCTTCACTGGACTCTTTCCAGTACTTCCCTTATCTTTCCCTCTTGAACTGGGGACCCCGATCTTTTCCTCAAGACCAGAAAAGACAAAAGCAGAGATACCAGACATGTTTGAACTTGAGAGGGGAGATTCACGTTCGACATAAGGAAGAAGTTTTTTCCTGTGCGGGTGATGAGACCCTGGGACAGGTTGCCCAGGGAAGCTGTGGCTGCCCCATCCCTGGCAGTGTTGAAGAGCAGGTTGGATGGGGCTTGGAGCAACCTGGGCTGGTGGGAGGTGTCCCTGCCTATGCAGGGGAATTGGAATTAGATGATGTTTAAGGTCCTTTCCAACCTAAACCGTTCCACCGATTCTATTCTGTGATTGAGCACAAGTTGAGGCTCCATTTCCAGAGAGACAGAGGTGACAGGGTGGGATAACTGTTGGCAGACTTGAGCTAACCTTCCAGATTTTGTTACAGCCTTTGTCTCTTCAACCATAATGGAACCTTCCATGTCCTGGAGCTGAGCAAAATGTTCAGACGTTCACGAGGAGAACGAAGTTGGGCTGCTGAAGAGCAGTCGTGATAGAGCAGGTTTTGTGTTACTTTTTTTGTAGTTCGATGGGTTTGAAGAGGTGTCTTTGCCAGATGTGGAAGAAGAGGATGAACCACCCAAGATACACTCGACCTCCAAAAACAAGAAACGGAAAGAGATGGGAGGCCAGAACAATGAAAAGGTGGGCCTGGGGTGTCTCTGTCCACATCTCTGCACTCTGAGCAAATGCACGTCCATGTGTCTTACCAGAGACATGACAAGAGCCTAAAAAGATTTGAAGAAGGGGTTTTGAAATGTTTCCATTGTGCTTTGCTTGCTGGCAGCAGAATCACTTTAGTTCTCTCAGAGTCTGTGCAGAATGTGCCCCCTGAGCCCTTTCTGCTTCCTCTGGGGTGACCTACCCCTGACTGTCATCTTTGTGTACCATTTGCCAGCTGGAGTATGTCTGTTTCAGGAGGTCGAGTGGGTAGATGGGCTGAAGGAATGTTCATGCTCCTGCCATGAAGGGAGTAGCGATCTCAAGCTAAAGAAAAGCAAAAGGAGGACCTGCAGCCATTGTAGTAGTAAGGTTAGTGAACAGGCCAAGTTGGTGGAATGGTGAGTGGGAAGTAGAGCCCTGCCTAGAGCCCCTGTGGTGATGATCTGTCCAGCCTTGGGCCTCTTGTCTCCAAAATCATGTGTTGAGGAAGCATGTAAACCAGAAGATGACTAGTGTTGTCTGTTCTTTGGAGCTGACTGCACCACGGCCTCTCCCTGTCTATCTCCAGCCCCTCCTTGCTATGCTAAATAGTGTTAATTTTATGTTCTTTTGATCTAAGAATAAGCTTTTTTTTTAGTGGAGGATGCTTGTGTGGCCACTATGTGAAAATAACTGTGCCTGTTCTTCATTGTAAAAAAGCTTCACCTTTCCAAATCACACAGAGCCATGGAATGGGTTGGGTTGGAGGGACCTTCAAGATCATCTAGATCCAACCTCCTGCATGGGCAGGGACACCTCCCAGCAGCCCAGGCTGCTCCAAGCCCCATCCAACCTGCCCTTCAACACTGCCAGGGATGGGGCAGCCACAGCTTCCCTGGGCAACCTGGGCCAGGGTCTCACGACCTTTCCTGCTTGCAGAAGTGCGCTGGTCATTAACACCTGATTATGTCAATACCTCTGTATTTACTAATCAAGGTATCTCTAAACAACAGTCACTACCCACCTCAGTAATACCCAGGGTACCTCCATATGTAAAGTCAGAGATTTATTAATGTGAACATATTGTTGAACTGAGGCCTTGTTAGGGGCAAGGAATGGGAAGCAAAGGCTGAGGTGGTAGGTCTGGCTGGAGACACCACATCTGTAATGGTAGGTGCTTGTCCATTGATTTGCAGGTGTGTGAAAATAAATTTTATAAAAATAGAGATTCTCAAGAGCTGACTGCAAGCCTTGTTCAACAAGAATCAAGTCCTCAGCCTGAAGGGAAGGATACTGGAATATCTAAGGAACCTGCAGAAGAAAGCCTGGAGAACAGAGATGAGGGAGAGGATGCCCAGAGCAAAGCAAAAGTTCTGTCTAGGAAAGTGGACTCTCTGGCTTCAGGTATGTGAGTCTTGAGTACAAACAGGTATGTTGTTCATCTCCTGACTGGTTCACACAAAAATAGGACTTTCTAATGCAAATTTCTTGAGATAAGAACTTATAATATTTCCTTTTTTTTTTCCTTGTGTTTGTCCACTCTAGGTGCTCTAAATATGCAAATATCCATAGAATTCCCTTCAGAAAAAAGCTTTCCTGACCCAAGAAACATTCTCCCCTCTTCAGAATGATGAGGCCATTTAAGCTTCTCTTGCTAGTCTACTAATTCCATTTTCAATACTACCAGCCCATGATACTGTCTTTTTTTCAGTTTTCATTTTAGCACCATCTCTCATGTCTCTAAATTATTTCCCTTATGTTACTTGTTTTTCCTTCAGTCTGGCACAGACAAGGAGAAACATAATTATTGCAGGATAAAGAGCCTGGCAGGGATCTCTTCTTTCAGTGACCAAATCTCAGCTAATGCTGCTGTAGGGGACGGTGCACAGGTTGGAGACTGGTTTAAACGGGATGCAACCTGATGTCTCAATTACAGGGGTTTTGTAAAGAGGGGCCCAAGAGCAGCAGTGTCTGTTTTGCTTGATAATGTTGTGCTGGGCAATGCACTTGAGCTTTTTCATCACTTCTTCACCCAGCAGCTGGTTATAGTGATCCAGAGGGGTGAAGCAAATTCTCTGCAGGGTGGGTTAACTGCAGAGAGAATGCAAAGCTGCCCCAAGCTGTGTTCCCATTTACAGCTTTATTCTCTGGAATAATAGAAAAATATAAAGTAAAAAAAGAAATCTTAAGAAGTAAATTGCTGAAGATTACAAAAGTTTTTCTTACTAACAGCCAGTCTAAAGTTGTTTGGGTTTCTTACCAGGATCTCAGCTGGAGGGAAGGATTGTCTCTGGCAGACACACAACTTCTGACAAAGCTGGGCTGCCTGATGACCAGGGTGAAGATGCAGGTGTTGGTGCTGTTAGGAGCACTGCAAAGGACAGTGACTCTGCTTCCATTGGCCCCAGATGGACACATCTACAAAAAGCTACTCTAAAACTACCTCAAGAAACCAAAGACTGCCCTTGCAGTGGGGAAAGTGAGTGTGAGGTACCAAACCAGCCCCATCAAGGAAATGCAGATGCTTCTCTTGGGCTGAGCAGAGACTTGCTGCTGTCATCTTGTTCTGCTGCAGTAAAAGTTTCAACAGGATCTAGTTCCTCTTCTGGCAAGAGTTTCTGTCAGACTGAAGGGCTTCATTCTGATTCATCAGACAAGCTCACTGTCTTTGGTCATACCTCAAAATCGGGTGTGAAGCGATCTGAGGGACCACTTGTGTCTCTGGAAGGAAAACCTGAAGCCAAGCAGGGCTGGAGTACAATGAGTAGAAAAGCAACACTGGGTAAGAGCTGCAGGTCACAGTCCCCTAATAATTGTGTTTTGGAGACAGATGCCACAGGCTGCACTGGCAACTTTCCTGAGAGAATAAAGTCAAATGCAAACAACTGCTTCCAGGTGCATCAGCATTCTGAGCAGCTAGAGCACAGAGGAGTTCCTCCCTCCCTGGGGCAAAAGGAGGAGGAGCAGCAACAGCAGAGAGTTACAGAAGCAACTGTATGTGCCAAGAACAGCAAAGTCAGCTCGACGGGCGAGAAGGTTGTTCTCTGGACCAGGTATATCTGCCTGAACCGCATTTACATCCTTCATGCCTCCAGTATTTGGCTTCATGTTATAGAGTATCCTTTATTTTCATTTTGTATCCTCATTTTCTATCCCCTCCCTTTGGACACTCCTGCCCTGTGTCCTCTTAACCAGTCCAGCATAGCTGCCATCTTTCCCCTGTGAGAAACAGTCTGCTCCTGGGGCTGTATTTATTGTAGAACTTCAGGCTGGGAAAGAACTTTTTTTCTCCTACAAAAACCTTAAAAACAGGTTAAATGGAGCTCTGCTGGGACAGGTCTTATGATTCGTGGTGGTCGTAGTCGTGAAGGACCGAACCTGCTGGTCTTGCTCTGGGATTGTCACCTTCCCCTGGGAACAGGCCTCGGGTGGTTGAAGTGTGTCAATACTTGTTTTCTTCCTCACTGTGATGCTGTTTCATAGGGAGGCTGACAGAGTCATCCTGACCACCTGTCAGGAGAAGGGAGCCCATCTGGAAACCTTCCAGGCCATCTCACAGAAACTGGGCAACAAGACTGCAAGCGAGGTGAGGGGTTGGTGTGGAAATCCTGGCTGGGACAGTCAGGGGTGGGGAGGGGGTAGGAGGGAAACTGGGGATTTGCTGTCTGATTAGTCTCCCAAGCTAAACTTGAACTTGATGATGTATCAGAGAAAAATTATCCTAATTGCAAATAAAACAGATCAAAACAAACCCTGATCTGTCCTGGTGCAGCCAAAACTCCTGACTGCCACCCATGATGCATTTTACACTGCCGTTGATACTCAAGCAGAGTTGTGGTTGCTGCCTGGGTTGTCTTCAGCCTTCTACTTCAGTACAAGGAGTCTGTCTGGGCTTGGCTCTTAACCAGCCCCACATCACTGCCCTGGAGTCTTCCCAAACTGCCAGATTCTTACCTGCAAGTCAGTAGAACACAACTGTTCTTTCAAAGAAAACCCACCAACCTTGTGCTCTTCCTTTTCTTTCCATCTATAAATCTTGCATGTGACTTTTTTTAACATAGAACAAATCACCCTGAACTTGGTAATATGAAATGTCCATGTCATAGCACCCTGTAGGTCTCCAGTCATCTTGCATCTCCCCTGTTCTTCAGGTATCCCACAGGTTCAGAGAACTGATGAGGCTGTTTCATACATCCTGTGATGGGAGCTCTGAAGATGAGGAGGATGCAACTAGTACCAGTAACACAGACCAGTTGTCAGATAAAGATCTTCTGCTTTCTGAGGAAGAACCTGATGACTGAGGCTTAAGATACTGACTGCAGCAGGAGAGGTGTTTGCCAGTTTGTTGCTAGACAGGTGGTGTAGATAAAGGCAAAATGTTTGCACAGGTACTTAAGATAGAACCTTTTTTTTTTTCTGTGTTCACTTTCCTGCTACACTTCTGACAAGATGCACTTCTCAGTCTGTATCATATGAGAGGAATGAAGAAGAGTGTTAAGGTGACAAAATCCTCCAGAACTTGCTTGAGGAGCTTCAACAATGAAATGACAGAAGTGATGCTTGTGGACACAGACCTTGCTGGATGGGGCCACTAGCCTTTGAAAAGAACATGTAAATATTGTATCATAAGATGTCTGTTTTGAGGGGGAACAAACACATGATTTTTATAAGTTTTCCCCTTGTGTTGATTGTACCTTGGAAAGTTACAACTGAATTCTGTATTTATTGTGTGGTCTTACACTAACAGGAGAGCATATTCACTTTGCAAAATTTTTAAAAAAACACCCCAAACATACAAAACCAGCCCCCAAAAAACAGCTTTCCTCCTTTCCAGCACAACTGCTGCAACCAGCTGGACAATGTAAGGCAGCCTTGGTAACAGGATTCTGCTGAACAGTTGCAGCTTGGCCATCTTCAAACCATCCCCTTTCTTTTGAAAGTGATCTTAGAGATCCCCTCTCTCTAATAATAAAAATGAGTTAGTCTGAGTCTCCTTCATCCTCAGATTCATCTGCTTCAAACCCCGTTTCATAGCACTGGGATAGAGTTCTTAGCTGCTCTAAGGCCTCCTGGAAGTCATCGTGTTCCACTCCAGCAGAGAAGAAGCTGGCCCAGCGCTGTGTGTTGAGCTTCTGCAGGTCCTTGTACAGGCTGTAGAGGAGTGTGTGCAGGACTGGGGAAGCCTGCAGGGCTGCCAGGACAGGGATGCTTTCCACAGCTGCAGGGGAAAACACCAGTGTTTAAATATGCCCATTGAAACCTGCTCCCATACCCTATTTTACTTTACAAACAGTTGCTTTACCTTAACTCTGTGTAGCCTGAGTTGCTTAAGGCATTTTTGCCCTGCAGCCACTCAGAAAGGTCTTTTACCTCTATTAGACCCCACATGACTTCTTTCTGATGCAAAGGAAGTGTTACCTGCTGAGGGATATCTGGGAGGTCTGTCCAGGAGAAAGCCTTCCCTGGTCAGAAGAGGAGAGAAAAACTGGGGGTAGGGAGGTTGGGTGTGACAGGGCTGCTCAAGCACAAGGGCTGTGCTGTAGGGAAGAAGGGGGATGACGTTACTCAACACTGTTGGCCAGTTGCTGCTCCCTGTCCCAAACCTACAGCCTGTTACCCACCTGAATGCCCCAGGAAACACAGTGTGCAGGTAACGCTGCAGGATTTGCTCTGTGCTCTCCCACATGTGGAGAAGAGACTCAGGCTGCTTTCCTGAGCAGCTGCTGCAAAGACAATCCATCATTTTCCAGGGGACTTAACTGTGTCAGTGACTTAGCTGCTCTCCAGCTGTTTGGCTCTCAAGTCAATAGCTCATGACTATCTGGGTCACCAGACTGGTTTCCCCCGCCCCCCCCTTCAGCTGACACTCCCCAGGCAAGGAGTGTGAATGACTTGTAAGGAACCAGCATGCCAGTTCTGGAGGGAAAGGTTCAAATGCTGATTACCTGAGGTGACTTTCTTTGCAAATTCCTCGTAGCACAACAGACTGAGCAAAACAGCAGCTGACCTTTTGCTCCCTGCATGAAGACAGAAGCTTCCAGGGCACGTCCTGCTTGTAGGTGCACAAAGTATCAAAGAGTGAGCAGCCACGTAGGGCAGGAAAGGGAACAGAGGCCCAGGCAGCCACAACCTGTGGTCACAGAGAGGGGGAACTCATCAGCAGAGAACACACAGCAGAGGTGGAGCTGGAAGGCTCAGAGCTGCTCCCTCTGCTTGTACCTTTCTCCCAGAGAAGTTAAGTGTCTCAGCAAGATGCATCATGGAGCCCTGAAAGGAGCTGAGCCGGTAGGGAGCAGTGAGGGTATCAAGCACTGCTGCCAGGATTGCACTGCTGTGGTAGTTCAGTGATGCCTGGGGGGAGGGAAACAAATGGAAAAGTTACAGGAAAAGTTAAATGAAGCCAGTCTTTCAGCAATGTTCGTATATTTAAGTATTTTGTAAATTGTGCTTTTATCTAGGGTGTGTGTAACAGTTATTTCGGGTTTTGGACAAGCAAGTCTGCTGGTTGCTACCAAATCATCCCAGGACAGTTTTCTTGTCAGCAGCTTCTTCATGCTCAGCTGGGGCTGGAGTTTCACTCCACCCAGGAAGAACAACACAGCAAAGCAGCTTTTTTTTCAGTGCGAAAACTGAAGGCAGTGCACCAGAACAGAAAGACCTCAAAAAAGGAAATGTATTAAATCTTTTAGTATGAAAGAATGATGGGAATGGAAGGTTGGCAGTTAAATCTCTGCTATCAGTGAAAAACCAGGAAAAAAATAATTTTTCTGCTCAGCAGAACCCCCTTGTGAGAAAAATTTTGCTACCAATGCTTTCTGCAGCTGTGCATTTCCAGAATGGTAAAAATGACAAAGCTGGAAGCCACGCAAGGCAGGTGTTTGTAGGTACATCACTGTCCGGTACATACATCATAGTTTATATATGGGAATGAAACAGGAGGTCGTGGCCTGATTCCCAGACTCCCGCTGAGCGACAGGGGGCAAAACAGGGAGCTGTGACTGGAGAGGTGGACAATTCCCAGGGCTGTGTTCATCAGTCTGTAAAAATTTTTCTGAGAATCCTGGGGGGGGGGGGAAATCCAAATGTTAGAATGCAAAAATCCCCATCTTCTCCATGTGAAAGAAGCTCTTTGCTCTTGTATACTTACACCCACGTTACTTGTGACTGGAGTCAAGCCCCATGTCAAGATTCCTTTTCCTGAATACTCATCACAGAGCAGTTCTGTCACCTTGGCACCAACCCCAGAGAAACCATTGTGTAGGTCACATAGGACTTGAAATCCCTGTGTGAAATGATGGCAACATCTGAGATCCTACTTAAAGAGAAAGTTTCATAGAATCACAGGGGTTGGAAGGGACCTCTGAAGACCATCAAGTCCAATCCCCCTGCTGCAGCAGGAAAACCTGGAGCAGATCACACAGGCATGTGTCCTGATGGGTCTTGAAAGTCTCCAGAGAAGGAGACTCCACAACCTCTCTGGCCAGCCTGTCCCAGGGCTCCCTCACCCTCACAGGAAAGAAGTTTCTCCTCATGTTGAGGTGGAACCTCCTTCTTTCTTGAAAGAAAATGGAGTTTGGACTAAGCTGTCAAACCTGCAGATAATCACACTCTTCAACATAGAAGTGCAACCGATCTTCCAGCTCCTCTAGGCAGCCAGGATCTTGCAGGAGACTTTCACCTTGTCCAAAGGCTTCTAGACAACCACAGTCCCTAAAAAGAAAAAAAAAAGAAAAAAAAAAAAAAAAAAAAGGGTGGGGAGGGAAAGAGGCTTATTCTCTCTCCTCTTAATTTTTCCCTGAAGATACCATTCTGGACAAGAGATCCTGAAGCAAACCTGTGAGACATACCCATCGTGCATGTACTGAGGGATGACGTAGACACTTTTGGGATGCAAGTGCATGTTGAGGTAATCAGACCAGACCTGCCTGCTGCTGCCCAAGGAAACATCCTGGGAAACAGTGAGTTGTGAAGGGGCAGGAGAAACACCTGGAATGAGACAGAGGTGAACTGCAAAGGTCTTTTCAACTCCAGATATTCCCTCGAATAAAGAAAATAAAACCAGCTTTTATCTCATCCACTATTTGCTGCTCTTTGCCCAATCCTTCTGTAAGCAAATAAACCCTGCCCTATAGTTTTCCTTCTCTCCTCGTGCTTGTTCATGCATCAGCTGTGCAGCACCAGCCTGCTGGCACAGGGCTTGTTCTGCCTCTCCAGAGCTCTCTGGTCCCAGCACGTAAGGTAAAGCTGCTAGGATGGCACAAACTGGACAGAACACAAAAAAATAATGCACAAAAGGAGGGAGAACTTCAACAAGGGCAAGTGTAGAGTTCTGCATCTGGGCAGGAACAGCCCCATGGATCAGTGCAGGCTAGGGCTCACCTGCTGGGGAGCAGCTCTGGGGAGAAGGACCTCGGGGTCCTGATGCACAACAGGTTGATCAAGAGCCAGCCACGTGCCCCGGTGGCCAAGAGGGCCAGTGCCACCCTGGGGGGCATCAAGAAGAGTGTGGCCAGCAGGTCATGGAGGTTCTCCTTCCACTCTATCCTGCCCCTAGTGAGGCTACATCTGGAGAACTGTGTGTAGTTCTGGGCTCCCCAGTTCATAAAGGATAAGGAACTACTGGAGAGAGTCTGGCACAAGGACACTAGGGTGATGAGAGGACTTGAGAATCTGCCCTGTGAGGAAAGGGAGGACGAGCTGGGGCTGTTCAGCCTGGAGGCTAAAAGGGGAGTGATCTCATCAGTGCTGATCAGTATCTCCAGGGGTGTCAGGAAGATGGGATCAGACTCTTCTCAGCAGTGCCCAGTGACAGGACAAGGGGCAATGAGCACAAGCTGGAGCACAGGAGGGTCAAGTTAAACAGAAGGAGAAACTTCTTTGCTGTGAGGGTGACAGAGCCCTGGGACAGGCTGCCCAGGGAGGCTGTGGAGTCTCCTTCTCTGGAGACATTCCCAACCCAGCTGGACGTGTTCGTGTGGGATCTACTGTAGATGATCCTGCCCTAGCAGGGGGTTTAGCTGGATGATCTCTAGAGGTCCCTTCCAACCCCGACCACCGTCTGAACACACAAAAATTACCGAACGTGCAGACGCACCTTGACCAGCAGAGCTGGGCCCTCCTGGTCGGTCTGAGGAAACGCCTTCCTGGGGAAAGAGCCCCAGGCGGAGGTTACGTGACACTTTGCCTCATCCCCCCGCGAGTGGCGGGGCAGGGTTAAAGCAGATGAAGCGGCCGCGGGCGGTGACGGGCCCGGTGTCCCACGGGGCCGCGCCCCCCTCGCCCGCCCTCACCGTGCGGCGCCCGGCGTCCCCCGCCGCGGAGCCCCCGGTCGGGGTGTGCTCCAAGTAATCGGCGACCGCCCCGTCCCTGTAAGACAAACGGCGGCAGCTGCCGGCGGCCCCACACCGCCCTGCCCTGCCGGCGGCCCCACACCGCCCTGCCCGCCCGCCCGCACTCACCAGGCCGCAGCAGCTTCCGCGCCCGCCCCGCGGGGCCCAAGCGCGCCGAGTCCGCCTGCAAGAGAGGCCGGTCACGGCGGGGCCGCTCCTCGCCCGCCCGCCCGCCCGCCCGCCGCTCGCGGTACCTTTCAGCTCCAAAGCCACCAGGCGCGGCGTGTGGGTCTCCCGGCCGCCCGCTGCCCGCCCGGGCCGCAGCAGCGCGGCGGGATGGAGCTCGGGGGTCTCGGCGGGGCTGCGCAGCGCGGCCGCCTGCGGGACAGCGGGTCAGGCCCGGCCCTCAGCGCCCGCACCCCCCGGGTCCCGCCTCCCCCGCACCTGCAGCCCCCACCACTGTCCCCCCCCATTTCCCCCGCACCCTCCCCGCGCTCCCCCATCCCCCCGCACCTGCAGCCCCCACCAGTGGGTCCCCACGCATCCCGCGAACTGTCCCAGCTGCAGCGTCACCGCCTCCCCCGCCATCGCGCCCCGCGCGTCCCGCCCCGCCCCGCGGCACAGCCGGAAGCGCGTCCCTGGCGGAGCGAGGGCGGCACCGGCACCGGGGGGAGCGGCGGCCGCTCCAGCCTTTATTGCGCTACAGGGGCCCCGCCAGCCGCTCCAGCTGCCGCGGGTTGGAGCCGCTCAGGAACCGCAGCTCCTCCTTGCCGTCCTCCGTGCGCGCTGCAAGACATGAGGTGCGTTGTTGGGGGGCGGCCTCCTCCGGGACCCCGGCCCCCCCCCCCCCGGGACCCCCGGCACCCCCGCCCGCCGGTCCAGGTCCTGGGCAGGGTCAGACCTTTTTCGTGCTGCAGCCACTTGCGGTCGAGGTAGTAGCCATAGCAGCTCTCGAACTCCCGCGGGCTGTAGTTGGGAACCGGGATGGGGACGAAAGGGTCCAGCGCGTCGAACCCCTCCTGGGAAGGGAGGAAGGAGAAGTCGGGGATGAGACCCGCGGGCGGCGGCAGCGCCCGGCCCTTCCTGCTGGAGCTGCTGGGAACTGGCCCGGCTTGGTTCTTAAAATCACAGAACTGTAGAACCATTTAGGTTGGAAAAGCCCCTTAAGAACATCGAGTCCCACTGCTCCCCCAGCACTGCCCAGGCCAGGCCACCACTAACCCATGTACCTCAGCACCACATCTACCCCCTCCAAGGATGGGGACTCCACCCCTGCCCTGGGCAGTTGATTCAAAAGAGAATAAATGTATGTGTGACCTGAAGACACTAAAGCAAGGTCTGCCCCCTGCACTGAACACAATTCCCAAACCAGGATTTCTCTGTTTCCCAACGTGAAGGGAGAAGAGGCGGGATGAGGCCAGGACTCACCTTTCCCAGCAATTCCTGGGGCAAATAGGCAGAGCTGGGCTTGAAGAGAGAGCCTGTCTGGCTGAGGGTGGTCACAACAGCTCCTCCGTTCTAAAAGGAAGAGCAGATCAGAAACCTTCTTAGCTACCAAGGCAGAATTTGTGACACAGTCACAGATTGATGCAAAAAAAAAAGTGAGGTATTTTTTTCTTTGATCTTATAGTTGCTTCAGTTCCCAAATTCCATCATGTTCCAAACCACATTAGCCTTGGCAGCTCCCAGTACCCGTGCAGCACAGGGAACACAGAGCTGCTGTTCCCAGTGCTGGCATTTAAACATGTCCTTCTTATCCATAAATGGCTTCTAGTTGAAACAACTTAAAAGCTTTAAAAAGGACTATTTTGTATACTTTCAAAACTAACTCCCCATTAGAGATATCAGGGCCCAGGGGCTGACCCCTTATAGCAAAAAAATTTAGCAGGTTTTTTAGGCACTGAAAGTTCTCATTAGTTCAAAAAAATCTTAAGTGTCACTAAGGGTTATTAAATACCACTAGCTCAGGAAGTAAGAGGCATCAACTGGAGTTTGGCAGGGTGATCAAGAAAAGCATTGTATCTCTGGGTGGTGTCAGAAGCACAGCTGAGCACACCCCTCCCAGCTCCCCTTCACCAAAGGAGCAGTGAGAGCTCAGATTTCTTGCTCTAATTGTGAACAACACACCCAAAATCCAGCCCAAACTCACCCAATTGTTCATCATCATCTTCCTAAGGTTGTACACAAGTGTCAGCTCCTCTGGAGAAACCTGGTGAAGATTGTCTTGCATCACTTTTTTTGCCAGCATTTTCTGAGACAAATTCCCTTCTCCTGCTTCAGACTGAAGGGAGCGTTTGCATCATTTAGGCACAATTTTTTTCTTGCTTTGACTTAGCACTGCAGCATCCAGCCTCAGTATTTTACAGAGAAATGCCCAGGCTTTCCTGACTTTAACAGGACACACGTGTGTTTCCTTCTTACTGAGAGAACTTTCTTCAGTAAAAAGCCTAAACATGGTATGAATTTCGCAGGTCCCTCCAAGTAAGCAAAGCCAACTGGGAATTCCTACAGAGCTCAGAAATGAACAGAACTACCTCCCCACCCTCTCCTGCTCTCCCTTGCAGCAGGAATGCAGAAATATGATCAGAGCAGATCACTTCTTACAGGGCTCTTGTCTTCCTTCTTTAGCGTAGTCCTTCCCCAGAGCGCATTGACGCCGTCCACAGCCACGAGCAGTTGGAATGAGCCTTTCCCACACTGCTGCTTGAGCTCCCTCAGCACAACCCCCACAGCATCACTGGCATTTCTCACCCGAGCCAAGCCCTTTAAGTAGGAAAAAGGCACATAACTCACATTGGTTTTCTTGTTACTACATAATGTCAGCAACTTTGCACACTGTCAGCCCTTTCTAATGGGGGGAGGAAGATAAAACAACAGTCAACAGTTCCTTTTGCAGGAGCAATCTGGTCTGAGCCACTGAGCATCAGTGAAGTAGAAACTTCCAAATTCTAGTTTGTGCTTCTGCCCAAGTTCTCTGTGCAGCTTCCTTTACAGATCCATCACCTCTTCCACAATGGTTTTTGTAGCCACCTTGTTGACAGGGAAATGCCTTCCATTTCCCAGCACTGGTATTTGTAAGATCCACAGAGCAATTTGTTCTACATACACAGTGATGGGGAACTTGTAATAAAAGGTGAGACAACACTGGAGCAGCTCTGCTTTGGAGACAGGCTGGGAGGGTTGGGGTGTTGAGCCTGGAGAGGAGAAGGCTCCAGGGAGACCTTAGAGCAGCTTCCAGTGCCTGAAGGGGCTCCAGGAAAGCTGGGGAGGGGCTTTGGACAAGGGCAGGGAGGGATGGGATGAGGGAGATGGATGAAAAGTGGAAGAGGGAGATTGAGGTTGGAGATGAGGAGGGAATTCTTTGCTGTGAGGGTGCTGAGACCCTGGGACAGGTTGCCCAGGGAAGCTGTGGCTGCCCCATCCCTGGCAGTGTTGAAGAGCAGGTTGGATGGGGCTTGGAGCAACCTGGGCTGGTGGGAGGTGTCCGTGCCCATGCAGAGGGTTGGATCTAGATGATCTTTAGGGTCCCTTCCAACCCCCAACCCAATCAAATTCCATCATTCTATGAAAGCACTTTTGTCCCTTACCTGTTCCACCACTTCACCCAAAGGCCTTCCCTCCTCAGTGCTTTCTCGTTTGCCCCAGACATACTTTTTTTGTGTTTTTATCTGCAATAAGAGAACTACAATTAAACTGTGTGCAAAGGCAGCCTGGCAAGATTCCTGGTTCTTTGCCAGCGTTAAAAGACTAGTGCAGAATCTAGGAGAAATATTCACTGCAAATAGCCACAGGGGGGATTTAAAGTACTACTTTTTCTACAAAAATCGAGTTCCAGTGCAGGGTGGGGTTTGTAGGTCTGTGTGCAAGAGAGGTGCATGTGTTCATACATGAAATTTTTCTCAAAAATGAGTGAATCTGGACAGGAAGTGACAGGAAGCACGTGCAGTCCCTGAGAGGTGATCCTGGGGGCAGTTCATAGCTGCTGACCAAAGCAGCCTGACAGGCTCTACAGACCTCTTTCAGGAAGTGCTCATTGGAGGTTTTGAAGTTCTTGAGCCAGGAAGATGCTTGCAAAGGCTGATCAAGCCGGTCTTTGTTATACGAAGACTGCATAAGTTCCCTGCAGTTTTTCACCCAGAGATGAGCTGTAAGGAAAAGAAAACAGTTGCTGGTTGTTTTTTTTTTTTTTTGAGTCAAAACAATCATATGAGTTGGGTGGTGGGTGTGTGTTTGTATCTTTTATCCTTATTCTGCTACACTGGCAAGAAAAGCCTGCCCTCCTTAGTGGCCAAGACTATCCCTGGAGAGCCGAGGAGGTCATACGGCCCCACGCACAGTCTGTCTGCTGTCACATGCATTAACAGTGGGGTAAAAAAGACTGACTATAAGCATGTGAAAATAACTAATTATGCTCTGCTTTATTTGGAGCTTTATGGAAAAACCAAAGATAAGTATCCATAAGTGTATCTGACGTTCTCACCATCGGGGACGTGCAGCACCAGCCAGCCCTGCCTGGCGCAGTAGTGAACCACGTGACACAGGGTCATGGTCTTCCCTGTTCCTTTCTCACCATCTCCAACATGGACTGTCAAGGAAAGTCTCCAAAAAAGCACTTCAGTTCTTCCACAAAAGACAATAAGGAAGTTCCAAGGTCATAGAAGCAGGGATGGCTCATTCCATCCTGCTTTTGTTCAGCACCAAACCTAGCCTAAAGAGAACCCTCTCTCTATATCCTCCCACCCCATTACAGCTGATGATTCCCATCCCTTTAGTTGTGCCCTATTTGTGGATCTGTGCCATAAACCAAATCTGGCTTAAAATAAAAGTATGCAAGGTTCATAAACTTCTCAGACTAGCTTTGCTGACAACAGACGTGGTAGAGCCACTTCCTGTAGGCTAAACCACAGTGGTCAGCACAGGTTCAAAACATCACTGTAAACTCTAAATGCTTGCATTTAATTTGCATTCTACCATCAAGTAAGTTAAAAAAGATACAGATCACATATCTGACTGCTGGGTGTGCCAAGTTGGAGCTTTTCAGGTAAGTGAAGAGTTCTAGGGCTGGTTTTCGCACCATCACGAAGGCTTCATTGAAGGTCTTAATCTGAGAAAAAGAACAGAACATAAGCAAGAAGCCCAGTGCTGGCCCACTGCAGCTGTCCTTGGTGTGACTTCACATCTGGTACTGCTCTGTCCTAATCTACCAGGCCAGTCACATCGTTTACCAAGCTAGTCAAGCATGGTGTCACCACGGGGAGGTGAGGTGCTGACTGCCCCAGATGACTTTGTTCTTTGTGTGCCTAGAAATGGTTTCCAGGATAAGGTTCCATCACCTTCCCAGAGATTGAGGGGAGGCTGACTGGCCTGTCAATCCAATGTCAACCACCTAGAATTACAGGCTCCCAGATAAGCAACCTCCTAAACTCCAGCAGGCTGTGTTTTAGCTGGTTTTGAAGCCTGACCCAGTCACAGCATGATCTGGCTCACAATAGAAATCAAGATTATTTTGTTGCTGATATACACTTATTTCATGAGACAGCCTGTTTCATACAGAAATGTAATTGTGGAAGATACTTCTGTAATTTACCATGTACTCAGAAGTTAAGAGATTAAAAATACCGGCTAGAATGTTGTCCTCACACCCTCTGCCACTATTCTGGTGAAGCTGACTGATACCTTTTAGATGTAGAAAATAACAGTAAGGACCAGGAATAACTGCATTCTTGCAGCTCTTCACTCTTATTCCAAAAGGAAAGCATCATAGTTACATGATGGATCTGGTTCTTCCCACATACCAGTCCACTGCTACACATTTGCTGAGACAAAGTACCTGCTGCTGGAAGCGGGAGGGCAGTCCATGTGGAAATACAGCTCTCAGCTCCTCCAGGGGGATGCTGTAGTGGCGACCCTCATGGAGCTCTGTGTGCTTGGCCTGGCAAGGGAAATGCAAACTGTCACACTCAGACAAGTCTGACACCTTCTTTCTGAATACAGGTCTGTGAGAGTAGGACAGGGAGGGGACACCAAATCAAAGTGAGCAGATACTTGCTGAGTGTCTTGGGAAGTAGATGCTTTGCTCTCAGTGAGACACTTCCTTAGAGTCAGAAGTAGCATATAAAGCACAGCAGGAATTGCAGTGTCAGTGCTGGCAGGTGCCTCAGAGGACAATAAAGAAGGGATATCCTACCTGGCCATAAACAATGATGGGACCCAGGAGTGCACTTCAGACTGGGATCCACCTGGCTGGAGAGCAGCCCTGTGGAAAGGGACCTACCATGCAACACTTGCACTCACTCTTGATCTAGTAACCAGTTTTTGTCTCTTGTGTAATTAGGACAGTATAGAGACTATTCTGCAGTACTTCCTGTGTGGCTTTCAGCAGCTCTGTGCCAAGCTTTGAAGCTTGTATCATCCCCTGCTCTGCATTTTCTGCACTTTTCCATGGATTTGAAGTTTAAAAATCCTCCTTTATATTCTTCTGCTTGTCAATCTTTTGCTTCCATTTTGGTTGAGATGGAATCAGAATATAGTAACTTCTTTGTTTTCTTTATTTTGCACAATAACAGTCCAGGAAGGTAATTTTATTTGCTGTTGCTACATGTTAAGTCTCCCTCCCTTTCTTCAGACCAGATTTTCAGTCTTCCAGGCATGCAACGTGCCTGGGCTCTTATCTTCTGCCTGCCCCCTCCACTCTGAAGAGCCCATGGTAACGACACCCCTATTCCCCACCTTCCCAAGGACACGTCAGTGTGTCCTGCACTGGATGGCTTACCTTGGTACAGCTGCAGGATCTGAGATACCCACAGGTTTGCCAAACTATTTCTATGAAGAAACCATTGGGTAACTTCAGCAAACTGCTCTCTAAGCTGCTTGAGTTGCCAGTCTGGTGTTTACTGGTCAGCATATTTTAGTTGCAGGAAGAAAGTTTAAAAAAACCTGGCTAGTCAATAGGTCCTCTGCTGTCAGATGTTTCTTGGAGTCAGACTAAAGAGAATTATGAGTAGACATTATGGTGCTTTTCTAGGCAGAGCTGTATTTCAGACTGTGGGCTGGATTCTCTTGAGTTTTCCTGCATGTGCTGGACACAGACTAACAGCACCTGTGTTTCTCTGCATGACACTGTTAGCTATGGACTCCAGAGACCATCTGCATTATCAGTTTCATCACTGATTTGCTGCATAACCTTGGGCAAATTCCTTCACTCTTCAGTTCCTACATCTGTAAAATGGGTCAGTATCTTTACCCTCATGTTTAGTCACTTTGAGTTTTACTAATGGAAAGGTAAATAAAAGCTAAGTCTTATGAAAAATGTAGTTTTCATCTGGTCTTCCTAATAAATTTTTAATAGGACTTGATGGGCACAAGTACAGGTGCAGCCAGAGCTGCGGGGTTTGTGCTGAAGCAGCATGGAGCCTCTTGCCCCACAGGCCACCTGCAGCACAGCAGCGCTGGCGACACTGGGGACGCTACAGAGCAGTGGTGGTTGTCACCCAACATCAGGCACGTGAAGTCAGAATGCCAAAGCCCGTTGCCTGGCAACATCAATGGTAGGCACAGGACAGTAGGGACAATCCTTGCCATCTGGACTCTTCTGTGCAATCTATAGAGACACTTGCATCACGTGAGTAAGATCATCTGCATGCTGCTGTTTCCATAGAGACCCCAGAGGAATCAGTATTGAAAGACTCCAATTACAGAGGCAGCAGAAAAGCACCTTAAAGGCTTATTCCATTCATTTATTCCACTTCATTTTGTGCTTGAGATGGAGAGTGTGAGGCTGGAATTATGATGCTGGAGAGTTGTGCTGTGGAGAAGTCATCTAGGGGGTGTTTTTCATTCCCCTTCATAGCCAGTTTGGGGAAGTTAGTCAGAGACGAATAACCCTGGAGTTGAAATGAATGGTGTCTGATGACAAGCTAAGCCACATCTGAGCTTTTACAATACACTATCTCATCTGTGCAACTATAGGGAAGGAATCAATACTTGTTCCCTGGAGCTTTCAGGCAGAGGACCAGCCCTGTCTTGTTCAGGTGCACTGCAGATCCACGGCCTGTTTTCCTTTGGGCTAGAGATCATGGTATAAATGCCTGTTACTAGGCCTGTGTACTCCCCTCCCTGATGTTTACTGGAATAACACAAACCCAGTAAGCACTCCAGGCTCCAGCATGTCCAGTAACAGACTGATGGAATTTAAGCACTTGCTGTCTGACAACACCAATTGTGGCAGCAACTCACCGGGTCACTCTCGTTGGTATAGAAAAAAGCTCTTGGTCTTTCAGCCAGTGTTTGGACATCCTGGCTGGCAATGGAACTGGCTGCTGCATGGAGGGCATACCCATGGTCCAGCTGAGGAAAAAAAAAGGCAAACAGGCAACAAACTTTTCAGCAGTCAAAGACTACTGGTAGATAATCCAGGTAGTGGTTTGTTCTGTACACTCATTGCGTGCACATTATGATCAGGTCAAGGTAGTATGCCATAGAAAACAGAATTCTCTGCAATGTTTAGAACAACAAAAAATCATCATTAGAATGTAAATTCATCATGAAAACCTTCATGCTTTAGAACCACACTTTTTGATACCTGCTTCTAAACCATTTCCATTCACTTAAGTCATCTACCACCTTAAGTCATCTAGAGAGCCAAGCCCTGATCAATCCCCTTCAAGATTGCATAAGAGCACAAGTACAGCCATTAAGGTCTTATTGCTGGGAAATTCCCACAATGTTTCTGCCTACACTGATGAATAGTAGCTAGTACCTTGGAAATTCAAGCTGTCTAGTAATCCATAATCACCTCAATTATTGAGGGATTAGTGCAGTGCTGCCCACTATTTGATATTTATAATTACATTCCCTGCACTGATTTTTCTAACAGTGTCCCTGCATACAGACTCTTTCATTAGAATACAGACATGGCTGAGAAACTGAAGCAGCCAGCTAAGCTGATTAATTATTTTTTCCACAGATAGCCTGCTGAAGCATGCCTGTAAAGCCTAGCCAAAATAGGCAAGACAGCTACGGCAAAAGAAAATATGAGCCCTGGTCAATGAATTTTTAAAAAGTGTATCCTACAAACAGGCTGTGACCAGAGTGAGCAAAACTGAAAGCTGCCCTTCATATGGACTGAAACAGTTACAGGCTCCCCGGTAAACAGAGCAAGTAGTTTCCTATTTTGTCTGCCTGCAGAGATGAGAGCAGCCATAAACTAAAATTTAGAGACAGGAACAGTTGTTTCTGTTCTCCAAGGCATGATGCAATTCTGCTGTCATCTGAGTTTTCCTCCGGGGGTCACCTGAAAGCCACAAGGGCTCAGAAGAAAGGGTGCCCACCTTAAACACACATCCGGCTCCTGGATCAGCATTTCAGCACTCTGCTTTTAGGGGAGGAGTTAAACTCGTTTGTACTCAGCACCTGCAGAACTACTGCGATGGAAGAGCACTAAACATTCACTTTATTCACCGCATTTTAACATCACCTTCTCCTGTTTCCTTAATATTCTTTTCCTCCTCAAACCCAAATGATCAGTTAGGGTGTCTTTATTTGGCTATGTTTAGTTTTAAATTCACAAACATGACTTAATTTACAGCCTACAGCAAGGCATTAAGATGCTAATTTAATAAATAACTAGAGCAAGCAACTGTTGTCACCTGTTAGTCCAGAAAATGTCAGCGCCCTAGGTCATTTCTAGCCTGGAATTGTCATCCCTCTCATTTTCTTTGAACATCCTGTATTCCTTCCTCCTCATATCTCAAGTGAACATATCAGGGATGAGCTTTGCTACTGCTCTGTGGACATGCCTTCTCTGGAGCTCCACACATGCCCTTGTCCCTGGTCTGTGTAACAAGGAATGAAAATTAAGCAAGGATTAACTTCTTGGTCTGCCCATGTTTGGTTTTTATGTGAGTCTAGACTCAACTCAGGAATTCAGCTGAATGATACTTACTCAAACCATTATCAGCAATTCCACTTTTTAAAAAGCACGATCTCAGAAGATCAGCAGGAGTTGGATTCTCTATGATATAAAAGCCAGTTCCTAACAAGTCCTATGAAGGGAGTAGAAGACCCTGCAGTAGGACAGGATGCAAGTGTGAGAGGGGTATGTCTTGAAGTCCAGTTCTCTGTTCTTGCAGCCAACTACATAGAATTTCTATTTTTCCATCAACAGAACATACCTCATCTTTAAATTACTGTATCTTTCTCCTGGAAGGATGCCATTTCAGAACATCCCTTCCGTGAGCCTTAGCATGGTAGGTCTTCTGCAAAATCACCTTCTAGCCTTGTAGTGCGTTGGAACTTTTCCTTTGTGGACTGGAGCTTGCACTGGGCTGCAGAGGCAGCTTTTAAGTATCTGGAGACATGAAAACCTTCCTAACTCTTAAAGTGCTACAAAATCAAGACCACCCAGAGTGGTGAATACAGCATTACTCAGGGCTATCCTGAATTGGAGAGATACAGACTTGCATGAGTTACTGTGTTTCCATTAACAAAATTCACTACAAGTGCATCTACATTTTTAACAGGCTACAATTCCTTTGAGTGACCTAGAACACCACTGCTAATGCATTATATATTCTGATTTTATAGAAGCAACATGCCACTTGGTCCCTCTTGAACAGAAGACAGTGGCTTATCACTGATCCCCCTGGCTTCACAGAGAATGCCAGAAACATCCATACACCTTTCTGGCTCTCCCTGTAGAGATCTGCATAGTAAATCCTAACATGTATGAAAGGTTCTCACGTTTTAACATCATCTGTTAACACATTTTATGCTCGTAGTGCAGAGTGGATTTTAGAGTAAGTTTATGTCTGCCAAAGGACAGTCATCTAGCTCAGATGCCTGAAATGGCAGCAAACCATCACGTGGTACATGGAGATTAATCGCAGAGTCATGTGCCATAAGGTGGAGCTGTTCCTACATGATTCCACATCTTCAGATCTAGAAAAGACTGTTTATTTCATAAAGGCTGCCATAATTAGTACAGTAACAAACACAACCAGCATCTCATCTCTGGAAACAAGAAGTTATCCAGCCATCCTTTTTAATAGCTGCATATCACTAGGTACCAGTGTCAAAGCATTTAAAAAACAAGAGCAAACGAAACAGCTGGAAGTATTTGCCATGAGGAAGTCAGGCCCGGTATGCAACATTAATTCATTATGCTGTTTATAAGATAAGGAACTGCTCGAGATAACATGCTGGGTTATTGTGACAGGGTTAATATTACTACACCGACCTGAAGCTCTGAGCCATCCCTGGCACAATTATTTTCCCATCAGCAACACAGGGTTTGTGAAAGGCTGGTGGTTCTCTTCTGACCAAGGGCTTCTTCCTCTTTACTTTCCAGCAGTGCAAAGCAAGTACATGCTGCATTTCTTGAGAAACACTTGCACTAAAGGTGTAGAATTTCAGCATTCTAGGCATTTCAGAACGCTAAATTTAGTCTTCTAACAAATGTCTTATGTAAGTCAACTATCCAGCCATGTCCTGGCTTTCCAGCCAATGGAGAGAGATGACAGAGGAGCAAAATCAGGATGTCCCTCTCTCTTCCCCTGCCCGTAATGGGAGTTTCCACAACCAGCTCACAGGAAGAATCTCACTTTTTGCAGCTGTAAATTGTCATTCCAGGCCACAGGACAGCTGAAATACTGGAAGCAGCATCACGCTATTAAAGCACTTACCTTTAGAGGATAGTAGACAAGTCCTTTCAGACTTCTCAGCATTTTTTCTGCAGGGACAGAAGTGGAGTTTTTATACTTTTCATTATGTTAATGTATCTTATGCAGAAAAGAATCGTTCCTGCTCAAAGAGCTTGAAGTATAGGCACACAAATAATTCAGACAAACTGTCAGAATGCTCTGAAGCAAAACAGTCTTCTTCTGGTAAGCAACATTACTTGCCTAATAAAAAAATACTCCATTAATTTGTTGCCTTTTTTATTTTTCAGAGACATTTACAAAAACCCCCTTATAAGTAAAGGTATTTCATTCATCTAGTAAGGACAGATTATTTTACTGGGGAGGGCATCTGTTTTGACTGCAGCTGTTAAGAGATGCAAGAGCAAGGGCTACAGCGTGATTATTTTGAAGAAACTGGAATAACACAGAGACTGAAGGTGCTTCTGTGTTTTCAGCTTCATCCTGATAGTCTGTTAGTATCTACTGCTCAGCCAGCTTTGCCTACAACAGGAGAAAGAACCCTAAAGAAAATGCTTAAGCAATTGTGATGCAAAAATAAGGGCAAAAAGGTAAGGAAATTAAATCTGTCTTCTCTGCCAGCATTCAAAGCTTTCTTCATACCACTTTCTGAGAAGAAAATAATGACAATACCTAACAAAGATGCTTTAAGAAATCTTGGTTGCCTAAGTTACACCATGCATTCAAAGTGAGATAATGACCTCGTAATTCTTTAGGAGGAATAGCTGTCTTAGTAGTTAACTGCAGTGTTAATGCTGAGCAAGACAAAGATGATTCAATGGCCTAGAATGAGAAAATAACTCCATGCTGAAGGACATTAATTTTGTAAAGATGCTTTACATCCTTTCATCTAACTCATGCACAGTACATATTTTAGAAACAAGCTCCATTTTTTTCTGCTTCAAGAATAAGTGAAGGTATCAGTCTGTGAAGGCTGTTTGAGTCATGTTACTTTGCCATGCAAGAACATTCAGCAGAGACAGGAGAAATCCAGTTCTGCATGAGAATGTATCCCATTCATTTCAAATCACAGGCTTAACAGTAAAGAAACTAGTAACAGGAAAGCTGTTTTCTAAAACGCAACTAGTAAAATTAAGGAGTCACAAGAACTTGAAAGTCTTGTTTATTTTGGGCACCCCCAACATTGTGACAGAATTCTTGAGTGACTAACTTAAACACAAGTTGTAGGGTTTTTCTCTAGAATTTGTCTATCCATGGGAGAGGAGCTTTAGCAGAAGAGTAGATTAAAACTGCAGCCACTTTACTGATTTGTACTTGGATCAGTGTAAAGAACTGTCCACCTGGACATGTTGTTCCCTTATAGAAAAATCCTGCTCTGCTTGTGGTTCTTAGGCAAGGATTAATAGATTGGAATACAATTTGCTAGTAAAAATTACACAAAGTATTCTGAAAGTTGCAGACAATGTTAAGTCATCCTAACCTATCACGGCTCCAGGCTAAATTAAAAACAAGTTTTTGGTTGCTCGCTGTCTGCGTGTTTACTACTGGCTTCAAAACATGAAGCCAAGCGCCAGAAACACAGGAGAAGATGGGAACAACTCGGAGCTAAGCAGTGTTGTCGCCTTTGCAGGCCCGATGTCCGCCCGCCGCTGCTTCAGGGCCTGTTCCATTTCCCACCCCACGCCTGCTTCTTGATTTCCTTCCCATGTGCTCTCCACCGCACTCCGTTATTCTCTTTTCCAGGCACAGAGAAGTCTGAGATAACAAGGAGGCACAGGGACCACCATTCAGCCCGAGCTACGGGCGCTGATCCTCAGAGAAAACCAGGAAAGCTGAAGCTCAGTTCGTAAAACCCCCAAAAGGAACTAAAGGCAACCGGTCCCTCTTCCATTCGAGCCTCCCGCCTCCCAGCTTGCCTGCGGGAGGGGGCAGACGGGAAACAGCTGCGGGATCGCGCCCCGCGTCCCCACCCGCGGCCCGGCCTCCACAGGCTGCTGCCCCGCGGCCGCCACACAAGCGGGGCTGCCGCGGAGACCAGCCGGGCGGGCAGCAGCTGCCGCCAAGCAAGCGGCCAGCCCCGGCCAGCGCCCCACGAGCCCCTCGCGGTGCCCGCGCCCCCGGGCCCCGCCACTCACCGCCGCCCGCCCCGCCGGCCGGACCCGCCGCGCGAGGGCCCGAGGATGACGCGAGGCCTCTACGGGTCGCGCGCGGGGCCAGGCGGGGCTACAGGCAGCGGGGGGGCAGCCCCGAGGGGCGGGGCGGGCGCGGGGCAGGCGGGGCGCCGGGCGCTCGCTCGCGGTGGAGCAGGAGCCGCCGCCATTTTGGTTTCGCTGCCTCGGCTCGGAGCAGGGCCGAAGCGGCGGCCGGTCGGTCCAGGTCCCGCCCTGGCCCCGTCCGCGCGGGCGGCCGGGAAGATGCGGCGCGCAGGAGCTCGTCCTCGGCCCCGGCCGTGTTGTCGCTGACACGGTGAGGAGCGAGCGAGCGAGCGGGCGGGGACTGGGACCGCCTCAGGCCCGGAGCCCGGGGGGAGGGGAGCCTGGCCGGGGAGCCGCCGCGGGGGCTGCCCCGCCCCGCCCCGGCGCCGAGGCGCCCTCTGCCCCGCATCCCCTCTGCGCTGCCCCGGGCCCTGCTGGCGGGCGCGGGGCATCCCCGGCGGCAGGGCTTGCTGGGGCGGCGGCGGGCGCGGGGGGCCCCGGCAGGGCCCGCGTCCGAAGGGGAGCGGGGGGACTCCGGCAGGGCCCTTGCGTGAAGCAGGGCGGGGGATTCCTGACAGCCGGGCCCGCGCCGGGAGTGGGCGGGAGATCCCTGACAGCCGGGCCAGCGCCGGGGAGGGAGGCGGGGTATCCCCGCCAGCGGGACCCGAGACGGCGCGGGGGTTCCGCTGACAGCAGCGCTGCCCGCAGGGAGGCCGTGCCGCTGGGACGCCCGGAGCCCGGCCTGTGCCCTGCGGGGGAGGAGGGAGCCTGACAGCCGCGCTCATGCGTCGTGTCGGGCCCCGCGGGAGCCGAGGGGGGGTCACCTGACAGCCGGCCCGCCGGGCGCGGGGGGCTCGGGCCTCGGGCCGCGGCCCCGCGGGGCTCCCGCCGCGGCCTTCAGGGAGTTTCCTGGTGCTCGGGTCTCTGCGCAAGTCTCCGCAGCCCCGAAACTTTGATTTTGCTGTAGGGCAGACACGGTGGGAGGCGCGTGGTCCCGCCCTGCCGGGGGTGCTGCGGGCGGAGGGCTCTCCTCAGGTCGGTTTTTTCCTTGCTGGGATATTAGCTAGTATAGGTCAACGGCTTGTAGACTTTTCTGCCTGCAATCCTCCCCAAAAATCATACTTAAGAAATTTTACTTTTTTGGATTTTTAATCCCCTTTTAGTTTTATGATGGGTAATTTGGGATTTCATGGTTAAGCCTAATGTAGTTTACCCTCAGCCATCTCTCAGATCAAAAGCTAAAAAATGTTGCTGTCCTTTTCTTTATATTAGATAGTCTCCTGACTTTCTAACTGCTGTTTTTCACCCTTGGTTTGTGGTTACTTCACCCTGTTAATTACCTAGCAGAGAACTAGAGACTACTTGGAATGTGGGTTTCCATCAGATGGCCTCAGGACACACATTCACTCTCCTGTTAGTTGTATGTTGTCAGGAGCAAGTAAGGGAAACTCGAGATACTGGGTTCTTACACTGGCTTTCCAAGCTTGTTAGGAGAGTTTTGGGGAGCAGGGACTGCAGGATCAATGTTTGGTAAAAATCTGAAACTTTACATTAATGTATTTAAATACATATATGTTGTTTTCCTTTTCAAGAGCATTGTAGCTGGTTTACATATTTTGGGTTTTTTTTCAGTTTTCTTCCTTGAATTAGTGTAGGTTGCACCTGCAAAGGCAGATTTTTCAATAACTTGGGAATTTGTAGGGGGTTTTTGGGTGAATCCTGAAAGACTTGTGTTTCACATGGTCATCCTTGAGACCATTCCTGGTTCTTCTGCCTCTGCATGTGTGGGGAAGTTCTAGCAGCTGGTTGAACATATGGGTAGAGATGGGCTCTAAAATCATCATCTGGCTGCTTCCTGGAGTTCTTCAGAAGCATTCTTACTCGAAAAATGAAAGATTCTGTAGCTTTTCAAAACTGCATAGGAGGATAAGACTTGTTTTTATTATTTTGAGGGGATCTAAGAGCATCTTGGTTTTAAAGACAAAATTATTACAACTTCTTTTTGGACTTGAGTTAAGATTTGATTGCTACAGGCAGTCAACAGTCACCTAAAAAGCACTTAATATTTGATTGATAATGAACACTAAAACAAATTGAGTCATAATTTACAAAAATAAGCGGCTTGTTTTCTGTCTGTTTTGGGAGTTTAAACTGTCCTTGAGGTTACAAAAAACAGTTTAAACACTTGGTGCGAGAGACAGGCTTATTGATAGAAATTATAATGCTGTTGTCACAAGAGAAAAATGGAAATAACACATATAGTTACCAAATCACAGTTATTTTTAAATAGGTGTTGTCAAATGGACTGTTGACTTTAATTAAAAACAAATAATTGGTGCTGCCATTGGCAAAAGATCAACTTAGAGCTACAAGGATGATGAAGGGGCTGGAACATCTGTCATATGAGGAAAGGCTGAGACACCTGGGGCTGTTTAGTCTGGAGAAGAGAAGACTGAGAGGGGACCTGATGAATGTCTATAAATATCTGCAAGGGGGTGTCAAGAATGGGCCAGTCTCTGTTCAGTGGTGCCTGTGACAGGAGGAGGGGAAACCAAGTGACAACACAGGAAGTTCCACCTCAACATGAGGAGAAACTTCTTTGCTGTGAGGGTGAGGGAGCCCTGGGACAGGCTGCCCAGAGAGGTTGTGTAGTCTCCTTCTCTGGGGACTTTCAAGACCCATCTGAATGTGTTCCTGTGGGATCTGCCCTGGGTGTTCCTGCTGCAGCAAGGGGGTTGGAGTTTATGATCTTCAGAGGTCCCTTCCAACCCCTCTGATTTATGATTCTATGAACTTCTGTCATTGTGGACAGGTTTCTTCCTCTCCAGTGAGGCCATGTGTTTCATCTCACAGATTTCAAAAAGAAAGAAAAAAATAACCTGATATGCAGACCAAATGCAATTCTTCTGTGGAAGCAAAGCTTGGATTTGTTCCAACTTCTCTGTATCACATTGGCTGTTGTGCAGCAGGGCTCATGGGGTGGGTTTAGCACTGGAGTATTTTTGGCATAACTAAAAGCCTTGTCTGCACGTTATGTCAGGAGTTAAAGGTGAAATACTGGTTTCCTACATCTTTTCCATGATATTTTACTAGGTGGGTAAAAATAACAGGGTTTTATTCAGAAAAAAACATTGGCAGTCATTAGATGGAGAGACATACCTCTCAGGAAGTTTCTGAATCACAAATTTGGAGGCTGGAAGAATATTTTAGTGGAATTACTACAACATACAGTGGGTTTTCTAATCCTTTTCCCTAGGCAATCAGTACTGGCTGATGTTGGGACTAACAGCATAGGGCTAAATGAACCTTTGGTCTAATCATATCTGGGGTTTTTTACACACTGTTTAGCAGTTTCTTGTTAACTTGCCTGTGAATAGTGAAACAAGAAAATTGCCTGGCAAGTCAAAATTCAATCTCCTGTTTCCAAACTTTTCAGTTAAAGTAGGATATCAGTATAAGTAGTAAGGTGAAGCATCCTTGCAGTGTCATCAAGTCTGCCCTCTGCCTTGTCTCCTACCAGACCAGTGTCCTGCTGCCATTTGCTCTCCCCACATGTGGTCCCTCTTGTCCTTGCCATAGAATCATAGAATCATTAAGGCTGGAAAAGACCTTCAAGATCATCAAGTCCAACTGTCGGCCCTACAACCCCCAGCCACTAAACCATCTCCTGAAACACCATGTCCACCCGTTTTTTTAACATCTCCAGGGATGGTGCCTCCACCACTTCCCTGGGCAGCCTGTTCCAAGGCCTCTCCACTCTTTCTGGGAAGAGATTTTCCCTAATACCATTATGACTTCTGTAGAATATTGTTCTTAACAAGGCAGGTGCTCTGTTCTTTTATAGCTGTCAAAACCACATATAACAGATTCTATTGGTACAATGTTGTATTTGTCACCTCATAGAACACTAACAGTAACTTTATCTCTTGACACGTATCTCCACCTCTAAATGTTTTAAAAAAATACTCACCAAGGTAATCCCAGGTCCTTGAAGGTCTATTTTGGTGACCTCCAGTGGGTTTTTTATGGCACATTTTATTCTCTTTTTGAGAAAGAACTTTTGAGTGTAGAAGAGGAAAGAAGACAAGGGATATAAGAAGGGATTGTGGGAGGGTGTAGAATTCGAACTAATATTCTGGGATTTAGACATTCAGCTGAATTTTTTTAATGTCCCCTGGAGCTGAAGCAATGGAAAGAACCAAAGGAATAATTATCACTTTCCAAATATAAAATCACAATATGTTTTTGTCAACAAAATGAAAATTACTTAGTAACTTGGACAGAGGTAAAATCAACTTTTACTATTGCTAAGGGTGGGGAACATATCTAGGGGCTGACAGTAGATGACAACCCTTGATTATTTTTTTTTCTGGAAAAGCAAGGGATCAGAAGAAATCTTAGCAGATGATGGGCAAAAAGAGCTTTGGATGTGTCAACACGGGAATAAGAATGAAGAGTAGTTATTAAAAGTGGATATGGCATTAGAAAAAACATTCATTAACACCATTTAGTTATAGGTGGCACATCTCAAAACGGATATTAACATGCTTCCTAGTTAATCTTTCTGGGGAAGAACAACTCCAGGAGGGATTTGAGATCTACAAAAATTGCTGGATGAGAGACTGGAAATTAGATGTGGTTTGCTTCTTAGATGATTAGGACATGTCTTAGACACAATTTGTAAGGCTGTGGTAGAGATTTGGTACTAGCTGAGCCTTAATTTAGCAGCATTCCTGTTAGCCTAAAATTCCATGAATGAACATTGTTGCAAAATGTGGATTAGGTTTTGGAACAGATTCCCCAGGGAAATGGCAGTCTCTCTCATCAAAAAGAGTATTTAAATAAATTGTGGTGTTTTTTGGAAAGACCTTCTGTAGGTCTGCAGAATGTGAGCAGTGGGGTAGGAATTGCTGAGCAGAGGTTTTAGCCTGATGCAGGATGCTGTGCTGCACGGTTGGAGCAGCACTTCCCAGTTCTGGAAGTTACGGAGCAGTGTGGTTAAGTGACAGTGTGCAAGCTTAAAAAATACTTAGTTGTGGGCATGGGCAGTCAAACTTCACTGCTGTAATTTCCCTTGAATCTTATTGGGCAGATGGATAAATGCTTTTCTTATAAAAATCCCTGTAGTAGAGACATGCAAAGATCTCTTTCAGGGATAAGTATCATCGAAGCGGGTACTTTGCAAGTCCAAAGTCCATTTTTTGAGCTGAAGAAGACTATAGTGGAATTAAAAACAAGACTTGCATATTAACAGAACTAATGTGGAAAGTGAAGACACAGATATGTACCTTATATCATGTGGGTAAAACAGATAGTTTTAGGTCTTGGACGGACTAAATAATTGAAGTTTTCATGCCAGCTGCCTCTGAACTGTGGCTGTTGTTTTTTGGCTGCTCATGTGCATTAACATTTGCAAGGAGATTTTAAGGCACTACCTGCAAGAAGAATGGCACAGCCCCTGTGGTCTGGTGCAGGCAGGGCACGTGAAGTGGCAAGAGCAGCACAGAGAAAGTAATGGTGTTACTTAAAAAAAGTAGGGGGGGAACTCAGATGTGTGATGTTTGTCAGTGGTGAAACAGAAAGCAGTAAGGAAGGGGAAAAAGTGAAGAGCAGAGCACACCTTGAAGACAATGACAGGAAGCTTGAACTTTATAAGATAGGGAAGAAAAAGCATTTTGAGACTCAAAGAGATGAGATCTAATCAGTTCAAGGTTAAGAAAATTATCAAATTGGCAGACACATTTTCTGTGAATTAGAGTGGGATGATTGGAGGGTCAGAGAGAAGATTACAGGGATCAAGGCAAAATGATGATTAGGTCCAGGATTAGCATTTTTGTTGTCTGTGTAGAGAGGAATTAAAGGATAAATGAAGTTACCTGCAATGTGTTTGAGAGCCATCGGTTTTGTGACTTTGTTTCTAGGATAGTTACTGATTCTGTGTTACCACTGGATAAGGTTTTAGCTCAGTTCTTCTTTAATTCTCAATGCGCACTTTGTCTTGGTCTTGCATTTTCTAAGGTCAGTTTATCAGTATAATTACAGTCTTGCTATTGAGTAAATATGGAGCCAAAATCAGCAGTGTAGCTGGTGCTGTTTCAATTTAATTTGTTTTCAGATTTTAAGCTTATTAATTAATTTTAATGGTAAGAAAATGCTGAAGTGTTGTAGCTGTTCTGGACCAAAGTCACTAGAGAAGAAAACATTTGTGTGAACATAGATTTGAGAGTTGCATGATGGCCTGGAGGATTCTCTCCTTTTCTTGAACTTGAGTAATAAAAAGTCATGCATTAGCTTAGAATTATTTTACTGCTGCCCAGATTTCCTTGGTGCATTGGCATGTAGAAGAAGGCCCATTTTTGGTGACTTGGTGTAACTTACTGGACTGGATATTGAGCCTTGAACTAGGAACTGTCTCTGACTTGCTTTCTAGCCCCCTGTGTAACACTGCTCTACCCATCTTTTCTAGTTGGAAAATCAAGATTTTATCTAATTACCTCTGGTCTTCTGAGTAATAATTCCACTTTTGATTTTTCAGGATGTTCTTAGTTGAAAAGTTATAGCTGCAGAAAGAAATCCCTTTTAATAATGTGCACAGAACATAGGAAGATAAGTTTGTTTTCTCTGAGAAAGTAGCCAGAGCAGCTGAGCTCTCAGCCCAGCATGTTCTCTGTTCCCAGCAGCACGATTCCCTGTGCCCACTAAACGTGGCATCTCACTTGCAACTTGTGTCCAGGACAGTCACCTTAATACTCTCCCAGAATCATCTTTCACATTCCTTATCTTTCCCCCTTTCTATACAGTGCTTGGGTTTACTGAGCCACCTCAAAATACCACCTCCCTACTGCTGGTTTTCTAATTACTGTCTGGACAAGAGGCATATGGCTTTGGGACCTGCCTCGAGTATGCATGTGCTGACCTGCCAGGAGGCCAAATGTCATGGATCATTGCTGTGCTCATTGAAACCTTTTTGAAACCATTAAAACTGATTTTGAAGTTCACTGAAACTGTTGAAACCTTTTCACAGCATTCCTTACAATTTAGCCTTTATAACTGAAGAGCAGAAGATCATGCTGATTTAGTTTCTGTGATGCTCTTTTCAGTACATTGATGTTTTTTTCAGACCTGCTTCTAACATACTTCATTTTCAGAAATTATTAAGATATTTAAATGTTTAAGATAGATAAACACTTTCTGCTTATAATGCCCCTGAAACAAATACATCCACATGGTTTGTTCTGTTTTCACCCCTGGATCTTGACAAAGGAGAACTTCTCTCCTGAGCTGCTGCTAAGGTGTCCTGGTTTGAGCCAGGATGAAGCTAATTTTCCTTTTACTGACTTTTTTTTTCAATGGCTTCATCCTGGCTCAAACCAGGACATTAGGCCAAGCAGGGTTTGATCTGGAGTCATTTGGTGTGCCATCCCCATGGGGTAGATGGGCACATGGATGATGTGTTGCCATAGTGGTGTCAAAAAGACCTGATACGTCTTCATAGAATCGTAGAATGGTTTGGGTTGGAATGGACCTAGAAGATCATGTAGTTCCAAACCTCCAAGCAAGAGCAGGGACACCTTTGACTAGACCAGGTTGCACAAAGCCCTGTCCAAGCTGGCCTTGAACACGTCCAGGGAGGGGGCAGCCACAACCTCCATGGGCAACCTGTTCCAGTGCCTCACCACCCTAACAGTAAAGAATTTCTTCCTGACATCTAACCTAAATCTCCTCTCTTCCAGTTTAAAAACATTACCCCTTGTCCTACCACTACACACCCTGATAAAAAGTCCCTCCCCAGCTTTCCAGTAGACCCTCTTCAGGCACTGGAAGGCCACTATAATGTCTCCCTGAAGCCTTCCCTTCTCCAGGCTGAACAGCCCCAACTCTCTCAGCCTGTCTTCATAGCAGAGCTGCTCCAGCCCTCGGATCATCTTTCTGGCCTCCCCTGGACTCGCTCCAAGACCTCTGTCCTTCCTGTGTTGAGAGCTCCAGAATTGGGCACAGTACTCCAGGTGGGGTCTCACAAATGCAGAGTAGAGTGGCAGATCACCTCCCTCGACTTGCTGGCCACGCTTCTTTTGATGCAGCCCAGGATGCAGTTGGATTTCTGGGCTGTGAGTGAGCATTGCCAGCTCATGTTGAGCTTTTCATCTACCAACACCCCCAGGTCCTTCTCCTCAAGGTTGTTCTCAGTCAGTGCACTGTAGGGATTGTGCATGTCCTTGGGGCTGTCATGCTTCACCAGGAGTTTTGTTCAGCCCACACACAGAGTACTTTGGAGGGTTGCTGAGTTTCACGTCCCCAATTTTGTAACTATTCCTTGTGTCCTTTCATCACACACACATCTCTCTGACCATGCTGAAATCCTTGTGTTGAGCTGCTCGTCTGTAATCTGGGCCTTGTCCTCTGCCATAGTTAGCATTATACCATGTTTGTATCTTCTGCAGATTCCTTCTGTGATCATTTTTTTCCCATGGGTAAAATAACATTTTGTTGGTTCTTTGGCAGTGGGGGAAACAGCAGCTTATGGCTCTGTGGTGGTGCGTGTGCAAGTGCTGGCACACTGCATCTGCCAGGGGTTGGAACCCTTGCATTAGCAAGTTCATTCAAATCAACTTTTGCTTAGTTCTTAAGGCAGTTAAGATGAAGAAGTTCCTTCTGATATTTTAGGATAAATAGGTTAATTATATGTACATAAAAGTATCTCTGATGGCAGAAGTGTGGACTTCTGTTCCTGTGATCCAGGAAGTATAAATTAGTGTGTGAATGTATTTGATGGGGTTGTTTGGTTTTTTTGTTGGTTTCTTTTTCTGCTGTTCTTCCATCCTTCCTGAATTTTGGAAAGTCCTCAACTAAAAAGCAGATTTTGTGGCATGCTTGGAAACCAAAGCATACTTAAGTTAAGCTCAACTTTCCTAGTGGTTCAGATGATTCAGATTGGATTGTCTGTGGGTTTGGGATGCTGTGTCATAGGTTTCATTAGCTGCTTCACTGCTTAGATGCAGCAGTTTCAGTGAGACCAGACCAAGAGTGGCAGTACTAGGAGTAGCTGGGCTCTGCCTTTAAATAAGATCAATTATTTCATTGATCAAAATTAAAAGCCTTAACCATCGTTTGAAGTATCATGTGAATGAAATGGAAATTCTTTAATAGTCACATACTTTTGATTTGCTATTGTCCAAAAGTGATTTTACAGATTAATTGGTATTTTAGTAGTAGGTTACAGGAGGGGCTGGTATTTTGAAACTTCAGCCATGTAATTGGCCTTGTCTGAGATGTGATTGTTTGCTTTCTAATTGTTTTTAACATTAATTTCATATCTGCTAGAAAATTGAAGTGTACTTCTGTCTTCCTTTTTCTGCTCCAGAGTAAAAGATGCTGGCTGCCAGTAGTAGAACAGATCTTCTGTGGAACATATCTCTGTAAATCTTCCCTAAAATTACCTGAAGGCAAATATTTCGCCTGTGATGGACCCTCGGAATACTGCTATGTTAGGCTTGGGTTCTGATTCTGAAGGGTTTTCTGGGAAAAGCCCCTCTGTAGTCAACATTGGCACGTTGGTGGGAAAAGAAGTAGAGCTAGAAAGTTGCACCAAGGAAGAAGACGACAATAAGAAGAATCGGGAGGGGAACAGTACTGAGAATGGGAAGAATGAGGCTCTGACTGATGCCCAGCAACAGTTTTCAGTGAAAGAAACAAACTTTTCAGAAGGAAACTTGAAACTGAAGATTGGTCTTCAAGCAAAGCGAACAAAAAAGCCTCCCAAGAACCTTGAGAATTATGTGTGCCGGCCTGCTATAAAAACCAGCATCAAGCAACCAAGAAGGGCACCAAAGAGTGGGAAGATGACAGATGAGAAGAATGAGCACTGTCCTTCAAAACAAGTGAGTAATGTGTGTGTATGTAGTGTTTTTCAAGTCATAGTAAATTAAAACTGTGTTTAAAAATTTCTGATTTCTGTGTGATCATGTTCTGCTAACTGGTTTGCCATGTAACCTCTGATACTGAAGATTTTTAAAGTAGAAATATATTGTTAGATTTAATTCCATCAACAGGAAACGAGGCTTTTGCTCTTTCACAGCTTGTCAACATTGTTTTTTTAACAGCAGTAAAACATGCTTCCCATATGAACATGAAGTGATCATCAGAGATAACTTTCAGAAAAGTAATAGCGTGAATTTCATTAATTTTAGTCTCTTATATAGAAGAAAGTGGGGAGTCTTGTCTCTGTTAAAGGGGGATGGGTCGTTGCTGTGCTTGTCTCTAGAATTGGAAGTATGTTTTTTTTCTTGTACCTGTTAGAACTGTTGTTTTTGCTGTGTCTTGGCTGACTCTGCAATGAACATATCAAGCAGTGTCTGAAAAGTGAAAAATACTTTTCCAGATGCATGAGAAAACAGCCTGACAATAAACTGCATATAAATACAGTGGCTTGAGAGATGTTCCAGATATTTTCCAAATGCAAGGAGATAGCCCTGCCTGGAGTATGTGTTGTTTTTGTGATCTGCATGATGTCACAAGTAAGAGCTGCAACAGCAGATAGAGAAAGTAGGAGAAATGGCAAGAATTATAAATGTAGTTGCAGATATGCGAAATTTTAGAAGTGTTTTGTTGCAGCATGCTCTTTTTTCCGATATACATCAAAGTTTTGCTAACTAATAAAGTGTTAGAATGTTCCCTCCATAATCTGTCTCCTTTTAGTACATCCCTACTTTAAAGCTGAAGCTTTTCCCTACACTCCTGGTTTTCCTGGACTTACCTGTGTTTCCTTATGAGTGCAGATTTGTCTCTCCCAGTTCCCTCACCTGTTCGTTGTGTAGCCTTGTTCGATTTGCAGCACCAGGAAGATCAGCAAGAGAGCACAAGGCCCTGGCAGTTTGTGGTTCCTCTGTTCATGGGGCTTCTGTTTCAAAGGTTCCCAAGGCTAAAGGGTTTTCACTTCTCTGGCCTGTGTCCTATTCTTAAGGCTGCATAGATCATAACTCATAAGGCAGAGCCTACCCAACAGGAAGGAAAATTGCTTTATCTTGTGCTGAGTTGATGTCTGTGACACCAAATCCTTTTTCTTGCCCCTCACATAACCCAGATTTAAGGTTTCCTTGAGGAAGAGGATCTTCAAAGAGAAAGAATAAATATGCCCTGAAAGAACAAGTGTGCTGTATGGCACAAGGATTGACTACAGTTATTTTTTCCAGACTATGCAACTGTGTTGGGTTTTTTAATCAGCATTAGAAACATGAAGGTGTTTTTCATCAGCCTATCAAACAAGAAGTTCTCAAGTGGTACATTTCAGAACTTAGGACCCATGGCCTTCGCTTTACATTCTTCCATTGAAGAACAAGCTCAGTTTTTCTAATGTTTATTCTAACTTAATCTTGAAAAAAATTGGAAGAGTAAATCACAATTTGTCATACTGATGACATTCTTAGGTTTCTTGTTTGTTTTGGCTTCTTGGTTGGTTTGTTGTTGTTGGTTTTGGTTTTTTTGTGTTCTGTATTTTTTACCAAGTCTGTATTGGGATGAGTTGAGTATTGGGCCAATCTGGAATATCCAGTCACTGATCTCCCTTGAGTTTCGAATTTAAGTGAAAATCTCTTACTAGCAAAGAGAGTCACTAGGTATTGAAACTCTCATTGCATCAAGAGATTGTGCCCTGGGAATTTCTTTTTGGTAGAATAATTAATATTTAAATCAGATGGTGAGCACATGGATCATTCATCCTTGACATCTTTCTTTATATCACTTTTCTTCAAGAGATCCATCATATTTCAAATGGAACTTAGAAAGCTGGAAAACAAATGTTCCTGATGTAATTAAATATTATGGATATTATATATGGTACATCATTGATACCATATCACTTTTCAATTCCAGCTATTCTGAATGGAGTTACTCCACCTCCTTGACTGGTGAATGACCTAAACGTGACGTGTAGAGCAGCACAGATCTGTTCCATTAAATTTGCATTACTTAACTATTGTTTCAAATCTCTGACAAATTATAATTCACTTTAGATACTCTGCTTTCTCTCTCCAATTTTACTGAAATGGTTTTCAAGTTATTTAACTCTCTATGTTCCCTGCTGCCATTCTGCATTTTGGGTTGTTAGAAATAAAGGTTTGCAGCATCCTACTTGTTTCTAGCAAGTGGGATTAAAAAGTGTCTTTCTAGAACCAAATGGCAAGCATGGTTTAAAATGATGGCCTGTTCTGAATATGATACCAGAGATTTTTTTTTTCTTGCTGCAATGAAATAAAGCAAGTTTTAGCACAGCAAATTACACTTCAGAAAATGAAAGTGATCCTTTGATCTTTTCCTTTCCTCAGAGGATCGAATCATAGAAAGGTTAGGGTTGGAAGGGACCTTAAAGATCATCTAGATCCTCCTCCACTCCCTCCTCCTCTCCCTCCTCCTATTCTCCGTGGAGGGGAAAAAAAGCAAATGTATGATCAGTTGGGAGCAAGGTGTGGCAATCCTTTGAGTTGTCCTTTTAAAGGAGGAATAAGGAATTTGAATTAAAATGTATCACTTGCAGTATCCTCAGTTAACCACTAAGACACAAAGAAAAGTAGTGGAAAACTTCTCCTGGGAATATCTGTGTAAAAATTAAAATAATAGGAGAGTACTTCGCACTCCCATCTCTGCTAGCTCTGCTGCTTTCTCAAGCTTGTTGCTGAAAGGCCTCTTAAAATATGGACAGTGTCTTCAGTTACGTCAGCAAAGGGTTTCTCTCCGTTCTCTATTCTTCTGAAGAGCAAATAATCAAACAGAAAAGAGAGGCCTAAAAATGACTAAGGTTCCCAGGTGTTAAGAGAAATAAAAATCAGAAATTCCTGTAGTAGCAGAACAGTGTTCAGTTTGCTTTTTGACACTGAATATGAAACAAGAATTTCTTTTTCAGAGAAGTGTCCCGTGGCTGACAGGTATTGTCTATGGATGGCATACCTTTGGTAAGCCTGAAAACCTCAGCCTTAGACAGAAAAGTAACAGAAGCAAAATTTATATTTAGCACAAGAGGTACATGAGGCACCTTCCCACGCAAGGTGCATGTAGCCAGTGACACAGCAAAGTTGCATTACTAAAGTTTTAGAAGATAGGAAGGCAAGAAGTGATCAGGACAGCCTACTGTAACTCTGAGGTAGTCACAGTGAAACAGCGAAGCAGGCTGGAACTTGCCCTTTTGCTCCATCCCCTTCTTTCTCTGTCAAACTGCTGAGCGCAGTGCTCTGTAGTTCTTTTCTTGCCCTTGATTGTGTAGGGGAGCTCTACAGGAGAGTGCTGATGAAATCACAGCCACTAATTGAAACCTCTCAAGGAAAAAGTAACAAAGCTAAATAAGTCTTTTATTTTTAAATAGCTCAAGAATATTTTCTGCAGCATCTAAGACATAAGTTTTTGTCATAGACTGCTTATTTGTTTACCAGTAGTTAGCTAGAGCTTGTTTTTAGAAAAGACTCAACAAGTCTTGGTGGCAAAAAATCAACAGCAAACAGACTTGTTACTGAGGAACTTGTGTAGAATAAATTGATGCCACAACTACTGAAGCACTTCCTGTGGTTCTTCAGGGTGCTTATTTGAATTATAACTATTTCACCTTCTGGAAGCTGAGGCTTATCTTGTGTTTTCTAATTTGATTCTAGTGTGAGAAGTGTGAGTTTTACAACAGACTTGCTAGGAGATATCCTTGTTCGTTTGAAAGATTGTGTACTCTTAAGCTTTTTGCAAATAAGTACCAATAATAATAACAGTATGTAATAATTTAGTAATAAATTAAGCCATAAGATCATGCTGTGGTGTAACAATTAATGCCTTTTTTCAGAAGAAAAGTCTGTTTTTTTGCTGTTGTTGCTTGTGATGATTCTGGAATGATCAACTGTTAATAGTTTATATCAAAATATATCAGAATCTTAATTCTTCAAATTAGGGATGCAACTCTAGAAACAGTATGTCCACATAAGCAACTTAAAATTTTAAATTTAGCTCAGCGCAAAATTAACAATAATACCAAATTTATGCAAACTTACATGTTTTATGTAATTGCTTTGGGCAGTTCTTTTGTTGGACAGAGTTTTAAGCGTGGCAGTTGTAGCTAGTGATAGCACAGGAATAAATAGTTTTCAAAGCACAGAATGGTTTTGAATGTAATGTAATCTAGGTCTTTTTTAATGGCTCTGCACCTGGATGAACCCTGCCATCTGAAAGCCAGAGTAATATAGAAAGATTCTAGAGCTCTTCACTGAAAATGTGTGTAATCTGAGAAAAACTGGTTTAGACTTTTGTGTGGTATAGTCAGCTTGCATTGCAGCATGAATCATAGAATAGTTTGGGTTGGAAGGGATCTTAAAGATCATCTTGATCCAGATCCAACCCCCGTGCATGGTTAGGGACACCTCCCACCAGACCAGGTTGCTGCAACCCCGTCCAACCTGCCCTTGAACACTTCCAGGGATGTGGAAGCCACAGCTTCTCTGGACAACCTAGGCTGGTGAAGTCCTTACCCTGATGCCTTCAGCAGCTAATCCAAAGATCATCTAGTGGATCCGTCTAGGTGGTCTACGAGGTCCCTTTCAATCCAAACTAAAACATTCCTTGATCTAAAGACATCTAATTCAACCCCCTGCATGGGCAGGGTCACCTCCCACCAGACCAGGCTGCTTCAGGCACCATCCAACCTGCCCTTGAACACTTCCAGGGATGAGGCAGCAACAGCTTCTCTGGGCAACCTGGGCCAGGGTCTCACCACCCTCATAGTAAAGAATTTCTTCCTAATGTCCAACCTAAATCTCTCATCTTCCAGCTTAAAACCAGTACCCCTCATCCCATCACTGTGCACCCTGGTAAAAAGTGATTAAGGGAAAAAGAAATGGAGGTGTCTGTGCAGGAGCCTGAAGTAAGTGTTTGCAGAGATGGATGAAACCCCTACAAGATGTTAGGGGTCTTTTTTATTATTTTTTTTCCTGTGATTTCTTAGTCCTCACAAAACTACCTGCACGAAAATCTGACTTTACACTTTCTCTGATCTAAAACTGTGTTTGTTCAGGTCAGGCAGTGAGGGCCCTGCCCCATGGCACCACAGGAGGGAAAGGCTGAAGGTGTCATACAGAAGCCAAGGGCCTCTCCTGCACCAGTAGCAAAGCACAGCAAGAGACCTGATACACTCACCTGGAAGTTTTGCTGGGCTGTGCTCTGAAAGCTCACTGTGCTGTGGTTTGGACTTGAGATCTCTCCTTCCCATCCCACGGAGTGATTGTTTGCACAAGCTATTTCAGGGAAGCGATGAACCCTTTTTGTCTCCAGAGCGGTGAGACACATCATGGCTGCTCCCCGCCTCCCAGCTCTGTGTTTTGTGAGTCTGAGGGTGGCGAAGGGTGGTGGTGGAAGTTCCTGAAATGTGATGCTTTGGCATCATTTACATAAGACTGTAGCTGCCCCAGAGAAGCTGGGCTAAGTGCCAAACTGCTCCACAGACCAGAGGCTCTTGTAGACCACAGCTTAAAACCAGTAACCCACACAGCTGGTGGGTTTTGTTCTGCTGCAGGAGGTTTGGGGACATCCAACCCCAACTGATGCTTGTGGCCATCCTCCCCCAAAAGGAGAACTTCCGTCACTGATAAATCTTGTGAAATTTTGTTTACTTTCTGGAAATACGTTTGGACTGGCAGGACAGTGATCATAACAGCTGGTGAAGTGGAGCTGCTGGTACCTCAAGGATTTTAGTGTGGATCTGGTGAAGAAGCAAGCAGTAACGGAGGCTGGTCTGAGACAGATGGGTCATCTTTTTCACTAGCCTTTAGATAACTTTCTTAAAAATACTTAGAGCTGGTATGTACCACCACTTATGCTGTGACTGGTGCTGGTAGAGTTGTACTAGTTAGTGCTGGTTTAAGATGAGAGATTTACTTGATTCCCTTGTTTATGAGCAGAAATTCTTTTCTTCCATTGTTACCTTCCATTCAGAAAATATCCTAGTTACTTATTGCTGAAGCTAATGGTTGCGCGCTATCGAAGTTTAGTTTTTACCATTTGCAATAGTCTTATTGTTCCTGTATGATATTTCTTAGTGATAGCAATACCTCCCATTCCTTTCACAGAAAATTTGAAATTTTTAGTAATACAGAATTACAAGAAGGAACTCATACTCTTGGGTTTTTTGGGGGTTTTTTAAATGATTTTGCAGCTACCACAGCAGCCACATCAGTGCAGCCTTTTCTGAAGAAGAAATTTGAATCAAGATTTCTCTATTAACTGTTATGACATGAAAATTTTCCTTGGGAAAAAAAAAATACTGCTACCATTCCCAAAAAACAAACCGTTTCTGTTAATCATACTGATTATTAAGTGGCTTTATGGAAAACAATGAAAATAATTCCTCATAGAAAATACTTGGTTTAAAAAAAGCTGAAAAAACTACAAAATCTGTTTTTTACTTCTTGTCTGTCATCTCAAGAGAAGTTTATTGGTTTGTTTTCCATGTTCTTTCAAATAATTTTCAACGTGCCTAGAAAATTCACTTACCCTAGATAAGAAGGAGACTTTCCAAGGTGAATGCCTTCAGCTTTCAAAGAATGTGTGTTTGATGCTAAAGTCATGCTTTCAAAATTCTGGCATCTCATTTAGATCAAAGCCAGTGTTTGGAAGGATTTTCTAATTTATTTTCTTTAAATATCTAATAAAACTTCCAAGCTCTTTGTTTGGAAACAGAGGATAGGAAAAGGTGAAGCCTGACAAGAGGCATTCGATACCAAGAAACTGTAGGTTGAGAGAGGTCATTCACCCCCTCTACTCTGCCCTGGTGAGGCCACATCTGGAGAACTGGGACCAGTTCTGGGCTCCCCAGTTCAGAAGAGACAGGGAACTGGTGGAGAGAGTGCAATGTAGAGTAAGGAAGATGACTGGCGGATTGGAGCATCTCCCTTATGAGGAAAGGCTGAGAGAGCTGGGGCTGCTTAACCTGCACAAGAGAAGGCTGAGGGAAGACCTTATTAATGCCTGTAAGTCTCTCGGGGTGGATGCAGGGAGGATGGAGCCAGACTCAGTTCAGTAGTTCCCAGTGACAGGACAAGGGGCAATGGGCACAAGCTGGAACATGGTAAGTTCTGTTTACATATGAGGAAAAACTTACAGCAAGGGTGACAAAGCCCTGAGACAGGCTGCCGAGGGGGGTTGTGGAATCTCCTTTTCTGGAGATATTCCAAACCCATCTGGATGCAGCCCTGGGTGATGTGCTCCAGGTGATCCTGCTTTAGCAGGGGAATTGGACTGGATGATATCTGGAGGTCCCTCCCAACCCTGACAATTCTGTGTAATGAGAACACAACAGAAGCTGTCTAGCAGGGCAGCAGACTGGAGAGGGAGAGAGAAGCAAGAAGGAAGATGGTGTGTACACAGGTGGCTCAGCAGACACAGGAGGAAGAGTTGAGTTCCCAAGTCATTATTCAGGTGCATTTTTCAAATGTGTCTTGAGTTCACTGAACAAAGAATAAAATGGTGTTCCAAAGTTGTTTTCAACATTAAAGACCATAGAAAACAGGATGTAAGTCTGTGAAGGCAGTCATTCAGCTTGATCAGGAAGACTCCTTTGATACTGTTTTGTCAAGATCTCTGGCAGTCCCAATCTACCCCAGGTATGTCCAAGAGTGTCAGCTGAAGCAGCTGGATGCCACGTTTGGTGTCTCATAGTGTGTTGTGCTGACTCAGTAGTTTCCATGTAAGTGCCAGGCCTGTATGTGAGCAGAAAGAAACACACCTCTTGTTCCATCCTGGTGGAAAGGGGCAGCTCAGTATTAGGAATGCCTGTTTCTACACTGCAGAGGCTGCCAGCTCAGCACACTGCCCAAGCAGCTATTAGCCACCAGTGTGATCTTGCAGCCCCGAAAGCCAACTGTGTCCTGCATCAAAAGAAGTGTGGTTAGCCAGTCTAGGGAGGTGATTCTCTTACTCTGCTCATGTGAGATCCCACCTGGAACACTGTGTCCAGTTCTGGAGCCCCCAACATAAGAAGGACATAGAGCTGCTTGAGTGAGTCCAGAGGAGGGTGACAAAAATGATCAGAGGACTGAAGCACCTCCCCTATGAAGACAGACTGGGGAAGTTGGGGTTGTTCAGCCTGGAGAAGAGGAGGCTCTGAGGTGACCTTATAGCAACTTTCCAATACCTGAATGGCCTACAAGAAAGCTGGGGCAGGACTTTTTTGCATGGGAATGTAGTGAGAGGACAAGAGGCAGTGGTTTAAAACTTGAAGAAGGGAGATACAGATTAAACATTAGGAGGAAATTCTTTACTATGAGGGTGGTGAGACACTGGAACAGGTTTCCCAGGGAGGTCATGGAAGCCTCATCCCTGGCAGTGTTCAAGGCCAGGTTGCATGAGGCTCTAAGCAGCCTCATCTAATGGGAGCTGTCCCTGCCCATGTAGGGGGTTGGATCTGGATGATGTTTAAGGTCCCTTCCAACCCTAACCTTTCTATGATTCTATGATTTCTATGATTCTGTTTCCCATCTCTAAGAAACTGTCAGACTGAATCCAGCTTGCAGTCTTTTATTGAAGTCAGGCTGGTGTAGTTTACTGAACAAATACTTTGTTCATGATCAGCAGCAATGTTTGCTGTTTATCAGATGATTACAAAAGGAATTCAGGCTGTATCTTTCTTCAGCATAATTAGATATTGGCCAACCACGGAAGTGATCAGTCTAATGCTGACTGTAATCATGCACAGTAAGTACTGTTCAATTGTCTTATTATTTTTTATTGTGGAGGGATGAAGAGCTGTGGCATTGATGCCTTTCACTCTGCATTTAATGTTTGAGGTGGCAGATCCCAGAAGGTTTTCCAATTGCATGTATATGTATCTCATAACGGATGAGAGTCTTCCATTCTCAGACCCTGCTTGGAATGAATGTATCCCATGTATTTCAGAATCATATAGAATCCCAGACTGGTTTGGGTTGGAAAGAACCTTAAAGATCATCCAGTCCCACCTCCTGAATGGGCAGGAACACCTCCCACCAGCCCAGGCTGCTCCAAGCCCCATCCAACCTGCCCTTCAACACTTCCAGGGATGGGGCAGCCAGAGCTTCCCTGGGCAACCTGGGCCAGGGTCTCGCCACCCTCACAGCCAAGAATTTCCTGCTAATGTCTCATCTAAATCTCCCTCTTCCAGTTTTAATCAATTCCTCCTCATCCCATCACTACCTGCCCTTGTCCAAAGTCCCTCCCCAGCTTTCCTGGAGCCCCTTCAGGCACTGGAAGCTGCTCTAAGGTCTCCCTGGAGCCTTCTCTTCTCCAGGCTGAACACCCCAACTCTCCCAGCCTGTCTCCAAAGCAGAGCTGCTCCAGCCCTCCCATCATCTCCGTGGCCTCCTTTGGACTCTCTATAACAGCTCCATGTCCTTGTTATGTTGGAGACCCCAGAGCTGTTCCCAGCCCTGCAGGGGGTCTCCCCAGAGCAGAGCAGAGGGGACAATCCCCTCCCTGGCCCTGCTGGTCACGCTGCTGGTGACAGCCCAGGACACGGGGGGTTTCTGGGCTCCAGTCCATGGTGCCGGCTCATGTTGAGCTTCTCCTCCCCAAACACCTCCAAGTCCTTCTCCTTGGTTGCTCCATCCATTCCCACCCAGCCTGGCTTTGTGCTTGGGATTGCTCCAACCCAGGTGCAGGGCCCTGCACTTGTCCTTATTGAACTTCACGATGTTGGCATGGGCCCACCTCTCCAGCCTGTCCAGGTCCCTCTGGACATCCTCCTTTCCCTTCAGCATGTCACCACACCACACAGCTTGCTGTCATCACCAGACTTGCTGGGAGTGCATCAGTCCCACTGTCCATGTCTCTGACAAAGATGTCAAACAGCACCAGTCCCAGCACTGACCCTTGGGGAGCACCACTCCTTACTGGTCTCCATTTGGACATCAACCCATTGACCACTACTCTTTGTGTGTGACCATCCAGCCAGTTCCTCATCCACTGAGTGGTCCATCCATTGAATCCTTATTGTTCCAACTCAGAGACCAGGATATGGTGCAGGACAGTGTCAGAGGCTTTGCACAGCTCCAGGCAGCTGATGTCAGTTGCTCTCCCCTTGTCCAGCAGTGCCATGACCCCGGTGTAAAAAGCCACCACGTTTGTCAGGCAGGATTTGTCCTTGGTGAAGCCTATGTTGGTTGCCACCAGCCACCTCCACCTTTTCCATGTGCCTCAGCAGAGCCTTTAGGAGGATCTGCTCCATGACCTGGCCAGGCACAGAGGTAGGACTGACCAGCCTGTTGTTCTCTGGGTCTTCCTTTTCTCCCTTTTTGAAGAACGGAAGGAAGATGCTGTGTTTCAGAGATGTGTTGGGCACTGTATGTAAAGAATGTCCTTCCAAAAGAAAATACTAATTTATTGAGATGTTCCTAGTAGGATTTATTGAGATAATGGGTATTGCATTTTTTTAATAATAAATATTTACAGAATAAATATCCAATTTGTTTAGGTCAGCACTGAAAATAACTTTGCAAGTTTCATTTCCTCCCTGTGTGTTGTGTGTGCCCTCCCCTTGCCCCATACAACCAAAAGGCATAATTTGATTTATTTTAGTACTCTGAGCAATCTGCAGGGGCTGAGGGGACCATGGGACATGACTGAGGAGTCCTGATGGAGCTGGGCTGGGCAGGTCGCAGTGCCTGCCTGTCAGTGCACTCTGCTTCTCAGTAGTTTTCAAGGTCTTCAAGTGCTATCACACTTTAAATAGTTAGCATAGTATATTATTGTTAATGTATTTTTTTAATAAACATTCTTTTTGGAGAGTGTTTGTTATTGGGGGTCAGAATAAATGTTTTACATTTGAGGATAGGGAGCAAGTTTGGGTTTCTTTTATACCAGAAAAGATTTGACATGTCCACTGAAATATATTTTCTTTACTAGGGTCATGAAGTGTGTGTTTATATAGATACTCTAGTATCAAAAAGCAGGTATTAACAATCTTAGCATTGTTGAGCATACTGTATTACTCAGGGTCTTTGTGTTCAGTTCCTAAAAGCTATTTTTTATTAACTCCTAGGACCCTTCAAAGTTGTACAAGAAAGCTGGAGAAGTTGCAACAGTTGAAATACATGTGGAAGAAGGTATACAAGTAGAAACAAATCCTTTATCTAAGAAAGTTACCCCCTTGCAATCTGAAATGACAGATTATATAAAGTCATCTCCTCCGACTCTTATCAGTAGCCATAATTCTGACTTAAAGGATAGAACACAAATTAATGGAGCAACAACTGTAACAGAAAAATTGGCTCAACTTATTGCAACTTGTCCTCCTTCAAAGTCTTCCAAAACAAAGCAGAAGAAGCCTGGAAATGGAACTGCATCTGGTTTGGTTAAAGACTCTGGAAAAAAGCTACCAGGAACTATAACTACAAGTGGGTTAGTTAATAAAGATGTAGTAAAGAAATTGCCAGGATCTGGTATTGGTGTTGGAATTGTTAACAAGGACTCAGGGAAGAAGCCATTAGGCATTGGTGGTGCAGCCATATTGATTAAAAAGGACTCTGCAAAGAAACCACAAGCGATTGGCCCACTAATTGGCTTGGTTAACAAGGACTCTGGAAAGAGGCCACCAGGGATCAGCACTCCTACTGGGTTAGTTAACAAGGACTCTGGGAAGAAACAGCCAGTGACCAGCTCTGCAGTTGGATTAATCAGCAAAGATGTTGGGAGGAAACTCCCAGGTATCAGCACTCTGACTGGGTTGACTAATAAGGAGTCTGTCAAGAAGTCAGTAGGGATTGGCACTCCAGCAGGATTGATTCACAAGGATGCTGGGAAGAAGTTGTTGGTAATAAATAGTCCTACAGGACTGGTTAACAAGGATTCTGGGAGAAAGATGCCAGGGACTGGCAATATGACAGTTCTGACTAACAAAGACTCTGGAAGGAAGACACCAGGGAGTGGCAGCCCAATAGGACCAGTTAACAAGGACCCTGGGAGGAAGATGCCAGGAATTAGCAGTCCAGTGGGATTGGTTAGCAAGGACTCTGGAAAGAAGCCAACAGGAATTGGCAGCCCAGTTGGTTTGGTTAACAAGGACTCTGGCACTCTGAAAGCAGACTCTCTTATGCCTGCCTCAGAGCCATTTAAGCTTCCTTGCAATTCAAACCTCAGTAGCCTTGAAAGCCATGAGACAACAGATTTACTGAAGGAAAATACTACTAGTAAAACATTTGAGAAGCATATTATGAGACAGAATAAAGAAAGTATCTTGGAAAAATTTTCAATTCGGAAAGAAATTGCCGAGGTAGGCAAAGAGATGTTTAATGAAGGAGTCTGCGTTCCACAGGATGGTTACTCAACCTGTGAAAAAGGGATTTATGAAACATCTAAGCATGAAAAACAGCCTCCAGTGTATTGCACTTCACCAGACTTCAGAACAGGAGGTGCTTCAGATGTATCGACAGCAAAGTCCCCTTTTAGTGCAGTAGGAGAGGGAAATCTCCCATCACCTTCACCCACAGTGTCTGTTACCACCTTAAACAGGAGCCTCTCAACATCATCTGCACAGTTAGCATCTAACTCTTTGCATTTAAGCTCCACAGCAGATCTCTTAGAAGGTATTTCAGATCAGATTGGCAAAACCCAGTTTTCTTCTGACAGTACACTTCTGAATATCAACAGAACGTTGAACCATACTCTGAGCACTGATTTCAAAGGTGCTGATAATGATGTAAATGAATCAAAAGCTACTTATGTAGAAACTTCAAGAACCAGTCCTTCTATGGGGAAGAAGCCTATTTTGGCAGCTGAAACAAACATTCATGCTACTGTCACTCCTTCAGTAGTTAGTTTTACAAGCTTGTTTAGTAGCAAGCAGTTCCTAAAGATTGGTGCAATAGCTGCATCAGATAAATCCTGCCAGGGAGCAAAAAATCTGAGCACTACTCAGGAAGCAAAACCTTTAAAGAAAAGAAAAGGAAGGAAACCACGATGGACTAAAGTGGTGTCAAGAAACACCTGTCGACCTCCAAAGGGTCTAGAACTAGAAAGGTCAGAGCTTTTTAAAAACATTTCATACAGTGCACTATCCAGCAGTAATTTGGAGCAGGCCAAATTCTTGAAAAACATAGGATCGTCTTCATTTGTGGAGCATGAATTTGTCAAACATCAGTTGCCAAAACTGAATGAAGCTGGTGGACAGTCCCTTGCACTGTTGGCTGAGGCTGACAAGCAAACTCAAAAGTTCTACAGTACTCACAAACAACCTGCTAGTTTGTGTATGTCAGATGATTTCTTACCTGACATGTATAAACCCAAAAGAGGAAGACCTAAATCCAAGGAGATGCCAGAGCTTGAAGGTCCCCCCAAAAGAACTCTAAAGATCCCAGCATCAAAAGTCTTTTCAGTGCAGTCAAAAGAAGAGCAAGAACCTCCAATTTTGCAGCCTGAAGTAGAAATTCCCTCCCTGAAACAGAGCTTATCAGGACAACCTTTTCCTAAAAAGAGAGGGAGACCTAAAAGGCAGATCAGGTCATCAATTAAAATGAAGCCACCTGTTCTTTCTGTGGCACCTTTTGTTGGAACAGATAACTCGAGCAAGATAGAGTCTGAAAGTGATCAACATCAAAGTGGAGATTTTTTTGAGAGAAAGGACCAGCTCCGAGGGCCAGAAGAAGTCCAAAAACCTAATATTTGTAGCATGACTGATTTGGAAGTAGACTCAGACAGAAAAGTTGCCAAGAGAAATAATGGACAGTTAATGAAAACAATTATTCGAAAAATAAATAAAATGAAAACTCTGAAGCGAAAGAAACTTTTGAATCAGATTCTGTCTAGTACAGTGGAACCAAATAACAAAGGGAAAGTGCAATCTAAACTCCACAACACAGTGTCAACTCTTGCTGCCACATTTGGTTCAAAATTAGGCCAGCAAATAAATGTCAGCAAGAAAGGAACAATTTATATAGGAAAAAGGAGAGGAAGGAAACCTAAAGCTGTCTTGAACGGGATTTTGGCCAGCAGTTCTGCCAGTTTGACAGTTCTTGAGAAGTCTGCTCAGCAAGCTCCTGGTACGTCACTAGGACAAGTACTTCCTCATTTGCTGCCTGCAGCAGGTAATAATTCTGAGATCCTTCCATCTCCAGTTTGCTCCCAGTCGTCTGCAGTGAGTGGGGGGCAGAGCCCAGTTAGCAGTGATGCCGGGTTCATTGAGCCCAGCTCGGTGCCCTATCTCCACATACACTCCCGACAGGGTAGTGTCATGCAGACACTTGCCATGAAGAAAGCTGCTAAGGGAAGGAGGAGATTATCTCCACCTACCTTGTTGCCAAACTCTCCTTCTCACCTGAGTGAGCTGACATCCCTGAAAGAAGCCACTCCCTCCCCAGTGAGCGAGTCTCACAGCGATGAGACGATCCCCAGCGACAGTGGAATAGGGACAGATAACAACAGCACTTCGGATCGAGCGGAGAAGTTTTGCGGGCAGAAGAAGAAAAGGCATTCGTTTGATCACGTGTCCCTCATTCCACCTGAAACTTCCACCGTTTTAAGTAATCTGAAAGAAAAGCATAAGCACAAATGTAAGCGCCGCAGTCACGATTACCTGAGTTACGATAAAATGAAGAGACAGAAGCGAAAAAGGAAAAAGAAGTATCCTCAACTTCGAGGCAGGCAGGACCCAGATTTCCTCGCTGAGTTAGAAGAATTAATAAGTCGCTTAAGTGAAATTAGAATAACCCACAGAAGTCACCATTTTATACCCCGAGATTTACTGCCTACCATTTTTAGGATAAATTTCAATAGTTTCTATACCCATCCTACTTTTCCTTTAGATCCTTTGCACTACATTAGAAAACCTGATTTAAAGAAGAAGAGAGGCAGGCCTCCAAAAATGCGGGAGGCCATGGCAGAAATGCCTTTTATGCATAGTCTCAGCTTTCCTCTCTCCAGTACCGGGTTCTACCCCTCTTACGGCATGCCTTATTCTCCTTCTCCCCTTGCAGCTGCTCCCATAGGCTTAGGTTATTATGGAAGGTACCCTCCAACTCTTTATCCTCCTCCACCTTCTCCTTCTTTTACTACTCCCCTGCCACCACCTTCCTACATGCACACAGGCCATTTGCTTCTCAATCCCACCAAATATCACAAGAAGAAGCATAAACTTTTACGCCAGGAGGCTTTCCTCACGACAGGCAGGACTCCGCTCTTGTCAATGAGCACGTACCCCAGTGTTCCACCTGAAATGGCTTATGGCTGGATGCTGGAACATAAGCACAGACATCGCCACAAACACAGAGAACATCGTTCTTCTGAACAACCACAGGTTTCCATGGACACTATAACAGCGAATAGCTCTTCTAGAACAGTTCTGGAGTCCTTGAAGCGCTACAGGTTTGGGAAGGAGGCTGTTGGTGAGAGGTACAAACATAAAGAGAAACACAGATGTCACATGTCTTGTCCACACCTGTCACCTTCAAAGGGTTTGCTAAGCAGAGATGAACAGTGGGTCAGGAGAGAGCCTTCGGAGTCTAATTCGTTAGCGCTGGGATTGCAGACACCGCTACAGATAGACTGTTCAGACAGTTCCCCAGGCCTGTCTCTGGGGGGATTTACTCCAAGCTCTGAGCCAGCCAGCAGTGATGAACACACAAATCTTTTCACAAGTGCAATAGGCAGCTGCAGAGTCACAAACTCTACCAGCACCAATGGACGTAAAAAATTAACTGACAGCCCTGGACTCTTCAGTGCACAAGACACCTCGCTCAGTCGACCTCTCCGAAAGGAGCCCTTACCTTCTGTTGAAAAGGCACTGCAGCCACTGGCAGGTAAGGGAGCTCTGCTGGCGGGTTCTTTCCAATGAGTCTTGTTATTTTATGTTGTGACAAACATCCTAGAAAAAGAGGGCAAGTAGAGGTTTGGGTTTGAGGGAATCTTTCTGAGGTTAATTTCAGCACTTCTCTTGCTTTCACTCTTGAGTGTATGTTCTGTTAAAGCAATGTTCTGTGTGGTGGTTGGTTAACGGCTCCAGAGCTGGGATTGTGTAGGTGCCTCTTCCCACCAGATCTTTCTTGCTTTGTTATAGCAGTATATGAAGTTATGCTAAGGATGCTTTTCCTGAAAAGGCCTTTTCTTTTTTCCTTACAGTTTTAACTCTAGAGAGAAATGAGTTAAAAATTCTTGTGATTTTTGATACTTTAAAAGCCATGTTTCTGTTTGAAGTTTGGTTCATTTGACACCTCCCTGCTCTGACTACATATGTATGGGAGAGTTTCATCTCTTGGTTTTATTTTGGCATTTAGGGTTTTTTTGTTTTGCTTCTTTATTTTGAGGGCAGTTGGAAATGACTGGATTCTTTTACATGCTCATATTTCTTCATTCTGTTTAATTTTACTAAAGCTACTCGAGGCAGGTGGCCATCAGAAAGCCGTGAGATTGCTGGTCCTGCAGCAATGGAGAGAAAAATTCTAAGTGCTAAGTCACCCAAAGGGTTAACTTTGGCTCCAAGGAGGGCTTGGTTGTAGGTCATGCAGTTCTGGGAATTTCCTGAGGATTTCCATTACAGTAAATGATATGACTTGGGTTTTTATGAGGAACAACCTAATGAAAGGAAAAAGCAGAGATGTTTTAAGTGGAAATCTGCTGGTGAAGGTTCTGAATCCCTCTCCTTCTTGCAATATGTTTAACTGGTTACTCAGATGCCATGTGCCACTTCCAGTACATGTATTTGAAAGCTGGGCAAAGAGGAACCTCGTGAGGTTCAACAAGAGCAAGTGCAGAGTCCTGCACCTGGAAGGAACAACCAAATGCATCAGTACAGGTTAGGAGGTGATCTGCTAGAGAGCAGCTCCGTGGAGAAGGACCTTGGAGTCCTGGTAGGCAACAAGTTATCCAGGGACAGCAGTGTGCCCTTGTGGCCAAGAAGGCCAATGGTATCGTGGGGTGCATTAAGAGGAGTGTCTCCAGGAGATCGAGGGATGTTCTCCTCCCCCTCTACTCTGCCCTGGTGAGACTACATCTGGAGTACTGTGTCCAGTTCTGGGCTGCTCAGTTCAAGAGGGACAGGGATCTGCTGGAGAGAGTCCAAGGGAGGCTACGAGGGTGACGAAGAGACTGGAACCACCTGCCTTACAAGGAGAGGCTGAGAGACCTGGGGCTTTTCAGTCTAGAGAGGAGAAGACTGAGGGGGGATCTAATTAATGTTTATAAATACATGAGGGCATCAAGAAGGCAGGGACAACCTCTTGTCACTTGTGCTTTCTGATAGGACAAGGGGCAATGGACTCAAACTCAAGCACAGGAAGTTCCACCTCAACATGAGGAAGAGCTTCCTTCCTGTGAGGGTGACAGAGCCCTGGGACAGGCTGCCCAGAGAGGTTGTGGAGTCTCCTTCTCTGGAGACTTTCAAGACCTGTTTGGATGTCTTTTTGAGTGATCTGCCCTAGTTTTGGTCCTGCTCCGGCAGGGGGGTTGGACTCAATGATCTTCAAAGGTCCCTTCCAACCCCCAGCATTCTGTGATTTCCCACAATGGAAACCAGCTGATTTTATGCCAAGATGGGCTTTCAGCTTTGTATTAATCTCTTGTGCACACTGGATAGCAGAAAACTATTGTTTTTAGAAGATCAGTGTCAAGTTGTATGTTATGTTTTGTTGTGGTTTAACTGTAGTGCTGAATTGTGATTCTGAAACTGGTACCATGAAAGACTTAAATGTTTCTGTGCGCATCAGAATATAATAGCACAGATGGAGAAAAAAACTGTGGTGCATCAAAAATTGTTTATTTATTGAGCCAGGTGCAGCCTAGGTGCATGGTGGAGAGCACACTGAATCCAAGCAGTTTAAATGAGTAATCAGGTACCAGCATCAGGACACACCCTCTAAAGCTGTTCTGTATGATCTGTAGTGGATATTTGTATTTTATTTCAAAGTAGCCTTTATGGAAAGTACACTTCCTTCCCATAGCCTCCTGAGCATAAACCTTCACAGAATCATGGAATGGTTTGGGTTGGAAGAGACCTTTAAAGATCATCTAGTTCCAATCTCCCTGCATGAGCAGGGACACCTCCCACCGGATCAAGGCCCCATCCCACCTGGTCTTGAACACCTCCAGGGAGGGGGCAGCCACAACCTCCCTGGGCAGCCTGTTCCAGCATCTCACCACCCTCCACAGAAAAAAAATTTTTCCTGATGTCCAACCCAAATCTCCCCTCTTTAAGCTTCAAAGCATTGCCCCCTGTCCTCTCACTACACACCCATGTTAAAAGCTCTACCCCAGCTTTCATGTAGGTCCACTTCAGATACTGGAAAGTTGCTATAAGGTCACCATGGAGCCTCCTCTTCTCTAGGCCGAACAACCCAAATTTCCTCAGCCTATCTTCATAGGGGAGGAGGTGCTTCAGTCCTCTGATCATCTTTGTGGCTCTCCTCTGGACATGCTCAAGGAGTTCTATATAACCTCTCCTGGTTGAATTAACTGACAGATCCTTTCTGTTATACGAGATGATGCTAGATACGAGATACAGAGATTGTCTGTGTCCAAGTTGTATTGGATAGAAATGTGTGTGTGTTCTGGCAGACAGGACTGCAGTGAAGGTTGGTGCTGCACAGAAGATGAAGTGCAGACAGAAGCTACGTGCTGTGGGCTCGTGGTGCGAGCAGCCAGCGCCTGCGCGCAGGCTCGGACGCAGTCAGACTTTTGTAGGACGTTCTTACCTGTTCATCTGAAGTTTACAGTGATCTTTGGTGAACTTCTGCAGTCTCAGGCCACGAGTTATTTCACACAGCTAATAGCTTACCCCAGACTGCTCTCGGGGTACAGTACACAATCCTGGGAAGGAAAGGAAAAGGAAAACTACCTCAGCCCTTGGGCAGGGTGCAGTGGGCTTTGGAAGTCATTACTGCCTTCGTTCCACCTGAAAATGAAGGGCAGTGTGAGGTCCGGAGATGCGTGTGCCTTGAGGGCCGGAGCTGCCCGCTCCAGCACACTGGGTTGGGTCGCGAACCCCGCGGTTCGCGCGGGCAGCTCCTGCCCGTGGACGCAGCCGCGTCCTGCTCCTGGGGCAGCCCCGCGCTGTGCTCCGCGGCAGCACGCCCCGCTCCGCTGCCCCGCGGCCTTTCTGCAGCGGCCTTCAAGCCCCGGGGACCGGGCCCGGTTGGGAGCGCGGGGCCGTCCTGGCGGGCAGCGCCCTCCGCCGGCCCCGGCCCCTGCTCGGGGGTCGCTCGGGGGTCGCTGCGGGCCCTGTCAGCGCCATTGGCGTGAGAGGGATCGTACAGAGGCCTCCACCGGCAGCTGCGGAACGTGTGACCCTCAGCCGCTCAGGTACAGCTTGGCCACCCGAGCGCTCCTCCAAAGTCCTCTCACTTTTCCCCCCTACCCCCCCTTCTTCGTTTTTTCTCTATTTTTTTTAATGGCCTGTTCCCGCTTAGAACAGTTCCTGCTGTATGAGTCTCTTCTTTCTCTGATGTCCCAGGTATTTGTGTAAAACTACACTTGATTAAATCAATGCATCTTCTCTTTTCTTAGTAGAAAAATTCATTATGGAGTAAAAAAATAACCAGTTGGCTGCTCTTTCTGACATGCAGCGGCTGTTTGCAGTCTCCCTGCATAGCCCCACTGTAGCATCCTGCTCCCCTGCCAGCTGCAGGACCAGCCGGCACAGGAATCCTTCAGCGCCAGCAGCACTTCTATGTCAGGATGCCGTGCAGGAGATCAAAATCTGCACCAGGAATATGATTTGCTACTTGGGACAGTGTCCAGCTGCCTTATGACTGTGCCCTTGTTCAGAAGAATTAATGAAAAAGAAAATAATTCCTCTGCCCGGACAAGAAGTTTAGAATATTTGGGAAAATTGTACTGTTTATTTACTCTGTCAATCAAAAACATGTCTTGATTGTTACACCCTAAGCTAATAACACCCATGATAAAAAAAAAAATTAAAAATCCAAACTTTTAGGCAAGACAGAATCACAGAATATTAAGGGTCAGGGGGGACCTTTGAAGATTTTCGAGTCCAACCCCCCTGCCGGAGCAGGACCAAAAAACCACACACAACTAGGGCAGGTCACTCAAAAAGACATCCAAACAGGTCTTGAAAGTCTCCAGAGAAGGAGACTTCACAACCTCTCTGGGCAGCCTGTCCCAGGGCTCTGTCACCCTCACAGGAAGGAAGCTCTTCCTCATGTTGAGGTGGAACTTCCTGTGCTTGAGTTTGAGTCCATTGCCCCTTGTCCTATCAGAAAGCACAAGTGACAAGAGGTTGTCCCTGCCTTCTTGATGCCCTCATGTATTTATAAACATTAATTAGATCCCCCCTCAGTCTTCTCCTCTCTAGACTGAAAAGCCCCAGGTCTCTCAGCCTCTCCTTGTAAGGCAGGTGGTTCCAGTCTCTTCGTCACCCTCGTAGCCTCCCTTGGACTCTCTCCAGCAGATCCCTGTCCCTCTTGAACTGAGCAGCCCAGAACTGGACACAGTACTCCAGATGTAGTCTCACCAGGGCAGAGTAGAGGGGGAGGAGAACATCCCTCGATCTCCTGGAGACACTCCTCTTAATGCACCCCACGATACCATTGGCCTTCTTGGCCACAAGGGCACACTGCTGTCCCTGGATAACTTGTTGCCTACCAGGACTCCAAGGTCCTTCTCCACGGAGCTGCTCTCTAGCAGATCACCTCCTAACCTGTACTGATGCATTTGGTTGTTCCTTCCAGGTGCAGGACTCTGCACTTGCTCTTGTTGAACCTCACGAGGTTCCTCTTTGCCCAGCTCTCCAGCCTGTCCAGATCTCACTGAATGGCTGCACAGCCTTCAGGTGCCAATCCTCCCAGTTTTGTGTCATCAGCAAACTTGCTGAGAAGACACTCTGTCCCGTCATCAAGGTCAGTGATAAAGATGTTGAACAGGACTGGACCCAGCACTGATCCCTGAGGGACTCCACTAGTTACAGGTCTGCAGCTGGCCTCTGCACCGTTGACCACCACTCTTTGGGCTCTTATTGTGTAGCAAGTTCTTAATCAATCTCACTATCCATCCTTTTATCCCACATATTCTGAGCTTGCTCACAAGGATGTTATGGGAGAATGTATCAAAAGCCTTGCTAAGGTCAAGGTAGACACATCCACTGGTCTCCCTGCATCTATCCATTCAGCCACAACTTCATAGAAGGATCTCAAGATTTTCCCAAAGATTTCTGGTAAATCAGTTTGGTACATTCCAGGATTCTCCCATCGTCTTATCCCTTGGGATCTCTATTCACACATTGAAGCAAACAGTGCTGATTCGTGGCCTTGAGTTAGAGCAAACCTTCAGTGACCTGAACTCTTCTTTCTTTGGAGTCTGTTAGTAAGCAAAGAGATCATATCTCAGTGGGCAGCAACTAAGCTCATTTATCATGAATGATATTTCAAAGGAAAAGAGTTAAATTATTTTAAATATGCATTCTAGATTTTACCTTCCAGAGATTTCCATGATGTGCAAATTCTCATTGTGCACTGTCATATCTATATTTTCTGCCTACCTAGGTTTTCATACTGGTATCTGAATTTTTAGTATCTCAGCATGTTTGTAATTGCAATATGCATCTTTCTCCATTAAATTTGACGAATTCTACTACCTTTGCATTCAAGAATAATTGGAATTCTCCAAAAGTTTCTGTTTTAGGGAAATAAATTAAGTTACAGTAAGAAAATATGTAAGAAAGAAAATAGAAACAGGGCTTTCCACATGTTACAAGCAAAGATGCCATCACCAGTTTTGTCCTTTAACCTTTCAATAGTCAGGAGATTTGTATAGCTTTTTAAAAAATGACTTGAACTTAATTAGTGGTAATTGTGATTGCTGCTGTCTGATGGTATCTTGCAGTGATGAGCCAAAATCTAATGATTTTTTGGTAATCCCAAGCCTGGGCATTCAGAACATTCAGTGAAGCATGTTTTGCAGGTGCCTAAAATCCAATAACGCACTATCCCTTTCTGTGTGTAGATGATAATCTCTCCCACTTGCTTAGACCCCAGGGGGGGTTTACATAATTGCCATGGCAGAAGTTTTATTTTTTGGTGTATGACAGGGTCTTAAAAAGGAAAAGTTAATATAGAATCATAGAATTGTCAAGGTTGGAAAAGACCTTCAAGATCATCAAGTCCAATCATCCCCCCTATAACCCTCAGCCACTAAATCATCTCGTGAAACACCACGTCTGCCCTTTTTTGGGCATCTCCAGAGATGGTGCCTCTACCACCTCCCTGGGCAGCCTGTTGCAAGGCCTCATCACTCCTTCTGGGAAGAAATTTTTTCTAATATCCAGCCTGAACCTCCCCTGGTGCAGCTTGACCCCATTTCCTCTTGTCCTATTACTGGTCACCAGGGAGAAGAAGCCAACACCCACCTCACCACAACCTCCCAGTACCAGAAAGGCATGGACATACTGAGTCTGGTGAAAAGCCACAAAGATGACTGAGGGATTGGAGCTTCTGTCATACAGAGGCTGGGCCAGCTGTGATTGTTTAGCCTGGAGAAGAGGAGATCTTGTGCCTGAGGGGAGGGAGTAAAGAAGGAGAAGGAACCACTTGGAAGTGGTGTCCAGTGACAAGACAGGAGGCAATGGGCACACACTGAAGTACAGGAAATTCTGATCCATACATAAAGAGTTACCTTAATGTAAGGGTGATTGAACTCTGGGTTGTGGCATCTCCATCACTAGAGATGTTGAAAACCCAGCTGAAGGTGGTGGCTTTGAGCAACCTGCTCTACTTGACCCTGGTTTGAGCAGAGTGGTTGGTCTAGGGGATCTGCAGAGGTCCTTTCCAAACTCAACTGTTCCATGAAAATCAAGGAATGAAGCTGGGGTGTTCATTTCACAGTAGGAATTTGGGGGGTGTTGTTTCCTTTTTTAACATAAAAGCTGGTAGTCTGATTATATTAAGTGGCTTTTTCTCATGGCTTGTTTACTGTCCTACCTATGCCAGAAATCCCTTTTTGATGGTCCATTTCTGTCCTCCTCCACCTACAAAAACCATAGCAAGTGTTCCTAAAGCTAAACAAGAGTCATTTTAGTTTGAAGTTAGGAGTTTTTAGCTCCTACAGTGTGTTGTACTGACACTCTCTGACTGAAATTTTTTGTGTGTGTGCTTTTCTCTTCCCTCATTTGGTTTTTCAGGCACTTTGCCAACACAGGACAAACCTTCCCAGAGGCAGTCAGAGAGCACAAGCTGCAGCCCTTCCAGAAAGAGATCAACATCTGAGAGCACATCTTCCGCAGGTAAGTAGTATTTGGTGGCCTTGTTTTCAGGAGCACTGCTTTACTAAGATGTGTGCCACTACAGACCACTGAGCCAGCACTACTGAGAGAGCTTCTACAGCAGCAATATGGAGAGACCAAGTTTTTCTGCTCAGATTTTAGGGTGCAAGTGCTGCAGATTGGGTGGTGGAACAGGGAAACTTGAGCTGGCAGAGAAGCAGCAGCATAGCTATGACAGAATGAAGTTTGGTTCTTCACCAGGTTAAATGAGTCTTTTTGAAGCTCATTGCTTCAATGCTAACAAGACCTGTGACACTACATTCAAGCAATTAATTAAATTAATTAATAGATTATTTCCTCCATGGGGAAGAGCTTGACTCCTGTGCTGTCCTGAAGGCAGTTTTCTGCCCATGGGTAGATGACTGTTAGGGTCTAGACAGGGTGTGCTGGTACATTTTCTTGCAGCGTGTGAGAATCCTGCTAAGGTGATGGAATATGACAGGCAGCTCATCCCAGTCCCACTAATGATACAGTTGTGGATGATCCAGGGGAGGTCAAAATTACAGTAGGAGTGAGATGGAAGAAAGCTGTGGGATCTCTGGTAGCATTCCCATCACTTCTATCAAATGAGGACCAAGTCTCAGGTACAAAATCATCATGAAATTGAGCCAAGAGGCTATTGAGAGAGCTAGCTTTCTCAGCTGATTACTGCTTGAGGCGATCCATCTTTGCTCACTTTACAAGGAAGGAAAAAGTACTTCTGGTGTGTTAATGAGCTTTCGTTGGTAAGGAGGTCTGACTTGTGCAGTCCTAGGATGTAAGTGCATGTGTGTTGCTTTCTGTCACATTTTCACACCTACAAAACTGTCAAATCCACTGACCAAATTGTCAGAGGGAAGATCTGAAAAATGTTTGTTTCTTGTCTATTACTGGCAGGTTGTCACTGAAGTAAAAACACCCTTTTTGCAGTCCCTGTGAGGATGGCAGCTTACCTGTGATAGGACACAAAAAATCCATAACCTTGACCAATTCTTCTTACAAGCCCACTTGTAGAAAGAACTTCTGTTAGCAGAATTCAAACATTCCTAGGCACCAAAGTTGATTGCAGGTTTGTAGTAAACAATTACAGGTTTGGTTCTTAGAGAACTAGTTATGATTTCCATATGGGGAGAATGTGCCAAAGCTGCTGTTTCCTCCTCCCTTCAACGGGTGCTTTTTTTATCATATGTTAAAGAAAGTAATCTACAGTGAGGAAATGTTCTCTCCTTTTCCTCTGTGTTGTTAACTTACTTTTACTTACTCCTTTTGAAGGGGCAATTGCAATCAGTGTCATTCTGCGTACAGGAACGTGTTAAAAGTTCAGGCATGTTTTGTTGCAGGGGAGCATAAGAATGAAATGAATCACAAGTTTGTCAACTTCAAAGTCATTGAACTGATGATGCAGCTGAAAAGCCTGGTCTTTGTTATATTTTCCGTAGATCTGGAATGCATGTGGGATTTCAGTGCATTTGTCAGAGAGCTGCTTTGTTACCAAGGGCTGCAAACGTGCCTGCCCAGGGCTGCAGCTGTTTTGGAGATCTTAGCCTTCAGTTGTCCCATCCTTTTGGATCAGTTTCCAAACAGAAACACCCGTTCAAGGACACCCATTAGACTTTACATTGTGTTGAATGGTCCGGTTATCGTTGGATGGTGCAGCTGTTTACAGAGCTCACTGGGCTGAGCAGATGGTGTTTCTGTGAGGAGCCCTCAGCTCCATCCCCATGTGTATTTAAAGAGCATAAGAAAAAGAAAGGGTAATTTTATTATTTCATCTAAAATTGAAAGCTGAACGTGTAAATCCTTCCAGTTTTTTCCCAGTCGCTCAGGTTGCTCGGTTTTCCAGGTGCTGATGGTTAGGGTTAAAGCAGTGACCTGACAAAGGTGTTTCTCTGTTTTCTTTTTCACCCTGTAGGAAGAACATTGGTCATAGGAAGATATTTAGAACTTGTTCTGTTGATTCTACCTCCTTTAATTGTGCCCTCTCTGAAGCATATTTTCATTTGCACTTGCAAATTAATGACTACGACTAGAAAAGATTTATTTGAAACTGTTTGTGCTTTACCTTTCTCAGCTAATGCATAATCTTCCTCCTGTCAAATGATGGAAAGCCTTTTACAAAAACATTTTGCTGTCTTCCCTTTACCAGTTACCTTTACACTAGTAGAGGCATTTCAGTCTACAGCCTGGGACCCACTAGTTTAAGTAGATCTAATCTAAATAATTGGCTGCAATAACAGTAACATTTCATAACTGCTAGCGTGTAATTGTGATATATTTATTAGAAGACAGCATCCATTTTATTCCAGAAAGAACAGGTTTTCCTCTGATTAAATGTTCTCACTAAGAACCAGCAGGGCAGCTTTGGGAAGCTCCTAGTTTGAAACAAATCCCTTTTTAATACAGCATAATCTATATGGTTGACCTGGAAATTCTCTTTTTCAAATACCAATCTGCAGCTCTCAAGCATATAATATTTTGTTTGAAAAGTGAGATCTAACTTTACTTCTGGTGTAAACGAGCTTTTCTCTTTTGTTCAGATATTTTGCTTTAGCTTTGTCTAAGCCTGTTCTTTATTGCAATCAGCTCTGTCATTGTTATGTTTGTCTTCTTGATAAAGAAACTGCAAGAGCAGTGAAAAAGTTGTTTCAGTACTTCCAAACTATGAAAAAGAAAAATGAGTTTTAAAATGTTTTGGATGTTGCTCATTTTTTAATCAGTATTTAATTTTTCTGCACACAGAGGATTTCTTATTTTTAGTGTTGAATCCAAAGAAGCTTGAATTCTGGACTGTGGGTTCATAGGGAATTGCTCTGTGCTATTAGAAGTGGGAGACTGTGTGTGAATAAAGAGAAAATAATGGTGGTTAAAGCTGATGGTACAAAATGTAGACTTTGCACTCCCTGCATCGCTGGGTCCCTTTCCCTTTACAACTTGTGCTACAGCAACAGGTGTCTCGTCACTGAACGTTCCAGGCAATTACAGGGTGTAAAAGACTGTCAGCCTATCCAACTATTGTGTTTTAATTCCAGCCTTATTTGATGATATCTCAGGCCTGTTTCAGTCTGTAGATGTTGTTTGTCTTGCAGCGATGGGAGTGCCTGCCCGGGGAGCAAGGCTGGCAGCTGCGGTGGATGACCCAGTGGACAGCTTGCTGCAGCGCATGGTGCAGCACGAAGGCCAGGCCACTTTGGACAAGACCCTCGAAGCAGTCATTGCAAACGTGTCTGTTCCACCCCCAGCTAGTCCTGCTCGAAACCACAACAGGGAGCGAGGTCTGAGCAAACAGGACAGTCTCATAACTCCAGCTATTCCCAGCAGCTCCTGCAGCGACAGCATCTCTCTTCTGTCAGACAGATTACCAAACAGCTACTCCCCACATCATCTCAAGAGGAGTGTGGTTGAAGCCATGCAGCGACAAGCTAGGAAAATGTGCAATTATAACAAGATCTTGGCAACGAAAAAAAATCTTGACCACGTCAATAAAATCCTGAAAGCCAAAAAGCTGCAAAGGCAGTCAAGGACAGGGAATAATTTTGTGAAGCGCAGGCCAGGTAGGCCCAGGAAATACCCCATGCAGGCTGTTGTTTCCATGCAAGCTTTCCAGGCAGCTCGACTGGTCAGTCAAGAGTTAGATAAAAGAGAAGAAAGCAGCAGTCCCCTACACCTTGGACCCGATACCATCACAGATGTGATTGAAGCTGTAGTGCAAAGTGTGAACTTGAACACGGAGCACCGAAAAGGCTGGAAGAGAAAGAGGTGGCTTGCAGAGGAGCAGGCCAGTAAGAGACAAAAGTCTTTACCAGAAGATGAACAGGAGAGCAATAAGAGGTAATTCCCTTACAGTTTTGTACCCTCAGTATAGTCATTGCTGATTTTATAACATTTCAATCCATGAAAGAACCCTACTCCAATGAGCTCTGCTCATTACGTTTGCTTTTGTTAGGGAGTTCAGTTTAGAGGTAACCAACATGTCAGTTTTTAGTATGCTTGGGGTATTCCAAAGTTATTGAGCTCACCCCAAAAAGGTATGGAATCTCAGGTTACCTAAAATTGGTGGGTTTGTGCTTGTGTCTCAAGTGAAGCAAGTTTTATGATTGTCTTGGTGAAGAATGCTTTTAATGAGTTGGTAACAGGTATAGTGATCAGGTTTTCCTTCTTCATGTGCGGATTAAGGAATTGTAAGAGCTACACGTGCCGAGGGAGTCTTAAAGAGTGTGACTCCTGCATCACAAACACTTAGGAGCAACACAGAATGTCGGGTGAAATCAGCTGATACACAGCAACAAAAGGGTAAAACCAAAGCCACAGGGAGTTAAGGTGTGCACCTCTGCAGTTACTGTCTAGTCAAGGGCCACACCAGAAATCTCTCTTTCTCTAATCTTCATATGCTTATCCCCAAAGTCATCCATACAAACAGATCAAACTCTTCCAGAATTCCTCCTTTGTGTGTTTTCAGAATATTTCTGAAAAATAACCATCCATTTGTGTGTCAGAAATGAGTGCTCTAATGCAGGGATTTAGATGCACAGGCTGTTGCTGGAACCACATGTTCAGGGCTGTATTGGATGGCTCTCCTGAAGGCTAAGAAAAGGTTTACCACATGCTATTTTTTGAGTATAAAAGCAGATAGCATAAACCACCTTCTACATTACTCAGCTGAGGCTCTGGGGGATAAACATTAGCAGTACAAACAACATTATTTTGGTAATAATTAATAATAACATTACTATAAAAAGATCTTACGTTTCTAATTACTGTGCTCAACCACCACTTGATCATGATTTTTGAGTTGCATTTTTTTTAATAGCTGAGACATCTAGTAATTCAGAAACATGGATTGTTTTGGTTCTGCTGACCATATCATGGAGAGGAATAACAAAATATGGCAAGATAATGTTTATGGTAAGAAATATAGTAACATAACCCATAAGATAAGCCCTTTACAAGGGCTTGTAGTGAGAGAACAAGGGGTAATGGTTTTAAAATGAAAAAGGTTAGAGATCAGGAGGAAATTCTTTAGTGTGAGGGTGGTGAGACCCTGGCCCAGGTTGCCCAGGGAAGCTGTGGCTGCCCCATCCCTGGAAGTGTCCAAGGGCAGGTTGAATGGGGCTTGGAGCAACCTGGGCTGGTGGGAGGTGTCCCTGCCCATGCAGGGCGGTTGGAACTGGGTGATCTTTAAGGTCCTTTCCAACTCGAACCATTCAACGATTCTATGATAATCTTTAATATTTACTTTTTCTTCCAGTTTTACCGAGACAGTAGCTGAACCTCCCAGCCCACATGACGCCCTTGGGAAACCACATGAATCTGAAAACACTGGGCAGCCTCTGCCTTCTCTAGCCCAGCGTGAGAAAAAAGCTCCTCGACCCCCAAAGAAGAAGTACCAGAAGGCAGGACTCTACTCTGATGTGTACAAAACAACAGAGTAAGTAATACCAGAGCAAAGCTGTTGTCTGATAGTCCAGTGGAAACTGTCTCCTTCCAACTAGAGCCATAAAAAGCTGCTACTCTTGAGTACCTGAAATAAAACCATCAACTTAATTCAAGCCTGTGAAAAACCACATGCATGAGAATTATCAGAATCTGACCCAGTGAAGATATAAAATGTAACCCCAGGCAGAAAGCACCTCTCTCCAATCTGAAAGTGTTTCTGGGTATCGTCCTTGAAGAGGGTAAGAGAACTTCATTCAATGACCATACCCATCATGGCAGTAAGAGAGCTGGGAGAGCCCATGGTGTTCAGCTGCTGAGTGCAGTGTCTACATGAAAGGGGCCATTTGTTTTATCTTTTTATTGACTTAATTATGATGACTGGCCATCTTTTCTGTGAAAGAATTTCAGATATGTACCCTGTTCATCTCACAAATAAGTGAGGTTCATCTCCATAACTTTCAAGGAGACATTTAGAATAAACATCACTGATTGGCCCAAAACCTCATGTGCATTAGAAACTGGCCATCTCCCATTTCTGAAAACCAGCCCATTCCTGCTTCCACTTGTGGTTATGCAAGTTTTCTGCAGCCATTTGAGCAAATGTGTTGAAGGCAGGAATTTGCACTTCCCTTATCATACAGTCTTACAGATTAAAAAGAGACAAAACTGAGCACCTTCTCATTATGTTGTAAACCACTTTAAAATGTCAGTGTAATTTATCAGCTGCTCCTGGTGTCTTTCCTGAGTAGAATGAAGGCATCAATGGAAAGGATCAAAACTCTAAGGAAGAAGTTTTCAGTATTTGGATGTTTAGTCACTGGTGTAGACAATCATGCAACATTCAAATATTCTATCACAAAAATTTGGTCTCGGGAGGTGATCTGAGAGAGTCTTTTTTTTTATTATAGAAGTTTGGTTACATTCTCAGACCTAGTCAGCCAAGGGTGGACCTTTATTTCCTAGGCAGTAGGCAAACATGTCATTTGAGAAATTGTGTGAGTACAGAAAGTGAAAGTAAAGGTTTGTAGGTATTGATGATGGAATCAAGTTCACCACCCTGGAGAAGGCCATGACAAAGCTGAGCTCTACCTACAACCTTCCCTCTCCCATCAGACTTTGTGTTGCAGTTCCCTGGAAGATTGAAGAGGGTTTATTTGCTCCCCTTTGGCTGTTGCTCCACATGCTGAGTTCTTTCCTTGCACAGATATGATGTTTATGATGAGCTGAGGAAGCTTTACCCTACCAAGGAAGCAAATGGTGCCTACACAGTCTGAACTACCTCTCTGCATGGTTGTTTGACCACTGATACTGCAACAAGGCATGAAAAACGCACAGCTGGGCAAGGACAGAGCTGTGACCATCTCAGTTTAGGTGTCCCGTCTGACAGTGAGGTGCAGCTAGAAGGGCTGCTCCTACCATTCCTTCCACTGGATCTCTTTACCAAGTTGGTTCAGCAAACTAAATCAGCAGAACAAGAGTAACTTTTTTATAATTAGATTTTCTGCTGCTTTAAGTTGCTGTTCCCGTTACACTGCACAGTCAGACATAGGTCAGTGCAAGGGGAGAGCAGAAGTTCATGTTGTTATCCTGTTATTTCTATAACTTCCTGCTGTACCAGTATGAAAACATCTTAGTTGAGAACAAAATTGCAACTCTAGTTGTAGGGCCCCCTCTAGTGATAGTACAGTTAAGTGTTGTCACTATCTCAGTTAAAACACTCTGTGCAGCCTCTAGTGATGGGTGTTGTACTCACTGCTTTTCTGTATTTCTGTTTGCAGTATTCAGTTGCAGACACTGTCTTAAAAAGATTTTCCTACTTTATGGCATCTTTATTAAATACTTCCTAAAGGTCATTAAAACAGTGGAAGTTTTTCTGAAGTTTACAATTACAATTTATAGCCTCTCTCTAAATCAGTCACATCCAACTGCTGTGCAGCAGCACAGAAAAGGTTTATCATTGCCAGTTGTAGTCTACTGTCAAAAAGAGAAAAGTCTGCATTATTTCTCTGCAGCCACTTCAGTTGTGCCATTTGTCTCAACAGGACTTCACTCCAACTCGCCTTGATCTAGAAACTTTATTAAAACACAGCCACGAAAGCTCAGACTGCAGATTAACTAAGAATAAAAAGAATGGTTTCTGGAGTCAGTTTCAGGTCTACTTTAGGTCTGCTTTTGTAGACAGCATAAGCTGATTTGTTGTGAACCTCTGCATGAGTTTTCCAGAATCCTCAGCTCCCGCTGGAAAACTACGCAGATCTTTTGCTGAGAAGTTCAGTGTGTGGCTGCACAAGACTGCAGCTTGGAGAGCAGGAGGGTTTTGAAAAGGCTTATTATCTATTTACCCAGTTGTAGCTTTCCTCGAGAAGTGCAAAGTGCACCAAAGAAATTTAATAATTGGATTCAAACTGGACAGGAAGTTCCACCTCCACATGAGGAAGAACTTCTTTACTGTCATGGTGACGGAGCCCTGGGACAGGCTGTCCAGGGAGGTTGTGGAGTCTCCTTCTCTTGAGACTTTCAGGACCTGTCTGGATGCCTTTCTGAGTCATCTGCCCTAGTTTTGGTCCTGCCCTGGCAGGGGGGTTGGACTCAATCATCTTCGGAGGTCCCTTCCAACCCCCAACATTCTCTGATTCTGTAATAATTATTAAATTATTATTTAATAAAAATTTATATTGTTTAAGGGAGCTTTTTTTTAAAATCAGTAATAACAAATGTGAGTTTTCATTGCAAAAGGGTGATCTGTAGAGCTTGCTACCCAGCTGGGGAAGGGTCTAGAGAACAAGTCATACGAGGACCAGCTGAGGGCACTGGGGATGTTTAGTCTGAAGAAAAGGAGGCTGAGAGGGAACCTCATTGGCCTCTACAACTACCTGAAAATAAGTTGTAGGGAGGTGGGTGTTGGCCTCTTCTCCCAAGTAAATAACGACAGGACCAGAGGAAATGGCCTGAAGTTACACCAGAGGAGGTTCAGATTGAATGTTAGGAAGAATTTCTGTACTGAAGGAGTGGTCAGACACTGGAGAAGCTTGGATTGGGTTTTTGTGTTGACAGTTGGACTTGGTGATCTTAGTTCCTTTCCAACCATGATGATTCTGTGTCCAGAGCTGCTCAAAGACCCTGGTTGCACAGTGTAGCTCAGTGCTAGCCAGTTGCTCTTCTGGAACATGGTTTTTACATGCAATAGGCATGTGGCTCCTACAATGTCTCCATTTTGCGGATGTTACAGTCTGTGGAGCTGCTGGATGACTCAGAGTAGGTAGTTGAACATTTTAGAAGCACACCTATTGAAAAATCAGCCAGCTGAATTAAAATTATGGTCTAAGGTTGCAGTTCAGTAAATACTTTAGATTGTCAGAAGGTAACACTGCACTAAAAGAGTCAGTTTTACTTTCTTCTCACCTTTGTGGCTTATTCCTATCCCTGAGATGTCCCTTCCTTTGTCCCTTCCTGGTGCAGTTAACTTTGCTGTCATACCAAGTTACACCAGCAGAAGGTGGGGAGCATCAAGCAGCTTATTCTGTTTGTCAGCCTCCCTGTCAGGCTGGTCAAGGTCATAAAGATGTGTTGGTGGCGCTTGGGGCCCTGACTCCAAATGAAAGCATCTGTGAGGCTATGGGCATGGGTCAGCAAAGGGAAAGGGAGAGGTTTTCTCCTCAAGTTAGGAGCCAAACACAAAACCAGAACCTTTATTGCTTGCCCAGAAACCCCAGCTAAAACAGCTCATTATCTTCCTAGTGGGAATATGTGGGCCTGCTAATCCAGAGCCTTTCTTGATAGTGTGGAGAGGCTTTTTTCAATTCACAAGACTTTTTACATGGTATCTATGTTTATAAGCCTGGGTGGATTGTTTATTATTTTAGTATATTCACTTTCTTCATTCATGCTTTGACATCTCAGCCTTTCCCTCTGAGGTCTCTCAAGTATCAATGGCCTTTGTGCAGCTTGCTGCTTTGTCTTAACAGTTTGTTACATGCCTTTAATAATGCTTCAGCACTCCGTTTGGAAGGAAAACAGGGAAGGTGCTTTTCCCAGTGTTCTTTGTGACTAGGCTAAGATGGGTGTGTCTGCAGTGCCCGAAGAAATTAATGTTGTATATTGTGGTTTTAGATAATTACCTACTGCATTTTTCCTTCCATGCTGGTTTCCTCCTTGTAGTTTATTTACTGTAATTTATTTTCCCATTGGCTTCTTTTGCAGTTGTTAAAAGAGAGCACATTTGGCTTGAATTAAGTCACCTTTCTATTGAATGGTTTTCCTTTTTTTCTCTGCCTTTGATTTAAGGATTTACCTGCATCGTGGAAATGGAGGTTCACACTTTGCCTTTTTAAAATAGCTTTCCTTTTCCACTTGCTAAGAACTTGCTTTCCAGGTCTTGTAAGTAGAAACTTTATGGACTTTCTTTGCAAGTCTTAGTGATTCGGTGAAGCACAACCTGGAAGGATAGAAGACATGAGCTGGGGCTTAGGGACTTTGGTTTGTTTAGGGTTTTGTTGTTGTTGGGTTTTTTGGGGGGGAAGTTTAATCTTCTATAGAATATAAATGGCTTTTTCATTGCCTAAGCAAATTAAATTAATTCCTGCCATCAATAAACAGAGGGTCATAATATTTTAAAACCTTTATTGTTAGAATGTTACTGCTTTTTGATTAGGTTTGCCATGTGTCCATCTGGATAGGTTAAGTGATCCTTAACTAAGTGATCCTACTACCTAGAGCCTTGCCATATAGCTTTACTAAGAGAAGAGTTGTTTAATTAAGAGTATATGCAGCATTTAGCCCAATAGAACCCTTGTTCGAGCAGTAAGCAAATCATTGCAATCCATCCAGGCTGTTTCTGGCCTTCCAGTTATTGATATTTGTATCTTAAAATTTGTTTTTAACTTGCATTTTCCATTCATTAGTTAAACACCACCATATTTTTATTGAGTCAGCTTTCAGTTCTGTGCCAGTTGTTCAAATAAACCCCTTATAAAACTTGAGTAAACTTTAATAAGCTTCAATGTAATTTTAATCTTCGGTGTACTTAATATTTAGAAGCCTCTTCTGAATGTTGCAAGGCTACAGTACTCAGTATAACCACATGAGTGTTTCCACACTTTGTCAGTATCCCAAAGGAGATGTTCATAAAAGTCAGGTTACTGAGCTAGGAGGTTTGACATCTACTTGACCCAAACAGACAATATTCTGCCCCTCTTCTCTGGGGAGACCCCACCTGGAGAACAGTGTCCCGCTCTGGAGCCCTCAGCACAGGAAGGGAGCTCCAGGAAAGCTGGGGAGGGAACAGAGAGGGCAGTGACAGGACAAGGGGTAATGGTTTTAAACTGAAAGAGGGGAGATTTAGGTTGGACATCAGGAAGAAATTCTTCACCATGAGGGCATTAAGGTGCTGGAACAGGTTGCCCAGGGAGGTTGTTGCTGCCCCCTCCCTGGAGGTGTTCAAGGCCAGGTTGGATGAGGCTTGTGCAGCCTGGTCTGGTGGGAGATGTCCCTGCTCATAGCAGGGAGTTTGGAACCTGATGATCTTTAAGGTCCCTTCCAACCTTCGCCATTCTATGATTCCTGTTTTGTCCTCCCATAAAGGGGCATCACATTGTTTTTTATAACTCTGATTTTGGTTCTTTCCCTGCTTTTCTCAATGAACAGCCTTCTGAAGGAGCAGCATGTGGGCACTGGCTCTTCAGAAGTTAGGAAAGCAGGCACTATACATGTGTAACCTGTCAAATACCTAAGCAAGCAACATCAGACATGATTTGTTCATCTTTTATTTTTCTAATCTTAGTTACTACTTCTATTACGTACTGCAATTTTAAAGTTGTCCCATTAGGTGTTGCCTGAATAGTAGTCTTGGAGAAAATTCAAACCATAAATTTTGAACTGGATGTGATCCCTGTGTTTGTCAGGTCCTGCTACAGCAAGCAACCTGGAAATCAGGTTTTTTGGTCATTTCTACTCCTATTCTCTTGCCTGTTGATCTAGAGATTTGTGCCTTAATTTAAACAGATTACAAATTACAGATGTTCCTCTTTCTGATTTTTGTCCTTGCTGTTCCCGTCCTCCACAGTCCAAAGAGCCGCCTCATACAACTAAAGAAAGAAAAGCTGGAGTACACTCCTGGAGAGCACGAGCATGGGTTGTTTCCTGCCCCTATTCACGTTGGTAGGTACCTCATGTGTGTTTTACTTGTTGGGAAACAAGTATCATGCTGAGGATCGTGGAAGTAATCTGTCTGGGCTTCACAATCTCTGCCTCTCTCCCTTCTTCTTTTATTTCATCACCTCACAAAGTTATTCAATCTTTCAGTGTATGAACATTGCCAAAGGTCACACGTTGTTCAGTGCAAAAGTTTTACTCAGGAGGCTTTTTCATTTGCTACAAAAATTTTGTTCTCATTTTTTGTTTATCATAAGAAAACACCAATCTAGTTTAAAACCTGCTTTAACTGCTATAATACTTTTGCTGAAATGCTGAGCCTTCTTTTCTAACTACCATTACAGTAGAATAGCCAGAGACAATTCTATGACTATTCCTTAAATCTCAAAAGCTCAGCATGCAGTAATAAATTCCCCTATAGCCCCATGCACTCAGTGATGTCTGTTGTTAAGCATGGATAAAAGTGAGGAAGAATGAAGAACTTAGCTATTATGTATGTTTTTATTTCACCCCCATTTTGAGATCTCAGGTAGAACCAAATGAGGTTTAGGGCTTCTCTTTGCTGAGCATTTAGAACCCATGGAGTTCCAGGTTGCAGCTGTCGAGTCCTGTCCACTGGACTGGGCAGCCTGGATTCAGTGGCCATGAACTCCCAGACTAACATTTTTGAAGCTCATGTGATTTCCCAGGACAAGCCAAGATTGATCTATTTTTCAGTTAATTGTGCTTTTAAAATGCTGTGGTTTCTTACTTCAAGTGCTGTCAGGCAGAGAATACAGGAAATTCCATATTGTGCAGCAGGAATATTTGTCCCACCAAATACAAACGTTTCATTGGTTTGTCTTCTTTAACTGAATTTTTTTGCTCTATAAACAACTTTGACTTCCACAGAGAAGTAACAGCAGGTGAAGAGTTTGACAGATCTGCGTGAATCACTAACTGCAAGACAGGTTTCAGAACAGAAGGTGTTAATTTAAATTCTCAAAAACATGACCCCTCTCAGTTCCTTTCTCAATTGGGTCACAAAACTGTTGTGTGACCAGACCATCTGTCGGGATGAGGTTCAGGTTGCAGTGCCACCATCCTGTTCTCTTCACAAGAAGGTTTGCTTGTGCCAGCAGACACAAACCAGCTCCTGCACTGGAGCTAAAGCTGCTCCGAGTGCTCCAGGTCAGGTGGCTGGAGGGTGGTTTAATGGCAGAGCAGAGTTGGGAGGCTCAGGGCTCTGCCAGGTGACTGCACTGCTAGCACTTGACAAGGGCAGGAGGGACCTTCCTGCACTCTGGGTATGGTGCATGGGCACCTGAAAGAACCTTTTGTTTTGCTCACTGATGTCATAGGAGTGAAAGCAAATTCCCAGCAGATTTAGCTCTTTCCTGGAACCTGCTATGGATGAGTAAAGCATTGAAAATGAAAAGTAATTTAGAAGTAAATGGTAAGGAAAACATCACAGTTTTTCTTTTCCAGTGAAGGGTACACATGTGAATTTACATGAAACCACAAACTAGTGCTGGAGGAACCTAAAGGCACGTGTTAACATTTAGAAAAACTGTGGAAGTCTGACACAGGACTAACACCTCATCTTAGTCACTCTTCTCACTACAGTTTGTGATACAATATGCCAACAAAACAATAAGAGAATGTTTTCATCTTGGCTAGAACTTAGTGTTTGTGTCAAACCTTGGGTCTTACGTTAACGAAGTGTGTAATGGTGCAGGTTTCTTCTTTTGGGAAGAGGTTATTGGTGGCTACATTTTAGAATAGAGAGAAAAGCTAGAATGGAAGTAGTAATTTATCTAAAATTAGTTTCAGTTATTGCTGAAAATCTGGATCATATTGCAGTCATTCCAAAACATCTAGGAATGTGGTTGCCAGGTCTGAATTTGTTCTTTAGTCTGCTTTGGTCATAGGAACAGGCTTGGATATTGTTTTCAAAACTGATTGAGTTTCTCTGAGTACAATATTGTGATTTACTATCTTGCACGAATTGTGCAGATGGGGTTTTTAACACATATTTATTCTCTGTGCTAAATCGTTTTCTTCATGTGTGTGCAAAAAGCTCAGGATAAAGTGTCAACTTGGAGATTCCTGCCCAAAGTGAATGATGGTGGCTGTGAGGCTCACAGTTGTGTTCAGTTGGGTCAGTTATTTGCTGTTGTCCCCAGGGTAGCTCACATGCAGCACAGGCAGGTGAACACCTGCAAGGTTCCTGGCTCTGCTTTTCAGAGTTGAACTGTGGCTGTTGGAGTTCAAGTCCAAGCAGAAGCTCCCTCTCCCACCTGCCTCACCAGGCAACTTGCATCTAAGACAGCAGCTTCCCTCCCTGTTCATAAAGATTTAAACCTGAGTGGGACAGCAGAGCAGAATGCAGCCCATGGCACAGTGGAGGGCTCTTCCCTGGGCTTGCCACTAACAAACAGAACATCCTGGGAGGATTCTGCTCTTCTGCCTTTTTGACTGTCAGACATGGAGAGGCCCTGTCAGAATTTGGCAGCATGCCTGGGAGCAGCCCTTATTCCTCCTGGGGATGTGTGGGTATGAGTGTGTGTGACTGACAGAGCTTTTTGTTTCAGGAAAGTATCTCAGACAAAAGAGAATTGACTTCCAGCTGCCTTACGACATCCTCTGGCAGTGGAAACACAATCAGGTATGACATTAAAAGTTACTGGTTGCCAATAATATAATGAGAAGTCATAGAAAACAGCAGATTCTTTCATGAAAGCTGCGTTGATACACCCTGTGTAATGATGAATATTCTTGGTGCAGCCATTGCATGAAGGGGAAGAAAAAAGGATTTACATATGGATTTAATGTGAATAATTGTTGTTATTCCATTGCTTGCAAAATAACAAACCTATTTCTGCTGAAAAAAGCCATCAATTTTGCTGCAGACTTTTATTCTGGTAGCTTGCCTGCTTGCTGCAATGACATGCCTCAGGAGAATTCAGATGTACTGCCAACAGCACTGAGAAATTTCAAGCCTTATTTTTCTTGGATCAGTCCCAGCAGAGTGGAATTTATTTTTCACTTGCAAGCTGAGATTTTCATACTGAGGAAAGAAGAGAAGCTGTTTAACAGTTGCGTTCTTTTTAAAGAGCTTTAAATATGTGCAAACCTAAAAATAGGCATATTTTTTTCCCTGAGAAGTTTCCACCAAGTGGTTTAACACAGGATTTAAGGCTGGAGGGTAAATCTGTCCCCAGCTCTGCTGCAAGAAGGTGCTCTCAGACATGTAATTTGAGCATGTAAATGAACAAGACACAGTCCCAGGTGGTCATGGTTCCAACTACTCGTAATACCACCAAAAATTAATCTTCAAGTCATGATCCTTGTTGACATTTCAGCCAAGGAAAGTTTCTTGCCATGTGTTAAAGATTAATTACATCTACCTATCTTATATTTTCAACCACTATGCACCAGTATAGATTAGGGGTTGACCTGCTAGGTAGCAGCCCCTTGGAGTCCTGGTGGACAACAAGTGATCCATGGGACAACAATGTGCCCTTGTGGCCAAGAGAGCTAATAGTATCTAGGGATGTATGAGAACAGTGTGGCCAGCAGGTAAAGGGAAGTTCTCCTCCCCCCTGCTCTGTCCTGGTGAGACCACATCTGGAGCATTGTGTCCAGTTCTGGGCTCCCCAGATCAAGAGGGACAGGGATTTACTGGAAAAAGTCCCATGCAGGCTACAAGGATGATGAAGGGGCTGGAACATCTGTCATATGAGGAAAGGCTGAGAGACCTGGGGCTGTTTAGTCTGGAGAAGAGAAGACTGAGAGGGGACCTGATTAATGTCTATAGATATCTGCAGGGGGGTGTCAAGAATGGGCCAGTCTCTGTTCAGTGGAGCCTGTGACAGGACGAGAGGAAACTGGCACCAAGTGACAACACAGAAAGTTCCACCTCAACATGAGGAGAAACTTCTTTGCTGTGAGGGTGAGGGAGCCCTGGGACAGGCTGCCCAAAGAGGTTGTGGAGTCTCCTCTGGAGACTTTCAAGACCCGTCTGGATGTGTTCCTATGGGGTCTGCCCTGGGTGTTCCTGCTACAGCATGGAGTTTGTACTCCGACCTCCAGAGGTTCCTTCCAACCCCTCTGATTCTATTTTCTCAAGGTTTTCCATATCTACCTAGAACACAAAGCCCTCATAGAGCAGCTTTGTTTGTGCCATGGTGGTTACCTGCCCATGTGCCATATGTGTTACTGCTGAAAGCCTGATAATGCAGGAAATGTGTGAAATATGTCATAATTTGGAGTTATTCCTTAAAGCTTGTTAGAAAGCATGGAATATATATGAAGTTATGAAGTGTGAGCTAATCTCCCCTTTGCCCTCTAGTCATCTCCATCTCCAGAGACGTTTCTCTGATTGGAAGATTAATATGCTTTTCTCTTGGCTCCTATCTGTAGTTTTTATAGGCACCTCAATTTTTCTTTTTCCCTTTTTGAAGTTTCAGCACATGGTCATTCCATCAGAGATGCTTTCTCCAAAGTAGATTTAAATAATTATTATTCTTTTCAGTATTGAAAAGAACATCATTGTTCAATCTGTTCTCATGTTATCAATATTCCTCTGTTCAAATAGTATGGGAAGAATAAACAGTGTGTTAGAAAAACTGCTCAGCTACCTCATTAAGTCTAAATTCTACTTATTATGTACTTTGTTTTTACTTGTTTGCTAATATAGTCTGAGCCTAAATAAGAAAATGCAGATATAGTTTCTAGGAATGATTACAAAACTGTTAGGTTTGTACAGAAGATCATTGCCCTGATTCTTTTGAATAACAGATGCACTTGTGCAATGTATTAACATTTTCTGTCTCTTCCTTTTAGTTGTATAAAAAGCCAGATGTCCCACTTTATAAAAAAATCCGTTCTAGTAAGTAAAATCTTATTACTAAAATGTGTTAACTGTGGAATTTTCAGCACACCCTACCTTTCTGTCATGCTTTTTGTCCTGCCAAAGACACTTCCACTTTCTTTTTTTTTTTGTGTTATGTAGTTGAAATGAAAATATTGTAGATAAATAGTTCTGTTTTTCCACATGCAAAGAATTCTTTTCCCTGATTGGGTTTGTTTTGGTTTTGGTTTTGTTGTTTTTTTTCTCTAGATGTATATGTGGATGTCAAGCCTCTTTCTGGCTATGAGGCCACTACCTGCAATTGTAAGAAGCCAGATGATGACAACGGAAAGGGCTGTCAGGAGGACTGTCTTAACAGGTTAGGAATAAGTTGTCTATGATAAGAGAATTTCAATAAATGGATTATTTCACATCAACTCATGATGTGTTAAGCAAAGAGTTGTGCTGGATGCAATGCCAGTAGTAAAGAGTATTATGACAGAACATAGAGAATAACTCTGCTCCATGTGTGCTCCCCCCACCTCCTCCTTCAGCGGAAGAGCCCACTAAAAGCTCCATTTTGCTCTTTAAGTGGCAGTGAGAGCCAGGCTGGGATTATTGGTGTGAATTATACCTTGAAAGCAAGAGGCATTTGAGTTCTTGAATAACTTGTATTTAACAGAGGAAATTTAAAGGAAAAAGAATCTAAATTGTTTTCCCTTGTATGATAGATGTAAAAGGATGCTATTCACCTTCCTTTAACTTCTTTATTTTTCATTGTAGGATGATCTTTGCGGAGTGTTCACCAAACACCTGCCCTTGTGGTGAACAGTGTTGTAACCAGCGGATACAGAGGCACGAGTGGGTGCAGTGCCTGGAGAGGTTCCGGGCAGAGGAGAAAGGATGGGGGATCCGTACCAAAGAACCCCTGAAAGCAGGACAGTTTATCATTGAATATCTAGGAGAAGTTGTTAGTGAGCAAGAATTCAGGTAGAAATATTTATTTTCTGCTTTAGCATGGAAGGCTCAATAAATAAGTTTAGCATCTATTGCCATTGCTGGGAAATCCTTAGAAATTAAGGGGAGAGTAAGGGGAAAAAGAAGAATGTTCTTCTGGTCACAGCCACCAGAAGGAAGGCTTAGAATTCAGCTTTTTAATCAACCAGTCAAAATAAAGAGGAATTATTATAGTGTTGGAAATGCATCATCTGCCCTCTAAATGCCAAATGCCACAAGTGAATGTGAATTTTATATGAGTACTGTGCAGGACTTGAAGTGTGCAAGGTCAACGAGGAGCATAACAGGGCAGGAAGGGAAAAGAGCTTTCACAGACAGGTATGAAGAAAAAGGAACAAGTGGGAGCATCAGTAACCAATGAAAGAAAGAAAATGTAGTTTGGTTAACTACACAGCATCCCAGGAAGATTGAGACCAGAGGGACATACCTGCTGCTCTTAGAGCTCCATCAGAAGTCAAATGCAGAGATACCTTTTGACACAACTGGCTCATTACTGTTGCTCTCTTGCTACAGAGATTTAGCTGTTACCCATGGATGTGAATTCAGAAACTGTCCTGTCCCAGCTAATGAAAGGGAGAGGCTGATTGTTGTACACATGCATACATCTGCACATCAAAGAATCTACCCTTGCATTTTCTCTTCCATACACAGGTTACCAACATGAAATGTAGACAAATAATCTGCAGAACCCAAAAGAGCATTCCAGAAGAGCAAATTTCTAAATTCTAATCCAAGCTCTGTCAATGGCCTTGACTTAGAAAAATAGGTATAATCATGGTTTTCCTCCATCTCTAGGTGTATGGTTCTATAAAATATAAAAGATGATAATTGCTTTTTCTTCAAAACCCCCCCTCAGCTGCTTCAATGCTCTGTTACTATGTTACTCCCTGTTTGGTTTGCAGCAACAGGCAGAATCACAAATAATAACTTTCCTGTGTTGCTTCCTAGGAACCGGATGATTGAACAGTACCATAATCACAGTGATCATTACTGCCTGAATTTAGACAGTGGAATGGTGATAGATAGCTATCGTATGGGCAATGAGGCTCGTTTCATCAACCACAGCTGTAATCCTAACTGTGAGATGCAGAAATGGTAAGAAAAATATACTCTGTTTATTGGAAGAGTGATATACCATTGACTAAGGTGTAGATAACCAGCTCAGCTCAGAGAATCTAGCTAAAAATAGGAAGGGGAATCAAGCTAAACAGTGGAAATAATACTTCCTATCATGCTTGCATTGCACAAGACATTTTCAGGTATTGGACATTTTGGAGACAGGATCTAAGGCAAATCCAATGTAGGTTTTTGTCATTCTGTTCATCTGCTACTAATGTTGAAGCCCAGGTAATGCCATAAAATAATCTACATGTAGATGTTGTGGCAATTCAGGTGTGTTTTTCAATGAGGTAGACAGGGCAGTACTCTGAGTTCAGCATACCGTGTGTCCTGTCAGTATTATCAGAAGAAATCCAGTGCCAGACTGGGAGGAAGTATTTCTGAGAAACTTCCAATGAAAAACTTAGAGTGAAATAGCAGATGTTTGTCATAGAATCAGCTGTGGTCAGTGCAGTGGAGCTGTGCATCAGAACAATGGAGCAGCTTGTGATTCTCAGATACTGTGAGGGGATTTAAGCACTAGTAATGAAGTTTTAAATTTGAAAATCCATCACAAAAAAGAAGTAAAATAATTGGAGAGGCAATTAATTTAAATGCATTTTCTGAAATGATGTTCAGTGCAAGCTTTTTATTCAGGGTGAGAGCCTGAATCTCAGCAGTTGATGAATAGATCTGCTGTGGTAGCCAGGAGGGTTTGTAGCTTCTCTATTTGAAGTCCAACTGCCTGCTCCTTGGAAATGGGATATTCACTTTCTTGGCTTTCCACATTGATTGTAAGACATAAAAAAAGCAAACAGTACAAATGAAGAACAAGCATAATCCAGCAAAAGTATTGTGTCCTATCTCTAACAGTTCCACTCTGTGGACAAAGACACTTTTTTTTTTCATTATTGGGAATATTTTCCTGTTCTTCCCCTGCAGGTCTGTAAATGGTGTTTACCGGATTGGATTGTATGCCCTGAAGGACATGCCTGCTGGTACTGAACTGACTTATGACTACAATTTTCACTCATTTAATGTTGAAAAACAGGTAAGGATCACAGTGCAAGACCGTAAGAAAACTTACCAAGGACAAACACTCTGTGAAGCTGAAGGTCAATTAACAAAACCTATTGTGATCTATTTGACAGAACAGGGTTTTTTATAATACTGAGAGAGAATAAAATTTTGGGGGTTTATTTAATTTCTTTTTTTTCCCAAGCAACTCTGCAAATGTGGTTTTGACAAATGCAGAGGAATAATTGGTGGAAAAAGTCAGCGAGTGAATGGACTGTCAAGCAAAAGCAACCAGCCTGTGAGCACCCACAGAAGGCCTGGGCGGTCAAAAGAGAAAAGGAAGTCAAAGCACAAATTAAAGAAGAGAGTAAGTAAAAAAGGCAGCTCTTTTTTTTTTTTGTGGATAGAGCTTAATAGGAAATCAGTTTGTGCCAGCAAACTGGAAAAACTGTGTGTTTTCATATTTTAACCAAAATACTACAGGTTCGGTCTCAGAAACTGCTTTTACTGTTTTCTAAGTTCCTGGCACAGGTTTTCCTGTCTATCAAAATGATCTGTTTTCCAGAGGGGCCACATCCCAGAGGAACCCAGTGAAAGTGTCAACGCACCAACAAGGCTGACACCACAGCTTCAGATGAAGCCCATGTCTAACAGAGAAAGGTAAGGAATGACTTCAGTGAGGGTTTTTCTCAGAAGTGACCTACAAATGTTAAGATTATTTTATTTTCTCATAGATAGAGCATCATAAAACGTCTGAGTTAGCAGCTCTTAGTTCTCCTTTAACCAGCCAGGGTGGAATCCCTCTCCATAAATAATATCTGCCATTTTCCCCATTTTAAGGAATTAATTTTACAGTAAGAAAGTGATTCTTGAATTATTCTAATTTCTGCAGGAATTTTGTGCTAAAACACCACGTATTTTTGGTACGAAACTGGGAGAAGATTCGACAAAAGCAAGAGGAAGTGAAGCACGTCAGTGAGAACATCCACAGCACGTCCCTGTACACCCGCTGGAACGGGATCTGTCGGGATGATGGCAACATCAAATCCGGTGAGGCCAACATAGATTCCGCAGGTTCCTGCTTTGAGAACCTCCATAACATGCGCGTGAAGAGTTTAAGTAAGCTCTGTGTGGAAATCAAATGCAGAGTTACCACAAGATTCACACACCTTCTGGAATCCATCCAGGGAACGGATAACAGAGATAACAATCCCCATGTGGGCGTTTCTGTGTGTGTGTCCTTGGCTTTACACAGAAGCTCTTTCGCTGTTCTAGTGTGTTCTTTGCATTATGGAATTCTGCAGTTTCCTCTGAAGCACTTCTTGCTGTTTTCTTAAGAATGAGAAGTTCGTATCCTATAAATAATTTGTCTGGTTGCTGGATTAATTCATGTTCTTCTAACAGCCGTGATGCCTCTCAAGTCCTGGGAGAAGTTGTCATGTCTTGTGTTTAATCAAGAGTGGTTTATGAGAGGGAGGAGGATGGTTGTTAACATTTCCCATGATTTGCCCTTACAGTGAAGAGTTGGTTTCTGCTTTCTGTATCCTCAGACAAGAAACAGTTGCATTGACTTTGAAATTGTAATTTTTCCTCATAAGTTGATGGATTTCAGGCCTTTAGAGAACAAAGCTTTTTGGCATGCAGTCAGTTATGGAAATGGGACAAAATATGACTATCAGAAAAAAATGTATTAACCAAAAATAACCCTCTATTGGGAGAACCGCAGTCTTCACATCCAGGCAGTTCCCCGATGTCAGGTACATGAAAATCTGGGAAGTGAGTATTTTGGGTTAGTTTTGGCTGTATTTGCTCCAGCAACATAAAATAACCAGCTTAGCCATTTAGATGAGCTCTAAGCACTGAGAGCTGACTTCAGAATGTGAAACTGAAACTCTCCACTGTTAAAGTAGCTTAGAAAACATGTTAATTTTAATAATTGGGTGGAGTCGCTGGATCAGAAAAGATGCTGTAATTTGATCTTTAATTTTTGGCTTAGAGGGGGTTTTATTTTTTTGACCCTCTTTCAGATGTCTTCATGACCCAGTTTTCAGCCCTGCAAACCTCCCGCTCGGTGAGAACACGACGCTTGGCTGCAGCTGAGGAGAATCTTGAAGTGGCTCGTGCTGCCCGCCTGGCACAAATCTTCAAGGAAATATGTGATGGCATTATAGCCTATAAAGGTGAAGGTGACACTCCTAAAGAAATCTCCATGGAGACTTTTTCAGCCTCTGGAACAATAGACCTCAAATAGAAAACAATAGGAAAAAAAAAGTTTATTTCAGGACATTAAATAACCTTCCCCCTTTTTTTTATTTTTCCCTTTCTCCTGCTACCAGTAATCTCTTTGCTTTACCCTCAACCCCTTCCTCTGCCACCAGAATCTGCAGATGTTGCTGTCTTTTTATGTTGATTTTTCAGTAGTTTGGCAAAGTTGTACAATTGACAGAATTCCCAGGAAGGCATCATCTGTTGTGCTACATGTAGTCTGATTACAGCAACTGACTTCTAAAAAAGCAGAAGTATTTCAGTTCCCTGTGCCTCAGTCACAGAGTGGTTGAGGTTGGAGGGGACCTCTGGAGATGACCTACTCCAACCCCCTGCTAGAGCAGGATCACCTACAGCAGATCCCACAGGAACACGTCCAGATGGGTTGGGAATGTCTCCAGAGAAGGAGACTCCACAGCCTCTCTGGGCAGCCTGTCCCAGGGCTCTGTCACTCTCACAGGCACTAAGTTTTTCCTTTTCTTTAACTTGACCATCCTGTGCTTCAGCTTTTGCCCATTGTCCCTGGTCCTGCCACTGGGCACTGCTGAAAAGAGTCTGGTCTCGCCCTCTTGACACCCCCTGGAGATACTGATCATCACTAATGAGATCCCCTCTCAGCCTTCTCCAGGCTGAACAGTCCAGGTCTCCCAGCCTTTCCTCACAGAGCGGATGCTCCAGTCCCTCATCATCTTTTTGCCATGTGCTGGACTGTTTCCAGTAGTCCCTGATCCTTTATACACTGGGGAGCCTGGAATTGGACACAGTATTCCAGAGGGAGAAGAGCCTTTTTTTAACCTGGTTGTAGTGTTGTTAGTTGCTTGTCTTTTCAAGTTTTACTCCAGAAAATGTTGCTAAACTGTGTGTTCCTGTTACAGATTCTTCCAGGCAGGCTCTTGCAGCTCCCCTGCTGAACCTACCCCCAAAGAAAAAGTAAGCATTTGCTTCTCAGAGCAACCCATGGTTTTCTATAGTGGATTTACACAGCTTTGAAATGCTCATGAAAATTACATTGTGCATACATTCCCATTTTAGAAATGCAGACTATTACGAAAAGATCTCTGACCCATTGGACTTGGCTACAATTGAGAAGCAGATCTTGACTGGCTACTATAAAACTGTGGAAGCTTTTGATGGGGACATGCTGAAGGTCTTCCGGAATGCAGAGGTGAGGTTCTCTCTGGCCTTAAAGCTGCTGCACAGAATGGGGGATATACCCCAGTTTAATGCACTTGCTAACTGTCGTGGTTTGGGCCTAACAGGACAACAAAGAACCAGCCCTGTGGCCACTCACTCGACTCTCACACACACTCTGGGATGGGGAGGACAAACCCAATGAGAAGCTCATGGGTCCAGGCAAGGACAAGGAGGGTTCTTCACCGATTAAGGTCCCGAGCAAAACAGACTCAACTTGGGGAAAACATAATAATTTAATTTCACACTAATCAAACACACACAGGACACAGACAACACAAAGGGCAGTGCTTGCATATCTTACGCCACCCCTCCCTTCTTCCTGGCCCAAATCACTTTGTTCCCCATTTCTCTCCCTCCTTCCCCCCAGCAGCACAGGGGGATGGGGATGGGGTTTAGAGTCAGTTCACAGGCTGGTGGTTCCTGCTGCTCCTTCCTCCTCACGGAGAAGGATTCCTCACAGTCCTACCCTGCTTCCCCACGGGGTTCCTCCCATGGCAGAGTCCTCCACCAACCTCTCCTCCATGAGTCCTTCCCACCAGGCCTGGAGCTGCTCCAGCGCTGCCCACAGAGTCATGGGGGCTTGGGGAACAGGCACCTCCCCTGGCCCGGGGGCTTCCACAGCTGCAGCATCCGAGTCCACTGGCAGCAAATCCGAGTCCACTGGTCACAAAATCCAAGTCCAGTGGCCAAGTCCACCCCTCCTGGTGCCTTCAGGGAATGTCCCAGCGCGTTCCTCCATGAGGGCAGGGGGACAGCTGCCCTCTCGCCATGGGTTGCAGGGAAACTTCTGCTCGGGCACCTTCTTCACCTTCCTCACCAACCAGCAGCACCGCTCTGCCTCTCAAGCACAGTTCTTTTTCTTTAAGTGCTCTCTCTGCTCAGCTCTTATCTCAGTTCTTTCATATGTTAATGGCAGAGGTGCATCTATTGTCCCTCTGATGGCTTCTTGGCTGGTTTTGGAGCAGGGAAGCTTCTCAGCAGAGCCATCCTAAAGAAATGTCAGTGCCTTTTGGGAGAGGTACTTTGTTCTTCACTGTCACCTGCATGAGGCATGGACCTGCTGCTCAAAAAAAGGAAGTAGATGCACAGATGTTCACCACCTTGGTGGGTGCAGCTTTAGTGAAGACAGGGGTGCCCGCAGACAGGAATGCACCAGAAGCATGAGACCTGGGAAAAAAAAAAAAATCTCTTTGTTTTGTTTCAGAAATATTATGGCAGAAAATCTTCAACTGGGCGTGACGTGTGCCGGCTGCGGAAGGCATATTATAATGCTCGCCATGAGGCATCTGCCCAGATTGATGAAATTGTGGGAGAAACAGCCAGTGAAGCTGACAGCAGTGAGACATCGGTCTGTGAAAAAGAAAACGGGCACGAGAAGGATGAAGATGTGATCCGTTGCATTTGTGGTCTTTACAAAGATGAAGGACTCATGATCCAGTGTGAAAAGTGCATGGTGAGGCAGGGGAAACAAAGTGGAGCCTAGTGCTCTTGTCTGTCCTCCATAACCAGTGGGACTTTTACCAGCAGTTGCCATGTAGCTACTAGGGTTTAATTACCTGTTCAGACCTTCATTTCCTCTCCAAAAGAACTGAGAGATTCTGTTATAGGGCTGGAGCAGCTCTGCTCTGGAGACAGGCTGGGAGAGTTTGGGTGTTCAGTCTGAAGAGGAGAAGGCTCCAGGGGGACCTTAGAGCACCTTCCAGTGCCTGAAGGGGCTCCAGGAAAGCTGGGGAGGGACTTTGGACAAGGACAGGGAGGGATGGGATGAGGGGAAATGGTTTTAAGCTGGAAGAGGGAGATTTACGTTGGATATTAGGAAGAAATTCTTTGCTGTGAGGGTGGTGAAACACTGGCCAGAGAAGCTGTAGCTGCCCCATCTCTGGACGTGTTCAAGCTGAGAAGGGATGGGACTTTAAGCAATCTGGTCTGGTGGGAGGTGTCCCTGCTCATGCTGGAGGTGGGTCTGGATGATCTTTTAAGGTCCCTTCCAACCCAAACCATTCCATGATTCTATGAAATGCAACTTGCATTTCCATCTAGAGGAGCTATCACTTCTGAAACTGCCAGCACCTCCTGTCTTTAGTCAAGCAGAATTAATTTCAACAGTTTTGGGCTTTTCCGTACACAGTTGCACAGGGGTCTTGTCTGTCCTCTGATATAGTGTGAAATAGTTCAAAGAACATCTTGAATTTCTGTTGGGAAGCTTGTTTTCTTACTTTCCTTGATGGTTTTGAGAAAATGCAATTTGTAAATAAAATCTATGACAGGAATTGCTGATGAGGTTTTATCTGTTTTTCTAGGTCTGGCAGCACTGTGACTGCATGGGTGTGAATTCTGATGTTGAACACTACTTATGTGAGCAGTGTGAACCTCGGTCTGTGAACAGGGTAAAAAAGAAGTCTCCTCTTCATCTCTACAGTTCTAAACTGAAGCATCTCTTGCATTTATTATGACTTTTTACAAAGTAGTGAGAGGATAAGGGGGAATGGATCAAAACTGAAAGAGGGGAAACTTAGGTTGGACAAGAGGAGAAAATTCTTGGCTGTGAGGGTGGTGAGACCCTGGCCCAGGTTGCCCAGAGAAGCTGTGGCTGCCCCATCCCTGGAAGTGTTCAAGGGCAGGTTGAATGAGGCTTGGGGCAACCTGGGCTGGTGGGAGGTGTCCCTGCCCATGCAGAGGGTTGGAACTAGATGACCTTTAAGGTCCCTTCCAATCCAAACCATTCCCTGATTCTATGATATGATGATGATTTATATTTATTGAGATTCACAAGACCATTGTGGGTGTCTCGCTTTATAGTGTAACTTCCTTGGTTTAGGTTTCATCACATTGAGTGTCAGTTTTTGTCTAGCCACTTCTGCATATTTCTAACAGGATATTAGCCCTATTTTTGTGCTAATTAGGGTGGGCATCTCAGAATTTTCTTCCTTTTTTCTTTTTTGATCCAGGAGGTTCCTATGATTCCTCGTCCCCATTATGCCCAGCCTGGCTGTGTTTATTATATATGCTTATTAAGAGATGATCTGCTGCTGCGCCAAGGTATGTGCTAACTCTGGTGCCTGCTGTGGGTTCCATCAGATAGGAAGGTACAGAGATTTCTGGCATCACCCTGTTGGAAATGCTTTTATCTTTTTACAAGTAGAAATCTGCACTCTCTGTTATTATGGGAATGACACATTGTAAGAGTTCTCACAGGTTGGTTGATGAAGAAACATTTGTTACCTTTAGCACAGATAGGGCTCTCCTGGCCAAAGAAGGAAGATGCTGAGCCAGTTTGTGGTAGTTCACATTTAGAAGTAAAGGCAAAGAGGCCGAATAAGGCCGTCAGTATATTGTGTCCAGCTCTGGAGCCCTCAGCACGGGAGAGACATGGAGCTGTTGGAGAGGGTCCAGAGAAGGGCCACGGAGATGATGGGAGGGCTAGAGCAGCTCTGCTCTGGAGACAGCCTGGGAGAGTTTGAGGATGTTCAGCCTGGAGAAGAGAAGGCTCCAGGGAGACCTTAGAGCAGCTTCCAGTGCCTGAAGGGGCTGCAGGAAAGCTGGGGAGGGACTTTTCACCAGAGAGAGCAGTGACAGAACAAGGGGTAATGGTTTTAAACTGAAAGAGGGGAGATTTAGGTTGGACATCAGGAAGAAATTCTTCTTCATGAGGGTAGGAAGGTGCTGGAACAGGTTGCCCAGGAATGTTGTTGATATCCCCTCCCTGGAGGTGTTCAAGGCCAGGTTAGATGAGGCTTGTGCAGCCTGGTCTGGTGGGAGGTGTCCCTGCTCATAACAGATGTTGAAACCTGATGATCTTTAAGGTCGATTCCAACCTTAACCCTTCTATGATTCTATGATTCCTTGTTTATTCCTGAAAGTGTATCTCTCTGGACAAGGCTCCAAAGCCTTTAGTCCTTCAGAGACAACTACACAGACACATCATTCTGTTCAGTGTTTTTTTATTATGTTATTTCACCCTACAGATACATACAATGTCAGAAGGAAGCCTATAGTTATTGAGGGAGCTGCTCTGGAATGTGGAAGGCCAGTTTGTATGTTTGCTAGAGAGGAATGGCAGAGTCTTCAGGAAAGTGGAGAATTAAAAAAACACCAGAGTGTATGGAGGTTGGACTCGATGATCTTCAGAGGTCCCTTCCAACCCCTCACATTCTGTGATTCTGTGATCTTATTTGTCCTCTCTGCAGGATCTAGAGTTTGCATTCACTTGTTGCTCTTCATTGTCTATCCTGTCTAGACTTCAGCTCTTTGGTTTTCTCATCTCTTGTTTTTTGCTGGATTCTTTGCTGGAGAGTGACTCGCTTTCTAGGCTTGTCTCAGTACTTTCTTTTGTGTTTGCTGTTCAAATGGGTTGTGGTTTTGTTGGCCTTTGTGGCTCCATTCATAGCATTAAGGTGTTGTTTGTCCTGACACATTGTATTTAATTCAGGTTCCTCTAATCTGATGTTAGTGACTAATTAGAGAAATGTTAGTCCTTATGGGGCTAAGCTCCATGTACCATGAGCAGACGACAAAGGAAACCAAACTATTGCTCTAAGGCACCTCTGCAGCTTCCAGAAGTAGATCAAGCAAGGTGTATACCCAGAAGGTTCTGGAAAGGAATACAAAGCTACAGTAGAAACAGGGAAAATCCATAGATTCATTGCTGCTCTCAAGCTCTCCACCAGAAGTTCTGCAACATGATATTCTGTTCAGTGGTGCCTGTGACAGGACGAGGGGAAACCAAGTGACAACACAGGAAGTTCCACCTCAACATGAAGAGAAACTTCTTTGATGTGAGGGTAACAGAGCCCTGAGACAGGTTGCTCAGAGAGGTTGTGGAGTCTCCTTCTCTGGAGACTTTCAAAACCCATCTGGATGTGTTCCTGTGTGACTTGCCTCAGGTGTTCCTGCTGCAGCAGGGGGTTTGGACTCTATGATCTCCAGAGGTCCCTTCCAACCCCTCTGAATCTATGATTCTGTGACACCTGCCTATAGAAATTGTTCTGATGCAGGCACACGGGCATGTAAGGCATCTTGGAGACCAAAGAAGAAACAGGGTTTTTACTCCCTCTAGTTTCTAGAAGGTCTTGTAATTTACAGATTCCAAGGCTAAAGAGACCAGAGAGATGTTCAGCCCTGCAGTAACTGTGTGTGGACTGTTATATTTTTGCTGTTTTGTGTATTAGAAAGAGGCTGATCTTACAGTAAAGACTGAAAATGCTTTTGAGAGCATTTCTTTCCTTTGTAAGTTGGTCCACCCTTGCTTCTGGGGAGTTGTGTCTGTACATGCAATTAGTTTGCCTCCCAGTTCTAAGCTTGAGAACTCCTGTATTTGAGGAACAAAGCTGAACATCTTCTAACCACGTGAGCACCCACACTTCACTGTGAACAAATCCCTCTAAATAAGTGAGGGTCCCTCAGTCTCTGGTTAGAGGACTTGCTTTTTAATCGCTTGGCAATTCTGCTTGAGGTTGTTGAGTTATGTGCTATAAACCTGCTTCCTCTGCAAAAATAACACACAAAGGCAGGAGATGATGCAGATAGATCTGATCAGTTGGTCTGCTGAATCCTGCAGAATGAACAGGGAGTTCCACCTCCACTGGGAGCTGATTAACAGGAGTCAGAATGGATCTTGGAAATCCAAATAGCTAGAAACTGGCAGATGTCTTTCTGATACACCAGCAATAGCAGCTGCATTTGTTTCTTGAAAACATGGAGCTATGAGCTCCCTTTCTGAGACAGGAGTATCTGTATCAGTAGTTAGTAACGTCTGGGTGAACTTGAATTCAGGCTTCCTGATCCTAAGGGCAAGAGAGCATCCATAGAATCACAGAATCACACAGAATCACAGAATCATAGGGGTTGGAAGGGACCTCAACAGATCATCTAGTTCAGCCCCCCTGTCAGAGCAGGATCACCTAGAGCACATCACACAGGAACGCGTCCAGGCGGGTTTTGAATGTCTCCAGAGAAGGAGACTCCACAACCTCTCTGGGCAGCCTGTTCCAGTGCTCTGTCACTCTCACAGTAAAGAAGCTTTTTCTGATATTTACATGGAACCTCCTATGTTCCAGTTTGCATCCATTGCCCCTTGTCCTCTCACTAGACATCACTGTAAAAAGCCTGGCTCCATCCTGCCAACACTCACCCTTAACGTATTTGTAAACATTGATGAGGTCACCCCTCAGTCTCCTCCAGGCTCAAGAGACCCAGCTCCCTCAGCTCCTCATCAGGGAGATGTTCCACTCCATCATTTTTGTGACTCTGCGCTGGACTCTTTCAAGCAGTTCTCTGTCCTTGAACTGTGGGGCCCAGAACTGGAGTATGCCAGATGTGACCTTACCAAGGCAGAACAGAGGGGGAGGAGAACCTCTCTTGACCTACTAACCACCCCCTTTCTAATCCACCCCAGGATGCCATTGGCCTTCTTGGCCACAAGGGCAAATTGCTGGCTCATGGTCATCCTCCTGTCCACCAGGACCCCCAGGTCCCTTTCTCCTACACTGCTCTCCAGCAGGTCAGCCCCCAACCTGTACTGGTACATGGGGTTGTTCTTCCCCACATGCAAGACTCCTTGACTCTAAATGTCCGTGGACATTTAACTCTGAATACTCCTGGTTTAGTCAGGTACCATAAGTACTAGAGTTGCTTTATTCTCACTGGAGAAGAGCTGAAAGTAGTTAATTGAGCACTGGAACAGGCTCCCCGGGGAAGTGGTCTCAGCACCAAGCCTGCGTGAGTTCAAGAAGCATTTGGATGATGCTCTTGGGCACATGGGGTGATTCTTGGGATGCCTTACACAGGGACAGGAGTTGGACTCCATGATCCTGATAGGTCCCTTCCGACTCAGCATATTCTAGGTTTCTATGAATTTAAAACAGAGGCCAAAAAAAAGTGGGTTTATTTACATTCTGCTCAGACCCAGCAGCTGCTCTCAGCATGTCCCTTTTTTTCTCTGTAAGTCTTTTAAAGAAATTAGGGAGGTGGGTTCCATCAAAGTGATCCTTAATTTAGTCAAATGATGATATTATCCCAGCCTTACTTCAGATGGTAATCAGAGCTAATACAGGGGGTGAGTACAGGCTAATCACACAATGAACCCTTGAATAGCTGGTACTTGTGTGCAATCCTCTGTCATTCTGTCTTTAGCCCAGTTTTTACTTAATCAAGCTTTATCTCCTTCCTACAACTACAGTTTCCATTTGTTTAATAGAGGTCCTGATACACCAGAAGGTTTAAAAGCTGCTTCGTTTCTGTAGGCAGATGTCAGTGCCCATATGGCCCATGTCACCTCTGGTTTAAATCAGAGCATTTTTTTCATAGTGCAGAGTGTTGTACTGCACTGTTACAGTGACTGAAGACAACATCAAACCATCAAACCATTTTTGTGAACAAGCAGAGTCTGTAGGATCAGCTTCTGGATTTATACAAGATTGATAGAAGAGATTATATGTATGAAAATGTAATTACATGTCCTTCACTTTAATCTTAAATTTGGCTCTAAGCTGAGGGAGAACAAAGCAGGTGTTCATGAACATGGGGCCAGATTGTGCTGGGTAGTCCCCTAGCATCTTTTTACTAATTTGTGGAAGTAACAGAGACTGAACCTGCTAATTAATTAAATAACAGTAACATACATGGAAGGACAATAGACATAATTGCACACACACAAAAATGGTATGTACTTTGGGGAAAAAAATCCAGCAGTCATTGCAATTTATTGGAAACATAAGAAAGGCTCAGCATGAGGCAGAAAGGCAAAGTGAATGTAAGAAATTATTATGGACAAAATAGAAACAGTAATTGTGCCATTCTGTAATCTTACAGTGTGTCTGTCTCTTGGATGCTGTGTGCTGCTCTTGTCATCCCATTTCAAAAAGAGCATGTTGGTGCTTGTAAAAACAAGTGTGATGACAAGGACAATCAGATGTGAAACATCCTTGCTGTTAACAGTCTACACAGGTGATCTGGAGGGTGTTGTGACAAAGGTTTGTGAAATCACCAGAGGCATAGAAAAGTGCAATGATGCAGAAATTAGGGAACAAACACTGAAATGAGCAGAGAACAATAGGAATTTTTTTTTTCTTTTTTTTTTCACAAAACCATAACTAATATATGAAAAGCATTACACCAGGAAATTGGAGAGATCGAGAGTATAAATGGTTCCAAAAAGATTAGCCAAATTTTTGAAAGAAGGATTAATTCCTGCCTGGTTTTGCACAGTGGTCCAGCCTTTAGCTCCACAAATCCTGAAAGGTTGTTCCTATTCATGCCTTGTTCCTGTGCCTTTTCTTCCTAAGCATCTGCTTCTGCCCACTTTTCTGGCTGGAATGTTATATTGTGTGACCTTTCATCTTACTCAGGGTTGTTTTTCTAAAGTGTTTATGACTTGGGACCTCCCAGGTTTGTGTTCATTGTGAAATAACAGAAAATATGGAATTGTTTTTTAAATACTATATTCTCAATCCAGCAATATTTTAATAACAACACAGTGAGTTTCCCAGATGTTCTTTCTCTGAGACTCTTCAGGTTCTTGGTGCCCATTATTGATTAAAACCTTTTTGTCTGAAGGAGAAAGGCTTTTTGGGTGGAGCAGTGCATTTGATGGTCATTTTCACAGGCAGGTGCAGTAACAGGTAAGAGTGGCAGTCAGGTCTGGGGGGGAGAGGATGTACTTTTAATGCCATTTCATAAATGAGAGCTGAGAAATGAAAGAATGAATTCACTCATGGGATTAAGTGAATAAATAGATATATAGGGAGCTTTTTAGAGGTTGCACTTGGGAAAGACTTTTTTAGTTGCCAGGAGTGTCATTTTGTTCAGCCCTTTTTGAGTTCTGTTTACCTTTCCTGAGCTAAGCATCTTTTTTGAGTTCTGCAGGAATAATCAAAGGCTTGGGCTTTCCCCATCAATTATTTATTTTCTTGATAATAATCTCTGTAAGTATCTTCTCACTTAAATCTTCAAAATTTATTCTTTACATATTGCAGCTCTCACTAATGTCTACACACTTTGCTACTCAAAACTTACTTATCCTGGGGTCTGTCATAGTTTATCTTGATACCCATTACATGTTCCTATTTCCAGTCTGGGCAGTACAACTCAAGTTGTGTCTTGTTCTTGGTGTGAAACTTTTGTGGAGATGATCAGGGTGACCCTGCCTCCTCCAGTGGGTTTTACATCACTTCCCAATTCAACATGAGTGAGCTCTAGCATGTTAGTTTTAATGAAACCATTTACTCCTGTAGTTTCAGTGTGCTGGACTCCTGAGGGTTCTCTCCAGGTGTGTGTTTTGTGCCTGTTGCAGGTGACTGTGTTTACCTGATGAGGGACAGCCGCAGAACTCCAGATGGACACCCTGTCCGGCAGTCCTACCGCCTCCTGTCCCACATCAACAGGGAGAAACTCGATATTTTCCGCATTGAAAAACTCTGGAAAAATGAGAAGTACGTTCAAGGCATCTTTAGAGTTTGGGATGTTCCATAAGCCTGCATGTCAAAGCACAGAAGTTTCGTGGGAGTCTTATCATAGCTGAAAAATGCAAGACTGAGCACGGTTCGATTACAAAGGCGTGATGATTTCCCACCTTTGCTCATGCTCCTCGACTGCGAAGTAAAAACGTGTAAGGTTGGAGATTTTGAGCAAGGGATGAGAGGTACAAGTTGATGCACTTTCCTTGCTGTCGGAATAGGCTGAGGAGACACACTGAATTGGCTCAGCTGATGATCACTGACTTGCTAAACCACTGTAACATGATTAAAAGCATATGCCCCAAAGAGCAGCACACTAAGTCTGCTGTGTCCAAAAAAATCCCACCAGAAGTATTTCCACTGACTGATGGGGATAAAGTTGAATGTGTCATAGTCCTGTGACTTCACTTTTCATCTCAGTCATTGCAAAAGTGCAAGGTAGAGAATTCAATATTAAGCAGAGGGTGTTAAGTGAAGTAGTATCATGGGCTTACAGAAATAGTTTGTTGTTTTGTTTTTTTTTCCTTCTGTTTCCCTCTTACTCTGACCTTTCCACCTTCACACAGAGAGGAGAGGTTTGCATTTGGTCACCATTATTTCCGTCCACATGAAACTCATCATTCCCCTTCTCGGAAGTTTTACCACAATGAGCTCTTCCGGGTGCCCTTGTATGAAATTATCCCCTTGGAGGCTGTGGTGGGAACCTGCTGTGTTCTTGACCTCTACACCTACTGCAAAGGTAAGGAAACCTAACAGGGTGAGAATTTAGATAGAACACACCTTCCTGATAGTTTGAGAAGGATGCTAAATAGTCAATGAAGAGTGGGTCAGAAATCAGTTATGTAAATTGAATGTGCACAAGTCCATGAGCCCTGATGAGCCCAAGAGTGTTGAGAGAGCTGGCTGCTGTTGTTGCCCTACCACTCTCGTTTTCGAAAGATCATTGCAAACAGGAGAGGTGCCTGAGAACTGGAGGAAGGCAAATGTCGCTCCAGTTTTCAAAAAGGCAAGAAGGAGGATCCAGGAAATTACAGAACAGTCCACCTCATCTCCATCCCTGGAAAAATTATGGAGCAGCTCATTTTGGAGGTTATCTCTAAGGACATGGAAGAGAAGAAGGTTATTGGGAGTAGTCAGCATGTATTTACCAAGGGGAAATCATGCTTGACTAATCTGACAGCCTTCTATGAAGTTGTGGCTGAATGGATAGATGCAGGGAGACCAGTGGATGTGTGTACCTTGACCTTAGCAAGGCTTTTGATACATTCTCCCATAACATCCTTGTGAGCAAGCTCAGAATATGTGGGATAAAAGGATGGATAGTGAGATGGATTAAGAACTTGCTACACAATAAGAGCCCAAAGAGTGGTGGTCAACGGTGCAGAGGCCAGCTGCAGACCTGTAACTAGTGGAGTCCCTCAGGGATCAGTGCTGGGTCCAGTCCTGTTCAACATCTTTATCATTGACCTTGATGACGGGACAGAGTGTCTTCTCAGCAAGTTTGCTGATGACACAAAACTGGGAGGATTGGCACCTGAAGGCTGTGCAGCCATTCAGTGAGATCTGGACAGGCTGGAGAGCTGGGCAAAGAGGAACCTCGTGAGGTTCAACAAGAGCAAGTGCAGAGTCCTGCACCTGGAAGGAACAACCAAATGCATCAGTACAGGTTAGGAGGTGATCTGCTAGAGAGCAGCTCCATGGAGAAGGACCTTGGAGTCCTGGTAGACAAGAAGTTATCCAGGGACAGCAGTGTGCCCTTGTGGCCAAGAAGGCCAATGGTATCGTGGGGTGCATTAAGAGGAGTGTCTCCAGGAGATCAAAGGATGTTCTCCTCCCCCTCTACTGTGCCCTGGTGAGACCACATCTGGAGTATTGTGTCCAGTTCTGGGCTGCTCAGTTCAAGAGGGACAGGGATCTGCTGGAGAGAGTTCAAGGGAGGCTACGAGGATGATAAAGGGTCTTGAACATCTCTCTTGTGAAGAAAGGCTGAGAGACCTGGGGCTGTTTAGAGAACAGAGGGGATCTTATTAACATCTATAAATATATTGAGGGCTGTGTGTCAAGAGGAAGGGGCCAGTCTCTTTTTGGTGGTGCCCAGTAATAGAACAAGGAACAGTGGGTATAAGCTAAAACACAGGGAGATACACCTCAACATGAGAAGAAATTTCTTTGCTGTGAGGGTAAGGGAGCCCTGGGACAGGCTGCGCAGAGAGGTTGTGAAGTCTCCTTCTCTGGAGACTTTCAAGACCCATATGGACTCAGTGATCTCCAGAGGTCCCTTCTAACCCCAAACATTCTATGCTTCTGAATCAAGGAGATCAAATAAGAACACCTGCCGTCCACTGAACAGCTCTAGCAGCCCCTCCTCTGTGACTCTGTAGAGCTTGTTCCTGCTCTGCTGTTCCATGTGTTTCATCTGGAATTTGATGAACATTTTTTCCTCTGTGCTTTGTTTTGTGACTGCAGGGAGGCCAAAGGGCGTGAAGGAGCAGGATGTCTATATCTGTGATTATCGCCTGGATAAATCAGCTCACCTCTTCTACAAGATCCACCGGAATCGTTACCCTGTCTGCACCAAGCCCTATGCCTTTGACCACTTCCCCAAGAAACTCACCCCCAAGAGAGACTTTTCGGTAAGTGCTTCTTCTCTTAGCTTCCTTTCTTTCTACTAGAAGGCTGGACATGTATTTTTAAGGCCCCTGGCTCTCTGCTTGCAGATGAAGCTTGGTAGACTGAAGGAAGCTGACACTTCAATGTCACCTAGTCTGGATGAAAAGTTGGCTAGAAAGCAAACTTGGGAAGAGAAGTTGACTGTAGACAGAGAATATGCAGCTCAAAGGAAAACAGATGTTTAGCAAATGGTTGTATGGGTTGGATGTGTAAGTTTGGAGATTGTGGTTTCTGACTGAAATCTAGCTGCTAAATTCATTCAAGCCACTTTTGAGTTGAAGGAAATCTGAAAATTCACTTTTCAGTTGCAATTTACAACTGTAAAATAATAGTATGCATTTCAGAGGATCACACAACATATAGTCCAGTGTAAGTTTGTTAGTCTGTGTCAGGCTTTCTTTTTTTTGGTGTGATTACTTCCTGTTCTAATAAACTTGCTTAAAAATGGTTTTCAGCAGTACCTTTGGATTTCCAATACAGAAAATAGAGCTTACTGTATATATAATTATCACTGAAAACTGATGTTTTATTAAAAAAAACAGCAGACATAACTAACAAAATCATGAAGTACAGTTTCCCTTAACATCCTCCATCTGAATGTCTCATTTACCCCCATTCCATGGAAGCAGCTGCTCTTTGTGGTCCACACTCTCCTCCACAGCACTGCTTTGTCTCTGAGCACAAAGGTGTCAGACAGGCCAAATCTTTGGCAAGTTAAGCCCTTCTCTTCCTGGGAGCAGAGAGGCTTTTGTAGTAAGTTTAGAGAAGCTTCCAAACTCCTACTGTGCAGAAAGCAAAGATTATTTTTATCATGATGGACCATGGCTTGAAATTTAGTTAGAAGACAGAAGAAGTAGATGATAAGTCTGGTTCTAATTAACTCTTATTACATGATTATGCCTTCTCCTTTGAATTTGTCTGATGTGCAGGGTGTGCCAGCCATACCCTGGCATTTCCAAAGTTCTAGGTAGGCAAGTCATGGTACTTCCAGAATACTAGATACACCAGCACTTTCTCCCACTGTGAATTTTATTTGGTATTAACTATAGGCTTTATTGTTGTTGTAGCCTCATTATGTACCGGACAACTACAAGAGAAATGGAGGCAGGTGAGTCTTACCTACCAGGCTGTTTGTTGAGAAGAGATAATCCTTTCTGATTGTCAGGTCTCCACTCTTTCTCCTACCTGTTTCTTCTGGGTGCTATGGAAAGGATAAATTTGAATCATTTAAAGCAATCCTCCAAACTTTAAAAGAGATTAAAAGGAACAAGTGAGGAGAAACAGGTTATAGAAGCAGCCTTAGTGTTCCTTAAGAGTACAGAAGCCATTTTGAAAGTCAGCAGGAGCAGCTGAAAGGGGGAGATGGCAGAGCCTGGGAGAGGAGGACCCAGCCTTCGTGCAGCGGGGAGATGGGACCCTGAGCAGACTGCCCATGTCTGCAGGGGGTACGAGTCAGGGCCAGTGCACCCTCTCAGTTCTGTTAAGAGACCTGAAAAATACCCACCAAGAGTTTATTATTAAAAATACCCACCATGACTGTTGCAGAAAAACATCAGGAAGTGCCGAGCTCAACTTTTGGGAAGATAAAAACCTTTACAAATTTAAATTAAAAAGCAATTTGTTTTTAAACGACTGTGTTTGATGTTACACAAACAAGGCTACAAGAACAGCCTCCCATGGGTCATAACTGGTGGGTTGGAATGCATGTACTAAATCCAGTGACTGAGATTCCAGAAAGCTCTTGACTCACTAGTAATTACCCTTTCAGGTGAGTGTCTGAAATTCAAACTGTGGTGTTTAAACCCTTCTTTTCCTGCTAGATCATCCTGGAAAACAGATCGCTCAAAACCACAGATTAAAGACTTAAACCAAGAAGAAGATTCTCTTCCACTTATTGAGGATGTATTAGGAAACCAAGATCAAACTCCAAGTGAGATGCCTAACCTAGAGGAGCCAGAAAAAGAGGCAGTCTCTAGTGAGACCTGTGAAACTGATAAAAAGGTGGAAGAAAGCACTTCTGACAACAGGCAGCTCTGCACTCCAGAGGAAAGGAGGCATATTCAGAGGGAGAGACTTAACCAGATCCTGCTGAACCTCTTAGAGAAAATCCCAGGGAAAAATGGTGAGATTTCATTTTCTGGTTACATAGCAGCATTTCTTCTATGGCTTTGTTTTTAGTTTGTTGTAGACCATGTTGATAAAATAAATGCTTTTCTCTGAATATTGCTAGTGGGCATTATTAATATAATTAGTTTTCTTTGCAGTAATGTTTTCTTTTGCTACAGCAGCAGTTCTCACTAATTCCAAGTGACATTTCTTATGACTTGACCCAGTGTTTTGTTATAATATCTTTAGTAACCACAAACACTTTCTGAAGACAAATTCTTCCCCATCATTCCATGTTTCCAACTAAGAAACTTAACAGACATGCAAAGAAAGACTAAAGAGAATTTGGAAAGTCTCTTTTGACCTTTAATGAGCTTTATGCTGGGTTCTAAGTAACTTCTGTAGGGATTGGCTAAGCTGTGGAATGAGGGTAGCACTGATTATGTCTGGTTTTAATTTAAAGCCTAGCATGAGTTCTCTCCAGTCTCTTGTGTCTGGGAGTTAATGCAAAATAATCATGGGCTCCTAGAATAATTTGGGTTGGAAGAACTTTTGGAGGTCATCTGGGCCAAAGGAAGGCTGACTTCAAACCTCTCTCAGGTTGCTCACCACCTTGTCCAGTGTAGTTTTTGAATATCACTATGGACTGAAACATCCCTGAAGAAACAGAAAAACTGTTAGTGGTGTCACCTTCTTTACCCCAAGCCTATGGTCTTTTGCAGCTATTGATGTCACTTACTTGCTGGAGGAAGGATCAGGAAGAAAACTGAGGCGGCGCACGCTGACCATCCCTGAGAGCAACTTCAGGAAGTGATGCCACAAGGGAAAGCTGTGGTCTGGAGTCTGCTACAAGGTCTGCTGAGGACTTAGGGCAGGAGCCCAACTTCCTCTGCACCAGCCAAGGAAAAGAGGGCAGCAGAAAAAGGACAAATATACAAACAGTTAGCACTTAGATGTCTGGGTTGGCAGGTTGCCCTGCCCTGCTCTGCAGTGCTCTTATGGTGTGTGTGTTGTTGGGCGTGCCTTGTATTGATGTTAGGTACTGAGAAAAACCTCGTGGTTATTGTCCAGGATGGTCAAATTTAATTTATTTTTGCTTGATATTCCCACTCAGAGGAAGAATAAAGAAAAAATAAATAAATGGGGAGGTAAGAAGGATAAGGACTGACTTACTCTGATAGATATTCCCCACGTTCACCAATTAACCTGTGACTGTAGAAGATACTGTTGACACCACCATGGCCATGCCAGTGCATGAAATCCAGATGGGAGGGTGAAGGCCCAGTGGCTTATAATGAAAGGCTGCCCTAAAGCTGTGGCCTTTGTTTTGCACAAAGTTCCAAGAAGAGAGAAACGTACCCAAACGTGTGAAAGGTTCACCATGGAACGGCCAGTGCACACAATGTACCTTTGGTCTGAGACAAGGAGAAACCTCCAGAGTCCCCTTGGAGCAAAGCAGGAGTTTGGCTGGTTGAGGCACTTGTTCTGCATTGTGGAGGGGGGGCGGGGAGGGGCGTGATTTTTTTTTTCACTTCTTTTTTTCTGCAGAGAAATTTTATAAAGCAAGTCACATCCTGACGACACCGTTGCTGTTGGTTTTTTTGATAAGCTGTGGTTCTTGTGTGTCCAGTGTGTTGTGCAAATGAAAACCTGTTCAAAGAAAAAAAAAAGACAAAAAAAAAAAGGAACTCCTTCACTACATGAACCGTCAAGCAGTATTCAGAGCAAGTATTTGTTGTGAACTGTAGAATATATCAACTGCTAACACTACTCCGTGTTCTGGTTGTACAGCTTGAAATGTCCGTCTCTTAAATTAAGAGGCAGCGTATCTCGCACTGCCCCCCTGCCCTGACTCCCAGTGTTATTCCCGAAAGCAACAGCCCAGGCAGCAGTTCCTGCTGCCGGGAATGGCAGGAGGTGCCTGGGCAGGACTTGGAACCACCACCTGGCACCTGGAGCCACCTCCTGGTACCTGGAGCCACCACCGGGCACCTGCCCCCGGGCTGCGGCGCAGGGGGGTCGATACGCTGCCCCTTGACAATGGCTTTGCTTTTTTGTCCTTCAGACCTACATATACAGTCCTGTTTTAGATGTTCTTATAAGAAAACGAGTTTTTAATGTGCCAAGTTGTATATATCTGCTGCGTGGATGTAAAGCAATACAGTAGTTACATGTTCCTTTTTAATGGACCAAGCTTGTCCTAATGTACATTCTTGTTATTATTATAATTATTTTACTCTTAGTGGAACATGACTCATTCCATTAACTTTTCTGTGTTGATTTCAAAAGAAAAAAAAAATGGGAGGAAAAAAAAAAAGAAAGGAAAAAAACCCTTTGAGAAAAAATATTTTATTAAAAAAAAATGAAAAAAAAGAAATAAGAAAATAGTTTGGAATATTTTCTTACTGTAGAGAAGCACTGTACAGTACCAGGAACCCTGAGTATAAAATACTCGTGCGTGTAGTAGGAATATCGCATGTCCAGAATCTTGAGTTGTCTCCTTTAGTTTCAAACAGAAATCATTGTCTCCAATGGTGTTAAAACACTAAAAAAAGTTTTTAAAAAAAATAAAAGTGCGTACAGAAGCAAGACACTAGCTCTGTCATTTTATCTTTCTTTTGTTGAAAGACTAAACAAAATGTTTTTTAGACAATCAAATGTTAGGTAAGTGCAAAGAATCGTTTTTTCTTACTGGTGTAGAAATTAATGACTTTTTTTATTTTGGGGGTTATTTTATAATAACGAGAAGACCAGAGTGTCACCAGGATCGCTGTTTTCAGACCAGGAAGCACTACATTACTGCAAATAGATATGAACTCTTTAGTCTGCATGGGTGTAGGCTGTGTGATTGCTGAAAATAAATGCTGCTAATATATTTCCTTTTTACAAAGCATATCTAAATAGATCATTGTTTTGATGTTAATCTTTGTAAATTATGTATTACCAATTTTAACATTGGATGTAATTGCATAAAAAGCCTGCATCTCAGTCCTGAGAGAGTCTAGTATTAAATGGAAAATCTTTTCTTATCAATGACTTGTGGGGTTTTCTTTGCCATGTTTTGGGTTTTCTTTCCTTGCCTCTTTGTCTCAGCCCTTCCTGTCAGGTCCTGACCCTCTCTCAGGGGCTGTTGCCCCTTCTCTTCTGAATACCCGCTGGCCTGAGGGGTGCTGGGCTTTTGTGAGGATAGAATTCGGTGTTGATAGTTCTAGTCAGAGCCTGGCAGGGGGGGTGGTGGCAGCGTGTGGGCACAGACTGGAGCACCAGCTCCTCTGCAGAGGCTGCAGAGCTGTGGTCACACAGATCAGTGCTGGAGCCCCTGGAGCTGCGTGTTCAGAACCTGTGCCCAGAGCATGAACCCCCAGCACTGTGGTGCCTCCACAGAACAACAGAGCTGGCAGGGAACTCTGGAGATCCTCTGGTCCAACCCTCCTGGCAGAGCAGGATTGCCTGGAGCACATTACACAGGATTGCATCCAGGCAGGTGTTCAAGCTCGTCCCCATTGTCCCTTTTCCTGTCATTAGATGTCACAAAAGAGTCTGGCTCCGTCCTCCTGACACTCACCCTTTGGGTGTTTATAGACATTGATAACGTCTCCACTCAGTCTTCTCTCCAGGCTAAACGGACCCAGGTCTCTCAACCTTTCCTTGTCAGAGCGATGCTCCAGTCCCCTAATCATCCTCATTGCCCTCTGCTAGACTCTCTCCAGTAGTTCCCTGTCTCTCTTCACCTGAGGACCCCAGAACTGGACCCAGTTCTCCAGATGCCTCACCAGGGCAGAGCAGAGGGGTAGGAGAACCTTCCTTGGCCACACTCTTCCTAATGCACCTCAGGATGGCCACAAAGACATTGCTGGCTCATGGGTAACTTTCTGTCTACCAGGACTCCAAGATCCTTCTCCTCAGGGCTGGAGTTGGGTTCTGTTGGCATCTTCCCCACATCACCTGGGGCATTGCCCTGGCCCCCCCCAGCACCAGCCCAGTGTGTGTCAAAGACCTCACAGGGCCTGTTCCCACCAGGCCTAAGCAGCAGGGTAAGCAAGAAGGGCTGCTGCCAGCCCTGTCACCTGCATACAGCAGGACCTTGAGGAACAGGCACAGTGACTCGTGTCCCTCCAAACCAGCCTTCCCACGGCTCCATCACTCTCACACCGTGGCCTCCACCCCCGGCAAGGCTGGCACTAAGACGACATGGTCCTGACAAATCTTCTGGGCTTTAAACATCCTCTGGTTCAAAGGTGGTTCCTATGAATGTGTTTAGTAACTATTTGTGTTTCTCAAGAATTAACTAGATCATTGATGACCCTCCTTTAATGTTACTTGATTTTTATTTTTCTTGTTCCATTCCCAACCCAGAATCTCTGTAGTTGCCAAAATGCCCATCAAAATGCTTGACCCACACACTAGAGACCCCACACTGAGTGCAGTGCTGCTTTGTTTTGTTTTTTCTAATTAAAAAGAAGTTGAAATTATACCTGGATTCATCTCCTGCTGGCTTGACCCCATTTTAAAGTCCAGAGGCAGCTGTGGAATTCAATCAAACCTAATTAAGGCAAACGAAATAACATTCCAATTTAGAGCTACTGTTGCTTGTCTGGTTGTAAAAATTCCAGAGAGAGACATGAAAATGGGAACAGAGTAAAAAGAAAGTGGTTTTATCCTCAAAGCAGACGGCCCGTAGACTGGAAGGGTGGGCTCCTTGGCACTGCCCCAGTGGCAGTTTGATGGATGAAATGTGGATTTTGGTCCCTCTGAGGGAGCACTGGCCCAAGTTGCCCATCAGGGAAACTGCTATTGCCTCATGGACCCTTTGTGTCTCCCTCTTACTGGGGAGCCCAGTGCAAAATGTGAATAGGTTGGTAACAAATCACAAGCAATGCGAAAAACTTGGAAGAGGGGAAGGGAGGGGCCACCCAGCCCCTGCTGCAGTTCTGTGACTGAGTTAAAAGATTAGTTGCAGATTATCAGATAAACAAACCAACACAGACCTGTACCAGAGCTGTGCAGCTGCCACCTCCTGGGGCTGGTGCCAAGCCCACATGACGTGGGTTATTTCTGGCTCTGGATGGCTGCAGCTGTCTCTTCCAACACCATGTAGGAGACAGGGCCCTTCTGCCAGGGTATGAGGCCTTGCTGGGCTCTGGGGTGATACCTGACACGGAGCAGCAGAGCAGCCTATCTGCAAGAGCATCTCCTCACCCATCCTGAGCAGGAGCCTGGGCTCCCGCAGCAGGGTCTGGGCATAAGGCCCTTCCTAGCCCCCCCTGCAGCAATTATCCATTCACACACATAGACACGTGAGTCACAATCTTTATTTCCAGCTTTTTCCCCCTGGAATTAACTCATTCCTCTGGTTACAACTATTTGCAGAGTGCTGGGACTGCACAGTGGTGCCTGGGCCACAGGGCAAAGCAGGTGGAGGTGGCAGTGGTGGCAGGACATGGCAGCACAGAGATGAGATACAGGACTGTGAGTAATGCACAGGGACAGGGTCCTTCCCTCCCCTGGCACAGGTGTGGGAGCAGCTGAGGAAACATAAGTGAGATCAGGTCTCCAGTGGGGCCTACAGGGAAGCGCCAGCAGATCTGTGGGGACGGGCAGAGTGGTGGCTCACAGGACATGCCCAGGGGACAGTAACGTCACACGAACGAGCAGCAGCAACAGGCACCAGGGCAGGGTGCCCTGAAACACCACCAGCCCCAAGCACGGTGAAGGAGAAGACAGTCCTTCCCCAAGGTGGCACCTGCCTCAGCAAGCTCAGCTGCTTCCTCAGGTCTCCTCCACCTCCTCACAAAACGAGGGATGTGTAGCCAACAGGAACTAGGCCAATGCTGTTTCCATGGCAGCAGCGGATCCAGTCTTCATCCACAGTGGAGAGCAGCTGCAGGATGTCTCCTTTTTGGAAGCTCAGGTGACCATCAGCAGCACCCATGTGGTCACACAGTGCCCGAACAGCCCTGCACAACAACCACCAGGGATTCATCTCCCTAAGGCCCTCATGTCCCCCTAAGAATCTCCCACAGGACTCAGGACAGGTTTTAAGGCTCATGTGTGGAGCCTGTGACCTCCCCCTCAGGCAGAGATGCCACCTGACAATGGACTTGATTGAGAAGCCACATCACAGAACTGTCCTGCCAAGCAGACCCTGGGAGCAGCCACCAAGCATGAGGCGAGCTCTGGGTCAGGGCAAGCGAGAGCTGGTGAGAGGGGGAGGCCACCAACACCCTGAGCTAGCTTGGACAGAGCCTGTGCAAGCACAGAAGGACCATGACAGCTCTTCTGACCTGCCAGTTTGGCCAGAGCTGCCACAGACTCCCCAGAGAACCTGCTCTAAATCCAGAAAGCACATGAAAGAAAGAAAATGCCACAATTCCCCCATAAAAACGTCTGGGAAAAACAACTGAGCCCAGCTTGGCAGAGACACAGGATCACCCAAAGCTCAGCAGGAGGCTGAAGGAATCCCCAGGAGAGCAGTCAACATGCAAGGTAGCAACAAGGAGCAGTGTCAGCCTTTCCCTAGAAAGGTGTATAGGATCCACACTCTGGATGAACATAATTTGGGACATTAAGAAAAAGTTATTTCCTGTAAGGGTGGTGAGATGCTGGAACAGGCTGCCCATGGAGGTTGTGGATGCCCCCTCCCTGGAGATCTTCAAAACCAGGTTGGATGGGGCTCTGAGCAACCTGGTCTAGTGGGAGGTGTCATTGCCCATGCAGGGGTTGGAACCAGATGATCTTTAAGGTCCCTTCCAAACCAAACCATTCCATGATTCTATGACTCTATGCCTGGAAATGGCCCCTGCTTTCTCACCCCCTCCCAGAAAAAAAATCCACCACCGCCTTTTCAGCCCCAAACACTACGGTGCCCTGCATCACCTCTGAGTCTGGGGTGTGTCAGACGTGCTCCTCTCTGGCTGCTCTTGATCACAGGTCTTATCAGATGCCAGCCCCTTCACCACCACGGCCAGGACACGCGTGCTGGGGGACAGCCAGCTAGAGGGTCTCCTGCCACAAAGCAAAGGAGCCACAAGCTCACCTGGGAAGCCTTTTCCCAACCATCCTGCTCAGAAAACTATTCTAGTGATCTGGATGCTGACAAGGCTCTATCAAGCACCACCAAGCATCCACCATGAGCTCCTGCTACTCCAAAGGACTGAGACAATGTGATGGCATCAGCACCTGGAACACGTACTAATCCCTGGCACAGTACAACAGCCCAGGAGCAGAACCTGGACAAGGGGCAGACTGAGTCACCCTGCGAGGCCAGCGAGCCCTGTGCTGAGCTCCCCATGCACTGCCTGGGAGAAAAACCCTCCTCAGCACCTCCTGCTCCCCCCACCCTGCCTGCCCAACTTGGGTCTTACCTGGATCTTGCTGAAATGGTGTCAGGACTGGGAGGGAAGCTCCTGGCAGAAGGGCTGGTGGCTCCAAAGAGCCAGCCCAGCCAGCTGCCCTTGTCAGGACCAGGAGGACCACCAGCTTCTGGGTCAGAAGAGGCTGCCTGGTTCCTATTCACATGGAGTTTCTCTCCAGCAGTGAAAGCACCTGGCTTGGCTGGTGCTCCAGCAGGCAGGATGAGGTCTTCTGGAGAAAAGGTCCCAGAGGTGTCAGCACTGCTGCTGGGCTTTGAACTGGAGAGTTCAGGGACAGCTTTGGTCTGAAGGAGCTGCAGCTCTGTGCCTCTGGGCTCATCCATGGATAGGTGGGGTCGTGCAGCCTGGCTGGGGCTGGAATCCCCCGCTGCTGTCCGCAGCTTTGTCCACCAAATGAGGGGGAACTTTCCCTTGCTAGGAGCAGTGTAAATCCTGGAGGCCTGGCTCAGCTGGCCCCACCAGCCACTGAGGCCAGCCTCAGTGTCTGGAGGGGCTGCCTGGGGCCTGTGGGTGTCCGGGGAGCTGTCACCTCCCAGGAAGGTGCGACTGAGCTGGCCACCCCACCGCAGCACATGCTGGAATGTCTGCTGCAAGGCAGCCCCCACCTGGGGGCCAGGGACCAGCCCACACACTGCCTGGGACTGGTACCTCATGCTGCCTTCTGCACCCACTGCCCTTCCCACAGTATCAGGGGGGACCTCATCTTCCAGGCTTGCCCCCACAGCACTGGTTGGGCCCTCCAGAGAAGGCTGCACAGCCCCCCGAGCCTGCACAGTGTGATGGGCAGGAGACAGGGGTGACTCCAGCTGATGGGACAAGGGTCGCACATCTACAGAGAGGTGGTGGTGTTCAAAGAGCAGGTCAAGGTGGAAAGTCAGCACTGAGAGAGGCTGGATGAGCAGCAGCAGTTCATCAGCAAGGTGGGGAAGAAGGCCTTGACTCAGTGCAAAGAAGGCCACCGGTGAATAGAGCGTCGAGATGACACCTACAAGACACGGATGGCACTGAACAGCTGCAAAGGCCCTGCTCCTGTCCACAGATCCCTCTCAGGGCCAACTGGTCTGTCCTAGCAGGGATAAATGTACGCTCAAAACTGCCTGACTGCCCTCATCCAGGATGACAGACAAGGAAAACAATGCCCTTGTCCAGTACAGAAATTCCAGCCAAACATTGTGGGTGGAATGGGCATGGGATTATCACCTTGGGAAGCAGGAGAGGGCTTGGGTGGGGAACTTCTGGGCACTGTGTCCTTACCTGGGCTCTTCTGCAGGTGAGAGATCCACAGCTCTAGCTGCTTAATGCTAAACATGACAAAGGGAACCCAAGTTAGAGCTTTTGGGACTCCACTCCAACCTGCTGTTGCAGCAAGGACAGCCTGGGCCACCAAGGGCAAACACTCACTTCAAAAGGCCAAGGATAAAGGCATGAAACTTCTGTCTGGTGCTGCTGAGAGGGGCCAACCTGGCCACGTGCCAGCAGAGGGACTGGAGAGAGCGGGTGTTGGGGCCTGTGGAACACACAACACAGTCACTGCTCTGGGGGCACATCCTCCCCCAGCCTGGGCTGGAAAAACTCGACAGCTTGGGATGCTGACCCCAACAACTCCAGGAGCAATGTCCTCCCACCAACCTGTCTTCACCGAGGCTTCCACCACACTCCAGGGGGAATTTTTCCTCTGGCCTGTGATAACATCCTTCTGGAAGGGCTTCAGCCCGTCCTCCACCAAGGCATAGAGCGCAGGGCAGAGGGTGTGCAGCAGCAGGTACCCCACATCTGGGCTGAGCCGGCTGTCCCCCAGCTGGGCCTGCAGCAGCAGGAGAGGAAAGGAGCAGGAGAGGAAGGGCAGCACCTAACCCCGAGCCCGAAGAGAGGGTGGTGGGATCGTCCCGCAGCCCCCCCGGCCACCCTGGCTCCTGCCCACCCCAGCCGCTCCCTCACCTTCTGCACCAGGTTCCGCGCGGTGCTGAAGTGGTCGATCACCTTGTCCACGGCGGCGCTGAGGGCGACCAGCAGGGCTGGGGCACAGCGGGAAGGGGGGGTCAGCCGGCACCCGCCCCCGGCCCAGCGGCACCGAGCGGCGGGGGGGCACGGCCCGGCGGGGGCAGCGGGGGCAGCGGGGGGATGGCGCGTCCCGGCTGTTGCTGCGGCAACCGGCAGCTCCCGGGCGGGGGGGGCGGGACCCCCGGGACTGCAGAGCGGGGGCGGACCCGGCTCGACGGCGCCACCTGTCGAGCGGCGCCGCGTCCGCAGCGGGCAGCGGTGCCGGTCCCTGCCCGTCCCTGCCCGTCCCTGCCCCCAGCCCCGCCAGCCCCGCCAGCCCCGCCACCGGCCCTCGCCTCCGGGCCCAGCCCCTCGCACCCTCCAGGCCCAGAGTCTCCGTCCCCCGCCCCAGGCCTATCCCGCCCCCGCCATCTCCCGCACCCCGCTGGGCGGGGACGGCCCGGCCCGGCCGAGGCTCAGCGGCCGCTCCGCGCGGCGGCGGGGCCGGAGCCGCGGGGCCGTTACCTTTCTTCTGCTCCCCCCGGAGGCGGCGGGCTCCCTCCGAGCTCCCCTCGCCAGGCCGGGCGGCGCCCGGGGCGGCTCCAGCGGCGGGTGGCGGGGGCCTGGCTGGAGAGAGGCGGCGGTGGGATCAGCCGCGGCCCGCGGGACCCGGCTCGGGCTGCCCCGCGACCGGGCGGGCGCTGCGGGGGCCGGCGGGGCCCGAGGCCGCTCGCGGAGGCCCAGGCCGCGCTCGCCGCAAGGAGCCTGCGGCGCCGCCCGGCCCCACTCACCGCGGGCCGCAGCGGGGCCGGGGGCAGCCGGATCGCGCTCGCCCATGGAGACGGAGCCGCGGCGGGCGGAATGGGACGGCCCGGCTCGGGCCCCTGCCCCCGCCTAGGGCATGTCCCCGCGGGCCGGGCGGCGGGGAAGGACGGGGAAGAGGAAGGGCTGAAGGGCAGGGCGGGGTGAGGAGGTGCCGCCCCGGCGGGGCCCGGGCAGCCGAGAGAGACCGGGACAGCCCCGGGGGCCGGTGCTCCAGCCGGTCTGGGCAGTGTGTCCCGCCCGAGCACAGCCAGGGACGGGAGGGGGAACCCACGGTCGCAGAAGGCGGGGCGGGGAAGCAGCGGACCCCCCGGGCCCGCCCGGAGCACCGCGGAGCCGGAACGGTCGGTACCGGCTGGTGAGGGGCACCTGCCACGCAGCCCCGGCCGCCGCTGGAGCTGCAGCCCCTCAGGCCGAGGGAGACACCCCTGCGTCCCACCCGGAAGAGGGAACCCAAACTCTTACCCTCCTTGCAGATCTCATCTCTTCTTTTGACTGTCCCTGGCACCCAGGGGTCCCCTTCAGGTTCCCCGAGCCCCCAGACCAGGGTGGCTTTATCACAACCAGAGCCCAGCCCCTTCTCTCCTGGGAGGCCGCTTTGGGCTGGCAGCCCCCCTTCCTCTGGGTCCCCTGGCTGTCCCTCTACAATGGGCTGCAGCCCCAGTCGGGACCTTCTCCTTTTCAGCTGGTGGCTCTCCATAGGCGCCAGCAAGTGTCCACCCAGAGGCATGGGTGGCATCCAGCCTGAGCCATCACTGCCTGCAGCCATCTCAAGGAGTGCAGGTGGGTGTGGAGCTGCCACTGGCTCTGCCCGCTCTGCGGCTGGCTGGCCCTTGGGCTTACTGGAGGCGTTGCGGTACCGCAGCTCCTTGAACGTGGTCACCTCTCTTTGCCTGGAGCTGGGCGCTTTCACAGGCCAGTCATGCAGGAGCTGAGGCCGGGTTGGCTCCTGGCCCGTGGTGCTGGAGAGGAGCTCACTGGGGGGTGGCAGCTCTGTGTCAGGTGAGAACACAATCAGCCAGTCGCTCCGGTCAGCCCTGGCCTGGGCAGGCCCAACAGCGTTCCTCTTCCTCTTTAGGGCAAGCTCATGGAAGGAGGTGATGGTCTTCTGGCCCACATCTCTGCAGAGGTCGCCTGAGCCAGGCTCTGGCTGCACAGGCAGGAGTGGTTGCTCCGCTCTGCGTGCGTTGAGAACCTGCAGCCGTCTGCGGGGCCGGGGGGGCACCGGTGGGGGGACCCTGCCAGCCCAGGGCTGCAGCTCAGGAGTGCTGCTCAGAGCCGGATCGCATCGTGCTGGCACAGGTGGTGCTGGAGACACTGCATCGGTGTTGGGGAGGGAGTTGCAGTTAGGGTCTAGGTTGGCATAGATGCTGGTGGCCTCCTGCACTGCCGTGCTGGGAGAGGTCTCATTGCCCTGGGAGTCAAGTGAGGTGCCACTGCAGAGGCTGTCTGGGCTTTCTCCAGTCACGGCGTCTGATCTCTGCAGCACCGAGTGGTTGAGGTTAGCATGTCTTCCACCACATGTCCTACTCTGGTCAGCCAATGACTGGTCACCCTGGGTGTCTTCTATGGGAATGACGTTGGGCTGATTTTCAGGGGATTTGGACTCTTCTCTGGAGAACTCTTTGCAGTACACAGAGACCGGGGAGTCATCCAAGCTGAAATCTGAGCAGCTACTGACAGACGAGGAGGAGGAGGAGGAAGCCAGATCACAATGGGGATTGCAAGGGGAAACCACCTCCTCTCCAACATGCAGGCAGGGGAAATCCTCTGGAGCTGCCTGGTTCTGGAGACCCAATGTCACCAGCTGCTGAGTATGGGACTCACAACACTGGCATTTCAAGGAGGGACTGTTGGAATTGGCATCCACTTGCTCACAGTTCTCTGGGCAGTTGGTGCAGCCAGTCTGGTCTCTTCCACCCATGGAGGTAGAGGTCTCCTGGAGCTCTGGGTGCCGGGAGAGGTGCAGCCCCAGGGAGATGTGCTGCAGATGGATGTGGTTGAGGTTGCACAGCAGGCCTTTCTTAGGAGCCAGCATAATGCTGCCTCACTGGTGGTGCCAGAGCTCCCTGGAGAGCCCCACAGTTCCTCTCTTCAGACCATCCAGCTCCCTGCAAACATCAAATCTCCTTTCAGTCGGTGGGGGAGAATGCAGCAGCACAAACCTGGAGAGGAATGAGCATGGTGAGAGGGAGGGTAGTGACCTTGCAGCAGCCACTGAGCAAGGAAGGACCAGCTGCAGGTGACTGGTGTGAGGGTGAGGGCCAGGGGCTCAGAGAGGGTAACAGGCCCAGCTGAGGGACTGCCCCACAGCCCCCCACAAAACTCAGGCCTGTCCAGCTGGGCAGGGGCTGCAGCCGGTTGCCGGCAGCTGTGGAGCCAGTGGCTGATCCCCAGAGCACGGACCTGAGCATGGTCTGCGGAGGCTCTGGCTGGGCCACGGCTGATTCCCTCTGCCGGGGCACGGCAGGTGGGAGCACCTCGGAGATGCCATCAAGGAGAAAACGCCCTTGAAACCTCAGCCAGGAGCTGCCGGCGAGGGAAGGGGGCCGAGGAGGGGGCACTGCCAGGGGGAGGCTCAGCCCAGGCGGGGTCGAGGAGACGCCCGGTCCCTCCTCAGAAACGCCGCAGCCGCTGCAGGCTGCGCATGGCCCGGCCGCTCCCAGCCGAAGGCTCCGGCCCCGGGCACCGAGCGGCAGCCGCGGGCGGGGCCGGGCGGCGCGGCCCCCGGGCAGAGGCTCTGACTCGGAATCGAGCATCCAGCAGCCCGAGGCCGCAGCGCGGCTGCCCCCCTTCCCAACCCCTCCCGCTGCCCAGAGCCAGCCATGTCCCGCGGCCCCAGCCCCTCTCACCTCGTCGCGCTGCGGCGGCGAATGCGGCTGCCGGGAGGGCGGACCCGCCTCTCCGGCCCAGCAGGGCGGGGCTCCAGTGCCCGCCCCCCATTCCCCACCCTCTTCAGGGACGCACCGGGGAGGGGTCGGCGTCCTCCCCCTCCGGCATCCCCCCCAGCCCCAGCAGACACCCGGCAGCCACGCACCCGAAATAACTTATGTTTATTGACACAAACACCGGGAGCTGAGTGAGCTACGACCCCCGGCAGCCCCAGGGCACAAATAGCCCCAACCCAGGGCAGGAGAGCTGGGGGCTTGAGGGGCAGGGAGCAGCTGGGTCGGCAGGGACCAGCTCGGGCAGCCACAGCAGCAGGGGGTTGCAATCCCTGCAGGCCTCCTCATCAAAGATTTCACAGTTCACGGCCAGGCCCACCATCACTTCTGCCGCTTGTAAATCTTCTGAGCTAGGCTAAGAAAGATCTCCCTGGGGAGGCGGTTGCTGTGCTGACTGATCAGCTCCTGCAGGCGCTGGTAGCTGCTCTCCTCATACTCCTGAAAAGCAGCCCTCATGCCCACAGTCTCATAGAGCTCCTTCACCTTTGCCACCTTCTCGGGTTCCTTGCAGCCATAGTTCTCCTGAGAAAACACCAGAACAAGTCAGGCTGGTGCCCAGCTTACTGCTGCAGCTGCTTATTCCAAGTGTGGCAGGAGCCAGCTCTTGCTCTCCCTGCCACTCTCTTACACTGCTCACAACCAGCAACCCTTCTCCCCATACGGCAGCTACACAGGGTGGCACATGGCTTTTCAGGTGTATGTCACAGCACTACACTCCCTCTACACCGTGTCCTCAGGGAGGTAGTCCACACCATCTGCCCCACCCCCGCCTTCAGAGGGTTTCTCTCATTCTGGTGGTGTTACCTCCAGGATCTTCCTCTGGTCTGGTGTGACCCGGCGCAGACACTCCACCACCAGCCAGCTGCACTTGTTGTCCTGGATATCAGTGCCAACCTTCCCCATCAGCTCTGGGTCCCCAAAGCAGTCCAGGTAATCGTCCTGCATGAAGATGGAAACAAATGAGCACCACAACCAGCATCTTACAAGCACTGTGGGACAGGGAGCCACCTCCTACCTGGATCTGAAAGAACTCGCCCATCTCCAGCAAGATTGCTTTGGCATTGTCGTGCTCCTCTTTACTGTCAATGCCAGTCTAAGAGGGGAAAAAAGGAGCAAAGCCTTCCAGTACCTGCCTTCCACCTTTACTTCTCCCACCTCCCAACTCCCCTGCCCTCTCAACAGCCTCATGCCAAGGGTTAGACCCCTCCTGAGATGTTTCCACAAAACTCACCATGTACATGGCAGAAGCCACAGGCAGATAGAAGGAATAAAATGCTGTCTTGTACTTAACAATTGCCTTATACCTGCAGCAGAGGAACCACGCTTAGTGACAAAGCCCAGGCCATCCCCTCCCACCAGGGCTCTGCAGATCAGAGCCAGCAGGAGAAAAGCAGCATCTCCCTCCAACCAGTTTCGAGCTCTGACAGTGCCAGCAAGACTTGTTCCCCAAAGTCTGGTAGGTGACAGCAGCACTTCAGCAAGCTGGTTGTCTCTCTTGCACAGTCTGGAAGGGACTGCAAGCAGAGCCACCCTACCTCTGTCCCCTTCTGTGTCTTTACCTCTGCTCACTGAAGCGATTAAAATCCACCTTGGAAACAGGAGCAGTTATGAGGTCCAGCATCTGCCCAAGCTCAGTCTGGTAGGCAGTCTGCAGAGGGAAGAAAGGATTTATTAACACAGTTGCCCCCAAAATGTTCCCATAGCACAGTGGAAACCCCAAGCCCCATTTCAGCTCCTGTCCAAGTCTGAAGGAAAGGTCTGTGTTGAGCAGGATGCCCAGGAACTTAAGGAACAGTCAGAGATCCACATGCCATCAAGCATCCAGAAACAGCCCAGACCCAGGATAAATCTGTGGGAGCTGGGAGCAGGGGCCAGGCTCACCTGCAAGAACAGCTCCAGCAGCTGCAGGTAATAGGACTGCTGCCCACAGTATTTCTTCAGCAGCCTGTAGACAGAGGACTCCAGGAGGAAAGCATCGTTGATGGCATCCAGACCAATCCCCTCCTGCAGCAGGAGGCCAGGGAGGTGTCACAAAACGCCTGGACTCCACAGGACCCCAGTGCACAGGAGCCTCCCGAATGCTCTCACCTTCTTGTACCAGCAAAGCTGCCCCCGGCGGGTGAGGGACGCGTCCATGATGTCGTCGGCCACCAGGAAAAAGGCTTGGAACTGCAAGAGACTGGGTCAGGGGTGTGGGTGGTCCCCGTGGGACCCCAGTCCCGCTTGTTCCCCGGACGGGCTCTCACCAGCTCGATGCACCAGCCGACGGCCAGGGCGCAGCGGAGACTCTCCGGATCGCGCTGCCCGGGGCTCGCCAGCTGCCGGAAGGCGCCCAGCACCGTCAGCCCGCGGTTCAGCTTCCCGCCTGGCGCGTTGTACTCCAGCACCTACAGGAAGAAGGGGAGCGGGAAGCAGGGAAGCAGGGAAGCAGGCAGCCTCGGGCCTGCCGCCCCGACCCCTCGGCGCCCTCCTCACCTCCTTCAGCCGGGCCACGGCGTCGCCCACCTCCGGGTGCCCGAGGCCGTCCTCCGTCAGATCGCGGACGATCTGCGGAAAGAAGCCCAAGAACTCGTCCCGCTCGGCAGCCGCCGCCGCCTTGGCCCCGCCGCCGCTCATGGTGCCCGAGAGCGCGACTCGGCGCCCCCGCCGGCCGGCGGGCCCAAGACCTTGCCAGGCCCCCCGCGCTCCTGGCGCGGTGCTCGCCGGGGCGCGTAGTCGGGAGCCGCGGGAGCAGCCGGGGCCTCCGCCTCACGCAGACTACAACTCCCGGCGTGCCCCGCGCGGGGCGGGGGCTGCGCCAGCGCTCATTGGCCCGTTTCATCGGATGAGGATGAGCCCAAGGAGGCCGAGCCAGTGGAAGCGCAGGGAGGGCGGGGCGAGGCGGCTGATTGGTGGGGGCGCGATGGGGCGAGGGCGGGGGCGGGGGGCGCAGCCGGCAGGGTGTGGGTGTCCGGTAGGGAGCGGTGCAGGTGGGGGGTGCAGGTGTGGGGTGCAGGTGGGGGGTGCAGTGTGGGGTGCAGGTGAGGGGTGCAGGTGAGGGGTGCAGGTGAGGGGTGCAGTGTGGGGTGCAGGTGTGGGGAGCGGTGCAGGCAGCCGCACTGCACACTCCAGTGCCCCGGTGGGAAGGGGGGTGTCAGGGGCCGTTTCGCCTTTCCTCCGCTCCGGTGACCGTCACCCAGCAGGGCTGAGGACTCGCAGGTGGGTCCTGCAGCTCCGTCGCGGTGCCCGCCCCTTGGTGCCAATCTCCTGCTTATCTGATGTAATCCTCTCATCTCGGCTCACCCAGGTTAATTGATCTTGGCCCCGTTGTCTGCTGATCCCCGGCCCCCATTGCCAGGACAGGGGCCAGGGCAGAGCTGGGCTGGCTGCAGGCCCAGGGCTCTACACTCGCCCCCTGCCATAGCTGCAGTGGGACCCGTGGGTCCCCACGCCTCCCCCAGCCCTGCAGTAGTGGGTGGATGGTGGCCGGGCTGGAGACCCACGGCCTGGAGCTGCAACACCTGGGAAATGCTCCTTTTGCTCCAGCAGCCTGGGCACTGTGTGGGGTGGCTTGATGGCCAGGCAGAGCCGTGCTGCCAGGTGCCAGCAGTGGGGCCTGACCCCAGGGGAACTTGCACCTGCTCTTGATCAGGCCAGCTTTGGTGTAATCTGAAATAATCAAATTAGAAAGAAACCACTAATCAGCTCTGATCTCATTGCGTGTCACTGAGCTGATGGTGAGGCTGCCACCAGCAGCCCACAGACAGGGGCTGCTCTGGGGAAAGCTGGCAGGGTGGCTGCCTGCACCCTGCCTGCACCCACGTCCTGCCTGCACCATGCTTATGGTGCCATGGTGGGGTGCAGAGGCTGGAGGGGAGCAGGCAGAGCAAAGCTGTGCCCCAGCCATGCCAGGTATGCTGGCAGCACCATATGGGGCCAGGCACCACAACCTTCATTTAATTTGGTTAATGCTCAGAGTCTGCACTGCAATCAGGTGGCATCAAACCTTCCCCTCCCCCAGATTAATGAAAGGAGATGAAAGGGGAAAATAACCCAAAATTAAACATTAATCTCCCTGGGGGCTGAAGGGAGCGGGGGTTGGACAGGAAGGGACCTGTTGTCTTGGGTCTGGGGGCCGGGCACAGGCCGGACACCCAAGGATGCTCTGGCTGCTCCTTGCTCCAGGGAGAGCCAGGATCAGATGCAGCTTTTAAGCAGAAAGACCACAGCATCCCCCACCCTCTTCTGTCCCCGTGCATGGCACCAAAGGAAGCTCCCCCAGACCAGCTCAGAATCTCTCTTTATTATTTAAATCCATTATGTACAACAACCAAAAAAAACCAAAAACAAAACGCTTTTAAATTCTCTGCGATATGAAAACTACAAGCTCTGTACATCAACTGCCATGAGTGCAAGAGTGAAGGATCATGGTCTTTGGTGGCTGGACTCATGCCCACGCACGCCACAGAGACACTGGCACGTGGCCAGCACCCCTGGCCTCTCTGGCCACCCGGGACGGGGCCACAACACGGCTCACTGCAGCGGGAACCGGAGCACAGGGTGGACCTGGCTCCTGGCACAGGGCTGCGGCGTGGGGAGGGTGCACCGGTGGCACAGGTGGCAGAAGCGGAGCCGTGCTCGGTGCCACCTGGGCTGGCGCTCCATGGGGGACACAGGATGACCGCTACAACATCTACATCACGCAGTGTAAACACAGCCCAGGAATGTCTGACTATGTGGCCCGGCCACAGACCCTTCCTGAGGGGCTGCAGGGGAGACACAGACCATGGGGGTGGAGTGGGACATGGCTGGGCAGGGAAGGGGATGTGAAGTCCATGAAAAAAAGGCAGTGCTGGACATCCCCTCCACTGGACGTGCTGCTGGGATCCTGCCGGGCCACTCTGCCACACAGGCCGGGCCCCCTGAGCAGTCCCGTGCTTCGCACTGGTTCCGATGTCCCAAAACATGAGGGTTGAGAACTGAAGACCTCACTTGAAGCAGAACCATGTGGAATAAAACCCTCGCCCACCACAGTGGGGATGGCAGGCTCCATTGGGCAGCAGCCAAGCCCCATAGCACAACAAGCCATGGTTCCTGACTCCGGCAGTGGGAAGCAGCTTGCGCAGCACGGCAGGGTCAGGAGGGGACACTACTCTAACCAGGACTGGTAACACAGGTGGCCCAAAGCGACACTGTAAGCAGAGCTCAGCTGCCTGGCAGAGCCACAACTCAAACACACATTGCAGACTACTGGCTCTGGAGGGGTGTGGGCTGCTGCAGGGACCCCAGACGCCTGCCCTCCTGCACAGACTCCCAGGAAGATGAGGCGAGGCAGCACCCCAGCCCCATACATCACCCAGGCACTGCCTGGGGTTGGCATCTCTTTTTTATTCTCTGGGGTGCTGGTGGCCACCATCTCCAGGCAGCTTGGAAATGGGATCACAGCACAGGGCAGCGGGGAGCAGAGCCAAGGCTGAGCATCCTCCTGGAGCCACAGGCAGCCAGGTCTCCCCCTTGCTGGAGCATGGCAAGGGTCCAGGCCACAGCACCTGGGTGGGGGGGCACAGTCCTGCCCACAGGCACATCCCAACCCTGTGGGGACCTGGCACCTCTGAGGCCAGATGCTCCCCCAAGCAGGAGAGAGGCACCTGGGGGCTGCTCGGGTCACCCACCTGCTCCACCACTTGGCACTCATCAGACCAGGGGGACCCTGCCTGGGATTCCAGGTCCTGGCACCATGTCCCAAGGGACCGGCTAGTGCCTCAAGGAGGGGAGACCCAGCTGTCTCTGAGTACCCAAACTCTGCCTGCCTGGGGAGAGCCCAGTGGGGGCTCCAGCCCTCTTGCCCTACCCTCGGTGTTGGGCCCCAGGGGCTGCTTCTCCCTCCACTCCCAAAAGGCAAAGGGGCTGGGCAAAGCTTTCTGGGGATCAAGGCAGGTGTGTGGCAGCCACTGCTGTGACAAAGGACACACTGAAGGAGCCACTAGTGCCAGCCTGGCACCAAGGACAATCCATGGGGGCAAGGGCATAGTGGGGGGCCCAGCACCCAGGGAGTTGTCATGGGGAGTGAGAGTCCCAAGGGACACTGGAGTTTGGGTGAGGGCTCTAACCTGTTCTGTTCTCTCCAGGAGGGCAGGACTTGGGACAGATGGTGACGGAGAGCCCAGGCAGGGTCTCTGCTTCATGGCAGTCAGCAGAGCCCCCTCCTCATCCAGCTGGGCCAGCTCTGAGGCTGCCCCACAGCCACTCCTGCCATGTCCCTGCACCTGGAGCAGACAGTCCATGATCCTGAGTGCTGCCGCCCACCTCCCCTTCCCTCCGGGGACCTTTGCCAGGCTCTCTGCCTCTCCTGCCACCTCTGTGCTGGGGACTCACATGTTGGATGAGAGTTTGGGCTTCCCTGTTTCCACTTCAGGGCTGAAGGCCACAGAGCCCTTGCGGGAGGGACCTGCTGCCTGCCTGGACGTGGAGACCGGGGACTGCGGGGTGGATGCTGCAGCCACGGAGCGGCTGGGTTGAACCAGTGATCCTGAAGGCATCTGCTGCGAGTGTGCTGGCTGGCCTGGGAGCCCAGGACATGGCTTGGTGAGGAGGCCAGCTACTGATGGGGAGGATCTGCGGGCCAGGTTCCCGGTGGATTTCCTGCCCTGCTGCAAGGAGCTCCCATCGCCTTGCTGGGCCACTTTATTGGGAAGAGAGGGCTGGGAGGCAGAGAGGAGCCGGACGTCCTGGGTGAGCCGCCCCACCGGCAGGCCCTGGATGCTCCTGTGCTTCACCAGCTGCTGGGGCTGCATCAGGAGAGAGATGTGGGAGCCAGTGGCTCGGGACAGGCTGTAGTGCAGCGTTCTCCCGGCTGGCTGTGCCTGCTCTGAGCTGGGGGACGGAGCCCCGGCTGCCTGCTGCAGCAGCGAGGTGGAGACTGAGGTGCCACGGGACTTGGAGAGCTGCGGCTGGGACCCACCCGGGGGCTGCTTGGGACCCCCTGGCAGGTCCCCCTTGGGTGCTGCACGCAGCAGGACCTGTGCCCCATGGCTGGGTCTCTGGGCCCCGGTCTCCAGGGGCGCCTGGGACTGCACCATGGGGGAAGACGGCGAAGCGGCGGCAGGCGTCTGGAGGTGGGACGGTGCCCCTGATGGGGAGCTGACAGAGGAGGGCCGGGAGCCCCCCAGGCTGGGCTGGGACCTGCGCACCTGCCTGGTGAGCAGCGTGGCCTCTGGGGAGAGCGGGCTGGAGATGGAGGAGGGTGGCAGGAAGATGTGGGCCTGCAGGCTGTGCTGGTGGGTCAGGGCAATGGCCACATTGGTGGTGGCGGCCGCTGTCTGCAGCGGCGCGTGCACCAGCGGCTCCCAGATCACCGGCTTGCCACTCAGCTCCCGGCCCATTGCCATCTGCTGCAGGTCCTGGATGTTGTGGGCCATGTCCTGGTCATGCTTCACGATCTGCTGGATCATCTCATTGTTCATGGGCCCTGAGCTGTGCTCAGCTCGCTTGCGGAGCAAGATGGAGTTCTTCTTCCCTGGATGAGAGACAGCAGCGTCACCAACCCTGGGAATGCTGGCTCTTGGGGACACTGTGGAGGGCAGGGTGGCAGTGGGGAAAGGACAATGAAACCTCACCAGTGAGCTGAAGAGAAGCAAGATCCTGGGGAGGGTCTGGGCTGGGACAGAGGGAGAAGCATGTAGAAAACAGGGGAATCCTGGATCCAAAGGTTCCAGGATGGGGGCTGGGAGCTGGGGTCCTGCTTGTCCTCCATAGGCAAGGGGGGGTTGAGGACAAGCACCTGGTCAAGGCCAGACAGTGCAAACGGGGAGGGGGAGGTGTGATGGCCCCCCTGGGAAGCTTGTCATTGCCTGGATCTTGCCTGGGAGGACAGAAGGATCCTGGATGCTCCCTCCCTGTCTTCCCCTGCACCCTCATTGCTGAACACCCATGGGGCTAGGATGCCATGATACACAGGGTCCATTATGCCATCACTCACAGGGCTAAAGACACCATCACCCATGGGGTCCATGATGCTGTCATCTATGGGGTTGGGGTGCCATGGCCACAGGAGTAGGCACAAAAGTGGCCAAGCTGGGCACAGGGGCTGCTCCTCACCTATGCGGTCCAGCCGGTCCATGGCCACTGTCTCAAAGGCCCTGCGCATCATGGGATACTCCTCCAGCACCTCGTTGAAATTATCCACCGACAAGGAGTAGAGGCGGCAGTAGGTGTCAGCTCGCACGCTGGCTGTCCGCCTGCCCCGTGTCAGCAGGCAGATTTCTGCAGGGAGACAGGTTTGGATGTTGGGATGATGCAGCCATTCCCAACAGCCTCCCCAGATAACGGGAGCCGGAGCGGGGACAGGACTGCCTGGCACTCCCACATCCTGCACAGGAACGGAGCATGATTCAGGAGGAGGGACAGACCCAGGAATCCAGACAGCCATGGCTGTGCCCTCAGCCTTTTCCTTTCTCCCCAGGCCATGCAGACATCCCTGGGCATGGCTGCTGTGGTTGCCCAGCCCCCCTGCTCTCCCAAACCTGCCCTCCTAGCCTGTTGACTGGCTCAGGCATTCTGCTCAAAACCACCCTCCCCTCCGGCAGAGCCAGCCAGAATTCAGGGCTCTGACTGCTGGCCCCTCTGGCTCAATCTGCTGGATAAGGTGCCCCATAAGAACAAGGGTGGTGGTCTTCTGAGCCCCAGAGCCTGCTGCGAGGTGAATGCCAAGTCTTTGGCGCTGGACAAGAGGGGATGGGCAGAGGGTGCAGCAGGCAGAAACATCAACTCCAGCCCCATGACACCTCACACTGCTCTCTTCTCTCCAGCTCCCCCAGCTCAGCCTCACCCCCGAAGTAGGAGCCATCAGACAGCTTTGTCTCCTTGTTGCCTTTGGTGAGGATGCTGACCACCCCATGCTGGATGAAGTACATCTTTTTGCCCACGGTGCCCTCACGGATGATGAAGTCCCCAGGCTGGAAGACCTCAAAGCGCAGCTTGGTCAGCATGGCTGTCACAAAGTTGGGGTCTGCGTTGGCAAACAGAGGCATGTTGGCCACCAGGTTGCGGCAGTTGAAGTTGATGATTTCCTGTGGGGTGAGAAGCAGGTCAACAGAGACATCACTGAGCCTGACCCCAGCAAGCACTGGCCCCTCTCCCACAGGTCACCAGCACTGGAGTGCCAGCCTGTACCTCTTTGAGTGGCTCACTGAGCTCCCCCAGGATGTTCTCCTCATCAAACATCTTGCCCTGGTAGCGGTGCTCATAGTACTCATGGATCCGCTGGCGCGTGTCCCCAGGCAGCTTGTGGAATGACATGTACTGCTCCACTTGCTTGTACTGTGGGAACAAGGCAGAGCCACACAGGGCTGCGTTGAAGTGAGCTGCACTGCACCAGAGGCCAGTGGCATGGCTGGCCAATGCTTTTCTTCTCCTCAGCAGTGGAAGCAGCTGCTGCTGGAGCTAGGATCCAGACACTCCTGCTCCAGAGCTGTGTCACCTTTGGGGCAGAGGATGGGACCACCATGTGCTCAGGGTCCCAGGGCAGAGGCCAGGATGGCGCCTCACTATTCCAAGGTGAACCCAAACATCATGAATGGAACATCTCTATCCAAATGGCCAGCCTGACCCCCCTCCCATACCCCAAGCTGAGTGGCAAGGGCAGAGATTGGGGCAGAAATCAGCAGGGCAGGGTAGCACTCATGGAGCTGGCTCTGGAGCTGGACCCACTCGTGCCAGGGCATCTTCCCCCAGTACTCAGGCACCCACTACACCACCTGCTGACCTTCTCCTGGTACTGGCGCCGGGACGAGTCCAGGGACTGGATGAGGGCAGTGGCGTGGCCGATGAACATGGCATAGCAGGTGGCCCCCACAATCATGCTCAGCATGGTGAGCCAGACGTCGGTCATGCCCTTGGGTGCCTGCTGCCCGTAGCCAATGCACAGCATGTGGCTCATGGCCTTGAAGAGGGCGTGCGAGTACTGCTTCCCCCAGGAGTCGTTCTGTGGACGAGGGAACAGCAGCACTGGGGGGTCTGTTGGAAGGAGCTGCTGGGCTGAGCTCTCCAGTACCCCCCCCCAAGTCCAGAGCCCCAGTGAGGAAAAGGTTTCTGCTGTGTCTGCTCTGCTCTGGGAGGAGGCACTGGGGATTGTGCGAAGCCTTGAGCCCCTGCTCTGGGGAGGAGGCAGGAGTCCCCCTGCTCCATTCCCTCCTGGCATGAGAGATTCCCCTAGCTGCTCCAGTTCCAGCAGCAGTTGGAGATGGGAAGGTGATGCAGAGATTCCCTCTACCCATCTCACTGCTGTTGCAGGGCTGTGACCAGAGAGATGCTGCTCAGCAGCACATAGATCCAGGCAGCTCCAGCCTTAGAGTACAAGATGTGTAACCAAATCCTCTCCTCCCTGTGGTAGATGCAGGGCCAGTGTCACCCCTGCCCAGGGCACTCACCACCATGTGGTTGATGTAGACCCAGCAGTCCTCTGGGAAGTCTTGCAACATGGGCACCAGGAACTGGAGGCAGCCATCCCAGTGACACAGCAGCAGCATCATGCCAATGAGGTTGAAGATCCTCACTACAGCACTGGCCAGGTCGTATGTCATATGGAAGATCTGGGGAAGAGGCAGGAGTGGAATCCTTGCAGTCTGGCCAGCTGTATCCCACAAACAAGGACCTGATCTGGCCTGAGACCCCAGCCAAGGGCCTGGGGCCCCCAGCCCAAAGGTTTCTCACCTCCTCCCACTGGTGGATGTAGCGGATGAGGCGTGAGAGGCGCAGCAGGCGCAGCAGGCTGAGGATCTTGGTGAAGCGGACGATGCGCAAGGCCCGAGCTGTCTTGTAGACATCAGAATCCACCTGGGTCTCCAGGTCAACGATGAGGAAGATGTAATCAACTGGGATGGAGGAGATGAAGTCAACCAGGAACCAGCTCTTCAGGTACTTCATTTTGATGGTGTGAGGGTCAAGGATGATCTCTGTGTTGTCCTCCACCACGATGCCTGTCCGGAAGTTCAGCACCAGATCAGCCAAGAAGAAAGTGTCCGAAAGCACGTTGAAAACGATCCAGGGTGGGGTGTTTTCATCCTTGAAGAAGGTGATGCCCACAGGCAGGATGATCAAATTCCCCACCATCAGGAACAGCATGATGAGATCCCAGTAAAACCTGCAGGGAAGGAGCACGGGGGACAGAGTGGGGCAGGGAGGAGTGGGGAGAGTGGGTTAGAGAGAAAACCTAGGGTCAGAGGTAGAGTCCAACACATCATGGAGAGACAGGTGCTGGGGACACCACACGTGCCTGCCCACATGTGCCCCACTGCTGGGCTGGGACACACCAAGCATATGTGTGCAGAGAGGAGGAATTATGCACCAGCTCTTGAGGCAGAGCAAGGCCAGGGATCTGGGGGAACAAATGTCACCCCACATGTGGAGGAATGGAGGGCTGTAGCTCCTTCCTTTCCTCGTGGGATGCCAGTGCATGGAGACCTATACCCCTGTCCCACACTTGACATCTGTCCTGAGGAAAACTCTGGCTGGACATGGGCTTTACTCCCTGGAGCTCCTTGTCACCCTCCAGATGCCCACCACCACCCAGGCTGGCTTAGCAGGATTTAGAATAAGCTTTGCTGGTTATGCAAAAGGATTGCCAAGCTCCTGGGGCAGTCGAGGGACTTGGGGGACAGGAAGGCAGTTGGGATTGTCAGGATTGTAGCATGGGTGAGCCACGCAGGGACAGACAAGTGCCACCACCATGGGGAAGGTGGGAGGAACACATCTAACCCCAAAAGAAGCTGCTCGTGAGCAGTAGGCAGGAGCTACAGAGCCCTGAGCCTGCAGAATCCTCATCCACCTCCTTTCTCTGAGAGTGGAAAAGCTGAGAGGCTTCAGAGGAAAAGCCAAGAGACACCAGGCAGCAATTTCTTAACGTTTGTTTATGCCATGAAATTCAGCCTCCCCATTCACAGGGAAACGTGGCTGGGATGTTTTCATTCTTCACGCAAACACATGCAGCCCCTTTCTTCACAAGGTGACAGCTCCTGCCACAGCTTGGTGGCCTCGTGGGCTCCCCACTCAGAGTTTTTATGTGTGTCTAGCAAAACAAGTCCAGCTCTCACCTTGCCTAAGCAAGAATTGCCTCCTGTACCCCCCACTGTGCCATGAGGAACACTGAGCACCATGCAGGGAAACCACCAGAACCTGCAGCTGCCCTGCCCTGCCAGGAGCCCTTCATCCAGGCTCAGGCTTCCACTCTTCAGTTGTTCTCTGCTCCATGCTGGGCCGAACGTGCAGGGCCCTGAGCTCAATGGCCTTTATGTATCCCCATAATGGGATAAACACCAGTATAATCTCACCAGCTGTCCACCTGCCAGCTGGCTTCATGTCACCTTCAGTGACTTCAGTCACTAGCTGTGGAAGCTGCTCCACTGAGCTCAGGTTCCCAAACTTTGGGGCAGCTTCCTCAGGAAAAGGGCTCTAAGGACCAGCAGCCCTCAGTGCTGCCCAGAGCAGCACAAGGAGCTGGCTACAGGTGCTGGGGACCTGTGGCGGGTGCTGGCCCTGCTCCAGGGTGCTCTGCCAGGCTCAGGACATCAGCCGTGTCACAGCTTGCTGCGGGAGATGACTGCCTGGCAGCTTCATCCCCCGTAGAGAAAGCCCACCCTACATGACTCAACATCCCCGTGACACCCAGTTCCTCCCACATCATCCATCCCTGAGCTCTTCCTGTGATCCCGGTGACACCGTAAGCCAGGCTCGGCTCCTCGCAGGTAGCCCTGTCCTCCTCCAGCAGCTCCCGGAGCTGTGCAGACAGGCGCAGGTGCCGGGCAGGCTCCTGCGGGCAGCTCACCGGGCCGTGTCCGCCCCCCGCGGCTCCTCAGCAGCCCGTGCGAGCAGGCGAAGCGGGCGAGCGCTGCGCCCTCCTCCGCAGGCCCGGAGCGGGGTCAGCCGAGGTCCCCGGCTGGCCTGGGCTGCCCTCGGCCCAGCGGGAGCCCCGGGGGCCGAGGCTGCGGGGGACCGGGGAGGGACTGAGGCAGAAGAAAGTTGTCAGGACCCCCCAGGGGACGAGCGCAGGGTAACTCGGGGCCGGGGAAGGGGCCGGGGCAGCGCGGCCCCGGGCACCGCTGAGGCCCCGAAGCCGCGTCCTGCGGGCCCGGCACTTGTTGCCCCGGCGGCTGCCGGCGGCGGGGCGGGACCGGGCGGGACGGAGCGGCGGGGCCGCGCTCAGCACCACGGACAGCGGCGCGGCGGGGCCGGGCGGGGGCGGCGGGGCCGGGGGCGGCGGGGCCGGGTCCCACCTGAAGTCGCTGTAGGGGTGGATGATCCAGGCACCGGCCGACTTCACCCGCTGCCGCTCGATCTCCACGGCCCGGTGGCTGCCGAACATGCGCAGCGAGAACTTGTTCACGGCGGGCTGCAGCATGGCCCCGAGCTGCCGCTGCACGAACGTGCCCGCCGCCGCCGTCTCGCCCTCCGCCACGATCTGCTCCGCCGCCGCCGGCGAGGCCGGGGCCGCGCCCGCCGCCCCCGCGGGCGCCCCCGCCGCCTCCCCGTCCACCACCGGCGCCTTCTCCCGCGGCTCGGGGCTTCGACCCGCCGCCGCGTCCATGCCGCCGCCGCCGCCGCCGCCGCCGCCGCGCCTCACGTTTCCTTCAAACGCCCTTGCCCGGGCGCCCTGCCCGCTGCCCCGCCGCACATGCCCGGCCCTGGACGGGTACTCGTTCGCCGCCCCGGGCCGCTCGGTCACCGTTCGCACTCGCTCGCCGGCTCTCGCTGCTCCGCCAGCGCCCGCCTGTTGCGCACACACTAGCGCGGGCGCTGCGGCCGGGCCCCGCCGCCAGCGGGGAGGCGCCGGCGGCACCGGAGCGGCGGTGCGCCGAGCAGGGAGGCCCGGGCGGCGGCGGCGGCGGCGGCGGCGGCGGGAGCGCCCGGCGGGCGGGGCGGGCGGGGCGGGGCGGGCGGGGCGACGAGAGCGACGGCGGCCCCGGCCCCGCCCCTCGCCCGCCGCCAGGGGGCGGGGCTCGCGCCGCGCCGTGTGACGCATCGCGTGCGTGCGTGCGTGCGTGGTGCTGCGTGCGCGGCGCCGCGGGGAGCTGCGCGCGGCCCGGCGGGGACCCGGATCGGCGGCGCGGCTGGGGCGCGGCAGCGAGCGGCGAAGCAGGAGCAGCTGGAGCTGGGCCCGGGATTCCCGGGGGCCCACGGCCGCCATCACGGATTTCCTGTGGGACAAACGCACCGGGCTGGCTGCGAGGACGGTGCGGCGCGGGGCGCGGCGGGGTGGGGGTAGGCCGCGGCCTCCGTGGCTGGCGGGGGCGGCCCGGGGCGGTGCGGGGTAGGCCTGGGCTGGCGGCTCCTGGTGGGGCCGTGTCGCATCCCGGCGGCCCGGTTGCTTCCGGGGGAGCGCTGGCGGGGCCGGATGGCCCGAGGAGGCCGCGACCGAGCCCTGTGGCCCCGGGGCAGGCGGTTCCCCACCCGCCGCCCCTTGCCCTCCGCCTCGGCCTCGGTCTCTGCCGTTGCCCGGGCCTATCCCCTGTTACACGGCCGGGTCCCGGTGCTTCGCTTTTGGTGCTCGGCGCGGCCTCGCGCGTGGCGGAGGCCCCGCCCGGCGGCCACGGCGCAGGGCAGCGAGCACGGCCGCCATCATCGTTCTCAAACCGGTTCCAGAGCTGCTGCGGAACGCCCCGGTGTTTCGCCTGCTCGTGCGGAGGGTGTCCGGCCCGGGCGCGCCGCCAGCGTCGCTCCATCTAATTAGAATCTGGAAGCGTCGCTTGGTGCCTGCCCCGGGCGCTGCCGGACGCGCCGGGCCGGGGGAACCGTTCGCGGCCCCACAGAGCCCGTCCCTGTGCCAGAGGGTGAACCTTGGTCGCGTGGGACCATCCCCTGCCCCCGGTCACCCCATCCCCGGGGAGGGTTTGCCCCTCACTAGCCCTGCCTCGGGTGTCGGTTTTGCGGGCAGGGGGGCAGCCTGGGCCACGCATGAACCTTTTGGAAAAACTGTTGCTCATGGGAGGTGTGTGGCTAAAGGGAGCTTCTCTGGAACTGGGGCAGGTTTTGCTGCTTGATGCTTTCAGAACAGAAATGCAAGTAGGGAATGTCTTAGAGTGATGGAGCAAAGTGTGACCATGGAAGCAGGGTCCTAAGAACTGGCATTTGGGTTTGGGACCTGGTGTGCCATCTTACTGAGGAGTTTTGCCCATTGCTCTTCATAGAATCACAGAATGGTTTGATTTGGATGGTCCTTGAAGATCATCCAGTCCCCCCACCATAGGCAAGGACACCTCCCACCAGCCCAGGCTGCTCCAAGCCCCATCCAACCTGCCCTTCAACACTTCCAGGGATGGGGCAGCCACAGCTTCCCTGGGCAACTTGGGCCAGGGTCTTGCTGCCCTCACAGCCAAGAATTTCCTCCTAATGTCTAATCTAAATTTCCCCTCTTCCAGTTTTAATCCATTCCCCCTTGTCCTCTTTGTTACAAGCCCTTGTAAAAAGCCCCTCCTTTCCTGTAGGCCCCCTTCAGATACTCTTCGTCCTCATGTCCCACCAGGTCAATAGAGGTGAGCCTCTTTCCTTCTGAGATAGGGTCTGCCAGGCTTTGTTCACACTTTTGCAGCTGGGAAGAGCACTTTTGCTCCCTGGGTGCTGTAGGGCCTTCCCTGCTTGCAGTGGGAAGTGTAGGTGTCACTATGGCAGTAAACCATCTCAGGAGCTGCCCGCTGAGCTGTCTCCAGTGCTGGTGCACAGGGACTCTGGGCCAAGCACCAGGGATATCCCAAGCTTCCTTTCACCTTCCCACAGTTTTCCTTGGTGCTGCTTCATTCCTTCCAGGGGAGCTTAGTAAAGAGAAGGTGGAAGTCCCACAAGTGCAATTGCTGCTCCTGGAGCTGTGCCCAGAAGAGGTGGGGGTGAAGGGGGAAAGTAACCTGTGGAAAGCAGAACCGCAGCAAGCAGAGCCCATATGCATCACATCCTTTCTCACATGGGGTGCTGGGATCTCTCAGCAGTTTGTGTGTCTTCCCCCTCAATTGGATTTGTGCTCATTGCCTCCCTGCACTGCGCCTGAGGAGCGATGTGGCCACTGATGACCTGCACTGGTTTTTCCCCCTGGAAATGGCCTCCCAAAATCACCCTGGTCTGTTGTCCCCGTAGATGCCTCACTCTAGAAGGTACCGCTCGTCGGAGCGCAGCAGCCGCGGCAGCTTCCACGAGCGCTACAGGAGCCGCAAGCACAAGAGGCGGCGGACGCGGTCGCGGTCGAGCAGCAGCGAACGTGACCGTCGGCACCGTCGGGAAGACAGTTACCACGTGCGATCCAGGAGGTGAGGCTGCAGAGCTGGGCTGGGACCTCGAGCCCTGTGGGGTTCCTCCAGCTCAGCCATGGTCAGCCCAGCTTCTGAGCAGCTGGGCTGTGTTCTCCCATGTGCTCCAAGCTGTACCTTCCTGAGCGGAGTTTGTAATGGAATCCTCTTGGCTCTCTTCCCTCCCTAGCTACGACGACCACTCAGCAGACCGGAGGGCCTATGACCGGCGTTACTGTGACAGCTACAGGCGGAACGAGTACAGCCGTGAGCGCGGGGAAGCCTACTATGATCCTGAGTACCACCATTCCTACGAGTACCGGCGTTCCCGGGACCGCGAGGGCAGCTACCGGAGCTGCAAAAGCAGCCGGCGTAAGCACAGGCGGAGGCGGCGCCGCAGCCGGTCCTTTAGTCGCTCCTCATCGGTGAGTATCCTGCTGTACTGGGCCTCCCTGTAACCTTTCTCTCCCAGGTGGCGAGCTGGGTAAGTAGAAAACTGCCTTTCTAACGCTCTCTCGGACTCAGCTTGAAAAATGCGTAGGAAGCCTTTGATGCAGGGGGCAGCTCCTGCCTACCATCCTGACACACCTTGGCAGTGGCTGCCCAGACCCTCTCTTAGTGCTGCCCGCCCAGAGGTGGGAGGACAGGTGGGAGGACAGGTGTCCTTGCAGGCTGGTGTGTCCCCCGGGGGGTGCTGCAGTACTTGGTCCCTGCAGAAGCGCTGCTGTTGTCGGTGATGCTCTTCAAGAGCTGTCTAGGAACCCTGGCCAAGCAGTCTGTTGTGTGAGTTCTGTACAGCAAAGGTTCAGCTGATCCTGGTCCCAGGGAGCTCGGTCTGTGTGGTCCCTGTGGTCCCTGGTTTGAGCCTGGGTTCTGTGGCATGAAGTTCCCCTGTCTCTGAGGGCAAGGTCCTGCATCAGAGCAGTATCCTTCTGGGTGGGTCCAGGGATATGTGAAGGAGCAGAGCTCATAGACTTGTCGATTCAGGTGGAGGCAGCAACCGTCACAGGCTCTTCCGAGCAGTGTCCCTGGCTTTCTCTTCTTGTCTCATCTGCTCTTCACCTTCCACTTCTGTTAGACCACAGAGATGTTCTCTGCTCTGTGTGTGGAGCTCTCCGTGTTGTCTGGTCTGCTCTGGCTGTATGTCCAGGGATGGGATTGTGGGCTGGATTTGGGTCCCAGGTTTGCTGGCCAGTTGCTCCCAGGTGTAGGGATACTTAGCTGAAGGCAGGAATTTTCTCTTCTCTGGCATAAACCTCTTATCTGCCTCATCCCAGGCTGTCCCTGTTTCCTTTCGGGCCTCTGCTTCTCTGATCCTTTCAGGATCAGCTTCTTTGGGGGAGGGTCTAAGAAGAAGTATCAGATCTTCTCCCAGACATTCACTTGTAAATTCTCTCAGGTTTTGGATGGATCATTGTACCCAGAATTGCTTCTGAAATCTCTGAATTCATCTTTTGCTGAGTGTTGGGGCTGGGGAAAGCTTCGTGGGCGGTTGTTGGAATGGGATGGGGAGAGTCTGTGGGACAGCCTGGCCCTTGGCTCATGCAGGACTTCCCTGCACCTGCCTCTGCTGTGGGGCTCTATGAGCCTCTCCCTGCAGCCAGAGCTGTGCTGTGCTCTCCTGGCACTGCCCAGGACCTGAAGGCCAGTTCCATTCCTCTCCAAGCCCCCTAGGAGCCAGAGCAGCTGGTCCCTTCCACTGCCCCTCCACTAGCCCTTGTTCTGACCATCTCTGCTCTCACACTGGTTCGGGTGGGGCTGTTTGTAGGTTCTTTTTTTTTTTGTTCTTTTTTTTTTGTTGTTCTTTTTTTTTTTTTTCCGCTACAACGAAAAGCAAACTGTTTTTTTCTTTTCTGAGCTAGTGTGTTGTATCTTGACATGTTCCCTTGCAATATCCCTATCGTTATATATTCCTCTGTGCCGTATGAATTGGCTGGGAATCTCCTCCTGCAACCCCTCCTCAAACAACCATGTGAATTTCCAAACCAACCAATGCGTGACGCTGGCTGCTGCGCTGGTTTGAAAATCTGATTGGTGAATGATGAATTCCCTGTCTGCCTGGGCCAGCAGCGGAGTCGACAGAGCAGCAGAAGGGCCAAGAGTGTGGAGGACGACGACGAGGGGCATCTGATCTATCGCGTCGGCGACTGGCTACAAGAAAGATGTACAGCCAAATCGTAACATAATTTAGCTCTCTAGTTAAGCTCCCATCACAGTCGCAGATCTGTCTTATCTTTCTGTTTCATTTTATTTTCATTGTTTATTAAAGAGAAACCCTCTCCTTTTCCTTCCCCTTTTGTTAAAAGCTACGTTTATATTTTGTATTGTTACTGAAGTGCCAGGGAATTAGGGCAGTTGCCTTGTGCAGCCGGTGTCAGCCTTCCGCTGCGCCGGTCTCTCCAGCTGTGTGCAGGTTAGGTGTTGCAATGCATTCTCCTCTGCCTTGTGTACGTGCTGCACCCAGGTCCTGCTCACCCTCTCATCTGCTTTCCTCTCTGTCTCTCCCTCCCAGATGAGATTATTAGCACCTTAGGGGAAGGCACGTTCGGCAGAGTGGTGCAGTGCATCGATCACCGGAGGTATGTCTGCTCCTGGGACAGGGAGGGCGGGGCAGGGAGGGGAAAGGAGAGACCATGATGGGCAACGGAGCTGTCTGGGGGAGCTAGGAGCCTGGGTGTGAAAATGAGAGCTGCATACAGCTCTGGGGCCCTCAGCACAGAGAGACATGGGGCTGTTGGAGAGAGTCCAGAGAAGGTCCACGAAGATGATCAAAGGGCTAGAGCAGCTCTGCTCTGGAGACAGCCTGGGAGAGTTGGGGTGTTCAGCCTGGAGAAGAGGAGGCTCCAGGGAGACCTTAGAGCACCTTCCAGTGCCTGAAGGGGCTCCAGGAAAGCTGGGAAGGGACTTTTCACAAGAGGGGGCAGTGATAGGACAGGGGGTAATGGTTTTAAACTGAAAGATGGGAGATTTAGGTTGGACATCAGGAAGAAATTCTTCACCATGAGGGCAGTAAGGTGCTGGAACAGGTTGCCCAGGGAGGTTGTTGATGCCCCCTCCCTGGAGGTGTTCAAGGCCAGGCTGGATGGGGCTGTGAGCAACCTGGTCTGGTGGGAGGTGTCCCTGCTCATAACAGAGATGTTGAAACCTCATGATCTTTAAGGTCTATTCCACCCTTCACCATTCTATGATTCTATATGAGTCTCCTGGTTTCTAGTGTTCCTCTGCTGGTCTGGGCACACAGCCTCTTGGGTCATCCATGTGTTGGAGGGGGGCTGGGGTGGGAGCCTCGGGACTGTTTGTGGGGAGGGTAAAGGTGCTGATCTGGCACATGCCCCTTGCCATGTCTGTCTTGATTCTCTCAAGCATATGGGATGATTCTTGAGGTGCCCTATACAGGGACAGAAGTTGGACTCGATCCTGATGGGTCCCTTCCAACTCAGTATATTCTATGATTCTGGCATGGGCAGGGGTGGTGGAAGGCTGTGCTGGGAACTCGCAGGATGAGGCTGGATCAGAAAGCCCTTTTTGCCCAGCACAGGCTCTCTGACCCAGTTCAGGGGTGACCTTGTGTTTTCATCCTGTTTCTCCTCAGGGGTGGTGCACGTGTTGCTCTCAAAATAATTAAAAATGTAGAGAAATACAAAGAGGCTGCTCGGCTGGAAATTAACGTGCTGGAGAAAATCAACGAGAAGGATCCCGAGACCATGAAGTGAGTGTGTTCTTGATGTGGAAGTGGAAAGACAAGTATCACCTGAGCACAGCTGCAGGGATGGGATGAGAGATGATGTGTGACTGAACTCTGCAGCAGATGATGTTGTGTGCCTGAACTCTGCAGCTGGTTTTCAGAGGCGGATTGGCTTGCTGTGGGATGCGGACAGAGCAAAGAAAGGAGCTGAGTGGTGTGTGCAGGTCTGTCCCGAATCGGAATTTTTCTCTCAGTCTTTGTGTCAGGATGTTTGACTGGTTTGACTACCATGGCCACATGTGCATCTCCTTCGAACTGCTGGGGCTCAGCACCTTTGATTTCCTGAAGGACAACAACTACCTGCCTTACCCCATCCACCAGGTTCGGCGCATGGCCTACCAGGTGTGCCAGGCTGTGAAATGTAAGTGTTCACTGCTCTTCTCTGCACTGGTCCTTGTCTGGCCTGGAGAGCTGTGCAGCTCGCAACTCCTGTGCCAGTTCTGCAACTGGTGGCCCAAAGCAGCCAGTACTTGGCTACTGTGCCAGTTCTGAGACTGAGCCTTCCTGCCCCTCCAGTGGTGAATGTGTGCTTGGAGTGAATCCTTTTTTTTGTCCTGACTGTAGTGTTTTCTGATGCATGTGGGATGGCAGTAGCTCAGGGCACTTCAGCATCCACCTCCACACACATGTTCTGGTGATGGATGTGATAAATCTTTGTGTTTCTGCCAAAAGAGCATCTTGGCCTGGACTGGCCTGGCTGTTCATACCCCTTTCTAAACGTGGGCACTGTGAGCAAACTGAATTGATCATGTTTACTCTTTGGGTGGGTGCAGCTTTGCTTCTGTTCCATCACCCCCACTCTGTTTGCCTCATCAGTTCTGCATGATAACAAACTGACTCACACTGACCTCAAGCCAGAGAACATCCTCTTCGTGAACTCTGACTATGAACTCTCCTACAACCTAGAAAAGGTAATGGTGCTGCCTCGTGTTAGAGGCTTGCTCTTGATATTCCTGACCTTATCAGCAGGTGGGAGGGGTCAGAACACAGTCCCAGGTGATGCGGGGTTGACCAGCAACGTTCATGCACTTCTTTGGGGCCATCCTGCATGAACAGCCTGTATAGTCAATAATTAAAGCATAGGGACCACAGGCTTAGTGCGTGGTGATTTGTCTGGGGGCTGTGCCAGCATCAACCTCAGTGGCCTTCCCCTCCCGTGGGGCTCTCAGCAAAGCCTTGGCTGTCTGAGGAGGGGGCTAAGTCTGCATCATGAAGCTCCTGAGTAACCAGTGCCCTCCTGCCTCGAGCAGAAGCGGGATGAGCGGAGCGTGAAGAGCACGGCCATCAGAGTGGTGGACTTCGGCAGCGCCACATTCGACCACGAGCATCACAGCACGATTGTCTCTACCAGGCACTACCGGGCCCCAGAGGTCATACTGGGTGGGTACTGCTCTGTCCCCCTGCAGGGATGGGCCTTGGCCTCAAGGGTACTGGGTGCTGCCTCCTGGATTGTACAGAATCAATCACAGAATCACCAAGGCTGGAAAAGACCTTTAAGACCGTCAAGTCCAGCCTGTGACCTGACACCACTACATCTCCAGACCATGGCACTAAGTGTCACATCCAGCCTTTCTTTGAACACATCCAGGGATGGTGCCTCCACCATTTCCCTGAGCAGTCCATTCCAATGTCTGATTACCCTCTCTGTGAGGAAGTGCTTCCTAATATCCGACCTAAACCTCCCCTGGTGCAGCTTCAGGCCAGGCCCTCTGGTCTTGTCGCTAGTTGCATTTGGCCTCCATTCAGTAGCTGTCCTGGGTTTACTCTGGGAGGTGAGAGGGGCTTTATTTAACATGCTTCAGTCTGTTTTCTGAGAGGGTCTACAACTTTTAAGTTGGTGTCCTGGCATTGTTACCAGCTGGGTATTATATTGCTGCCATTGTATCAGCAGCCTGGCTGGAATAGGAATTGTTTTCCTAGTTGTTTGGTTTTAAAAGGGAGAGGGATTTGGAACCCTAGGCCATAACTGGATCTTTAATTTTAAAAACATTGTGTTTTAGAGCTTGGCTGGAGCCAGCCCTGTGATGTGTGGAGCATTGGCTGCATCATCTTTGAATATTATGTGGGTTTCACCCTGTTTCAGGTGAGAACTGTATGAAAGAGGATGCTGGCTATTCGTCAGTAGGGCCAGGAGCCTCTGGCATGGAGGGGATTCCCTTCAGCATTACAGTCATGTAGAGATGACTAAGGTGCTGCTCAGCAAGGGGTTGTGAACTGGGGAATGTCTGGGGCTGGAGACAGAACCACTGGGATCTATTCCCTGCCTTCCCTTTACATTTCTTTCTCTCAGACACATGACAACCGGGAGCACCTGGCCATGATGGAGAGGATCTTGGGGCCAATTCCTTCTCGGATGATCCGGAAGACGAGGTGAGCAAGGCCCTCTGGGCACCCCAGGCTTCCCAGCTCTCTCCTGCTTCATGGTGGTCGTGGTTCTCTTGGAGGGATTAGAAGCTGCCTGCTGAGTCAGCTGCCCATGCTGCTGCAGTGTTCTGAGCAGCATGTACTCAGGGCTGGTTCTTGCTGCTGCAAGATGTTTTGTGCTTGGGTGTCAACCTGTTCCTGCCTCTTGCACTAACAGGAAACAGAAATATTTCTACCATGGTCGCCTGGACTGGGACGAGAACACTTCTGCTGGCCGCTATGTTAGGGAGAACTGCAAACCACTGCGGGTAAGGCAGGGGGGCAGAGCACCTCGGTGCTTGATCCTTTTCTCATTGCAGTCTTATAGTGCCTTCCCCAGTTGCGAAGATTCCTCCTGTGGGCAAGGTTGGGCCACCACAAGTGTCAGACCAGTGTCTTCCTGAAGGAGCCTTGGCTGTCCCAGACAGACTAGGAAGACTGTGTCAAGCTGAGCTTAATCTGAAGTGGAGGAGGAGGAGGGCATGGAGACCTCAGGAAGTGCTTGGGAAAGATGGAGGGGGGATGGTGTGAAAACTTGGCAGGTTCATGCTTAGTAAAGCAGCCCCAGAGTTCAGGTCTAGGATGAGAGATGATCTGAACAAACCAGACTTCGCCCAGCGTAGCTGTTCAGCCCAGGGAATGTGCTGTGATGGGACAGGGTGCAGTGTCCTGGGCCGTGACCTCTCCTGTGTCTCCCCAGCGGTACCTGACCTCGGAGGCTGAGGACCACCACCGCCTCTTCGACCTCATTGAGAGCATGCTGGAGTACGAGCCGTCCAAGCGCATCACCCTGACCGAGTCCCTCAAGCACCCCTTCTTTGACATGTTGGAGATGGAGCCGAGCTCAAAAATGTGGGACTCTAGCAGAGACATCAGTCGGTGATGCCCCAGGTGCCAACCTGCCCTCAGATTCTAGCCCCCGTGGAGGCCCGTGCGATTTCTATTCAGACACTTGGTGCTTTTTTTTTTATATACATGAACCCTCTGGATACGTTTGTAAAGCTGTTAATATGTGAGATACTGTAAATAGCTCATATTCTATACAGGCCTCAGCACCACAGGCCTGACCTCCTGCTGTTGCTGCTGCCATTCCCATGAGGTGAGAGGGCCTGTGTGTCCATGTTGTACATACCTGTGTTCATGTGTCAATTTGTCTCCTGCCTTCCTCAGTGTAAATACTCCAGGACTCACAGCTCTCTGTAGCTTATCTGTCTCCTTGTAAGTTATGAAACTGGTGGGACTGCATGGGAATTATTTTTTGGATCAATGTCATAGCCCATCCCCACACCAGAGTTTTATAAGAATTTTGTACAGTCTTTGTGAAAAATAAATATGAAGTGAATAAAGCACCTGGCCTGGGTTTGGAAATGTCTGGCCTGGGTTTGGAGCGGCCAGCAGCCCCTCTTGGGGCTTCTGTGACAGTCCCTTGTGCTCCTGATGTGCAGTGGCTGCGTGCTGCACCCTGCAGAGGAAGGGGTGGCATGTTGGGTGGGAAGAAAGCTGTGTTTCCTGACGGACACTTCTGTAAGGAAGCCAGATGTGTCCACCTGCACTGCTCTTCCCTGGGGTCTGAACTTGCACTTGGTCCTCAGAGAGCTGCCGCTGGACTTGAGCAGATTCTGAGTGGGAAAGGCAGGAGAACAGGCTTGGCCCTTCATTGTGCCCTGGGATCAGCAGTGAGGTGGGATGCAGAAAAAGGGGGACAGTGGATACTTCCAGGTATGGGTTCTCCTTGCTAGAGAAACCTCTGGCTCCATGGTCAGGGTGGAGCACTGGCTACTGGTGGTGGCTATTGAGAAGAGAGTGCCCCTGTTCAGCTGTCAGACACATACTCAGGTGTCTGTCTGTGTCTTTTTGGCTGCTACCAGCTCTGATTTCAGGCTGGGGCCTTGGCTTGGGCTTTTCTGTGGGAATTGCTAGACATGATGCAGGCCTGATGGCAGTTCTAGGGAGCTGCTTTGCCAGCGTGCCTGGAGGAGTCTGGCTGGGTGTTGTCAGTGACAGCAGACACACACACAGTCTGTTCCACGGGAGCTTGTCACTTACGCTGTGGCACCATCTGTCTGTGGCAGACTGTGTCCTGGCTCTGGCAGACTAGCATCCAGCAGAGGGATAAAGTCCATCCTCACGTGGAGTTAGTGGGGGGGGACTCTGGGGAGGGGTGACATGGAGTCATCTTCATGAGCTTGTGATTCTAACCCAAGAAATTGGGGCTTGGAAACTTTCACCTACCCCCTGTGGTACCACTGTACCAGCCAAGTGCTGTGTGCCAGAACAGGGGCAGGGCAAGGCTGTGTCCTGCTGTGTGTGCAGCCAGCCACCAGGGAGTCTGGATAAGAATTACACTGACCAAATAATACCTGCAGTCTGCCCCTGACTAAAAAGAAAAAAAATAATAAAAAAATTAATAACCCACACTGGTGTCCAAAACCCAAATCCCCAGTTTTCACCTTCCCAGCAGAGTGCAGCTTGGGGTGCCAGCTGTCTGGGTTGAAGTGGGAGCTCATGGATTTGTGTGTACATTTCTGTGTTCAGAGGCTAAATAATAATTTTAGCAGAGAGGTGCAGTTGCTTCTAAGCACCGAGAGCTGGTACAGGAGGAGCTCAGTGGAGGTACAGATGGATGTCCTGTGCCACTGAGGAACCCCAGCTCAGGAGGCAGTGTGGGAGGGCTGCCTGCAGGCAGCTGGTAGCAGGTGGAATCGGGGATCCTCATAAGGAACTGGCCCAGAGGACACAGAAGTTAAATTCCCCAAGCTGCTTGTTGTGCCACGAATTCTTCCTTGCCCATTTTATTTCCATGGCGTCTGCTGCACCACTCGGGTGGCTGCAGTAAAACAGCTGCACCCTTGCCCACCTCCCCGAGGGTAAAGCTTGGGGAGTGTTCCCCGCAGGCTGGAGATGAACGGACCGCAGCCCCGTCCCGGTAAGAGGCGGAAGCCCGGCCGAGGGGTTTGGACGTGAGGTCTCAAGGGACGCGCAGGAGGAGCCCGCTAGTGGGGGAGGCCTGGCTGCTCGGGGGCAACGCTGGGCGGACCCGGAACCCTGGGGGGCACGGGAGACCCGGGAGGGCATGGGGGGCCCCGGAGGGCACGGGGGGCCCGGGGGCCCGCCCTGGAGGGGCACCCCGGGGCGCGGCGCTGCGGCGGGAACGGGCTCCCGGCGGAGGGGGAGGGGGGTGGGGCCGTGCACGTGACTCTCGGCCATGTGGCCGCGTCACGTGCAGCGCCCCGCCCGATCTGCGCATGCGCGGAACACCCCTGCAGTTGGGGCGCCCCAGCGCGGCGGGCTGGGCCGGTGACGTCACGGCGCGGCGGCCAATCAGCGGCGCGGGGCGGGGCTCCGGTCCCGGTCCCGGTCCCGGTCCCGCCATGGCCCAGCGCGGCGGCCCCGCGCTGCTCCCGGACAATCCGTTCCAGGTACGTCTCCCCAGGGAGGGCGGTGGTGGCGCGGCCGGCCCGGCCTCGCGTCGAACTGGCTGCATGTCTTGTAGGACCCCGCGACGCTGCAGCCCCGGCCCGGTCCCGAGCGCGCGGTGCTGGATGCCTACAACCCCTTCGAGAGCGACACGGTGAGACAGCGGGACCCCTGGCGGGCGGGCCCCGGCGGCGAGCGGCCCCTCATCGCCCCTCTTCTCCCTGCAGCCACCGCCCCCGTACCAGGCCTCGGCGGCGGCCCCGCCGCCTCTGCCCGCCGGCGGTGCGCTCCCGCCGCAGCCCCCGCGTAAAGCCAGCCCCGCTGAGCCCCGCAACTATGGCTCCTACGGCACACAGGTACTGGGGCGGGGAGGCAGCCGCGGGGCCGCCGCAGGGTGGGCCGGGACCGGAGCGGGAGCCCCAGGGCCTGCGCTTCCCCCGCAGGCCTCGGCGGCGGCCGCCACGGCGGAGCTGCTGAAGCGGCAGGAGGAGCTGAACCGGAAGGCGGAGGAGCTGGACCGGCGGGAGCGGGAACTGCAGAGTGCGGCCCTCGGTGGCACCGCAAGTGAGTGGGGCTGCGGGGCGAGGGAGGGCTGGGAGCTGCTGGTCCCCCGGCCCCACCATCCCGGGCACTGCCGCTCTCTCCTCGCCTCCTTCCCTCCACAGCGAGGCTGAACAACTGGCCCCCGTTGCCGTCCTTCTGCCCGGTGAAGCCCTGCTTCTACCAGGACATCCCAGTGGAAATTCCTGCAGACTTCCAGAAGACCGTCTCCACCATGTATTACCTCTGGATGGGTGAGTCCCCTGGGGAGTCTCTGGGCAGATACTGGGAGGAGGTGGAGGATCGAGCTTCCTTCATGAATGTTGCTGCTCTGGAAGAGCTGCAGTTAACAGTCAGTGCCCAGGTCTAAGGACTGAGCCCTGGTGTGGGGAGGAGGAGACTTGACCAACCTTCTCTCCCTCAGCCAGCACCATTGCTCTCTTTGTGAACTTCTTGTCATCGCTGGCCTGGTTCTGTGTGGATCCTTCGTCCGGTTCTGGGTTTGGCCTCTCCATTCTCTGGGCTCTTCTCTACACGCCCTGCTCTTTTGTCTGCTGGTACAGGCCGATGTACAAAGCTTTCAGGTGAGTATCTGCCAGGGATGGCTGCAAGGCTGGTGTTGGAAGCTGGGGAGTCTGGGCTGCTCGGTAGAACAGGCCTTCACCCTGATGGTGTCCCAGCTCCTTTTGTGGCCTTTGGGTCTGGGGAATGCTGTGCTTCCACGTTGAGCTTCTGCCTGAGCAAGATGGATGGAGCTCTTCTGAGAAGTTCACAGGAATGTGTTTTCCTGTGGACCTTGTTGCTGAAGATCCCTGCACTGCCATACACTTCTTCCTTGGATTTCTGCTTGCTTTAAGCACCTTAACCAGTGGCTGCACCTCTGGGCCTGCATGTTCTACTTGCATCCCCAGCTGTGAGAAGGGTTTGAGAGTTGTCTTCTGTGGCCTGACCTCATCTGTCTCTTTCTCCCAGGAGCGACAGTTCGTTCAACTTCTTTGTCTTCTTCTTCGTCTTCTTTGCCCAGAACGTGATGTACGTGCTGCAGGCGATTGGCATACCAAACTGGGGATTCTGGTGCGTGCTGTGGGAGCCTGGCCAGCTGAGTACCTCGCAAAGGGAGGAGGTGGGTGAGGAAGAGGGAATCTGTGGGCAACCGCCTCTTGTTTTGCAGTGGCTGGATACTGAGCCTGATAGCTCTGCGGAAGAACACAGCTGTGGCTGTGATGATGATGATGGTGTCCTTGTCCTTCACAGGAGTGGCAGTGTTGGGCATCATTATGCTGAAAAAGGTGAGTTTGGATGGAATTTCAGGGCCTGAGTGCCCCTTCTTGGGGGACAAGGGTGGGTACTGGCAGGTGCGGGAGCACAGCTCTGTTCACTGGGAGCCTGGAACAGAGCTGTCCTCGGTGCACTGTCCCCAAGCCTGTCCTTTTCTTCCAGATCCACTCTTTGTACCGCCGGACGGGTGCCAGCTTCCAGAAGGCACAGGAGGAGTTTGCTGCTGGGGTCTTCTCCAACCAGGCAGTGCGCACCGCGGCGGCCAACGCTGCCGCCGGAGCTGCCACCAATGCCTTCCGCACGCCCTAGCCAGGTGGGGGCCCCGGCTTCTCATCGCACGTGGGCTCTTTCCAAGGAAGAGGAAATCCAAGTTGCACTTTCATTGGATCCTCGTGTGTCTGCATCAGCTGTCAGAGGCTGCCTCATCCCAGCTTGGAAGTGCTGGTGCCTGAATAGTCCACTGCTCTAACCCCTTTCCTCACGGATGGAGGCTGTTGTGTTTGTGCTGGTCCCTTCCCGCAGTGGATGGGGGAAGGATGGGATGGGAGATGCTGTGGCCAAGCCCTGGGCCTGTCATTGTCCTCTTTTCCTGCACCAGGAGCCTTCTCCAGACATGTGACAGGGACTGAGGTGGCTGCTCCCTGTCCCTGCCTTTCTTAGGGCTCTCCTGTTCCCCACCTGGCGCTGCACATTGTGCCCTGATGCCCTAGTCCCAGGGCGTGCCATGCCTTGCCTTTGACGTGGGAGCTGATTCTCTGGCTCTGTCCCCAGGGTCCTGAGCACAGAGGCAGTCTCCCATCCTTTTCCTCATCCCCTCCCTCTCCTCTTCTGTGCTGAGCCTGCTCCATGTGCAGGGAGGAGGTTGGGGCTGGGACAGGCAGCAGCACTGCATGTGCTGCTGGTGGAGCTTCAGCCTGTGTCCACCCACAGCCCTCCAGGCCTGATTTGTGGTGGAGCCTAAAGCCGGGCTGGGCACTGGGGAGGGCCCCTGGTGCCTCCTCTGCTCCTTCCTCACTCCCAGTGAGGGGTGAAACAGCTTCTCCCTCTTTGCCTGCCCTGTGGCCAGTGCCTCCTTGCTCCCCCTGGCACCTGCCCCTGCCCTGGAGCCTTTGCTCCCCACCTCGCCCTCTGCCCAGCACGTCCCCACCAGCCCCACTGTCATCTTCCCACGTGCCAGTGTCCTTAGGGGTCTCCAGACCTGGTGTCACTGGGAAGTGTCTCATGAGTTCTGCTTTGCCCATCTCCCTGCTGCTGCTCCTGAGTTTGTCCTGACTGCTCCCGGGCTGGTGAGGGGGTTCGTGCCTTCCCCTGGGGGGGCTGATGCAGGGGGCAGGTCCCCGTATCCCTGTCCCGGTGTGGCAGGGTCCCTGCTCTGGTCCTGGCCATCCTGCCGTGTCCTCCCCCGGCCCCCCGTGTGTTGCTACGCCCGACGCCAAACGGCCTTCAGGTTTTATTTAAGGAATAAATGAAGTTTCACTCCAAGCCTCCTTCGCCTCCGTATGTTGCCGAGGGGAGCGGGAGGGAGCGCTGGGACCGGTGCCGCAGCCTCGGGCGGGGTGGGCCGGACTACAGCTCCCGGCGTTCCGCGCAGGGGCGGCCCCGGTGCGGGCGCGGCCCGGGCGGTGGCGGCAGCGTGCCCGGAGCCTCCCTGCGCCGCTTTGAGCCCCGCCGCACCGGCCCCTGCGTAGTGGGGATCCCAGAGGCCGGCACCGGGGCTCGGCGGGGGCGATGCTCGGCCGCCCTCCCTGCAGCATCCCGCCGGCCGGGAATCCCCGCCGGGGGCCGGGGAGCGCGGGGCGGCGAGCCCGCCGGTAGTCGCCCGCCGAGCCCCGTCCCTGCGCCCGTGGCCCCCGGAGGATGCTCCTGGGCGGCAGCCGGGCCCTCGCCCGCTGCCCGGCCCGTGGGTCGGGGGCCTGGCTCGGGCGTCGTGTCCCAGGCGGAGGTTCTCGGCCTCAGCAGGGCGGGATGATCCCCCGGCGGGGGCCCGGGGCTCGAGGGACGGCGAGAGAGAAGGAAGCGGCGGGGCCGCGCACTGCCTGCGGCCGGCGGCTCTAGGCCGGCCCCCCGGCTGGGATGCGAAGGTACCGGTGAGACTGGTTCTGTTCTCAGGACGTCTGTGGAGCTTCTGGGGGTTCCGGGTCCCTCCCGCCCGTGGGCGCTGCCCCGAGCGCCTGCCGTGGGGCCAGGGAAGAGCCACCGTCAGCATCCTCCGGGAAGTGAAGGCTGGAGCCCGGCCCGTTCTCGCAGAGCGTCCGTTCCTGCTTCCCCCGGGCCGGCCCCGTCCTGGCGCGGTGCCGCCGGCTGCCCCGGCGCTCTGGGGCCGGCTGGCCCCGCTCGCCGCCCGGGGCAGCCATGCCCTCCCCCAGCGAGTCCAGCCGCTCGCTGACCGGCCGCACATCCCGCAGCCTCACCCACCTCCCGGTCCAGCGGACCTGGCTGCAGATCCTGCTGGTGCTGGGCTTCATCCAAATCGTTCTGGGCGTCCTGATTGTCACCTTCAGCCTGGTGGCGGCCACCATCACGCCCTCCACCAAGATTCGGCACTCCTGCCCATCCTGGGCCGGCTTCTCGGTGAGTCTGGGGCAGCGTGGAGGGGCCCAACACAGCCCAGGTCTGCCAGGTCCCGGGATGCCAGGTTCGCCACCGGTCCCAAGGGAGTGTAGCCCTACTGCTCCCCCACCTTCTGCCCGTGGCCACCACGGTGCATTGTGGGAGAATCCCGAGGGTTCTCCCAGGGTGTCTGAGGGATGGGGACCCCTGGGCAGTGCAGGGGGCTGGCTGGAATGTGCCTTGCGGTGACACATTTCTGGGCAAACCCTGAAGGCTGGGGAGAGGCTGCAGCCCTGCCCTGCTCCTGAGTAAGCAGGGATGCTCAGCCTGCTGCATGCCTGGGGTGGGGGCAGGGCCCTTGCAGGCGTGGGGTCCCCCATGGCACTGACCCTGGCCCATGCTTGCTACCCACCCTGGTGCTGCCTGCAGTCCCCAGGCTCTCCAGAGCCCTGAATCAGCAGTTTCTCCAGGCTGGCAACACCGTGGCTGCCCATGTGGTCCTGCTGCTCCTGGGCTGGCCACAGGCCCCTGGGCTGGGGGGAGCTCTGCCCAAGGGTGAGGCCTGCTCTGGGCCCCGTGGCCTGGCAGAGACCCCCAGCCCCCATCCTCAATCCTGGACTTGTGTGTCCCCAGCTGGCGCTGTCTGGGATTGTCGGCATCGTCTCCTGGAAGCGGCCACTCACCCTGGTGGTAGGTGTTGTGGGGGAGCTCTTCTGCAGATGGGGGTCCAGGCTGGGGAGGGCAGTGCAGGGTGGCAGAGTGGCCCCACATTCCCCCAGATGTGCAGCCACTTGTGTTGGCTCCCTGCTCTGCAGCCCTGCCCAGCTGGCAGCCCCCCTCCTCCCTGCTGCAGGTAAGCTTCTTCACGCTGCTGTCGGTGCTGGGCATCATGCTGAGCCTCGCTGGGTCCATCCTGTCCTGCCAGAACGCACAGCTGGTGAAGTCTTTGGAGGCCTGCGAGAGGGTGAGGCCAGCAGCACGCCTGGGCAGCTGAGAGCAGCTTGTTCCTGGGGATATGGCGAGCTGTGGAGCAGGGGTCTGGTGGCGGGCTGTGCTGGTGGCTCTTGGGGGAGAGCATGGCACCTCCAGGTTCTTCACAGTGCTCCTTGTTCCCAGGAGGGGGACTTGTGTGTCTGCTGCCAGGCCCGCTCAGAGCTTCTGTCCACCTGCAGCCCGCAGAGCGAGATGCTGACCATGTTTCCCAACCCTGACTGCCCGAGCATCCATGTGTCTCTCAAGGTGAGAGACTGGGAAGGAATAGAGGCTCCCTGGGAGCACTGCAAATGCTGCCATGCTCTGTGGCACCAGCAGCTCACCCTGCTCCTCCCCAGGATGTCCTCTTCAGTGTCTGTGGCTTGACTGTCTTCTCCACCATCATCTGCACACTCTCTGCTGTTGTGTGCTGCATCCAGATCTTCTCCCTCGACATGGTCCATGTGGTGAGTCCCATGCATGGCCCAGCACCAGACAGGGCTGGAAGCAGTGCTCACAAGCTGAGGGGGCCCTAGGGTGCCAGGGCAGGACCTGGCTTTGGGTTAAGTCCCAGGACATATGTCCCTTGCTGGAACTCTGGGTGGGGGGTCCCAGCTCTCCCTCCTCTCCCTGCAGCTGGTCCCCCAGCGCTCAAGCTCCATGACACTGGAATGCACATCCCCCCCTGAGACCTTTCTGCAGAGCATGATGGACTTTGAGGAGTTTGTGCCCCCAGTGCCGCCACCCCCCTACTACCCACCAGAGTACACCTGCAGCTCTGAGACCGATGCGCAGAGGTACCTGGCTGGGATGGGGGCCACTGTGGTGCAGGAGCGGGGGACTGTTTGCCCCCAAGCAGCCACATCCCACACGAAGCTTTTCTGCTCTTGCCTCCGTAGTATCACCTACAACGGCTCCATGGACAGCCCTGTGCCTCTCTACCCGACCGACTTCCCCCCTTCCTATGAGACTGTGATGGGGCTGCACGGGGACAGCCAGGTGGGAGAGGGCTGGTGGTGGTCAGAGGCTGGCAGGGCTGGGCTCCTGCCCTTCCTGTCCCTGACCGTGCCATTCTGCAGGCCACCCTGTTTGACTCACAGCTGACAGATGGCTTGCATGCCTGCACCTGTGACCGTGTCCCCTCCATTGTGCTCAGTGGAGAAGGTGAGTGTCCCCCATGGTGCTTCTTGGGCTGGGAGCATCAGCAGGAGGGAGAGAGGAGCATTGGTGGGGTGGGAGAGAGGCCATGGGGGGACCAGCCCTTCCTGGCAGCTCTTCACCCACACCTACTCTGCTCCTTGCAGTGTCCATGGACAGTGGGTCCCTGATCATGTCGGAGATCATGGATATTCCTGGGGACAGCAGCCCCTCAGAGGACTCATGCCTGCTGGAGCTGCAGGGCTCCGTGCGCTCCATGGACTACGTCCTCTTCCGCTCCATCCAGCGGAGCCGCGCGGATTACTGCCTGAGCGTGGACTGTGTGCAGTGCAGCCACCACGCGCGCAGCCCCACGCTGGGCTTGCAGGGGCCCTTTGAGGAGACGCCCCAGCCCCGGGTGCGGGGAGAACGCTCCTACTCCTGCTCCACAGCAGAGCCTGGCCACGATGGCATCTTGGTGGGGGGAGCCGTGACCCACAGCTGCAACCGCCTGGAGGGGCTGGCCCGCTGCGTCGGGCCCTGCTTCCCCGAAGTGCGGCTCAAGGAGAAGGGCTCACTGCAGGGCCGCAGCGGTGGCTGCCCCACCAGGCCCAGCGCTGGGCGCTTTGGCCATCCACGGCGCAACAGCGAGACCTCCTGCCCCTCATCCCCTGCCCCGGGGCTGAGCCAGCGTCGCCTCACGAGGTCACACAGTGACCCCGGCGTCCTGTCGGCTGGTGATGCTGGTAGGTGACAATGGCTGCCAGGACAGGGACATGTGCATGGCTGTGTCTGACTGGTGGGATGTGCTGTGGGGTTTGGCCTTGTTTTTCCGTGGCCTGGCAGGATTAGAGCCAGTCTGAGATGGGTGGTTATCTCAGGGGAGTGGGGGGAGCAGGCAGGGGCTGCTGGGATGGGAGGAGGGGGGTGCTGGGTGGGTCATGCTGGAGGGGCTGGTGCTGGGGGGGTTCCACAGCTGTGTGGGTGCTGCCAAAGCCTGAGCATGCACTTTCTGCTCCCAGCAGACTTCAGGGAAGTACTTTATACCAAAGCACTTGAGGACACCATGTCCAGCTCCTCTGCGGATACAGGTCAGGGCACTGGGGGATGCACAAAGAAGTGGGGGGGCTGTGCTTCTGCAGCCCTTTGGGGATCAGACTCACCTCATTGGGGCCAGGACAATGGAGACCCATGGTGGTTTTGTTCCCATCATCTGGGGAGAGGAGATGGTGGGGCTGCAGGGACATGTCCTGGTTGGGAGTGGTGTCCCAGCATCTGATGGCAGTGTCTCTGCAGGACTGTGCTCAGAGGCCTGCCTGCTCCGCCATTCACACTGTGACCCCCCCCCACTGCTCCGGGCCAGCTCGGCAGGGAAGAACAAGCCACTGCCCTCCAAGAAGGTGATGCAGCAGCTGTCAAAGACAACAACCCGCTCCCTGGGGGACCTCAAAGTGTGCCGGGGCACCCGTGGGCTGATGGCCAGGTTCCTCCAGAGACCCAAGCGCAGCCCAGCAACCAGCATGGAGGTGCCTGGACACAGCTTCCAGGGGCACAAGCAGGTGAGCTCTGGCAGCCACAGTGCCCCAGGGGACAGGGCCAGCTTCACTTTCCTAGGGGGCCCCATCCCCACCCTCCAGTTCCCACCAGCACCTTCAAATTGGCCCTTTTGGGGTCTTTGTTCCCCTGCCATGCACCCCATGGTGTTGGCACCCCAGCTGCAGGCAGGGGCAGCTGGTAGAGCCCTCTTCCTGGGGCACTGTCCTTGCCTGGCCTTTCTTGGCCCCCACCATAGCTGTGAGTGGAAAAAGGGTGTGTATGGCAACAGCTTTGGCTTTGCCCCTGAGTCACAGCAGCCTGGGGGCAGTTGCTGGGACATCCCGTCCTTAGCTTATGGAATGCTGGAGACCTTGCACAGCCCAGGAGGCCCCAGATGGAACGAGCTGGTCCTGAATGACAGCGTATGCACATGACAGCCACCCTGCCATCCCTCACCCCCCACTGTCCTGCCCGGTGTGTCACGGCTGCCCCACGGGGTGTCACAGGCAGGGTGCTGGGCTGCAGCCTGTCCCGGGGTCTCGCAGGTTCACTGGAGTGCCCGGCCGGGTGCAGAGCGGCCGCACGAAGGGATCCACCTGCAGAGCTGCGGGGACCTGAGCTCCACCTCATCCCTGCGCCGGCTCCTGTCCGCCCGCCGCCTGGAGCGCAGCCGCCCGCGAAGCCTCAGCGGGACCTGCAAGGAGAGCGTCCTGTGACACCCCCCGGCCACAGCGCAGCCTCCATGGGGACTGTCCTCGTGCGAGAGCGGGGTCCCACTTCGGGCCAGGACCCTCGGACATTGCTCAGACGTTGCTGCTGCCCCGGCGGGGCTGGGTCCTGCATCGCTGCCCTGGGGCCTCTGCTGGGACCCTAGGGCCAGGGGCTGGTCCCCTGGGGTGTCTGCTGGGGGCCGGGGTGGCCGTGCCCGTCCCCCACAGCGGCCGTGCCTGTCCCCTTGTGCCAGCTGTGCCTGTACCCCCAGGACGGCCATGCCTGACCCCGACACTGGCCGTGCCTGTTCCCTGTGCTGGCCATGCCTGTCTCCTGCCCTGTCCCTTGCGCTGGCTGTGCCTGTCCCCTGCCCAGTTCCCTGCGCCAGCTGTGCCTGTCCCCTGTTCCCCCTCTGCTCCGTCCCCACACTGGCCGTGCCCGGTCCCCTGCGCTGGCCGTGCCCGTCTCCGCCCGGCGCCGCCGCGCCCGGGGCCGCGCTGCCCCTCGCTACAGACTCTATTAATAAAGGTGTCGCCGCCCGCGGGGCGCTGGGGCCGGTGGCGTCGGGGGAAGGGGAAGGAAGGGGGAGGGGCCGGACGGGTGGCTTGGCCGGTCAGCTGACCGGTCACGTGACACGCGGGGTCCGCTGGCGGCTCCGTGAGTGCGGGGCGGGGGGCGGAGGGGGCGGCCGGCACCGTCGGAGCGGGCGCCGCGCGGTGCTAAGCGGAACGGGGCCCCGGACTCGTCGGTACCTCCTTGGGTGTCCCCGCGGCTCCCCGGGCGCACAGTGGGGGTAGGGCCGGGCCCGCGCCCGCTGTCCTGCCCAGCCGTGGCCTGGCCTGCCCGGAGCCGGTGCCGCTCCTGCACCGGCGCCCTGGGCGTGGGCGGGACGGGAAGCTCTGGCGCCCTTAAAAGCGAGACTGGCAGCGGCCCCGGGGACGGGTAGCCAGCGAGCCGGGACCGGCTGCGGGTGCCACGGGGACAGGAGGCTTCGGCAGCGCTGGTGCTCGCAGGCCCCGGGACCCACCAGGGGCCGCGGAGGGGCCATGGGGGCCGCCAGCGCCCTGGGCTGGCGGCTGCTGCTGCTGCTGCAGGCCGTGAACTGGGCCGCAGGTGAGTGCGGGGGTGGGGGCAGCACCCAGCGCAGGCAGGGACGTGTCCCCGCACTAGTAGCTTCTCCCCCTGCCAATACCCCCCAGGTGCCCGGCCCTGCAGCCCCAAGTACTTCGGCCGCGATGCCATGGTGTGTGTCTGCAACGCCACGTACTGCGACACGCTGGACCCCGTCGTCCTGCCGGCCCCGGGCACCTACGTCAAGTACGAGAGCAGCAAGGCCGGGAAGCGGCTGGAGCGCAGCCAGGGCAGCTTCCAGCACAGCCTGCACGCCCCAGGTACCTGCTGTGGGGGTAGAGACAGAGACAGTCTGGACCCTGCTTGCCACCCACCCTCACCCATCTTCATCCCCTTTGCAGATCTCATCTTGACTGTGGACATGACCCAGCGGTACCAGCATGTGAAGGGCTTCGGTGGCTCCGTCACTGATGCAGCTGCCATTAACATCCTTTCCCTGCCAGCAACAGCCCAGGACCACCTGCTCCGCTCGTACTTCTCTGAGGAAGGTGAGAACATCAGGGGGAGATGGGTGGGATGGTGACAGAGACCCTGCCTTGGAGCTGGCAGGGCTTGCCCACCTCTGTCTGTCCCACCCTACTGTGCCTGGCAGGGCTGGAGTACAACCTTGTCCGGATCCCCATGGCCAGCTGTGACTTCTCCCTTGATGCCTACACTTATGATGATGTTCCCTTTGACTATGAACTCACCCACTTCAGCCTGCGAGATGAGGACACAAAGCTAAAGGTGAGTGGTGGGAGGGAGGAGAGTGGGATTTGGGGGTATGCTCAGGGGCTCAGCTCAGATGTCCTTCTGCCCCCCCCTGCAGATCCCCATCCTGCACCGAGCCTTGGCCATGAGCAAGCAGCAGCTGTCGCTGTATGCGAGCCCCTGGACATCCCCAACATGGATGAAGACCAGTGAGTCCTTTGTGGGGAAGGGGACACTGAAGGGGCAGGCAGGGGACAAGTATCACAAGACCTGGGCCAACTACTTTGTACGGTAAGGAGGGCCTGGGGCAAGGGGACAGGTGTCCAGCAGGTACAGACACCCAGGGGATCCCCGCCGCTCACCCCTCTCCCCTGCTCCCAGGTTCCTGGATGAATATGCCAAGCACAACCTGACCTTCTGGGCAGTGACAGCAGAGAACGAGCCCACAGCCGGGCTGATCAACAACTACCCCTTCCAGTGCCTGGGCTTCACAGCTGAGCAGCAGCGGGACTTCATCGCGCAGGACCTGGGCCCTGCCTTGGCCAACAGCTCCCACCACAAAGTCCAGCTCATCATCCTGGATGACAATCGGCTCCACCTCCCACACTGGGCCAAAGTGGTGAGCACGGTGTGGGGTCCACCAGCACAGTGAGACGGGGCTGGGCCCCTGTCCCCACAGAGGGCACAGCTGCTCCATCCCACAGCATGACGGATGGGGCACTTGCTCTGCCCCGTGGGGCATAGTGGTGGCCAACTGCTCTCCTTGCCAGGTTCTGGAGGATGTGAAAGCGGCTCGTTATATCCATGGCATTGGCATCCACTGGTACCTGGACTTCATCGGTCCCATACAAGACACGGTGGTGCCCACTCACGAGCTCTTCCCTGACTACTTCATCCTGGCCACAGAGGCGTGTATCGGGGCCCACTTCTGGGAGCGGGATGTTATCCTGGGCTGCTGGGAGCGGGGGAACCAGTACAGCCACAGCATCCTGACGGTGAGGCTGCCCTGCACAGCAGGCCCTGGAGAGGGCTGCAGGTGTGCTCCTTCTCCTGTTGGCACCCCACTCCTTGGGCGGACATCTGGCCTGTCCCATTGCAGAACCTGAACCACTTTGTGGCCGGTTGGACTGACTGGAACCTGGCCCTAGACCTGGAGGGAGGCCCCAACTGGGTCAAGAACTATGTGGACAGCCCCATCATTGTGGATGCCAGTGAAGGCATCTTCTACAAGCAACCCATGTTCTACCACATGGGGCACTTCAGGTGGGTTGGGGCCTCCCAACATGCACTCAGCTGCCTGGGTGGCAGCTCCATGGTTGCAGCAGCACCTAGTTGGGAGGGGAGATAAGCAGGTTTGTCTGGAGGAGAGAACTTCTCGAGTCTGACTCCCATCTTGCTCATGTTCATGCAGCAAGTTCATCCCTGAGGGCTCCCAGCGCGTGGGTCTTGTTGCCTCCAGAGAGTCCAAGAAGACAGATCTGGAGTACACGGCTTTCCTGCGCCCCGACGGTGCTGTGGTGGTGGTAGTTCTGAACCGGTGAGCAATGCAGCCCCCAAGTGGGACACACATCATGGCAGGCTGTGCCTCTGGCTCATCCTGCCTGGCCCTGCGCTCTGCTGGTGCTTGGGAGCTGCTGGAGGTCTGACCCTGCTGCTCTTCACCTTCCAGGTCCCTGCAGAACATCACCTTTGGGTTGGCTGATACTGTTGGCCTCATTGCGGCCGTGGCTCCAGCCAACTCCATCCAGACCTACCTGTGGCAGCGGCAGTGATGGATGCCCATGGCTGGCTAGGGATGACCAAGCTGGACTGGGAGAGGAGCCCCATGCTGCCTGCGCACTCGGGCCAGGGAGCAGGGAGGAGGTGGCTCACTGGTGTCTGTGCCGTGGTGGAGTGGAAGAATGAGCCATGCCAGGGAGTGCTGGGCATGTGCAGGAGGGTCAGGGGCATCAGCGCCCCTTGGGCTGGAGTTCCCACAGGCTCTGAACGCTGTTTTCTGCTGCTCCAACATTAAAAACTGATGCTGCCTCTAGGTCTGTTGCTGGAAGAGAAACATCCAGGTCTCTCCCCTGCTCCCAGGCACTGTGGCTGAGTGCCACCTGGGCATGGAGCCCATGGGAGTCCCAAGAGCAGCACAGAGCACACAGCACCCCATGGGGTGGCCACTGTCCCTGCTCTCCCAGCTTCTCCTTGCTCCCACCAGGGAAATGCTCCCAGCACCAGTCTGCTCCCAGTTTCATGCGTGTACTGCCTGGCACGGAGTGAGCTGAGCCTGAATCCTCTCCTGCTGCCTTTGTGGGCAGGTTTAGGGCCTGGCTGGCAGCCTCAGATTTACCTGGCATGCACAGGCCCTACGTCCTGGAGCAGGAGTGGGGGCTAAGTGCCTTGGTGAAAGCCCTGGGCAGGCATTGCTGCCAAGCTTCAGCTTTTGGTGCTTCCTCTGCTAAGCTGGAGCTGCTTGTTGCCCAGAGTGAGGCTGGGGGCTGCATGTGTGATATCACACCTACCCCAGGGTGTGGGGTGTTCCCAGAGTGGGGGCTGAAGGCAGAACCAGCTCCAGGAACGTTGCAACACGATGGGTTCAGGCTACAAGCAGGCTCTGGATGGGCTCCAGGCATTGGCCACATTCTGGGGCTGTGCAGGGAGAGGGGTGCCCCAGGGGACAATGTCCCTTGTGGTGAGGGACAATTTCCCCTGTGGTGGGGTGTGCTGTCCCCTGATGTGGGACACACTGTCCCCTGCAGGGTTGCAGCAGCTGGACAGTGGTCCCTGATAGAAGGAGGCTCAGGGGGCACCAGGGGCTCAGCACCCACAGTGCAGCTGTGGCAGCTTGAGCAAGAGAGCTCAGGGCCAGGAATGGGTGCTGAGTGTGGGCACACCCAGGAAGGAGGGAGGGAGCTGGGAGAGTATGTAGAGCCAAGGATTAGGGCAAGGATGCCGGGATTGCAGGCAGGGTGAGGAAAGGAGGCCCAGGCTCCTGGGCCGAGCTGGGTCAGCAGGGTTGAAACAGGCAGGCTGGGGCCCTGGGATGCTGTCAGGGCTGACAGCAGATGCTGCGTGGGCTGGGCACAGCCCAGTGCTGGCTCCGGCAACGCCCAGGATGGCCCTGTCGTGAACACAGTGACAGCTGCACGAGCTGTGCTGTGGCATCTCCCTGGGACCCTGCAATGCCGGCATGTCCTGGAGTCCTGCAGCATCCAAGCTCTTGCCCAGAGGCTGTGTTTGTCCACAAGAGGGAAATATTTCTCCAGGATGACAGCCCCGCTGCCAGCAGCCTGTCCCCGCAGCAGGACTGTTCCTCCACCTGCTGCTTCTTCCCCAGGTTTGTTCTTACCGGCTTTCTGTAACGTTTTGCCATCACTGGGAATAAAAGTCAATGTCTGGCTGCTGAATCATCCTGAGACTCGCGCCCTCATCCCTGTGCTCTGCTTGGCACCGAAGGACCAGCAGCTCTGGTGTAAATGGAGAGGGGCCGAATCCTCCCATGTTGCTGGGCTTGGCTCGGCTCATTAATTCTTGTGCAAAGTGTTGGCTCCTTTTGGGACGTACAAGGGCTGGTGCCAACTAGGGCTGGGTCTCCCCACATGCCATGCTGAGGTTCTGCTGCCTGGCAGGACCCTGGAGCCTTGAGCTGCTGCCACGATGCCCAGCAAGGCTCTGTGTACCCTTCGCTGCCTCAGTGTTTTCAGAGTCGCATTCCCCGTCAAGGCAGCTCAGCCCTGGGTCTGTGTTCCTGGGGTACCCAGCCCCACTGGCCTGGTTAAGGGACAAAATTCACCTCCCAGGCTCCTCCACCAGCTGCCTCACCCTGTGAGAAATAGTGTGCGGGGAGCAGCAGCGAGAAGCGGTTTCGAGAGGATTTGGTGGGGCTGCCCAACACCTCCTCTGCCACCTGCCCTGTGCCAAGGCATTCTCTTTCCCCTGAGTCTCACTTTTCCTGCTCAGCAGGAAGCCCTTATCAGCATTGATAAGTTCCAGCAGCCTCCGCAGTGTTTTTGCTCACAGGAGCTGTGGGGCCCTGAGCTGGCTGCAGGGTGGTGGCTGTACCCCGAAACAGTGAGGGGAAGGGCGGACAGGGCACCCCAGGTGGCTGGCAGCGGGCCCGGAGGCAGCCAATCCCTGTGGGGCAGCAGGGGCTGACCCATTAACTATTTCCCAAAATTGGGGCTTATTAGCCTGGGTGTAGCACCTGGCTGACAGCTTAATCATAACTGGGGGTGGGAGGCTCACAGGGCAGAGGACAGGGCCAGGAGCCTCCTTCTGGAGCTGCCTGTTTACCCCGTGAGTTGTAAGTGGGGTTACGACTTTTCCCTCCAACAGCCAGCCCACGGCTTGGCCCCATGTGACAGGTGGAGGGACGGTGACAGGGCATCTCTGGGCGCAGGAGCAATTTTGATAAATTGAATTGCCCCACAGCTGCATCTGGCATGCCAGAAAGGGAAAAAATTAGTCATGAAATGCTGCTCCACCCAGAGAGGGAGAGCTAACGGAGCACTTTAACCCTGTGGAGGGAAAGGCTGAGCCCTGGCATTGGATACTGTTGGGCAGGTGGGGTGGTGGCTGGGACCTGGCCCCTCTCTGTCCCCGTGGGCCATCCCTGCAGAGAGGTGCTGAGGGCATCCCTGCAGTGCTGGGTGAATGCACATGTTTCCAGGGGAGTGGGAACATCCTGGTGATGTGAGCTGGGCCAGGGGGTGCTTGTGGGCTGGGGTGAGCCAGCCCAGTTCTGCCCTGGCCCTTTGGCCTGGGAGATGGCCCTCGGAGGAGCAGGGAGTACTCCTGGAGGGGGTTGTCACCAGGCACTGAGGAGCAGAGCTCAGCTTCTGGCACGGCTGGGGTCAGGGCAGTGGGTCCCTTCCCTGGGTCTGGCTCAACACTACAGCCCTGGCTGCCATTGCCAGTGGTCAGAGCCAGGGCACTTGCCAGCTTCTTGTTGCTGCTGCTGTTGCTGCTGCTGCCACTGCTGCCTTCCATGGTGTGTGCTAGGGTGTGAAAGGCTTGGGCAGGACACAGAAGTGGCCCCAGCTCCTGTGTGGCTGTACCTGACGGGTCCTTTTGCTGCACCACGCTGTGCAGCCCCCATTGCCATCCCTGCCTGGGGGTCCTGGACCCTCTCCACACTGGGTACACCTGGCCATGGCACCTCTTGGGGGAGGTGGGGAGGGAATGGGGGGATGGGGGTGATGGGCAGTAGCAGGCAGCCTGTAGTGCCTGTGAGCCTGCCCGTGGGCTCTGCCATGTTTTCAGGGGTTCATCCAGATCTGGCGTGTCAAAAGAAATCAGCTCTTCATCAGGGCATGGCAGTGGGCTCTCTGAGCTGCCCCACGCTGTATCCTGCAGTGCTGGTGGGGCCTTTGGCACAGCTCGAGCTGCTGGCACAGTGTCCTGGTGTCCCCATGTCCCCTCTCTGGGGGCTGACGCCCTTGCACAGCAGTGGAAGGCGAAGGGGACCCTATGTTCTTTGGACCCACGGTGAGGAGATGTGTGACGGTCCAAGTTCAAGCTGATAGGTACGGGCCAGGAGGAGGGCAAGGAGGAGCTGTGGGGGTGGGAGAGGGTGTGCTGTGGAGGGAGGTCTGGAAGCCACTGCCTGTAAAGGCAAGGTGGGGAGGCTGGAGCTACCACAGGAGCAGGAGGAGAGCTGGTGGCAGCGCAGGTTGGGGAGCAGTGAGGGGGGTGGCCACAGGCTCCAGGTATGGGTGGACCCACCTCACCTTCCCACAAGGCAAGGGTCTTGGCGGGGGTCAGGACAGGGCAGGGGCAGAGGAGACAGGACAGATCCAGCTGGGGAGCACCACCTGCTCCTCCACCCCCTCCTGCCCTGCCTGAGGGTGCCCCCATTTGCAGGCTCTGCAACCCAGGACCCACTGGAGCTCAGGGGACACGGAGGGGCCATGGGCGCTGTTGGTGTCCTGGGCTGGCTGCTGCCACTGCTGCTGCAGGCAGTGCCCTGGGCTACAGGTGAGTGTGGGGACATGGTGGGGGTGGCAATAGGACAGTGTGGCTTGGGCACTGGGGTGCTGAGACAGGGTCATGATCCCGGGGGCAGCACCAGAGCTGCAGTGCTCCAGGAGGGGACAGGATGCAGAGCGGGCGGGCGGGGGCAGCACCCAGCGCAGGCAGGGACGTGTCCCCAAACTGGCAGTTTCCTCCCCCTGCTGCCAATACCCCCCAGGTGCCCGGCCCTGCAGCCCCAAGTACTTCGGCCGCGATGCCATGGTGTGTGTCTGCAACGCCACGTACTGCGACACGCTGGACCCCGTCGTCCTGCCGGCCCCGGGCACCTACGTCAAGTACGAGAGCAGCAAGGCCGGGAAGCGGCTGGAGCGCAGCCAGGGCAGCTTCCAGCACAGCCTGCACGCCCCAGGTACCTGCTGTGAGGGGCGGTGGGTGCCACCACAAGACGCCCAGCACTGCAAGCTGAGCTGGGGTCTCCCTTGCAGGGCTCTTGCTGACGATCGACGTTTCGGTGCTGCACCAACACGTGAAGGGCTTTGGTGGGTCCCTCTCTGATGCTGCTGCCATGAACATCCTGGAGCTGTCGCGGCCAGCCCAGGACAACCTGCTGCGCTCCTACTTCTCTGAGAGCGGTGAGCAAGGAGGGCACGGGCAGCAGGGGCTGCTCCTGGGGTCCCGGGATGTGGCAGCACCCATCCCACTGCAGGGACACCCATCCCCTGGGTGCCTGCTCTGGTGCTGCCTGCCTGATGCTTTTCCTGCTCCATAGGGATTGAGTACAACCTCATCCGGCTCCCCATGGCTTGCAGTGACTTCTCCATGCATCCCTACAGCTACGATGATGTCCCTGGTGACTATGAGCTGAAGCACTTCAAGCTGGCAGAGGAGGATGTGAAGATGAAGGTGGGAGGCAGAGGGCATTGGTGCCTGTCCCTTCTCCTGTGTGTGCTGGGACCCTTGTGTGCAGACACTGCCAAGCCCTGAGCAGGGTGTGCAGGGACAGCTCCTGTGAGCTGGCACGTCCTCCAGGGCATGTTCTGGTGCATCCTGGCTGGCAGAGTACAGGGCTAGGATGTCATGCCATGGGGTGGTGCTCACAGGCTGCCATTCCTCACAAAGGTCCCTTGAGTGCTGCCTTTCCTCTCTCCTGGGGCCTCCTGGTTTTGGGGGGCTGTAGCAGAGCTGAGCCAGACCCTCTGCCCCTTCCCACAGATCCCCATCCTGCATCGAGCCTCAGCCATGACGAAGTGGCCGCTGTCACTGTATGCAAGCCCCTGGACCTCCCCAGGCTGGATGAAGAGCAATGGGGATGTCCGTGGGAAGGGGACACTGAAGGGGCAGGCGGGGGACAAATACCACAAGACCTGGGCCAATTACTTCATCAAGTACTGTCCCCCAGGGCCAGGATGCTCAAGGACCACAGGGGGGTGGGGGTGGGCAGAGGGGAGGACAGGCACGGCTGACGCAGCCTCCCCCCTTCCCTGCTCCAGGTTTCTGGATGAATATGCCAAACACAATGTGACCTTCTGGGCAGTGACGGCACAGAACGAGCCCCTCGCTGCGCTCCTCACACCCCCCCAGTTCCCCACCATTGCCTTCACTGCCGCACACCAGCGGGACTTCATCATCCGGGACCTGGGCCCCGCACTGGCCCGCAGCCCCCATCGCACCCGCCTCATCATCCTGGACGACCAGCGCATCCACCTCCCGCACTGGGCCAAAGTGGTGAAGAGCAAAGTGCCCCCCACCCTGCCTGGCCTCCCCCTCTCCCTCTGCTCCATGTCCCACCCCAGGATTTAGCTGGAAATTCTCCTGCAGTCACTCCCAGCCCTAGAGAGCAGGAGCGAAACTGGATCTGCCGGAGCAGGAGCCGGAGCCGGCTGATTCAGTAGCAACCGCCTCCGCGTGTGCCTGGCTTGGAGCAGGGACAGAAGGTGGCATCCATGTCCTGGATTCCCTAGAGCAGCACGTGGAGGTGCTGCCAGCACATTTTCCAGGAAGAGTTTTGGCTGATTCAGCTTTCCCCTCATAACGTTACAGAGCTGTTTGTGGGAATTACCCAAAATGACAAGGAGAGAAAATTCAATGTGCTCCTGCCTCAAGCGAGGATGGAGCTGCAGGGGAGGGTGCAGCACATCCCTCCCTTCCCTCAAACCGGTGGCGCTGGGGACCAGGCCATGGCCCAGAAGGGCTGTGGAGTGAGGACCAGGCAGCAGATGGAGCTGTGGGGGGCTCGGGGCCCACGGAGGGGCACCTCTTCCTCCACACACGCATCGCTCTGTGCCCAGCGGGGTGCTGGAGCCATGGTGGGGTGCTGCCCATGGCATGCTGCTTGGGGGGCAGGCGTGGGAGCCCACGGTGCCCAAAAGAGAGCACAAGAGGGGAGGCAGGTAGCCCTAGGGAACCCCGCTGCCACGTGGGGTCAGTATGTCCATCCCCATTGGGCTCACGGTGCTGGTGGCCCTAGCGTAAGGCATCCCCTCTGTTCCCCCCCAGGTCCTGGGCAATGCCACCGCTGCCCACTATGTGGCCGGCGTGGGGGTTCACTGGTACCTGGATGCCATCGTCCCCCCCCAGGTGCAGCCTGGAGGCCACCCACAAGCTCTTCCCCGACCATTTTCTGCTCTACACTGAGGCTTGCAGTGGCTTCCTCACCCTGCGGTTCTCTGTGACCCTGGGCTGCTGGGAGCGAGGGGAGAGCTACAGCCACAGCATCCTGACGGTATGGCCCCCCTGGCACTGCCCACAGGGCTGGGGGTCCAGCTCAGCCCCACTCAGCCCCTTCCCCACTTGCCCAGGTCCTGAACAACTTTGTGTCTGGGTGGACTGACTGGAATCTGGCCTTGGACATGAAGGGGGGCCCCAACTGGGTCAAGAACTACGTGGACAGCCCCATCATTGTGGACAGCAGCAAGGACATCTTCTACAAGCAGCCCATGTTCTACCACATGGGGCACTTCAGGTGGGTCAGGGCCACGGGGGTGCTCAGGCACTGCCACTAGCCCGAGACTGGGGGCACAATCCCCATCTTTCTCCTCTCCACATAGCAAGTTCATCCCCGAGGGCTCCCAGCGCATGGGGTTGCAGAGCAGCCACCGGTGCCTCTCCTGCCGGCTTGAGCATGTGGCCATGCTGCGCCCCGATGGAGCCCTCGTCCTGGTGGTCCTCAACAGGTCAGCAGGACAGCCAGGACAGGGGAGCAAGGGGGGACATTTGGACTCAGCTATGCCAACCTGCTCAGTCCCTCTTGCCCCCCAGGTTTGGCTCAGATGTGCAGTTTGGGATCTGGGACCCTGCCATTGGTTTCATCAAGACGGTGGCTCCAGCCCGCTCCATCCAGACCTATCTGTGGCGCAGGCAGTGATGGCCCGGGCAGGGCTGGGGACAGCACCACATGGCTGGGGGTCTCTGGCAGTCAGTTCATCCCACACCCTTTCCAGCATCCTGCAATGTTGGAAGAAGGCAGTAACCCACCAGTGGGGGTGTGGGAGAGATCAGGGGTTCTGCCCCCATGTGAGGGGCTGCACGTCCTCCTGTCACTGAGGTTCTATCAGGGCAGCTGCTGCTGGCGTGTCCTGGCCTCCCCCTTCCCTTCTGGCATCCCCAGCCCCCTGAAAGCTCCTGCTGCGCTGTCTCCTGGACCAGGCTTCCACACGTGGCTCCCTTGAAGCCTTCATGTGTGTCTCAGGCGCCAAGTAAAGCCGTGACGTGCTCCCTGCGGAATGTGCCGTCCCCGTCAGTGTTTCCTCTGCGCTCTCGGAAATTGCTCGTTCTCCTCAGCGAGGCGGTGAAGGGCGAGGGCTGCCCCGGAGGGCTCCGGCCCTGTGGTCCACCCGTGGCTGCCTTGTTTATCACTGCAGCTGGAGCCTCAGCCTCTTGCCAGCTCTTGATTCATTTCATATGTGGTTTTCCCCAGCCTACTTTTATATTTTTGTTTCTTAAATCAGAACGTCCTGTTGCACCAGGGTGGACGCAGTAGAAAAGGCTGAGTAAATTGGATCAGTGTCCCCATTCACCAAACCTCACAGACAAAGGAGGTTGATGCCACCTCCTCCAGAGCTCACACCATGGGCTGCTTCCAGCCACCCTCCAGACAGACTCCCCTCTATTCTGGCTGTGGCCACCATCGAGCTGGCAGCCCATAATTACCTGGCCATCCTGTTTGCTTTCTGTAAATACCAGTTACAGTATTTGCTTGCTCCAGCCTTTGGGAACATTACCAGCATCTTTGAAGTCCCGGAATGAGAAAGCCAGAGTGCTCTTTGGCAAAATCCCCTTCTGTGTGAGCAGTGGAGTTGCTGATGTTGGGGAAAAAAAAAAGAAAAAAAAGAAAAAAAAAAAAAGAGGTTTAGCAGCTGTTTTCTGGAGTACAGCAGGATGGCTGCACCGGGCTCCATCTCAGGCCTGTTCCCAGAGCATGCCTGTCTGTCCTGTGCTTGGATCCATGTTCCTGGCTCGCTCTGGCCCAAAGGGCAGCTGGGCTTCCCACACCCGCTGGGGAACAGGGGACAGCCGTGCAGGGAAAGGCCCCTCTGGTGGGCTCCCTGTTCCCTGACCATCTGGAAATGTCTGCCACAGGGCTCCTGCCTTCCCCTGAGGCAGAGCCCTGAGCAAATCACCCCCATCAACCCTGTCAGTCACAGCCTGTGCTGGGGGGGCCTTGCTCCTGCTGCAGCAGGAGAAGCAGTCCCCGGGGGAGGGGCTGGGGTCCTGGAGAGAGGGGCTGGGATCCCAGGGTGAGGGACTGGAGTCCCTGGACAAGGGGCTGAAGTCTAGAGGAGAGGGGCTGGGGTCCTCAGGAGAGGGGCTGGGGTCCTGGGCAAGGGGCTGGGGTCCCTGAGAGAGGAGCTGATGTCCACGGGTGAGGGGCTGAAGTCCACAGGAGAGAGGCTGGGGTCCTCAGAAGAGGGGCTGGGGTCCTGGGTAAGTGGCTGCATAAGCAGCTTCAGAGGAACTCAGGGGCCTCTCCAGTGGCTCCGTCCCCTCCTGTTTGTTCTGCTGGGCAGGTGCCTGCCCTGAGGCAGGACCCCAAATTAGCAGGTGTGGAACCTGGGCTGATTGTGCAGGTGATAACCTGTTGCTGCCTGCTCTGCCCTGCCCTGCTGTCAGCAGGGGGCTGGGCTGTGGGGCAGGGGGTGCCAGGACTGCAGCCCCCTGTGCCTATCATCCATCTGCTGGGTGGTGAGGAGCAGGGGGCAGAGGTTCCCACCATGGCACCTCTGCCCACACCAGGAAACTCACTGGTGTGGCCAAGGCAGGGCACGGGGTGCAGGTGGCTCTTGCCATGCCAAATCAGCATTGCTGGGAGGCCACAGGACCCCAGCAGGGACACTTGGGTGGGCATGGCCAGCCCTGCCCCTGCATGAGGGTGTCCTGGGGGACAAGGTTGCTTTCGGGGTGCTCTGTGGGTGGGGAGCCTGGGGCTGGGGGAGGTCAGTGCCGGGGGGTCTTGCTGGAGGTGATGGAGGCACCTGGGGGGCTGGTGGGCATCCTGCCCCCCAGCCCCCCCCCCCAAACACTGGTATGGGTTTCAGGTGAACTTTGCAAATGCTATGGTGGGTGTTGAAAGTTCTCATTGAAATGAGATTGCATAATCATCCCCGGGCTCCTCTGCAAATGCAGAGTCCCATGAGCTGTCCTCTCCCAACTCACCTTTCCTGCTCCACCAGACACCGTCACCTCCTACCTTGCTGTGCCAGCAAGAAGATCCTGCACCCACTGCCCCACTCCCAGTGGAGACACAGCGAGAGAGTTTTCTGTGAGTACCCCAGCTCTGGAGCAGTCCCTCTGTGGGGATGGGGATGGCCTTGGACAGTGGGACCCTGCTGAGGCCAGGGCCAAGGTGTGGGCTGGGCATTGTCCTGAAGCAGAGAGCAGGAGGTGATGGGTGTGGGATCACCTGCCTGGTCCCATTGGGAGCAGTGAGCTGGCTCGGTTCCACCCTGCCTCCCCCTGCCCAGGGGCAGCAGCCTGTCACCTGGGTCCTGAGGTTGGAGGTGGCTCCTCCCATGCCTTTGTCAAGGAGCTCCTTGCTCAGCATCAGGGGTGGGATGGGGCAGGTTGGGAGCAGGGGGGACCCTTCTGTGCCCCGGATTGGACCCCAAACTGCTCCTGCCCACTGTCCTCAAGGGCTTGGGAGTGTGGAGTTGTTTGCTCCCAGCCACAGCTTGGGACCCACCGGGGTCATGTGGAGTGGCACAGCATGGCATGACATGGCATGGCACAGCTGCAGGATGATCAGGGAGAAAGAGTGCGAGGGAAGCAATGGGAGTGAGCTGAGCTGCTGGTGTGGGTGGTGGGAACACCTGGCCAGTGGGCACAGGGCAGCACAGCTGGGGGCTGCACCCCTGGCTGAGGGGTTGCACCCCTGGCTGGAATACTGCCAGAGCCGTACGTGGGCACTGGCAGCATGTGAGCACTGGGCTGGGGTTATGGGGAGCAGGGAGGGTGGCAGGGGGGTGCCGGTGCTCCTTGAGGCTCTCAGGCAGGGTGATGCTGGGGCAGTCTCTGTCCTGGGTCTGCAGGGCTGGGAGGGGGTGAGAGGAGCTGGCTGCTGACACCGCTGCCCCTCTCCCAGCCCCAGCGTTTGCCGCCGCGCTGCAGCGGAGGTGCCATGGGACACGCCACGGGCTGTGCCAGCATCCTGGGCTGGCTCCTGCTGGCACAGGCATCATCACGGGCAGCAGGTAAGTGCTGGTGCAGTGTTCCCAAGGAGAGGCCTGTAGGGCTCAGTGGTTCGGGGTGGCAAAGCTGTGGGTTCGGTGTCCATGACGAGTCAAAGGGGTGGGCCAAGCTCCTGCTGCAGCCCTCTGTGCCAGCCTGGTCTCTCCTGTGCAGGTGGCCATCCCTGCGATGCCAGGGACTTCGGACACGGCTCACTGGTGTGTGTCTGCAGCGCCACGTACTGCGACACGCTGGACCCCGTCGTCCTGCCGGCCCCGGGCACCTACATCAAGTACGAGAGCAGCAAGGCCGGGAAGCGGCTGGAGCGCAGCCAGGGCAGCTTCCAGCGCAACGCCCAGAGCCCAGGTACCCCTGCGGGGACATCTGCATGGCACCAGGGGGCAGAGCCGTCCGTGTGCGGCAGCTGCGATCCTTCTTGTCCCTTCCCCAGATTTCCATCTCACCCTGGACACGGCGCAACGGTACCAGAAGGTGAAAGGCTTTGGTGGCTCCGTCACGGACTCGGCTGCCATCAACATCCAGTCCTTGTCCCAGGATGCCCAGAACAACCTGCTCCGCTCCTACTTCTCTGAGGAAGGTGAGTCTGGGGCAGGGCAATGCCACTGGGTGCTGGGGCTGGTCTGTCCAGCACCCCCTGCTCAGGGTCTGGCTGCTGAGACTTGTGCTGAGGGGCCAGAAGGCTGCTGGAAGGTGGGGAGGGCTGTACACCCCAAATCCACCCCAGGGATGCCCATCACCACCCACCCTTTCCCCAGGCATTGAGTACAACCTTGTGCGTGTCCCCATGGCCAGCACTGACTTCTCCGTGCGCCTCTACACCTACGCTGATGCGGAGGGGGACTTTGAGATGAAGCACTTCAACCTGACCAAGGAGGACACAAGGATGAAGGTGAGCCAGAGGTGTTAGGGCTGCAACCTGGGTGGGATGCGATGGGATGGGGAAGGGGAGCACCTTCCCAGTGATGAGGTGGGTGAGGATTTGTCCTGCTGCATGTGACGCCAGTGCTGGGGCAGACCTGGAGAGCTCACTGCCATCCTGCTTCTCCCCAGATCCCCATACTCCAGGCAGCCCAGGCAATGGCCAAGCGGCCAGTGTCACTGTACGCCAGCCCCTGGACCTCCCCAGTCTGGATGAAAACGAATGGTGCAATGACAGGGAGGGGAACACTGAAGGGCAGCCCTGGGGACAAGTACCACCAGGCCTGGGCCAAGTACTTCATCCGGTGAGGGGCTGTGGCAGCGTGGTGGGCACCAGGGTCACTGTGCCCAGGGCTGGTACTGACACAATGGAGCCGCTCATGCTCTGCCCTGCTCCCAGGTTCCTGGACGAATATGCCAAATACAACCTGACCTTCTGGGCAGTGACAGCAGGGAATGAGCCCACGGCTGGTGAGATCATCTTCTACCCCTTCCAGTGCCTGGGCTTCTCCCCTGAGCACCAAAGGGACTTCATCGCACAGGACCTGGGCCCTGCACTGGCCAACAGCTCCCACCACAATGTCCAGCTCATCATCCTGGATGACCAGAGGGTGATGCTGCCCTACTGGGCCCAGGTGGTGAGTACCCATGGCAGCTCTCCCAGCCCCATGGTGACTCTGCCCAGCCCTGGACTCTTGTGTGGGCAGTGACTCCTTTCTCTTGCAGGTTCTCAAAGACCCTGTGGCCTCCAGCTACATCAGCGGCATTGGCATCCACTGGTACCTGGACTTCCTGGCACCCATCGACCTCACACTCTCCATCACCCATCACCTCTTCCCAGACTATTTCCTCCTCTCCACGGAAGCCTCCACTGGCTCCTACTTCTGGGAGCCCAGGGTGGTGCTGGGTGGCTGGGACCGTGGGAGCAAGTACAGCCACAGCATCCTGTCGGTAGGGCTTGGTGGGGACTGCAGATGGGCCAGCCACACCCTGCACACACCTGCAGCTCAGTGCCACCACCTGCCCCACAGAACCTCAACAACTACGTGACGGGCTGGACTGACTGGAACCTGGCCCTGGATATGGAGGGGGGCCCCAACTGGAGCAAGAACTACGTGGACAGCCCCATCATCGTGGACAGCAGTAAGGACATCTTCTACAAGCAGCCCATGTTCTACCACATGGGGCACTTCAGGTGGGTCAGGGCCCAGAGGGGTCTGCAAGGGGCTGCTGGCTCCAGGCCTGTCCCAGGCACCACACTCAAGTCCTGCTTGTCCCTGCAGCAAGTTCATCCCCGAGGGCTCACAGCGCGTGGGACTTGCTGTCTCCAAGAAGTGCCGCCAGTGCAACCTGGAGCACTCAGCTTTCCTGCGCCCTGACGGCGCCATCGTCCTGGTGGTCCTGAACCAGTGAGTGGCTTGGCCCCTTACCCTGGCTGGAAGCCCAGCTGTCCCCTCTAACCTGCATCCCCTCTCACATCCCCACAGCTCACCCATGGATGTGTCCTTCGGGATCTCTGACCCACGGGTTGGCTTCATTGAGGCCACAGCTCCTGGTGACTCCATCCAGACGTTCCTGTGGAACCAGCCAGCCTAGCACGGCCACAACTCTGACCAGTACTGGCACTGGGTGTGCGGTGCTGGAGGAGGGCTGGGGGATGAACCCCCATGGCTGGGGCTGTGGCACAGCTCCGCAACACCCCAGGGGACCTGTTTGATCCAAGGCCTGCAACTCCAGCTCTTTTCTAGACTTTATGTTTTCATAAAATAAACAGGTTTTCTACAACCTTGCTGTGCACCGGCTGCCGTCCCTCACTCAGTGGGCAGGACCATGGCAGGAGCCAGAAGAGGAAGGTTTGGGGCTGGAGGTACCTGCTGAACCATGTGGGCTCCATCCCACCTCTCCCTGAGGCATCCTACTGGGGACAAGGTCTGTGCCACAGGGAGCCACCATCCGGAGGGAAGGCATCTCCCACCCCTCTGCTCACTGCAGCATCCCCTGGGAAGGGCAGGGACCTGGGCCCAGCAGCAGCCTGGACCTACAGCCAGGATGTAGCACAAGGCCCCTGGTAGCAGCTCCAGCTTCTCCTCCTGGCTGGGGCTGACGGCTGCGTGCTGTGGTTTCTCCCGCCAGAGCACCCCCATCAGCACCCCCCCAGCTAATGGGATCCGGGAGCATTGGGCACATACTTCCCGAGTGACGTTATGGGGGAGTGGGCATGGGGGGGGGGGGGGGGCTGCACTGAGTCATCCCCCTCCCAGTGGGGCCCCTTGAACCGGGCCAGTGTGGGGGAGGCTCCACAGCCGGCCCCGGCACAGCGGCAACAGCACTGCGGCTCCATGCCCGGCACGTGCCCATTGCACCCCTGCAGGGACACGTGCCGTGTCCCAAGAAACCAGCCCAGGGCCACCAGGCACAGCCAGCACCCAAGGGGCACCCCGCAGCAGTGGTCTCAGGACGCTGGTGGCCGTGGCAGCTGAACAAGGGGGCTGTGTGTCCCAGCACACCAGCCGGCCTGGCCAGGTGCCACTTTTCCGTTTGCGCGCGTCTAAACCAGCCCCGGCCAGAGGAAACCGCAGCAGCGTGGCCAGTCCTGGGGCCCAGCCCCACATGGGGTGTCCCAAGGGAGCACTGTGGCACTGCTGGGGCTCCCAATGCCAGGACAGCCACTCCCAGCCCCCCTCTGCAGCCCCTAGAGCCACTCTGACCACAGGATGTGCTTTTGGCAGTGCCAGTGGCAAGGAACTCCCCACTATTGGCAGGGATGAGAAATGCACTGGGCTGTCAGTGCTGGAGGGATCCCGGCTGCAGCAGCAGCCAGCGCCAGGAACTGGGCCCCAGCCTCTTTCTGGCAGCAGGGAGCTTGTGTCCTCCAGCCCTGGTCACATCCTGCCAAGGAGCTGAGCCTCCCTGGAGCCTGCTGCAGCAGGCAGCTGGGCTGGGACCATGTCCCAGCTGTGTCCTGGCTCTTGGGGAAGCCAAGCTAGAAGCAGCTTGGCCAGGAGGACCATCCCCATGGGACCCACTGCTCTGCCCAGCAGCCAGAGGTCAGGGATGCTGTGGCAGAGGGCTCAGCCCCACAACTGCCAGAGAAAGGCTGGAGGATGCTGCTGAGACAGCCACAGAAGTTGTAGGAACCTAAAGACCACAGGTCTTCTCATCCTCAGAGAGCCCCAAGGCTAGGGACGAGGGCAGAGCTGCAGGAAGGATGTTGTGGTACTGGGGCAGGCATCGGGGCAGTGCATTGGTGCCCACTCCAGCCTGTGCAACTTGGGACACTGGGAAGGGCACTAAGCTTGCTGGGAGGACAAGAGGGTGCAGGTAGAGAGATGGGGGGGTTTATTGTCATGGCAGGTGTGCTCCCCATGAACACGGCCATGGACAGTCCCAGCAGGACGTAGAGTAGGGCACCCACAGGGAGTAACACCGCCAGGCTCCCAGTGGGAGCCTGCCCACTGCTCCCAGTGTAAAAAGTCAGTTCCAGGGACTGGACGAGAAACAACCAAGCAGGTCTTCCTCACTCCTCCTCCTCCTCTTCCTCCTCCTCTAGGGTGATGGGCTGGCGGCCAGCCGGCCCTGCGCTGCCGCGCTGGATGGACACGATGCCACTCAGGAAGGCGTAGCCCAGCATGGCCGCCAGCCCCACCAGCACCGACAGCAGCTGGCTGCGCCATTTGTGGGGGTCCTCCTCTGTCTCACCTCCGTCGGCACCTGCAGCCCGCGGGGCACTGGCCAGGGGCTCACCTAGGGGGGGCAGAGCCGGGGTGTGAGGAGGGGATGGGTCATCCTGAGCCCCCCTGGCCAAGCGGGAGGGAACACATCTCACCTCCATCCCAGGGGAAGTAGAGGCTGAGGATGGAAGTGCAGTAGTTGCACAGGTTCTGTAGGGACTTCAGGTGCTGCTGCAGTTTCCCGTTGGGCAGCTTTGCCTTCAGGAGCGGCGCCAGGCGGCTGAAGACGAAGGCGTCGAGGGAGGCCGGCCTGGAGCACAGAGACCTGCCACTGTGCTACCATCCCTCCCTCCATTCCCACCCAAAGCCAATCAGACACATCAGCCACCCACAGCCCCTTGCACTCCAGTGGCTCCTTGGGAGGGCTCTCTGCTTCCAGCCCCTGAAGTGAGAGCAAGGGGAGCAGGATGATCCTGTCCCATGGCTGGGCAGCAAGACGTAGGGTCTCGGTCCTGCCTGGGTGCAAGGGGCTCTCGGGCCCTGAAGCTCCTGCCCCCTATAGCCACCTACGAGTCACCGAAGAAAAACTTCTGGGAGCCAAGGCGCTGGGACAGGAGTGTCAGGCATTCCCGAGCATCCCGGTAGAGCTGGAGAAGGAGGACAGAGGGCTGTCACCCACCCGGCCCACATGGCAGACCTCAGTGCTATGTGGAGTGGGAAGGGGGTGTCGAGCCAGAGTGAATCCTGGACTGCTGTGAAGATTTTGGCCTTGCATGGATCCCACTGGGCACCCTCTAAAGGACACACTGTGCCCAGATTGCCTCCTCTCACCTCCTTCTCCAGCTTCTCCTCATCCTCCATGTAGCTGTCTCCCCACATGAGCTGCAGCCGTTCCAGGTGCTGCTTGTGCATGCAGTTGGGCAGGAAGAAGTTCAGGGGGAAGGGAATGGTTTCCGCGTACCATTTCCGTGTGTGCTCCACGTAGTTCTTTGTGTCCACCCAAAAGGTGTGGATCTGCAGCAGAGGACAACCTGTGCCTGGGCGATGGTGGGGCTGGGGCCAGCGCAGACTCTGGCAGTGCTGGAGACCCCATGCCCAGCATGGGACCAGTTGCCCCAGTGACTATGAGGGGCTGAGGGAGCATCACAATCAAGGCCAGACCTCAGCCCAGGCTGCACAACCCCCTGCTGTCACGCAAGACCTCTGGCCCCCTGATCCCTGCTACCAGTGCCCCAAGCCCCCAGGATTTTGCTGCTTGCAGCATTCTCCTGCCTGGTGGGCACACATCTGAGCCCACTAGTATCACGCCAGAGAGCAGATCCCATCCGTGGTGAGATGACCTCTCCCATGATCCCCCTGGGACATTTCCACTCACCAACACAGGCAGCAGTTTCTCCTCCAGCAGGGACACAAAGGCCAGTGAGTCGGCCCCTTGCGTGGCTGAGAGGTCGTAGTCAGCGTTGTACTTCTGCAGAGCCAAGGCCATGGCTGCAGCCGGCGGGGACACGGCAAACCCTGTGCCTTGCGGGCAAAGCCCAGCCCACCCTTCCCAGGGGAATGCAGCGCCCTCCATCCCCCCTGCCCAGATGGAGGATACCCCCCATCCCCCCCTACCTGCTTCCTGAGGTGAGTTATGATCTGCTGTGGTTTGGAGATGGTGCCCTCATCCCGCGTCTTCAGCGCCGGCAGGCGCCCTGTGGGCAGGGAAGGGGTGACTGCAGGGGGGTGCCCAGGCTGCCCCCTGCTGTGAGTAAGGGATGTGGGGGGCTGTGCCATGGTGACGGCCCCCAGGCTGGGGTGAGGGGGCAGAGGGAGGGGTACATGTGGCAGGGTGGGGGGGCACGCAAGGTGGGGCAGCGGGGCACAATGATGCAAGAGCTGGGGGTGAGAGGATGAAAGTGGCGTGTGATGGGATCCAGGGAACGAGCTGGGACATGGGGGGTGCCATGGGGAGGGGGTGCCATGGGGAGGGGGTGCCATGGGGAGGGGGTGCAATCGGGGAGGGGGGTGCAATCGGGGAGGGGGGTGCAATGCATGGGGCAGGGGTTGCAGTGGGGCAGGGCGTGCCGTGGGGCTGAGGGTGCCAGCGTGGAGGATGGGTAGTCCCGCCGGTGCCGGTAGCTCCGAGGGGGCCCTTACCGGAGGGGCTCCGCCAGGGGCTGGTGACCCGGTGCACCTTCAGCGGCGCCCCGGTGAACCGCGCGTAAGTCTGCAAGGGAAGGGGGGAGCGTGTGGAAGGGGGCTGGACCTGCTGGGCCCACCGGGACCCCCGCTCCGGCAGGACCCCGGCCTGGCCTGGCCCGACCCGGCCCCGACGCCCCCGGCCCCGCTCACCAGCACGGCCAGGCAGTCAGGGTCCACCGAGGGCAGCCCCCAGCCCCCGGCCCAGCAGAACAGCTCCATGGGCGCCGCCATCTTCCCGCCCGACCCGGAACTACACGGGCGGCCCCGCCCGCCCCCACCGCGGGGCGGCACCGGCGGCACCGGCGGCACCGGCGGCACCGGCGGCACCGGCGGCACCGGCGGCACCGGCGGCACCGGCGGCACCGGCGGCACCGGCGGCACCGGCCCGGGCTGGAGCGCGGCGGAGCGGAGCGGGGTCTCGGGACGGGGCTTGCTGCGCCTGCCGGGTGCCTAAGGCCGGCAGCCTCAGTCCCGCACTGCGTTCTACTGCCCCGCAGTGTTCCGTCCCGCACCACATCCCCCTGCCTCTCACCGCGTCCAGCTGCCCCGCTCCGTCCCGCACCATTCCGCATTGCATCCCACTGCCCTTCACCGCTCCGTCTCGCACCACTGCCCCGCGCCATCCCGCACCACGTCCTACTGCCCTTCACCGCTTCGTCCCGCACCGCATCCCATTGCCCTGCACCGCTCCGTCCGCACAGTACTATGCCGCACCGCACTGTTCCACACTGCTCCGCACCTTTTCATGGAAAGGAAACAGGGTTTTGGAGTCCGCAAGCAGCGGAGGGAGGGAGCCTCCCACACACACCCGCCGTTCCCCCGGGCCGCTGATATGTCCCGAGCTGCTGGCGCGGGGCTGAGGCGGCCCCGGCCCGTTGTTATGCAACCAGGGGGAAACAGGAGTAAACACGAGCGGGGCTCTGCGGGCCGCCCGCCCGCCTTGGCCGGTGCTCATCGAGAGCGGCTCGGTCGACCCCAGCACCCCGGGAGGGCTCTGGTAGCACGGCCCGACCCCGGGGCTGCCCGCGGGGCACCGCGCTGCTGCCACCCCCTCGAAGCCATGGCGAAGGCTCCCCAGACGCCCCCGCTCCCCCTCCCCGCAGCCCGGGGTGGAGAGGCAAGAGCTGCCGGGATGAGCTCATGGTGTGGCTCCGGGGCTTGGGCCGGGTCCCGGCGCTCTCCAGGCGGGGGCTGGCTCCGCTCGCTCCCCTCCCGCCAGGCCTGGGGGCTCCGCCTGCCCGGAGAGCACCGCCCGGCCTGGAGGCTGGCACCGGCGATATCCCCGGCTCTCCCGGGCTTGGGATGCTCCGGTGCTGCTGGGGCGGCTCTGGCTCGCGGGAAGGCGGCCCCAGACTGCCTGACCTGCCGGTGAACCGGCTCCTGCCACACTCAATTTCTGTGAGCGGGAGCTGAGCCAGGGGCGGGCAACGCTGGGCTGCCCGTGGGTCGCCCACAGCCCCGGGACCGGTGCACCGCCTCCCGCCCCGCTGGCGGGACTGAGGCTGGGGCCAGGGCCGAGCCGCTGCGGCCAGGCACCGGCCGGGGTCCCCGGGATGCGCGTCCGTGATTGACGGCTCTTTGTTTCCTCCTCGCCGGCAGCTCCGGCCCCTCCCCGCTCTCGCCACCCCGCCCCGCCGCGCTCCGCTCGTACCGGCGGCACCGGCGGCATGGGGGCACCGGCGGCCGCGGGAGGCCCGGCGCTCGGCGCGGTCCTGGCGCTGCTCCTGCTGGGCGCCGCCGGCGCGGCTCGCCCGGGGCTGCAAGGTAAGGAGGGTGTCTGAGGCCGGGCCCCGGGGCGACGGGAACACCCGACGGGGTGCCCGGCCCGCTGCCAGACGAGGGGCAGCGGCTGGAGCCCCCCTGACCCCGCTGCCGCCAGCGGGGACCGTCGGGCCCTCTTCCCGGTCCTTCTCCCTGGCCCGTGGCCGCTGACAGCGGCTCTGCTCGCCTTGGGAGGTCTGGCAGCCGGGCTGCGGACAGCGGGGGACAGAGGGTCATTCATCCCCGGAGCTCGGGGCGGCCCCCGGCACCCCAAGGCTGGCTCTGCCCGGGAGCAGCTTGGGGCACGGAGCCGCCGGTCCCGCTTGGACGCCGGTCCCGACTGCTGCTCGGGAGGCGGGAGGGCTCCCGGGGCCGCGGTGCGCGGCTGGGGCTTGCCCTGGGGTTAGCGCTCCTCCCGGTGTGCCCGTTGCGGCGATGGGATCGGGCTCTCCGTGCTTCCCCGAGCCGCCCCGCACCGGTGCCGTCCCTCCAGGCGCTCCCGGTCCCGCTGCGCCTTTGACTGTGGTAGCTGCTCCGTTCTGTCCGCCGGGGCCAGTGCCGGGAGGGTTCCGCGCTGCCCCCACAGCTCCACGCGAGCTGCGTTCCCGCTCCGCGGTCCCGCGGTGCCGGTCGGTTCGCCCAGCCCTGCCGCTCCCCGTATGCAGGGCGCGCGGGCCGGCGGGCGCTGGAGCCCCCCCGCGGGGAAGCCCCGGCGGCGGAGCGGGGGCCGGGTCCCCGCCGGGACCGCGGGGGCTCTGCGGGACCCCCCGGCGGTCCTAGAGCGCCACCGCGCGGGACCGGGGCTGGGCGGGGCCCGCGGCCCCCGGGGCTTCCCCGGCCCCCCCCGTGTCCCGGCGGTCCAGGGACCCCGTGCTTCTGCAGCCGGAGCTGTGGCTGCCGGTTGGGAAATGACCCCCGTGCTTGGCCCCCCAGTCATCGACCTGCTGATGGTGAGCGAGGCCCGGCAGATGGCCAGCATAACACACAAGATCCGGATGGAGCTCCTGACGATCAACGACGTATATCTCCTCTCCACCTTCCGCCTGCCCCCCAAGCAGGGGGGGACCCTCTTCGGCCTCTACTCCAAGAAAGACAACACGAGGTGGCTGGAGGTCTCCGTGGTGGGGAAAATCAACAAAGGTGGGTGCCTGCTGCATGGGGACATGTTGGTCCTGATCTCTCAGAGAGAAACGGGGACTGAGATCCTGCCATCCATGGGGCCCACTGGGGTGAGATGCTGGTCCAGGGGGGCTGCAGGCAGGCAGCGGGGGCAGAGCTGACAGCCTCTTCCTGCTCCTCCACAGTCCTGGTGCGGTACCTGCGTGAAGACAACAAGCTGCACTCGGTCAACCTGCAGCATGCGCCGGTGGCAGACGGGCAGAGCCACAATGTCATTGTGCGCCTGAGCGGGCTGCGCGGGGACATGCTGAGCGTGGAGCTCTATGTGGACTGCAAGCAGGTGGACTCCAGTGTGGGGCTGCCTGAGCTGTCTGAGATCCCACTGGCTGAGGTGGAGTCCATTGAGGTGCGCACAGGGCAGAAGGCCTACCAGAGGATGCAGGTGAGTGCTGGGACCCCCAGGGGGGCTGAGACACCCCTCCCATGCCTTCAGGGACAGGCAGAGCCCCCCACGGATGACTGCGTCTCCTCTTGTACATCAGGGGTTTGTGGAGTCGATGAAGCTCATCCTGGGAGGGTCCATGAGCCGTGTTGGGGCCTTGAGTGAGTGCCCTTTCCAAGGAGATGAATCCATTCACAGTGCAGGTAATGGCACATCTGCACTAAGCAGGGACAGCGCGTGGGGCTTACGGGATCACTCACTGTGCTGCATGCTGTGGCACTGGGAGGTGGGAGGGGACAGCATGTCACACAGAGGGGTGCTCCTGCCTCTCCCAGTCCAGCATCACTGTGAGGGTAGAAGCTCCTGTGCTCTGCGTGTACTGACCAGGAGCAGATGTGCAAGGTGACACTGCTGGGCTTTGGGGGCAGCATTTGGTAATCTCACTCTCTCTTTGCAGTGACAAACGTGCTGGCCTCCATCCTGGGTAAGTTCCTGCTCTGCTCCACTTGTCCCCTGTGGGAGGGCCATGGCAGTGTTTGGGGCTCCACAGAGGTGGAGAACCCTCCGCAGCCTATCCCAGTGCCCTGAGTGCCTGCAGTGTCCCCTGGAGAGGGCTGATACAATGGCATGGGATGTGCCATGGGGGAAAGGGTCCTGTGTGGACCAGGGAGGAAGAGGAAGGGCTATCGTCTGTGTTGTCCTTCTGGTTTGGTGCCAGGGGGCAGAGTGGTCCACAGCCCTGGGAAGATGCATCTGCCCTAGGGCTGACCTTGTCCTTTCTGCCCTGGCAGGTGAGCAGACCAAGGCGCTGGTCACGCAGCTAACCCTCTTCAACCGGATCCTAACCGAGCTGCGGGAAGACATTAGGGACCAGGTGAGGTGGTGGGGCAATGGCAGCTCTCGCTGTGCTGGATTTGCCCCAGAGCAGGGTGCCAACTGCATCCCCCTGATGCTCCATGCCCTGCTGCCTTGTAGACGAAAGAGATGTCTCTGATCCGCAACACCATCATGGAGTGCCAGGTCTGCGGTGAGTGCTGGTGAGGCTCTGCTCCCACCTCAGGGGGCTGAGGTCCACCCTGTCTCACGCCCTGCTTGTCCCTTCTCAGGCTTCCATGAGCACCGTTCGCGTTGCAACCCCAACCCCTGCTTCAGAGGCGTGGACTGCATGGAGACGTACGAGTACCCTGGGTACCGCTGTGGGCCCTGCCCACCTGGGCTGGAGGGCAATGGCACATACTGCGCTGACATTGATGAGGTGGGCACAGTCCTGGAGGGGTCAGCAGGTGACATCTGAGCACCAGCACTGCCAGAGCAGCACGGGCAGATACTTCTCCTCTCCGTATGTGACTTTGAGCCGGAGAATGGCCCTGCTGGGCTGCCCTGGGTCAGTGGGTGCCCTGCTGTGGGTGCTGTTCCCAGGGGTGAAGCTTGTCTCTCTCCCTGTGCCTCAGTGCTCTCATGCCAACCCTTGCTTCCCTGGCTCCAAGTGCATCAACACAGCCCCTGGCTTTCGCTGCGAGCCCTGTCCCCGTGGCTATCGGGGCAACACTGTCTCTGGCGTCGGGGCTGACTACGCCAGGGCCAGCAAGCAGGTGGGTGCAGTGCCGTGGGATTCAGCCAGGTCCCTGTGGGTGCTCCAGGCTGCTGAGCTGTGGGGACAGGTGGGGGGACACTGTGCCTGCCAGCACAGAGCAGCTTTCCTGGCCCGGACACAGGCACGGCTTTGGCTGTGGCTGCAGGCAGGGACAGGTGACAGTTTCTGCCATGCTGGTTGCAGGTTTGCACCGATATTGATGAATGCAATGATGGGAACAACGGGGGCTGTGACCCCAACTCTATCTGCACCAACACGCTGGTGAGCAGAGCTGCCGTGTTCCCCTGCCCAGTGCCCAGGGCCGTGCTGCTCCCTAGTCCCACCCCTGCCCGCTCTCCTGCAGGGCTCCTATAAGTGTGGTCCCTGCAAGTCTGGGTTTGTGGGGAATCAGACGTCCGGCTGCGTCCTGCAGCAGTCCTGCAGCACTCCCACCAACAACCCCTGTGATGTCAATGGCTTCTGCATGTTTGAGAGGAACGGTGAAATTTCCTGTGCGGTGAGTGGGCAATGGGGGCTGGAGGACAGCGAGGGAGGGGGTGCCAGGGGACAGCGAGGTAGCAGCTCGTCTTCCTAGGGCCCTTCCCCACATCCCAGCCCCTGATTTCTTCTTTCAGTGTAATGTGGGCTGGGCTGGCAATGGCAACGTGTGTGGGCAAGACACGGACCTTGATGGCTACCCAGACGAGCCCCTGCCCTGCATCGACAATAACAAGCACTGCAAGCAGGTGGGCTCCTGGGGAGCTTCATGCAGGAGATGCCAGCGGTGTTGGGGAATTGGGCAGGGCTTTGCTTCTGACCTTATCTCCTCCCAGTCATTAATGTTGCCTGTGACTCCAGGACAACTGCCGCCTGACACCGAATTCAGGGCAGGAGGATGCTGACAATGATGGCATCGGGGACCAGTGTGATGATGATGCCGACGGCGATGGCATCAAGAACGTGGAGGTGACTGTGCTTGTGGCACTGGGGGCCATGTGGGGCAAAGAGCTTCTCTCTTTGGCTTGATGCTGGTGCCCTCAAGATACTTCTGGGTTCAGCTGGCTGTGGCTCTTGGATGGTCTTGTGCCATGCTGGAGATGTCCTCCCGCCCCGACCCATGCGAGACTGCAGCTTCTTGCCTGCCAGCCAGCACAGCATGGGTGTCCCTCTCCTCTTCCCCACAGGACAACTGCCGGCTCTTTCCCAACAAGGACCAGCAAAACTCAGATACTGACTCCTTCGGGGATGCATGTGACAACTGCCCCAATGTGCCTAATAATGACCAGCGGGACACAGACAGCAATGGCGAGGGGGACGCTTGCGATAATGACATTGATGGGGATGGTGAGCAGCTCTGGGGCTGGCCAGCTTTTGGGGGGGAGGTCAATGCCATCATGTTAGGCTGGGGGTGAGGGTCTCCACCCCGCACTGTCCTTGCAGGGATTCCCAACATGCTGGATAACTGCCCCAAGGTGCCCAACCCTCTGCAGACTGACCGGGATGAGGATGGTGTCGGGGACGCCTGTGATAGTTGCCCTGAAATGAGCAACCCCACTCAGGTATGGCTGGGGGCAGGCAGAAGCAGGGATCCAGTGGGACAGGACCCTGCCAGCAGGGGGTGGGAGGACCTCCTGCAGCATGGCTGGGCTGCCTCATCCCAGGGTGTCTGTTGAACTCTGGCTCTGGTCTCCTCCAGACAGATATGGACAGTGACCTGGTAGGAGACATCTGTGACACCAACGAGGACAGGTGGGAACTGCGCTGCTGCAGGGTCACCTACTCATCCTTTGCCTGGGGGAGAGCTCGGGGGCCTGCAAAGGAGGATGATGGGGTCTTTGGGGTTGGTGGGGGTGGGGAAGTAGTGTCAGGCCCCCACTTTATGACACTGGTCTAACCCCATTCTTGCTCCCAGTGATGGGGATGGGCATCAGGACACCAAGGACAACTGCGCTGAGATCCCCAATAGCTCCCAGTTGGACTCAGACAATGATGGGCTGGGGGATGACTGTGACAATGATGATGACAACGATGGCATCCCTGACTATGTGGCACCTGGCCCTGACAACTGCCGCCTCATCCCCAACCCCAACCAGAAGGACTCAGATGGTGAGCATGGAGTGGGATGGGGGAGGCAGACCCCCCCCAGGCTTAACCCAGCACTGACCAGGGTGTGTGTCCCTAGGGAATGGTGTGGGTGACGTGTGTGAGGAGGACTTTGACAATGACACAGTGGTGGACCAGTTTGATGTGTGCCCTGAGAGTGCCGAGGTGACACTGACAGACTTCCGTGCCTACCAGACTGTCATCCTTGACCCTGAGGGGGATGCCCAGATCGATCCCAACTGGGTGGTCCTCAACCAGGTGTGGGTGCTGCCCCCTGTGTTTCTGCGGACTGGGGTGTGAGCAGAGGGGGACTGAGAGGTCCCCAGGGCTGCTGGGGAAACCCTTCACTCAGCTGTCCCTCACAGGGCATGGAGATTGTGCAGACCATGAACAGTGACCCAGGCTTGGCTGTGGGTAAGAGATGCACCTGCAGACCCCGTGGGACAGCCTCTCTGCTCCCCTGTGCTGGGGGTCTGGAATGGGTCTTTGCCCCATAGAGAGGCACAAGGTGGACTGGAGGTTGTAAGGTCCTGGGCTGGGGCAGAGGGCTTCTTGCAGCATTTGCCCACCTGTAGGCTACACGGCCTTCAATGGGGTGGACTTCGAGGGCACCTTTCACGTCAACACCATCACTGATGATGACTACGCCGGCTTCATCTTCAGCTACCAGGACAGTGCCAGCTTCTACGTGGTGATGTGGAAGCAAACAGAGCAGACCTACTGGCAGGCTACCCCCTTCCGCGCTGTGGCTGAGCCAGGGCTGCAGCTGAAGGTGGGTATTGGCTGCCCCATGAGCCAGGTCAGGGCCCTGTAGCCAGTCCCCCCCTGACACCCCATGCACCCACAGGCGGTGAAGTCCTCGACTGGCCCTGGGGAGCACTTGCGCAATGCACTGTGGCACACGGGCCACACACCCGACCACGTCCGCCTGCTCTGGAAGGACCCTCGTAACGTGGGCTGGCGGGACAAGACCTCCTACCGCTGGCAGCTCGCCCACAGGCCCCAGGTGGGCTACATCAGGTGAGCTGTTGGTTGGGGGCCTGCTGGTTGGAGGGCTGCACTGGCCACAGCGCACAGGAAGCATGCTAGCTGCTGGGAGCTTTACAGCCCCAGTGGGACCACAGCGGTGTGGGAATCCTGGCCGCGGGAGAGCTCCTGCCCCGGTGGGGTGGCAGGATGCCGGCCTGGGGAAGGGTCCTTGTCCCAGCGGGGCCGCGGGCGCGTTTCCCCTTTAAGGATCCCGTCGGGGCGGCCGCCGCGGGGGGGCTCGGCGGGCCGAGCCCGTCGGCCCCGTCCGCCCCGCCGGGCCCCCGCAGTCATTGTCCCGTCGCCATGGCGACCTCGCCGGCCGCAGGCGCCTTTCAAATGCAAAGCGCCCGACAAAGGCGGCGGGGCCGGGCCGGGGGCGGCGCGGGGGGCCCAGCCCGGGGGTCCGGATCCAGCGGGATGCCCCGGCCCGGTGCCCCTATCCCACCTCGGGGCGGGATGCCCCAGCCCGGTGTCTCCATTCCCACCCCAGCCACGAGTCGAGTGGTCCAGCGCTGGCCCCGGAGGGTCCCGGAACCCCGCTGATCGGCCGCGCCCACCGTTCCCTTCTCGCAGGGTGCGGCTGTACGAGGGTCCGCGGCTGGTTGCCGACTCCGGGGTGATCATCGACACCACCATGCGCGGGGGGCGGCTGGGGGTCTTCTGCTTCTCCCAGGAGAACATCATCTGGTCTAACCTGCAGTACCGTTGCAACGGTGAGCACCGGGCGCTCCCCCCGTGGGGACACCGGGGCCTCCCCGCACCGGGCCGGGGGTCGAGAGTTCATAGAGCATCTATCTCTCTCGCCCTCTCTGCGGGGGCCGGTCCGTCGGTCCTGGCCCGGGGGGTTCGGCGCTGGCCTCTCCCGCTTTACCGGGGCTTGCCCCCCCCCGCCTCCTGACGCCCCCTCCACGCTCTCGCCCCGCAGACACGATCCCCACCGACTTCGAACCCTTCCGCCGGTTTCTTCTGGAGGGACGCGAGTGAGAAGCTTCTCCTAGCCCGGGCCCTCCCGCCGGCAGCACCCAGGGGCGCTCCGGGCAGATCAGCCCCTTCCCGCCGAGCCCCGCTCCCGGCTCCCCGCGGCCGGTACCGGCGCGTGCGGCCGGCAGCGGGGCGAGCGGGGCCCGGCGGGTGCGGGGCTGCCCCCCCCGGTCCCTGCCCGGACTCTGGCCATAAAGTTTTGAGTGTTTTCTAGCCTGGGCTTCCTCTTCTTGGGGGCGCCCCGGTGTCCCGAGCGGTCACCGGGCCCTCTCCCGTGCTCTCGGCCCCGTCCCTCGCTGTCCTGCCTGTGGTGGGTCGCGGGGATGGGGGAGGGAGCCCGGTACCCGGCTGGTCCCACCGGCGGAGCCCGCGGCGGCGGGAGGCCGGGACGAGTGCAATATTGGTAGGCGAGAGCACAACACTGCACCGCATCCCGTCCCTCCCGCCGCCCCGGAGGGAGCGGAGCCGCCGCCGCTCGGGCCGCTCCGTGGGAACTGCGCGGCGCGCGCCGAGCCCCGGCGGCAGTGCCCGGTCGCCATGACGACGGCTGTCCCGGCAACGCGGCGGAATGTGCCTCCCCCGCCCCGCCCCGGAGCGCGCGGGGCAGGCACCGGCCCGACCCACCCCCCTGCCCCGCGGCGGCGGCTGCGACAATGGGCACGGCGGCCCCGGGCCCGCTCTTAAAAGGGCAACAGGGGCTGGGGCTGGGCGAGCGCTGCCCGCTGCCTCTTCCCGCCGCGGAGCCGCGGCGGGCACTGCCCGGGGATACCGGAGGATACCGCCGGCGCTGCCCGCAATTGTGCGGGGCCGTGGCAGGTGAAATCACCGCTCCGTACCGAGTGCCGGCAGCCCCGCTCGTACTCTTGGGGGGTGCAGGGCGGGAGCGCGGCTGCGAGGGGCGGCCGCGAAGCCCCCGGTGCCGGTGCCGCTCAGCGGGGCCGGGGCGCGCAGAGCGCGTCGTTCGGAGTCGCGGCCGCCAGGGGGCGCCGCAGCCCCAGCGGGGCGGGGGTGCGCGTGCCCGGGCCGCGGGGAAGGGGCGGCCTCGGAGCCCCCGGTGTCCCCGACCCGGCTCAGCCCGGCGGGCACGGTCGGGATCAAGGGGTGCGGCGGCGGGAGCGCGGTGCTGCGCCGCCTCCGGGGCCGAGGCCGGCCCTGCCCATTCCCTAAGCTCGCCCTCGCTGCGGGTCCTCTGCAGGTTTCCGCTAAGAGGAAAAGTGCAGCCTTTAAACCGCTGCTTGGAGCGGGCTCGGGGACACCGGCCGGGAGCTGCACCCCGGTGTTGACCGGGAGGCGGGGTTGGCAGAACATGGCGGCTCTGGAGGGGTGCAGTACCCCGGGCCAGAGCAGCAGGGGTCAGCATGTTTGCCCTTCCCCACCGCCGAGGGCCCTTGGGCAGGTCATGAGCCCAGAGCTCGCTGCCCGTGCCCTGCTCGCGTTCCCCTTCCCTGGCACCGAGCCTGTGGACCCCAGACTGGGCGCAGCTGTGTCCCGTTGTACCCCTAATGACAAGCACCCAGGCCACCCGTCCCTTGCTCCCAGTTACTGCAGAACCGACACCCCGGAAACCGTCCAGCACGACTGGGTGGTAGTTCACCTCCACACGGGGCTGGGCAGGATGCTGGACTCCGGGCCCCTGCCAAGCCCTCTTCTGGAATTGGGGCCCTTCCTGCAGGGCAGGGGCAGGGAGGGACATGAAAGGCTGGCGTGGTCTGGCAGTGCCAGGAGCACGTGTCACTGGGGAGGATGGGGGCTCTGTGCCATAGCACAGGTGGCACCTGGTACCGCTGAGGTAGAGCATCGGCACCCAGATCGGCACTAGGCATCAGCCTGGACAGGGAGCTGTGTCTTGAGTGGGAATGGGGGTCTTGTGCTGTGGTGGGGGGGGCCCTTGTGCCCTAGGAGGGGCCCTGGGACCTGGCAGGGAGGTTACTGGGAGGTACTGGGATTTCACAGGGCCCTGGGCCCCACCTGCGTAAGCAGTTGGGGGGGGTGTCACTGGTGTTTATTTGAGTGTAGGGCGAGGCAGTGGCTGGCAGGTAATGATTAACCCTGGGCTGAGCTGAAGGATGAGGCCTCCCACATGAGTGAGGGGCTGAGGGAGACTGCGTCCCTCTGTCCCCCCGGTCCCGGGGGCCATCACTCAGCCCATGGGTCTGGGCAGTTGCTGCACCCCACCCCTGCCCAGCCCCTTTCCTGTGCCCCCCACCTGAGGCTGCATCCACCCCTGGCATGGGGACGCTGCTGGCGGTGTCCCCCCTCCCCAGTAGAGTGTGGGGGACCCAGCCCAGGGGGATGATGTCGTGGGGGCCCCATCAGCGAGGCGGCACCCCGGTGCCCAGCGCCAAGCAGCACGGAGGGACCCCCCCCCCCCTCAGGGCCAGTGGTGGGGTGGGGCCTCTCCACCTGCCCCAGGTGCTGTATAAAGCTCCCGCCGCTGCCAAGCCGCCAGTTCCTGATCCTCGGATTGTGACGTGCACCGCTGGCCAACAGGAGAGCAGCCATTGTGGAGCCCCAGGAGGTGCTGGGACCCCTCAGAATGAGCCACATGGCATTCACTGCCCTTCTGCTGCTGCTGCTGCTGGGAACAGGTGAGGGACTGGGGCCAGTGGGACCTCAAGCTGGAATGAGCCAGGCTGGGACCTGGGCATGCTGGGAGGCAATGGGACAGGGGAGCAGGGGGACAGGATCACTTGGTCTGTTTTCTGAGCAGGGACTGGGGGACACCAGAGCTGGTGGCCCTCAGCACCCCAGCAGCAGGGACATCATCATCTCTCCTGGTCTGGCCCCTGGGTGCAAGTTGTCCCCAGCAAAACTGGGACTTGGGGACCTTGCCGTGGCCCCTCTTAGCTGTGTCTGAAGGGACTGGGCAGGGCTGGGCTGTGCCGGGCTGGCTAGAGCAGGCTGAGCCCAGGGCTCACAGCCTGGTGTGCAGGTGTGTGTCCCAGTGAGCTGCAGGACCCCAGCTCTCCTCCAGTGCCACCAGCTCTTGCAGGACCTGCTGGAAAACTGCTCAGGAGCCCTCCCTATGCTGGCTGGCAATCCAGCCATGTGGGGTTGGGAGAGTGTGGGTGGCACCCCCACAACCAGCGACATGCACCAAAGGAGGGTTTTTGTGAGAGGGAGGCTGTGCCCAAGCCCCCTGGTGTGGCAGGTTCCCCTCTTATGACCTCGCAGGCTGCAGAAGCTGCTGGTGGTCAGCTCTTGGAGGTCGTAGTGCTTCTCAATGCCTCATGGCCTAGAGGAGTGTCCAGCTGAGAAGCTGTTTTATATAAGACCTTCCCAAACTGGTGCTGCGGTCCCAGCTGCCAGCTCCTGGTTTTTCCTCCAGGTACATGTGGCATGTCCACCACTGAGACTGACACAACTACCACAGAAACAACCACCACTGACATGACCACCACAGAGACGACTGCTGAGACAACTGCCATGCCCATGACCTCCATTCACGTCATGATCTCCAAAAACACAAGCAGCAACGGAACTCCAACTTCCGTCCCCTCCCATGCCACAGTCTTCCCTGCGACAGGCAACACCACAAACTTCCAGCCCAGCAACAGCTCTGCAGGCAATACCACAGCAAACAGCACCACTGTGCCCATGCCCAGCAGCACTGTCATCTATCCCAATGCCTCCACAAACAGCAGCATCTGGATCACCCCCAGCATGAGCAATAGCAGCTCCACGGTTCCCACCTCCTCCATGGGTGGTGGCACAGGGATCCCCACCTCCAGCAGCAAAGGCAATGGGAGCAGCAGCACTCAGGTCAGCCCCACACAGATGGGCAGCACAGCTCCCAGGCAGACCCCCACAGCAGTGCTGGGCAGCAGCCATGCTCCCAACCCCAGCAAAACCGCAGCCTTGCTCCCCGCTGCTGTCCAGCTGCTCCTCCGTGTCCCGCTGTCCTTCCGCATCCTCAACAGGAGCTTCAACGAGAGCCTGCGCGACCCCACATCAAGGGACTACAGGAGCCTGAGCCACACCATCCTAACCATGGTGAGTCCCAGCCCTGCCTGTGGGGTAGCAAAGATCCCCAGGTCTGTGCTGCCAAGGAACCACCTCCCCATAAAAGTGCCCTGAGCACCTGCTCTGCCAGTCACCTTAGCACCAGTACTGCGAGGTGATGGGGGGAGGGGGGCTGCCAGGGAAGTGGCTGTCACCCGCGTGCTTTGTTCGCGTGCTTTGTTCCAGTATGAACACGTCTTTGGCTGCACAAGCTGCCTGGGCTGGCAGACCTACAAGGGATGCAGCGAGCTCCGTTTCAGGTGAGTGGCTCCGGTTGCCAACGTTGGTGTGTCCCAGCACGTCCCAGTGTGTCCCAGCGTAGAGCCCCTTGCGGGGAGTGGTGTCCTGGGTGCTGATGCATCCTCTAACGGCAGCCAAGGCTCAGTGGAGGTGCAGTCCATCCTCGTCTTCGGGCACGGCAATGGCACCATCACCAGTGATGCTGCTGAGCAGCAGCTGAGGAAAAGCCTGGACCAGAACGGCTTCATCATGGACCTGCAGCTGGCCAGCATCCAGAGTGAGTGGGCTGGGGCAATGGAGCCCTGCGGAGGGGCCTTTGGGGGGTTCCACAAGGTCCATCCCATCTTGGCCAGGGCACAGAGTCTCCTCGGTGGTGGGACAGGCTGAGGGTGGTTTGCAGCTGGCAGAGCTTTCTGCAGTCCCCATGGTGGACAGGATGACTGGACATCATGGACGAGGGCTCAACCCCTCACACCCTGTCCTGGGGTTCTCTCAGGGCTGTTTGTTGCAGACAGCCCCACAGCACAGACACGGCTCTGATCCTCTTTCAGGCTCTGTAGAGGTGACATCCCCAGCACCGGTGCCTGTGGTCCCAGACTGGGCCATTGCTCTGCTGGTCCTGGTGTGCATCTTGCTGCTGCTGAGCATCCTCAACTGTTTTCTGATGGTGAGTGCCCTATTCCTGTCTGTGTCATCACCTGCCTTCTGATGGTGGGTCCCCTGTCTCTGTCCCCATGCTGTCAGTCATCTGACCCCTTCCCTTTCACCCCCAGACCACCTGTACCTGTCGGCGAAAAAGCCGAGGGAAGCTGGACCTGCTCAGCACCAAGGACTCCTACCACCCCATGGCTGAGTATGCCCCATACCAGAGCCATGGGCGCTACGTGTCCCCCAGCAGCAAGCCCAACCCCTACAGCCAGGTGGGAGCTGAATGCCACCATCTCCAGGGCTGCTAGCACCCGGTGTCCTGGCCACCGCGGTGCTTTTTGGTGGAGCCAGGTGGCCATGCAGGTCCCTTGACCGCTGGGTTAATGGCTAACTGAGATAGTGGGGCAGGGGACAGGTGGCCCTGGGAGCCTGTCCCATGCCGGTCCTGGCCAGGAGGTGACTGTAACTTTCACGCCTGGATGGAGCAGCAGTGCTGGGTGTGTGGCTGGTGCTGGCAGACCAAGCCTGGCTCCAGGGAGCTCCCAGCGACCTTGGACACTGCTCCCCCTGAAGGTGGTGGGAGGTGGGCAGCAGACTTGCTGCCTGCCCATGCTGCCCCTCCTCATCTTCAGCCATGTCCCAGTTGGACTCTTACATCTGCCAGCGTCGGGGCATCCTCCTCTGCCAGCGTCGGGGCATCCTCCTGCCATGGGGAGTGGGCTTGAGGCAGGGACTGGGGTAGTGCAGAGGGGGCAGGGGGGGCTGATCCCCATATCCCACAGCCCATACCCTGCACCCGGGTGGCTCTGAAGCCTGAGCTTTGGGTGCAGGGTCAGGAGCTGCCTATGCAGGCAGATGGTCGGGCTTCTCCGGGGGATGTGAGGTCTGGGGCAGGACCAGCCTGTCTGTCCCCTCCCCGCGCTGCCCTGCGGTCAGGGGCCGTATCCAGCTGCTGGGCTCCGTGTGAGCGCTCGCCCTGTTCAAATACCAGGGGCCTGGGTAAATATTTACCTTCACTCTTGCCGGTCAGGCTTATCACACCGGAGGAGAGAAACATGCCGAGGGCCACGGCAGCTCCTCAGGCTCCTGCACTTGGGGGGGGCTTGGGTTGCCTGTGGGGGCTGTGGGTGCTGCCTGGGGGCAGCTGCCCACCATGCAGGGGGGATTCCATTTTCAGGCTGAGAACCTGACCCATGGTGAGGGTGTGGGAAGTCCCCCTGCTGCCAGCAGGTGTGGGCTGAGGAGGGGGCTCAGCCCAGCTCTGACACCCTCTCCTCATTCCCCAGGTGGCTGGCAGCAATGGGGGGGGCACCGGCACCTTCACCTACACCAACCCCACCGCTGGCTCTGACAACCTCTGAGGGACTCGCTGGGATGGAGGGCGGCCACTGAGGGGAGGGGGTGGCCGCAGCCCCCCGGTCCCGGGGGACCAGCACCAGCCCTGGGCACATCCCCAGGTGCTCTTGGCTCCTCACTGTGGGCAGCAGGAGCTGGATGGTTCTGGAGCAGCCGGATTTGTGCGCATGACAGAACAGGATGAACAAAGATTTGGGGGGGGCAGGAGGGTCCCCTGCAGCCCCCGGCCACCACACTCGCTTGGCTTTGCAAACCCTGCTCCATGCCGTGGGAAGGGGGTCTGGGCTCATGCCTGCCCTGCATTTGCCCCTGGGGATCTAATAGCTCTTTTTGTGGTGTTATTTTATATAAATATATATATGGGGGTGTGGGCACTGGGCGCGGCAGGGCGGGGAGGCGGTTGGCAGGGGCCTGGGCCAGGGTCTGTTTGTTGCATTTCACAATAAAAGGATGGGTGCAGCTGGACACTGTGTCTCTCCGGGCTGCAGTGAGCCCCCGCAATGCTGTGGGGACTCCACTCCTGCATCCCCTTCTGGCTCCATGACTGGTGGGATGTCCCTGGCGTGGCCATCACCCCCCTGGGTGACCTGGGCTTGGGGTGGGTTGCTGTTGTTTCTGGGGCCGGGCAGAGCTGGGGTTCATGCTGGGATTGTTTCTATTGTACCTACAGTCGCGCTGGCATGGGCAGTGTCCCCACCCCCCTCGGGTGTGACCGTGTCCTGCCACCATGCTGTCCCTCTTGCTCACATCCCACACTCTCCGTTTCTGTCTCGTGAGCAAGCAAGGCTCGTTCGACACAACCGGTTATCCCACGGCCGTGCCAGCAGAAGGTCATGGTGCTGCCAGGGCTGTGCTGCTGCAGGGTGCAGCCTGGCCCTGCCTCACTGCTCCCACTCCTGTCCCCTGTCTGCTCTAGGCTCAGGATCCCCCAAACCCCGTGTGAGCCCTGAAATGGCTTTGGGGGCTGCCAGGAGGACGGGGCATGGGGCAGGGTGGTGGGACACGCTGAGGGGCAGTGGGGTGGCCCCAGCAGGGACAAGACCAAGGTGGAACCTGAATGGGGCCTTGTGGCAGGGTCTGAGCCTCTGGGATGGCCATGCCTGGACTAGGATCAGGGGGGCAAACCCCAGCAGGTTGGGCTGGGCCTGCATTGGGGGCTGGGAGGGGTTTTGGCAACCATTGAAAAGGCAGAAATACAAGGAAATGAATTTGCCCCACAGAAATTCCGTGTGGGCTCAGGCACGGAGCCAAGCGCCCTGCTGGGACCCAGCCCTGGGCCCGGCAGTGGGGGGCTGAAGGGGATTGGGGGGGGCTGGTGGGTGCCTCGGGCACAGCATGTGGGCTCTGGGACCCAGGCATGTGCCGGGGGGTGTACCTGGACTGTGCCATGGTGTGAGCGAGGAGCTGGGGGGACTCTGGGGCATGCTGGGGGGGCTGCCCAGTGAGAGGGGATGATGCAACTCCAGAGGCTGCTGGGGGTTGGGGGTGCTTGGGGGGGGGGGGTCTCTGCTGCTTTTGGTTTTCCACGTGCCTTGCTGAGAGCCAGTTGCCAACAGCAACAGTGAAACCCAGCAGGCCACCAGCCCCAGGGAGCTGGGGGGCTGCAGGGTCTGCGCAGTGTGGGGTGTGAGGGCTGTGGGGCCAGGATGGTGGGGGGCTGCAGGGCCAGGGGGCTATGGTACTGGGAGGCTGCAGGTATGGGGGGGCTCAGGGAGGGTTGGGGGAGGACTGAAAGGCTTCAAGGCCAGGGCGGCTGTGGGGATGGGGGGGTGGGGGGAATTGGGGCTGGAGCTGGGGGTTTGGTGCAAAAAGGGGGGGCATCTTCGTGTGCATGTGAACAGCCAGGTGGGGTTGGAGGGGTGGGGGTGGTGCTGGTTGCATGGTACTTGCATGGCAGAAGCAAGGGGCAAAACACTGGGAGGTTGGTGGTGGCAGTGTCACCTTCCCCCCCCCCCCCCTCAAAATCTGCTACCAGCAGGGGATGGATTGTGTGCCCAGGGCAGGGTCCCATGGGTGCAGAGGGGCTGTGTGGGGCTGCTGCCACATGGCCCCCCTCTTGGTCCCCCCCATCCCTGGGCAGGACCTGCAGGAATTGAAACAGGTGCCAGGGCTAGGCCCTACAAACTGCCTATTTCTCAGGGAGCCAGGTGAGCAGAGGGGACCTGTGTTCCCTGGGGACAGGTGCCTGCCTGGGGGAGGACCCAGCCCCACACGTCACTCCTCTGCTGGCCCACCCTGCTCCCCTGGGTACCTAAGTGAGGGGTCCAGCCCCCATCACCAACCCTGAGAGGATGCCCCAGCACCCAGCAGCACCCCAGCTGCACCAGCCACCTTTGGGAACCCCAAATAATGTTAAGGGGGTTTTCTCTGGGCCCAGCAGAGACCAGACACATCAGTGCTGCCCTGGGCAGGATTTGGCCACTATTGGCCACAGTCCCAAGGACAGCCCAGCCCCTTGGCCTCAACAACAGGCCCCAGGAAACAGCCAGAGCCTCAAACCCCTGGGGCCAAAGCTCCTGGCATTGCAGTTTATTGTAGGAAACCATGAAAATACAGCAGTTGTAACAGAACCCAGGAGAAACTACAGCAGCTCGGACCCATCCTGGCACGGGGCCACCAGCTTGAGCCCCCATGGTGGATGGTGGCTCCTGGCCAGGTCAGATGCCGACCCCACAGCCCTGGCTGCGTGTGGTTTGGCACTGAGTGGTGTAACAGGGCCGAGTGTGTCTGCACGGGCAGGCAGAGACACAGGCAGGCCTGGCCAAACCTTAGGGCAGCCCATGCAAGGGACCTGGTGGTGGCAGTTCCCAGCCACAGTGCAAGTGCCCAGCCCTGGTGCCAGTGCCTGGCCAGGGTGCTGCAGCCAGGTGAGCCGTGTTGAAAATGAGCCATTTTAAAAAAAGTCTTCACACCTCATTCCAGCCCAGCCTCCCCCCACCCTCTCTCCCCAAGCCCAGCTGCTTCCCCAACCCTGGCCAGCACCCAGCCTCTCCCCCCCACCACCACCCCCACTGTCACCCCCACCATCACCTGCCAAACCCCTCCCCACACAGCCCTGCATCCCACTCACACCCCCCTCCCTGCTCCATCTCTAGGGCTGACCCCCTGCCTACAGCCCTGCCCATGGCCTCAAGCCGAGCTGGGGAAAGGGGAAGGCAGATGGGGAGAAGAGGGGAGAGCAGAGCTGTCCCTGTCCCTCCCCACCCCACAAAAGAACCACCTGGCCTGCTTCCAGCTGGCAGCCAGGCCGGGGCTGCCCTCGCTGTGCTCTGCTCCCTGCCCACCCACGTCCCCCCAGCTCGTTGGGCAATGGGGGTGACGGCCAGCGTGTGCAGGGATCACTGGCACAGCTCAATCCAGCTTGGCAAAGCCCCCAATGGTCACTTTACGCTCCTGCTTGTTGGCCACCAGCTCCTGGAGATGCAGGGCTCCCCCTCCAATGAAGCAGAAGGCAGGGCAGATGGGCCCGGAGCAGTCCACGCCGCACTCCCAGAGCTCACGGAAGGAGACGGCATCATAGAAGCTCACTTTGCCCTGCTCGTAGTCCAGGCAGATGCCGATGCGGGGGGGCAAGGGAACGGTGCAGCCGTTGGGGTCACGGGAGGTGAGAGCTGACCCGTGCGACAGCAGGATCTTGCCCATGCCGATGGTGAGGAAGGCATAGGGTGGGGGGGCCTCCACCGTCGTGTCCTCTGCCCCACTGTCATGGCCACTGTCAGGGTCGTACCTGGAGAGGGGGGATGAGTGAGACCTGGTGCTGACTCACAAGGGACAGGCTGGGGCTCCCCTTCATGCCCCAGAGCTGGTGCCTGGAGGCAGGAATAGGCAGAGGACCTCCCCACCCCCCCATGCCCTGCTCACCTGGGGCTCACCACATCCTGTGGCACCTGGAACCACTCCTGCAGCTTGCTCTCCAGCCCCACGCCCACCTTGACCAGGTAGGAGCTGGGGTCCACGCAGCAGGCCCAGTAGCTCTTGCCCTGCGTGATTGCCACGTCCCCGATGACCAGGTCGATGGAGAGGTGGCAGCTGGTCATCAGGCGCTCAGCGGCGAAGAGCATGGGGACACCGGGGACACTGCGCACGGCGCGCTGGTCCTTGCTGATGGCCAGCCGGTCCCGGTTAAAGCCCCAGCGGTTGTCCAGGAAGAAGTTGAGGACTGAGGGAAGGAGGAGAAGAGGGTGGGTGAGGAGGAGGCTGTGAGCAGCTATCAGGGAGCTCTGGGTGGGTGCTCTGGTCCCCTGGCTCCCCTCACCTGGGGCAGGTGGCGTGTGCAGATAGATATCCTCACTGTACTCCCCGAAACCCGCCTTGTTGCAGCCCTTCACCCGGAGCACGTAGACGCTGTCAGTGTCCAGGTACTCAACCAGGGCGCTGGTGCCCCGCACCTCCTCCCGCCGCTGCCACAGCTTCAGCCCCTTGGCCTTGGCGTCCGTCTTGCGGAACTCCACTGTGTAGTGCCAGGCGGGCGGCGAGTGCTGCGGCAGCCGCCAGCACAGGAAGATCTGGTCGTAGGCGTAGGTGCGCTGGGTGTCGATGACAGGGGCCTCGGGGGCTGTGGGGAGAGGCACCGGCGGGCATCAGGCAGCATCCCCCCCCCCAGCAGGCAGGGAGGTGGCCAGACGCAGGGAAGGGGCATTCCAGATGGACGCACAACCAGTGGGAGTCTAAAGGGAGCTGACTGCGGAGACCGTGTGTAGGCACCAGAGGAGAGCGAGAGTCGGGGAGACAGAGGAGCTCACTGCTGGGGGGGCTCCAGGGACTGGACAGGCTGAGTGCAAGTTGGGAGGGAGGAGAGAGAAAAAGAGAGAGGATGGAGGCAGTGGAAGGGGAGGAGATGGGCATGGAGAGGGGTGTGAAGGTGCCGGCAGCACAGCAGGAGCAGGGAGGAAGGGTGGGAGGGAAGAGTGCAGAGATGGCAGGTGGGAGTGAGGTGGGAGAGAGATGGAAATGGGGCAAGGAGGGGGAGAGAAACTGGGTGAGAAGGAGGATGGAAATGGGGTGAGAAGTACAGAAATGGGGTGAGAGGGATGTAAATGGGGTGAGAAGGACAGAAATGGGGTGGGAGGGATGGAAATGGGGTGAGAGGGTTAGAAATGGGGTGAGAGGGGGACGGAAATGGGGAGAGAGGGGGATGGAAATGGGGCGAGAGTGGGACAGAAGAGGGCGCAAAGTGGGACAGAAATGGGGCGAGGAGTGGGATGGAAATGGGAAGAGGAGAGGGAAGGAAATAGGGCATGAGAGGAATGGAAATGGGAAAGGAGGGGAAAGAAATGGGGAGAGGGGATAGAAATGGGTTGCGAGGTGGGGGATGGAAATGAGGTGAGAAAGGGACAAAAATGGGGCGAGAGGGGAAGGAAATGGGGCGCGAGGGAGGTGGAAATGGGGCACGAGGGGGACGGAAATGGGGTGAGAGGGGCAGAGGGCAGGAGTGGCAGCGGATGAGGGGGTCCGCCCACCACCGGCGCAGGCCGGGGCTGGAGGATGGCGGCGGAGCAGGGCTGGGAGTGGGATGGAGGGATGGGACAGAGAGAGCGGGGCGGCTCTGGGCAGGGATGTGACTTGCCTCAGTTACTTCGGTGACGACTCAGCAGCGGCCGCAGCCTATAAACAAAGAGAGGTAGAAGTAGGTCTGAAAAGTGTTGCCAGCGGGTCCGGCAGGGCCCCGCGGCTCCTGCCCTGCGGGAAGTGCCTGCCCTGCAGTGGGGCAGCCTCCGCTCTGTACTCACCCTCTGGCGCTCCTGCTACCCTGCCCTGGCATTGCGGCCCTGCCTGTCCTGCCCCCCCAGCCTGGCCACCCTGGCACGGGGCCGGGATGGCTGTGGGGGCTGCTGGGGCGGGGGCCGTCCCTGACGGGGAGGGGGGCACTGGCAGATCCACGAGCGCAGCCGGCCATGGCCAAGCTCTGGCTCCGAGGCAGGCAGGGAGCTGCTTTGCACACAGGGCTGCACCTCTGCCCGGGGCACAGCCGGTGCCCACATCCTGCTACCTTTACCTCGGATGAAGGCCAGGTCAGTGAGCAGCTTCAGCTCCCTGCTGACATCCAGCTGGAAGTGGCTGAAGGAGGCGGTGGCGGCGGGACGGAAGCTCTGCAGTGAGTCGGTGGCCCTGAGCATCCTGCAGCACAGGAGAGAAGGAACATTGGGATGGCACCTGAGGGCCCTGACCCCCCCTGGCTGCCCTGTGCCCTTGAGGGTCTCCACAGCCCCTTACCTGTTGTGCAGCTGCTTGGCCGCCTGGACAAAGCAGGGGTGGTCGGTCTCCTTCAGAACCTCCTGAGCATAGCCCACCATGCCTGAGTTTTCCAGCATGGCCTGGTGCTCCTGGATCTGGCAGCGCAGGCTGGCCAGCCGCTTCTGCTGGCACTCCTCAATGGCCTGCAGCAGGGTGGCCCTCTTCTCCTCCAGCATGGTGCACAGCCCCTGGATCAGCTGTGACACCTCCTCCTTGGCCTGCGAGCCATTTACCTGCCGGGCACAGCAGGGTCAGCATGCCGCACAGGGAGAGGGGACCTGGGCACAACAGGGTCAGAGACTGCTCAGGGACAGGCAGGCACCTTCTGCCCTCACCTCCGTGTGCTTCACTGTCTCCTCCAGCTCAGCAATCTGGGTCTGCACCGTGTCCTGGCTGCTCAGAATGTAGGTGAGGCTCTTTGTCAGCTTCTCCTGCAGGGAATCACCAAATCATGGAATGGTCTGGTTTTGGAAGGGACCCTGAAGATCCTCTAGTCCCACCTCCCTGCCATGGCCAGGGATAGCTCCCACTAGACCAGGTTGCTCCAAGCTTCATCCAACCTGGTCTTGGACACTTCCAGGGATGGGGCAGCCACAGCTTCCCTGGGCAACCTGGGCCAGGGTCTCACCATCCCCACAGTAAAGAATTTCTTCCTAAATGCTCATCTCAGTCTCCCCTCTTGCATCTTAATAACCTTTTCCCTCATCTGATCCCTCCCTGCCCTTGTCCAAAGTCGCTCCTCAGGTTTCCTGGAGCCCCTTCAGGCACTGGAAGGTGCTCTAAGGTCTCCCTGGAGCCTTCTCTTCTCCAGGCTGAACACTCTCTATTCTGCCAGCCTGTCTCCAGAGTAGAGGGGTTCCAGCCCTTGGATCATCTCCATGGTCTCTTCTGGACTCCACTTCCTTCTTGTGTTGGGGATCCAGAACTGCATGCAGTGCTCCAGGAAGGAGGTGAAGCAAAGGCACTGGCAGCCCCCACACCCCTGACCTGCACCAGGGCTCCCACTGGCTCTCCTGATTCCTGCCCACTGAGCCCCAACCCTGCCCCAAGTGCGGTGCCAGCTGCCCTTACCCTGAGGGCCTGGTAGGCGCTGAGCACTGGGGTGATCTTGTGGCCTGTGTGAGTGCGCCGCACACGGCAGAGCTGGCACACCAGCCGCTGGCAGGTCTTGCAGTAGTGAGTCACCTCCTCCTTGTGCTCCGGGCACATCAGCCCCTGCATGGGCACAGGGGAGATCAGCAGGGCTCTGTCCCCAGCACCCCCCTCCAACATCCCCACCCCCAGCACCCACAAAATCCCAAGCAGAGAAGGGAAACCCCAACTGAGGGGCCATACCTTGGGGCGGAAGGTGAGGGTGGGGGGCGTGGGCTCGTGCTGGGCTTTCTGGGTGCCCCAGGGGTGGTAGAGCTTGAAGCACTCGTTGCAGAAACTGGACTTGCACTCAGTGCAGCCCTTGGTGGCCTCCAGCTGTGGGGGTTTGCAGAACTGGCACATGATAGCAGCGCTGATGTTGATGGTCTGGCGGTAGCGCTCCACCACCCGCTCCAGCGTCAGGTTGCGGAAGAGGCTGCCCAGGCCCCGCTCCCCCAGGTCCACGTCCCGCTGGCAGGCTGGGCAGGGGAAGCTGACGGTCTGGGGGTGCACAGTGCCCCGCTTCCGCCCCGGGTAGGTACCAAAGCCTGTGGGAGGGAAGCAGGGAGGGCATCAGGAGGGAGCTGGGAGCTCCAGAACCCCCAGGCATCCTGCCATGGGGGCAGCACAGGGCCACAAAGATGATGAAGGGAATGGAGCATCTGTCCTATGTGGAAAGGCTGGCAGAGCTGGGGCTGTTCAGCCTGGAGGAGACTAAGGGGTGATCTCATCAACCCTTATCAATATCTCTAGGGGGTGTCAGGAGAATGGGTCCAATCTCTTCTCAGCTGTGCCCAGTGACAGGACAAGGAGCAATGGGCACAAGCTGGAGGACAGGAGGGTCAAGTTAAAAATAAGGAAGGAAAAACTTCTTTCCTGTGAGGGTGAAAGAGCCCTGGGACAGGCTGCCCAGAAAATCTGTGGAGTCTCCTCCTTCTCTGCAGACATTCCAAACCCATCTGGACATGTTCCAGTGGGATCTACTGTAGGTGATCCTGCTCTAGCAGAGGGCTGGACTAGATGAGCTCCAGATGTCTCTTCTAACTCTGATGACTGTATGACTGTGACTGTCCCCATCCCCTCTGGCCATCCTACCTGACTTGAGGAGGCGGTCGAGGCGGTCAGGCTTGGGGACAGCCCGGCGTCCCAGGCGGGGGCTGCGGGTGGAGGGGGTGGCAGCAGGCGAGGAGGGCTCTGAGGTGGGGTCACAGCAGAGGAAGCCGTGCTGCAGCAGCACCTCGCTGGCACAGACGTGACAGACGTTGTGGGCGCAGGGTAGGGCCAGCGGCTGCTTGTACATCTCCTTGCACACTGGGCAGACCAGCTCCCGCTCCATGTTCTTCATGCTGGTCTGGGGAGAGAGTGGGGAGTGTCATTCACCACCCAAGGGAGGGGCTGCGATGGGGACCAGGGATGGGATCAGGCTTGGGAGCAGTAGGATCAGGACCAGGGATGGGACCAAAGCCAGGACCAGCACCAAGTCTGTGATCAGGCCTGGCACCAGGGCCAGGATCAGGACCAGGCCTGGAGCCAGGATGAGGACAAGCACCAGGGCCAGGCCCAGCACTGGGATCAGCAGCAGGATGGGGACCCGGGCTTTGACTGGGATGCGGATTGGAGCTGGGGCCGGGATCTAGGGCCAGGATCAGGACCAGGGCTGTGATGGGGACCAGGACTGGGGCCAGGATGAGGACCAGCGTCGGGGCCAGGATCAGGGCAATGATCAGGACCAGGACCCGACCTGGGAGCAGCAGCATGGCCAGGATTAGAACCAGGGCTGGGACCAGCAGCGGGATGGAGACCAGGGCTGGGATTGGGATTGAAGCTCAGGCCAGTAACTGAGCCAGGATTGGACCAGTGCCATGACCAGGATGGGGACCACGGTTGGGGCCTGGATGGGGACCAACACCCCCACCTAGGGTGTGTGGGCAGCTCCCGGTCCCACTGGCGGCACGGAGCGGGGAGCTGGTGCCGGCCTTCCCAGAGGCCCCAGGCCCGGTGGGTCGGGGCGCGGGCCCAAGGCCTCGCCGCAGCCTGCCCGGCCCTCAAGGGCACCCCCGCCATCTCGCCCGCCATCGGTCCCCGCTGCGTTGCCATGGCGACGCCGGTCCCGGGGAAGCCCGGCTCGGCCGCCCCCCGGTACCCCCCCCGCCGCCGCCGCCGCCGCTCACGCTGATGCGGACGAGTGCGTCCATGATGGAGGTGAAGGTCTGCAGGTCCTCGCCTTCGGCCATGGCTCCGCGCCCGAGCCCGGCGCCGGTCCCCGAGGCGGCAGCAGCGGCGGCCGCGGATGCCCCGGTCTGTTGCAGGGAGCGGCGGAGCCGTGCGGAGGGCGGGGGGCGGCGGCGCGCATGCTCCGCGGGACCCGCCCCGGCGGCGGGGGGGGGGGCGAAGGGGGGCGGCGGTACCGGGGCGGCAGCCCCGGGGGACACCCGCAGCACCCTCGGACACCCCCCGCTGGGCCCGTGCCGACGGCAGCGCGGCTAAGGGAGCGGCGCCCAGGGTGGACCCGGGGCGGGACAAGCGGGGCGTGCGGGCAGCGGCCGGTACCGGGGCTGCGGGGGCCCCGCGCCCCCCGGGCCCCGCGCCGCGCCTCCCCGCCGGCAGGGGGCGCGCGAGCCGCTGGGGCCCGGCCGCGCCTCGCCCGGCCGCCAGGGGGCGCCTGAGCCCGCGGGCCGCCGTGCCCGCGGGGCGGGGCGGGACGCGCATGCGCACTGACCTGCCACGACCCCCGCCCGGCGGCGTGTCCCTCCCGGCGCGGCCGCAGTGCGCATGCGCAGCGCGCCGGTACCGGCACCGCTTCCTGCGGGGCACCATGGGTAACGGGGGCCGGGGGGAGCAGGGGCACCATGGGTAACGGGGGCCGGGGGGTGCCACGGGAAGGGGGACCGGAGAGGACAAGGGGGCGCCGTGGGTACCGGGACCAGGCCGCGATGGGGGGCACCGTGGGTAACGGGGACTGGGCAGGCCCTGGGCGCCGTGGGCCAGGCTGACACCCGGGGGGTGGCCCGTGCCCCCTGGGCCCCCGGTTCCGGGGGCCGTGCTGAGGCGCGGCCGCGGTCCCAGCTGTAGGCACGGGCACCTCCTTGGCCCTCTCCTCGCTGCTGTCGCTGCTGCTGTTCGCCGGGATGCAGATGTACAGCCGGCAGCTGGCCTCCACCGAGTGGCTGACCATCCAGGGGGGGCTGCTGGGCTCCGCGCTCTTCGTCTGCTCCCTCACTGTATCCTTTGGGGCCGCAGGGAGCGGGGTCGGGGCTGCAGTGTTCTGTCCTGGCCCTTAACCCTCTGCTCAGGCCTTCAACAACCTGGAGAACCTCGTCTTTGGGAAGGGCTTCCAGGCCAAGATATTCCCTGAGAGTAAGTGGCGTGGGGAGGGGGCAGCTGTTGTCTGAAGGTGTCGGGTCTGCTGGGGTTTGCAGGGCCTGTGGTGGGGCCCTGCCTTGTGTGTGCTCTTCCAGTGGTACAGAGGGGTCCCAGCCTGGCTGGGGGAAAGGGCCCACCCTGGTAGCACCCCCTGAGCTTGTCCTCTGCTGTCGGTAGGTTTGTCCAGCAGCACCACCACCACAGCTCTCGCCCCTGCTGCTCTGAGGCTGACAGCTTGGGCAGTGGGGGTGCATCTTTAATCTCTTCTGTTTTTCCCCCTCAGTCCTCACCTGCCTCTTGCTGGCTCTCTTTGCCTCTGGCCTCATTCACCGAGTCTGTGTGACCACCTGGTAAGTCCAGAGCCTGCCCTGGAGCAGCCGTTGTGCTGCTGCAGCTGCTGCTGGTGACCCGATGGCTCGTGCCTGCCACTAGGAGGGGAACTGGACAGCGGGCAGGGCCAGTGTCAGGCACCATGGCCCAGGGGGGTGGCAGGGAAAGGGGGTTGGTTCAGCCCTGACACTTCCCAGCAGCTGAGCAGCCTCTTCTTTCCTCACAGCCTCATCTTCTCCATGGTCGGCCTCTACTACATCAACAAGATCTCCTCCACCCTCTACCAGTCCGCAGCTCCTGTCACTGCTCCCGCCAAGGCTGTCGGCAAAGGCAGGAAAAGGAATTGACACCAGGCAGCCCCCTCCCCACCACTCCAGACAGGGGCTCTGGAACCCCCCCAATAAAGCCGTTTCTTTGTAGCTTCTTGTCTGGAGCTGCCAGCCCCCAGCCCGGTTTCCTCTCACGGCTGCGTGCCAGCATGGCTGAGCGTGGTCCTGTTTGCGGGACAGGGTTGTGGCGTGGCCTGGGCTGGGTGCTCGCCTCACTGGTCCTGAGAGTATATACTGGTATACCAGTATAGTGGTACTGGGAGGTTGGCACGGGGCAGCCGAGCATGGCTGGAGCTGGGGGACGGCTTCCAGCCACTTGTCACGCCTTGCTAGGGAAACCTGCTGACTCCCAGACCTGTAAGGGAGGAACCCATGCAGAGCCAGGCAGGCTGGAGCAGGCACTAGTGTCACAGGAGCTCAGCGTGGCCGGGGGGGCTTAAGGGGTCTCAGTGGTGATAGGGAAGGGGCCCCTGCACTGGTCGGGCCGAGGCTGCCAGCGCTCGGCAGGGAACAAAGGTCCGTGCGCTCCCCACGAGGGACTGGCGGGGAGGCCGGGCGCGGGGCTGCCCCTGCACCGTGGGAAAGCGCAGTCCCCGGGCTGTGGGAGGGCAGGCGGGCGCTGCTCCCACGCCAGGCTCCCGCCAGCCGCCGCGGCCGGACGCGGAGGAAACCGGAAACCGGAAACCGGCTGCTTCCTGCGCCGCGGGAGCGGAGCCCGGCGGGCCCGCCCCGCCCCGCCCGCAGGGGGCGCGCGCCGCCGCGCTGAGCATGCGCACTGCGCTGTGCGCGGCTCTGCACTACAGCTCCCAGCGGCCCCCGCGCTGCGGCGCTGCCGTGACGTCATCGTCGCGACGAGGGGGCGCACGTTGGGCCCCGGGCCCGTCCAGGTGGGGGCAGGGGCCGGTACCGGCAGCGGGGCCGCTTCTTCGACCGGTTCCGGGGGGAAGAGGGGCTCGGCGGCAGGGCGCGGCACCCGGAGGGGCGCGGGGTTGGGTCTGCTCAGAGGGGCCCAGGAGGGCCCGATCGGGTTGGGGCGGGGGTCGGAGCGGGGCTCGGTGGCTCTCGGTGGCTGTCACGGTGGCTGTCACGGTGGCTGTCACGGTGGCTGTCACGGTGGCTCTCTCTCTCTCTCTCTCTCTCTCACGGTGGCCGTCACGCCCGTCTCTCCGCAGGCCGCCATGACCAAGCTGGGGCAGTGGTTGTGTGGACTCGCCCTGCTGGGCTCGGCCTGGGCCGCCGTGGCGCTGGCGCCGCCGGGGTTGCAGCTGCCGGCCCCGCTCCAGCAGGCCCTGCTGCCCCTGCCGCTCTACCTGCTGGTGGCCTTTGGCTGCTACTCCCTGGCTACCGTGGGCTACCGTCTCGCCACCTTCAACGACTGCGAGGAGGCGGCCGCCGAGCTGCAGGAGCACATCCGCGCGGCGCGGGCGGACCTGCGCCGGCGGGGCCTGCGCTTCTGATCCCAATAAAGCTGCGGACGGCGGCTGCCGGCGGTGCGCGGTGCCCTGGGGGGAGCGGGAGGCCGGGGCTCCCCTGGTGATGTTGCCCTGGGTGGGGACAGCCCAGGACACCGCTGGAAGCCACATGGGTGGGAAACCGCTTGTCTCTCCCCAGCACAGGGCTGGTGCCCATGAGGCTGCGTGCAGAGAAGGGGGCTCCACAGGCCCAGCGCTGTGGGGAGCCCACCCAGCCCAGTGTTCTCCCTCAGAGAGCTGGGCTCCAGGGAAGCAGGGTGGCCAGGGCAGGCAGGCCCAGGCCTTGCGGCGCTGGGAGCAGCGCAGGCAGAGCTCCTGGCTGCCCTTAGATGTGGTTCCCACCGTCGGCTGGGAGCTGAAGCAGCCTCACCCTGGCCCCGCCGGCCGCTTTTCAGGGGCAGGAGGGGAGAGGCTGCCTGGGTGGAGCGGGCGGCACAGCCTGTGGTCCCCGTGGCCTGCTGGGGCGGCTCAGCCCATGCCGGGGGGCTCTTCCCTCCCACTCCAGTGCTGCCGCCTCTGCCCCCGCCGGCGTGGGCAGATATGCCAAAGCACCTGGAAGGGGGATGGGCACCCTGCGGCACAGGCAGGGCAGGGGCGCCCCCAGTCAGGGGGTGCCACTTAGTCTGGGGGTTTCCCGAGGTTCGGGGATGCCCCTTGCTCCTGGGGTGCTGGAGACCTGGCGCTGGCGGCCCAGCGGGAGGAGCAGCGTGGCCGGCAGTGAGCAGTGCTGGGGCCTGCCTTCCTGGCAGCGTCCCGACTTCTCCACATACCAGCCAAAGGACTTTCTTGTTTTTAATTATTGGCTGCGCATCCTTCTGCAAAAAGGAGCAGTTGGTATCAGGAGGGAGGATTCAGGGTAATTACCGGGAGCAACTAATGAGCTGTTTCCTGAGCAACAATGGCAGAGCGGGCAGCTCGGAGCAGGGTGGGCAGCTGCTGGTGGAGGAGCACCACCCTGGGTCAGGGGATGTGGAGCCTTCCTGGGGCAGGAACAGCTGCCCTCCATTGGCCACTCGCAGCCCTCTGTGGACTACTTATGGCCATCCAGGGGCTACTCACAGCCTTCCATGAGCCACTCACAGTCCTCTGTGGACAACTCAGCCCTGCATGGGCTCCTCACGCCCCGGGGCAGCTCGGCAGGCAGCAGCGCGGCAGCAGCATTTCCCTGTCCCAACATGTGCCCGCTGCAGGCTCTGGTGTCCTTGGGAGAAGCTCCACGGGGCTCTGGCCACCTCGTGGCACATGCCAGCCAGAGCGACCAGTTGGCAGCCAGGTTTCTGCACGGTGTGTCAGGGAAAGCTGCCCTGCCCCGGGGGGCCGGTCCTGGGCCCTGACTGGGAGCTGCCCCGCGGGGCTGGGGGTGGGGAACAGGTCTGGGAAATGGGGCTGCTGCAAGCCGGGGGTGGGGAGAATGGCCCCAGGGCCACGGACACCTGTGAGGGCAATCCTAGCAAGCCAGGGCAAGCTGGTGTGGGGGCTCGTCTTTGTGTCCATCCCCCTGCAGTTCTTTTGGCCCTGTTCCTGCTTCTCACCTCCATATTGATTTTTCCCAGGCCACGTTGCAAGGTGTAAGTGTGCCGTGGCACCTGCTCTGCCAGCAGAGTCACCACTCCCTCCATCCGGGCTGCATCACCCGGGCTGGGGGCCCTGCCCGTGCCCTGCCACGGGACGCCACGCAGGGTCCAGTGCCTGGTGTGTAACATTGTCACCTCACCACGCTGCTGTCCCTCTGCTGATGTGCTTACCCGATAGCTTCATTCTAGATCATTGTTAATTTGCTAATTGAGTTGGGGCAATGCCAACAGCCACCTGATCTGTGATCTGAGGATTTTAATTGGTCACAAGTTCGCCTCACGGCCGGTAGTGATGCCCTGTGGCAAAGCTGCAGACCAGAGTTTGCTTGCCCCAGTGTGACCAGTGTCCCTTCGCTGGTGCTCAGGGGGGTTCCAGCAGCACCCTCAGTGTCCCCAAGATGCCTCCATGCCTGCAGCCATCCCAGGGCTGGGGCTGCTCCTTCCTTGCTGCCAGACGATGCTTGCCAGAACCCAAGGGGTGCCAGGATGAGCTCCCGACAATCCTGGGGACAAAGTGGGGTCAAAAGCCACTCTGGCCTCTCTAGTCAGCACACCAGGAGGGAGGAGACAACAAACAGGCACTGGAAACGCTCTAATTTATTAAAAGGCACTTAAAATGGTAGAAAAAGAGCTGCAGGGCTGCCCAGCAGCCCCAGCCCAGCACTGGAGCAGAGCTGTGGGTGTGGAAGACCATCCAGGGGTGCCTGGGGAGTGGGGTGGGGGGCTCCTGGCACCCCAGGGTATTGCTGAGCCCAAACCCACCATCACCAAAGGCCTAAGGGCTGGAGGGATGTGGTGGCAGAGGCAGGAGGTGCCCTCCTGGAGCCCCAAACCTGCCAGGAGTAGGTGGCCCTGGGCCGATGGAGACAGTGGCAACTGGGACCAGTTCACACTGGAGCAGACTGGCACGGGGGGGGTGTGGGGGGCTCCTTCATCAGTCCATGAACATATGAGCTTCTTCCTTGGGAGGTCCCCTCAGGCATGGAGGGGTCGGTGGGGCCTGTCTGGCCCTGCTGGGTACTGCCAGAAGAGCCAGAACCGCAGGACACTGGTGATGATCCCTGGCACGTTGGGGACCTGCAGGAGGACAGTGGGGAGAGGATCTGCTGCTGCCCTCCCCCACTGCCACACCCCCCCTCCTCGTGTTGCCAGGGGAGATTTATTGGCCTGATCCCATCTAATTAATTAAAATCAATACTCATCTCGTTGAGTCTAGTCACGGGCTCTGCTGTGTGACACACGCGACAGTGGACAGGGCCCGGCCCAGTGCCAGGCACCCAGCTGAACCCCGCAGGGGTGGGGTGGGATGGGGTGGGGATGGATGTGGTGGGATAAGATGGGGCAGAATGGAATGGGATGATGCAGGAAGGGATGAGGCAAAATGGGATGGGAATGGGATGGGATAACATGGACTAGGATGAGGCAGGAAAGAATGGGGTGGGGTGGGATGAGATGGGATGGACAGGATGGAATGGGATGGGGTGGGATAGGAAGCGATGGGATGGATGAGATAGGAAGGGATGGAGATGGATGGGATGGGATAAGGATGGATGGGATGGAACAGGAGAGCATCTCCGGCCCTGCCACCCCAACCCACCGTGATGTAGGGGTCGTGGAGCTGCAGGCCATAGAGTGTCCAGCTGGTGGAGGCCAGGAAGGTGGTGACGGTCAGGGGGAAGGACAGGCAGCGTGTCGACTTGCTCCGCACGATCTTGGCCTGCAGAGATGAGCGTCAGGCTGGTCCCAGGCTGGACAGCCCCCCTGGCCACCCCCACAGATGCTGCTCAGCCCCACGTACCAAGTCAGCCAGCGGAGAGAGGTACATGCTGATGGTGAAGACACTGCAGAAGAGCCCCAGGTGCCCCAGACGTGTCCCCATGTCAGGGATCAGGAGGGTGAAGTAGCCATAACCAGCAACCAGCACGGCCAGGAGCATCAGGCTCCGCAGCAGCACGGGGCGCTGGGGTGAGAGGGGAGGGTGGTCAGAGTGAGGCCCCCCCAGATCCTCCACTGATCCAGCTGGGCTGGTCCCCACCTTGTCAGGACTGTAGTAGAGGTAGACCAGGACAAAGAGGGTCTGCAGGGCCGCCCCGATGGTGTTGACAGTGATGAGGGTCCAGTCCTGCTTCAGGCAGCCGTAGCCCAGCCAGCTCAGGTTGCTGCAGGGAAAACAGCACTGGTGCTGCACCCCACTACCATGTAACCCCCCCCTCCCCCTGCACGTGACTCCCCCAGGGCTTGATCCCACTGTACTTGACATCGGTGGTGAGGAAAGGCAGGAACTGGATGTTCTCCACGCTCTTGGTTGCCAACATCTGGCGCAGGTCGGACCTAGAGGGGGAGCAGCCTGCTGGGTGGTCTGCAGCCCTGGGGTGGCTACAGTAACTGCAGTCAGCAAGAACGATCCCAGAATGTGCACCCTGAAATGCTTTCAGCCCAGTTGTGACCATTCCTCCTCCAGCCCCTACACCCACAGTAGCCCCTCTGCGTCCCCAGACAGGCCCCGCCCCCCCCCCCCCCATTCCTTGGTGTCCTTTGCCTTCAGGTTTGTCCCCCCCAGCCCTGCCAAATCAGTCCTGGTGCCTGCCACACTGCACCCCTCAATTCCCCCCCCACTGCACCCACTGGACTGGATCCAGTGCCGTCTCCATTTCACCCCCAAACCTTCTGCACCAGCCCCCAATGGCCCTGGTGCTCTCCCCATGGCACAGAACAACCCCCCCATGGCCCACACTGCACCCCCGAACTGCCCCTGGTGCCCTCCCCATTGCACCCCCCGCCTGCGCACCCCGCTCCCGCCCCCGGTGCCTCCCCCGCGGTGCCGCCGCTGCCCGGGGCTCACAAGCCGGTCCCGAACATGGCGAGGGATCCGGCCAGGCAGGCGGCGGCGAGCAGCGGCAGCGGGGCCATCGCCGGTTCGCGGCACCGGGCACCGGCGGCAGCGCCAGCGGGGCGGGGCGGGGCAGGACGCACTACCGGGGCGGGACCGGCCGCACACCGGGCGGGGGCGGGAACCGGGCGGGCAACCAGCGAGACGCCCCGTCGCCTCGGCCGAGCAGCCCCGACCCCACCGCGATGGGCAGGGAGCGTCCCCGTGGGGCACCGCCCCAGAGCGGAGGGAGACCCCCCCCACGGTGTCCTGTGTCCCCCCCCAGTGCAGGGAGCTAACCTCCCCATGGCATGCAAACCCGGGGTCCCACAGCCCTGGGGCTCCAAATTCCAGGGACCCCCTGTCCCTGCAACCCCACCTCCCCAGGACGCTGCAGCCCCAGCGTCTCACACCTCAGGGTTCACGTGTCCCAAGATCCCCATTCCTTGAGATTCTACCTTCTCAGGACCCTGCACCCCAAGGGTCTCCTCACACCCCAGATCCCACACGCCTGTGATCCCAATTCCCTGTGATCCCAGGCCCAAAAGATCCTGCACCTCAGTGATCTCACAACCCTGTGATCCCACATCTCCATATCCCCAAATTCCTCATACCCAGGGCCACATGTCTCCAGGGACCCCTCTGATGTTCTAGGTCACACCTCCTCCTTTGACCTGCCCCGGGGGCTCTGGTCACACCTCAGCCTCCCCCTCATCACCCACTAGGTCTGCCCTATCAGGAACACTGTCCCAGGCCTGGAAGCTCATGCCAGTGCTGGGGGGAGGGGGAAAAAAAAAACCTAACCTCCTAGGCCCTGGGAAGGCTTTGTGTCACCAGATAACAACAACTGATAGCACCAGCCCTGCTGTGGCACTTTTCCACTTCAAAGCCCTATGCAAACACCACCCAATTAATTAATTAACCAGCACAAATGCCTGGCATAGGCCATTCCTGCACAGGCCAGTCCATTCCAAGGCCAGGCAGGACTGAGAGATCCCAGCCTCATAATGTGTGGGAGCTGATACGTCCTTCATTCCCCCCAGCCCCAGGTGCTCAGTGTGGTTTTGGTTATTTATTCAACACAATCGTATAAAAACTCCCATGTTAGAAAGCTGTACAAAGCTGTACAAAGGGGGACAAGCCAAGTGCCCCCCACAGAGGGCTGCTGGGGGGCGGGTGCCCCTCCAGCACCAGGCAAAGGGGCAAGGGTCCAGGGTGGGGGCAGCTGTCCCTGCCACCACGTGCGATGGGGTCAAGGATGGAGAAGAGGGGGCTTCCTAGAGCCCCGCTCCACTGGCTGCCAGGCATCTGGAGCATGTCCAGGCTCCCAGAGTCTGTGACAAGGGACCTGGGTCCCACGGTGCTGCCGGTGGCATCCAGCTGGCCACAAAACCAGCACTGTGTCCCTGCCTGCAGGACACATCACAGTCTGAGCCCACAGCAGCACAAACCCTGCAGGGCATCCATGGGCAAGCTCAGAACCAGGGCAGGGGTGCCAGCCCCACACTCCCCTCCAGTCCAGGGATGCAGCCCCTCCAGTCCTGGCTCCTGTTCCAGCTCCCAGGATCCTGCCTGCACAGGCAGGGGGTGCCTGGGCACCCCAGGGCTGCAACTGCTCAGCTCCGCTTCAGGCCCTCCAGCCCTGTAATACTGACAAATCCTTTCCTCGTCCAGATGTGTGCAGGGGCTGGCAATCCCATGAGGACCACGGGGGTCCTGAACATCCCAGCTGGCTCCATCTGGGCATGGTGAGGAGGTCACAGCCCCTGTGGCACCAGGAGGGGCAGGAGGAGGCTGATGAAGGTGAAGGGGCTGCTGCCCCTCATGGCCGAGTTCTGCCCCACACTCCTCAGCACGTGGGCTGCTGCATCATCTGTGAGGACAGAGGAGCTATGAGCATCCCCCTAGAGCCAGCAGCAAATCACCCCGTGCAGGGGCTGCCACCAGCCCTGCTCTGCATTGTCCCCTGGTGCTCCTCCCAGCCCCACAGCCACCCGGACCCATCCGCAGCCACCGACCTACCTGCCTGGATCCTCCCCTTCTGGGTGGAGGCAGGGACAGGCGGTGCCGGAGCTGCAAACACAGGGTCAGGGGGGTGAAGGGCAGCCCCCAGACCCTCACAACCAGGTTCCACTGTAGACCACCCACCCCATAACCCCCACCCCCAACCCCTCAGGCACCAGCACCTTCCCAGCCAAGCCACAGGCCTCTCACACCCCAAAGCTGGCCAGGGGCCATGGCCTGGCCATGACTCAGCTCAGGAAAGGCCGAGCCGGGCACCGATGGGAAAGGGGGAGGGCACAGGGGGGCCCTGGCAATACTCACTGCCTTTGCCAGCCACCATGACTTTCAGCTTCAGGCACGCTTCACCGTGGTGGTGGATGGGCTTGGCTGCAACGGAGGATGTGGGTTAGGGGTGAGGGGGCAAAGTGGCAGGCACCCCAGCCCCTCACAGCCCCCCTGGCACTCACAGATGTAGTAGTAGCTGTGCCCCTCCTTGAACTCCTTGCCCAGGGTGAAGGGGGTGAAGCGCTGGAATTTCTCAGAAAACTTCTCTGGGCCATGCAAGGCGCTGGGCTTGTTGCACTCCCAGCGGATCTGCTCCTTGGAGCTGGGCTTGCAGGCCTGGAACTCCTCGAGCTCCACAAGGTAGAGTGTGTAGCGCTCCATGGTGTGGGGGTCCACGCTCCCCTCCTCGTAGTGCGGGCAGATGATGTCCAGGTAGTCGTTGAGGCGCACCTCCACTGTGTAGTCGCTCCACATGAACCTGTGGCAAGAGGGAGATGCAGGTCAGCTCCCAGGGAAGAGGTGGCAGATGTTGTGTGCCCTGCTTCCCTCACACCCCTAGATCCCCCACACCAATTAACAAGGCCCAGGGAGAGCAGTGTCCTGCCCACAGCAGCTCCTCAGAGCCCCAGACAGGACAACCCTTGGTCTGCCCTTCCCTATGCAGAGCCTGGCAGCGCTCAGGCTGGTTTTGAGAAGAAAAGCCCTCCTCCTCACCTTTCACAGGGCTTCCCCGTGGCCGCCGCACTGGGGAGCAGGGATGGGACCCGCCAGGACGCACACCCTGCCCGTCCCAAGAGGCGTCGGCAGCTCTCGCCCGTGGGGCAGCCGGCCTGGCTCCAGCGCCTGCTGCTCCCCACACCTCACCCGGGGGGAGGGGGACGGACTGGCGGCTGGCCAGGGGCCTCGGTGAGGTCCCCTCCCCACAGTAGCTCAGGAAGGCATGGCCACCCACCGGGACCAGCCTCAAAACCCTGCAGATGCTGGTCACCCTCGGGGAGGGGCAGCCCTACAAGCTGGGCAGGGGTCCTAGGGACCTCTCTCCAGGGCTAGGGGTACAGGACCCAGGGAGGGGCACCACTAAAACTTAAGGGGACTAGTGTCTGCGTGGGGGGACCCTTACAGCTTAGGGGGTCATGGCTCAGGGCAGGGGGACGCTACAAAAACAGCTTAAGAGGCTGATACCTAGTGTGGGGGCACCCCTAAAGTCTAAGGTATAATCCTACGATCTGGGGAGTCTGGTACCTTGGCGGGGGAGCACCCCTACAACCAGAGAGATCAATGAGTGGGGGCACCCCTACAGCCCGAGGGACCGATGCCTGGGATGTGGTCACATCCCCAGCACTGCCCGTCCCGGAGGCGGGTGCCTGGGTTCAGCCAGAGAGGGTCGGGGGTAGCGGGTCCTGCTCGCCACCCCCGGCCACCCCCCCTTGTATCCTGCCCGGGCAGCAGGAGCCGCGGCCAGCCCCGTGTTTGTCAACACTCTTCCCTGTGCCCCGGCGCCGGGGCTGGCGCCGAGCCACCCCCGCGGGGAAGGAAGAGGCCCCGCTCCCGCTCGGCCCTGGGAACGGAAAGGCCCCCCCGGTCCTCCCCTTCCCAGCCCGCACCTGGACCTGCCGCACCGAGCCCCAGGACGGCCCCGCCGAGACTCAGCACTGGCCCAGTTGCCCCCCCCTCACTGGCCCCGTCGGGCTTGAATCCCGCCGCAGCCGGTGCTCGGTTAAACACCGAGCTCACCCCCTCCCCCCCAGGCTCGGCCCGCCCCCACCCCAGCCCCTCGAAGACTCCGGCCCCGGACAAAGGCTGACGGGGAGCGGCGCCGTCCGTGCCCTCGGGGCGGCTGATGCCGGGGGGCTGGGGGCGGCACTCACCGGGGGTTGGAGCTATTCCAGAAGACCGTGTGTCGCTCGGCCGCGGCCGCCCAGCACAGGGCGAGCCCCAGCAGGGCCAGGCGCTCCCACCACCGCTCCATGCGCTCCGCGGGGCGCTCTCCGCTGGGGAGGACCGCGCCCGGCCCCTGCCTTAAGTACGGCCCCGCCAGAGCCCCGCCCGCCGCCCGCCCCGCCCTGCGCACCGGGGCCGAGACACAACAACAACACGGGCAGCGCGGGGGGAGCTGGCCTTACACACCGGGGTGCGCTCCGCGGTGGGGGGCAGGGGAAGCCCGTCCCCCGTGGTCCTGCGTGGGCCGGGGGAGAACCACCCCGCGCTGAAGCACCATGGGGGTGGGGTTCCCAGCGGGAGGGGGTTTGAGTCCCCGGGGACTCGGGGCAAAGGGTTCGAGCTGTGACTGTCACCTCCTCGCCAGGGGGGCAACGGCCCGCGGTGGGGTCCAGCGGGGGGCAGGGACCCTGCAGGCCTGTCCCCCTCCCAGCCCTCGACAAGGGAGCCCCCTTATCGGAAGGAGAAGACCTTGGGAAAGCAGGGCCTAGGGGGCTGCAGGGGCTGCCAAGAGGGCACCAGGGAGCGGGAGGGCTGGGGGTGGCAGGGGCAGCCCTCCCATCCAATCCTCCCCTACCCTTATCAGATGCTTCTGCTCTGCTAGGGCTTTGCTCCAGCACTGGAGTGACCCCACACGTGTCCCCCACCTCGCTTCCCCTTCTCTTTGCTCTATATTTTGACATCTTCCCCTTCACCCCCCCGGTGCAGGGTGGGGGGCTGTGGGTGCACGATGGCCGGCTCTCTGATCTCACCACTCGCCAACACGGATCCATCCTGGCTGAGCTCAGCACAGTGACACTCTTGCTGTGTTGTGAAGCGATAGCTCAGCCGCATTTGCAAAACAACTTTTCCTCTTGTTTATTCCATAATGATCCATTGATTGTGGGTAATGTTGCATGCCCGCCGCGGCAGCCGTGCGAGGAGCGCTCCCCCCCCGGCACGCTGGGGGGCTCGGCCAGGCACTGGCACCGTGCTGGTAACCGGAGAGCCACCGAGAGCCAGCGTTGGCTGCAGCAACCGAGGGATCCCACAGGGCTCTCAGGCTGTGAGGCTGGTGCCCCACATCCTCCCGGCATCCCCCATGTCTGCCCCAAGTCCTGGCCTCTCTTCCCACCCTTGGCTCCCACGGGACAGGGACCCACTCCTTCCCTTTCATCCTCCCTGGTTGCGGCCAGGTCTGACATCATCCCCAGCGCCGTAATGACTGTGCAAGGCCTCCTGCTCCTGGGGAACCAGCGCTGTTGTGGCTTGTATCGGGGAACCTCCCAGGAACCCCTCTGGGATGGGAGAGCCAAAGTGTGGCACACACGTGCCACAGGGATGGGCACAGCTGGGCAGTAGTGGGAGAGGGTCAGCACCGCATCCGCCCCCTCCCCAGGGTCCTGGCATCACCCCGGTGCTGCCCCTGCTACAGCCTGTGCTGGGTCCTTGGGGAAACTGAGGCAGGGAGTGGTGATGGGAGCACCGTGCAGGCCCTGGCAATGCCCAGCACCTGAGGTTGTCCCCCTGGCAGGGCTGGTGCAAGCCCTGAGGGCTGGTGAGCCTCCGAGAGCACCACACTGGATCCATCCTGTGGGAATGGCACATGATACCCAGTGCTGAGGGGCTCCCCCGCACCCCTTTGCTGTTGTCCCCAGCCCCAGGGCAGGGCCACCAGTGCACAAGGACAGGGATGGGACTGGGACCATGGTGACCTGGCCAGGTCCCAGCATTGCTGCCCTGCCTGACCCACAGCAAAAGGGCAGTGCCAGGAGCGGTGGTTGGCCTGGGGAGGAAGGATAAGCACGTGTCCCCTGCTGAGGACAGCCCAAGGGACAAGCTGGGTCTGGAGGGTGCCCTGTTACCACCTCATGCTGAATCACCCAGGGCTTGAAGGTGGGGAATGAGCAGCAGCAGGGATGGGGTGAGCATTGAGGTGCACACCTGCCCACAGCAGCACTGAGGGTGCCAGAGGTGCCTGTGCACATGGTCATGGCCAGGCCACCTGGCGTGTGTGTGGCTGGGGACTGCCCCGGGTGTGGGATGGATTTGGTGCCCGTGCAGGCAGGGCCCCAGCTCTGGTTCACAGGGCAAAGGTGAAGCTGTTTAGCACCGTAAACACTCGCAGCAGAGCAGCACAGGGCAGGTGGGGCTGGGCAGAGGCTGTCGAGCTCGTGACAACTATTTATGGTTTCTCGGCTGAGGACACCCAGGTGCACCCCAGCCCTGGCCTGGGCTGACGTCACTGGCCGGGGGAGGATGAGGACCATCCAGTCCGCGGCCGGGAGCGAAGTTCATGGTGATGTGTGGCTCCAGCTGCGTGCTGCCCGGCAGGTAGGCACGGCCCGGTGCCAGGCTGTGTGTGGCCAGGGCAGGGCCACATCCCCAGGCTGGCCACGCCGGGCACTCACACATTTGGCCAGAACACAGGATGCAGCCAGCCCTGCTGTGAAGGATGGGCACTGCCACAGGGCCATGTGGAGTCTTCTGCTGCACAGCAGGTCCAGGCACACCCCGTGCCCAGGGCCAGACCTGCCACTGTGGCTCTGGAACACCCAGGGACACCCAAACCTCAGCACTGGGGTCCTAGCAAGGGCTCCTCACTGTCTTTACGGGCAGCAGGGCTTGGGGACCCCCCAGACCAGCACCCCAGGAGTCTCCTGATTGCTGCTGGCTGCCTCCAGCATGCTACCCTGCTGCCTGCCAGAGGGCATGGAGCAGAGCAGGGCTGGGTGGCCGGTCCCTGTCAAGCTGGCAGCAGTGCCAAACACATGACAGGAAGTGGTGCCAAGGTCGAGGCGAGTGGCAGGAGGGATTCGACAAGCAGATCTGGCTGTGCCATGCTGTGCCAGGGTGGCTGACCCAAGCCCCAGCTCCCCCACCATGCACTGGCCAACAGGGCCTTGCTGGGCTACCCAGCCCAGCTGGCCACATGCCATTGCCACAGCCACGTGCAGGGACAGGGGCTGTAGCCAGGCCCCAAGACCCTGTGTTGGGGTGACACAACCCTCAGCAGCGTTGGGTGAGGCCACCCTAGCCACACCACGGCCACCCAGCCCGGGGCGCAGAGCAACACCCCGAGGCCGTGGGGGACGGGGTCCAGGGCAGGGTCCCCGGCCCCACACTGGGCCAGGCCCGCGGGAGCGCAGGGGGGACGCGGGGGGCCCGGTGCCTTCCGGGAGCGCTCAGGACTCGTCTGACGGGTTTGCCGGCTCTTCCCGCACGCAGACAAGCCTGGGCCGGCGGGACGCCGAGCCACCGCCCTGCTGCTGCCGGGCTGGAGAGAGAGTGGCTGCACCACCATGACGGCTGGGGGGGATCTCCCAACTCAGGCCAGTCACTACCCACTGGGATGGGGGCTGCAGCCCCCCCGGTCCCACACTGCCTCGTGGGGAGAGTGGCTGCCCCCCACCTTCGGGCATTGTCACCCTCCAGCCTGCGGGATGCAGGATCAGGACCCGCACAGCTGCTCCCCTGCACCCACGGGTCTGTGGGGTGCTGGCCATGGGGCTGGGGGCACCCTCCTGCTCCGCAGTGACACCTTTCAGATGTAACTCAATCCACAGTGGGTCCCTGGGCACAGCCCACTCCCCTCTGGCTTTACCAAGGGCAGACTGGGGGGAGCTGAGGGCTTCCCCCCCATCCTGCTGGAGCTGCTGCACAGACAGGCATGTTGCCAGGTCCCCCCGACACCGGCAGGAGCTGGCAGGAGCTGGCATGCCCAGCAGAGCCAGACGCGCCAGTGGGGGCAATGCAGGGATTCCCACAGCGCCCCGGGGCACACTGGGGTGATGGCCCACAGCCGGGGGCCAGCTGGTGAGGAGGGAGAGGAGGGTGAGGAAGGCAATGACGGTGGGAAGGATGGTGAGAATGGCTCCCCTATGCATGCTCCTGCCCAGGCTGCTGCAGCCACCACCTCCCAGGGACCCTGGGGACATGCAACGAGGGTCCTGCCCACAGCCCTGCACCACCCTTACCTGCAGGCACTGGTCCCTGCCGCGCCGTCCTGAGTGCACCACCACGTCCCTGCTGGGTGCTCTGTGCTGGTGCCTGGGGTCAACAGGGAGTAGAGCTGGTGGGGAACATCCTGCACCCCCCCGATGGCCCTCCCTGCCAGCAGCAGCAAGCCCATGGTTGCAGCTGTTGTGCTCGAGGAGGTGGGCAGCACAGGGAAGGTCGGCACCAGGCACTTGCCACCCTCACCAGAGCCCACTGCACCGGAGAGCTGGGCTGGCCGACAGCCAACTGGGACCGCTGCACGTCACTGTGACAGGGGCTGGTGTTTTTTTTATCCTTTTATTGTTTTTTTTGGTTTTTTTTTTATAGACTAAGAGCAGAATATGAAAATCACCAGCCAAAGCACTTGAAAAAAAGGTTGAGTTTGTTTTTTGTTTTGTTTTGTTTTGTTTTCCCCAAAAAGTGTCTGTGCGTTTGCATAGGTCGGGTCTTCACAGAAGACGAGGAAAATCCAACACGTTTGACTATGTACAAGCCAGCCCGGGGCTGGTGCCGCTGCCTATGGTACAGTATAGATATTTCTATATAGTCGCTCTCTGTACAGTATGTATAGATCTCTAGATGGGTATGTACAGGCTGCCGGCCCTGGGGGGTCCCTGCCCTCACCAGGCTCTCCAGTCCAGTGCTGCCCCCCAGCCCCAGGGTGGGACTCGGGCAGGATGGTGTCAGCTGAGCCGCGTCCCCGCAAAGGTGGCTGCAGCCATCAGTGGGTCCCAGCCAGGATGAGGCGGCTCTCTGGGCAGGGGAGCGGTGATGTGAAGGGGCTGGGTGGTCCCATGGTGGGTCCCTGCCGGCTCTCATGTTGGGGGGCAGGTCAGAGGGTCCCCCCGCCGGCACCAGGAGCTAGGAGGCCAGCAGTGTCATGAGGAAGAGCGCTGCAGCCACAGCCAAGGGCAAGTGTTCCCGCTTGGGGCTGGTGCCACTGATGCTCTTCTCCAGCTTGGGCATCTCTGGGTTGAAGTTTTCTGGGGGGGAGAATAAGAGGGTGAGGGGTCAGCGGGGAGACCCTGAACCCCCCACCCCATGGCTGGGGCAGCCCCATGGGCGGCGGCGGGGGAGACGCGGCGCTTTGGGGCCGGGGGGGCTCTGCCTGACTCACCCAGGTCCTCGATCTTCACCTCGGGCCGCAGGGTGAACTGGGGCAGGGTGGGCACCAGCTTCTCCCCGGAGTGCGATGCTGCAAGAGGGGGAGAGAGGGGACGGGGTCACTCTCCCTGGCTGCCTTGTGCTGCACCCCCCTGGGAGGGATGGGGAACCCTGGATGGAGGGGGGAACTGGGAGGGACAAGGGAACTGGGAGGGATGGGGCACCTTGGAGCGATGGGGGACCCCAGAGGAACAGGATACCCGCCGGAGACCACGCCGCCCCCCGCTCGCCCACAGCTGCTTGGGGGAACTGGGGGTACTTACTGGAGGTGCAGCACACGAACACCTTCATCTTGAGGCAGGCCCGGCGGTGGTTGTGTGTCGGCGTGGCTGCAAGGGAAAAGTGGGCTGAGTGGGCTCCTGAGAGGGTGACCCCAGTCCCAGGCACCCAGAGGCTCGGTGGCCCCTGGGTATGCTGAGATCTGGCCCTGCCTAGAGCTGCGCTTTGGAATGGGGGACGCAGCAGCAGCCCCGTCCTGCACCCGGAACCCTGATCCTGAATCAGCACCCCAATCCTATATCAGCACCCCCCCAGCACCCTAATCCTGTATCAACACCCCTGAACCCTGATCCTGCATTCCTGTCTTTTCCCACCATCCTCCTCCATGCCCCCATCTTCCCCTATGCCCCCACCTCAACCCTGCATCACAACCCCCTCTCTGTGCCCCCAACCCTCCCCACCCCAACTTTCCATCCCCTACCCCCGAGGTCAGGGTGCCCACTTCTGAGGGGAGGCTGCAGCCACCCAGCTGGGAGGGTGCAGGGGGACCCAGCCGGGGCTGAGTGGTGATCCCTGCCGGGTGCCCCACGTACAGATGTAGTAGTACTCCTGCCCAGCGCGGAATTCGTAGCCCAGCGAGAAGGCGCTGTAGCGCTGGAACTTCTCCGAGAACTTGATGGGGCTGTGGGGCGCGTGGGGCCGGTTGCACTCCCAGCGCTTGAAGCCCTGGCTGGTGTTGCAGGTGCGGTAGCCCTCTGCGTTCACCATGTAGAGCACGTACTGCTCCAGCCGGTGCTCCGGCACTGAGGCATTGTAGTGTGGGCAGTAGATGTCCAGGTAGTCGTTGACGTTCACCTGCACCGTGTAGCCCTCTCGCCGCAGGCTGCAAGGGAAAGGGGGGAGATGGAGGGGTCAGGGACACCCCCTGCACCTTTCCAAACACTAACTCCCTGCTCAAAAGAGTCCTGGACAGTGGAGAATGGACAGTTCACAGAGCAAGGACCCTGGGGGGACAGCAGTATCCCCCTGCTCAACCTCCATCTGGAGCCCCCCAGCATGCCAGGACCTTCTCTTCTCCAGGCTGAACAACCCCAACTCAGCAAGTTCAGAGGAGGCCATGGAGATGATGTGAGGCCTGGAGCACTCCTGCTCTAGAGACAGGCTGAGTTGGGGGTGTCCAGTCTGGAGAGGAGAAGGCTCCAGGGAGATCTTAGAGCACCTTCCAGTCCCTGAATGGGCTGCAGGAAAGCTGAGGAGGGACTTTGGACAAGGGTCCAGAGGGATGGGAAGAAGGGGAAGGGTTTTAAACTGAAAGAGGGGAGATTGAGGTGAGATTTTAGGAATAAATTATTGGCTGTGAGGGTGGTGAGACACTGGCCCAGGCTGCCCAGAGAAGATGTGGCTGCTCCATCCCTGGAAGTGTCCAAGACCAGGTTTGATGGGGCTTGTAGCAACCTGGTCTAGTGGCAGCTGTCCCTGCCCATGGCAGGGGGGTGGGACTGGAGGATCTTTAAGGTCCCTTCCAAAACCAGACCATTCCATGATTCTGTGACTCTGACCCTGGCACAACCTCGGCCCCACAGACCTACAGTGAAATGTTGTTGTCTTGGTGATGGGATGGGAGGGACGCTGTCACAGATGGGTGCTGCGGGTGCCACATGTCCAGGCGGGATGCCTACAGGTGCACAAACAGCACTGCTGGGTCCTGCTGGGAATGTGCCAGTGGCTTCAAGGAGGGGCAGACAGACACAGCCAAAGGATCCCAAAGGCACCAGAGACCTTGTGGGATGCACCCTCTGGTCTTCCTCGTTCAGCCCTGGCATCTCAGCAGCTCTGGCAGCCTGGAGCCGGCCCACCATGGTTCCCACCACGGCCCCGGCCTCGCCACGCGCCATGGCTCAGGGAGAGGATTTCTCACCCTGCTCTGGCTAATCCCGTTAGTTCGTTAATGCTGTAAAGGGTGGCCCTGGGGGAGCCTCATTTACATTGATTAGGAGCGGCAATCCCCTCAGATCCACTCGGGAGAGGCTCCGCTGGCTCCTAATCCGTGCCCGATGGAAATCCCGGCCGCTGTAATCCTCGCCGCCGCGCTGACCCGCTGCTCCTGCCAATTAATGAGGAGCCGGCGCAGCGAGGCGCTGGCTCTGTACCGAGCTGCTGTGGCGGCACCAAACCTCAGCCAGGACTTGCTCCAACTCACAGCTCAGCAGCGGTGACCCCCACACCGTGCAGGCATGACCCTGCACCCTGCTGTGTTGGGGGGAGTCCCCTCACCCGGCTCCTTTGGGACGTGACCGCAGCATTTGGCACTTGTGGCTGCAGTGAGGTGCATCGCCCAGCTTGGCGCCCCTTTCCCCTCCTGTCAGGGCAAACCGAGGTCCACAGGACCCTGGCCCAGCACTCAGGGTCCCCTCACCCCACAGTGGGTCCCACTGCTCCCTCCCAGAGCCAGCTTCCAGAGCCCCCCCAACAGGGCTGCCCACCTTGCACAACTGCCCCAGGTGTGGTTTGGGAAGCCCAGGCAGCACCTTGTCACAAAGCACCCTAGAAGGAACGAAATGGGGACCTGGTGTCTGCCAGCAAAGGGGGACTCAAGGAGCCCTGCGGGGGCTGCCGCCAGCACCAGGGCCATGGGGGGCTGAATTGGGTCTCAACACCTGTGGGGCAGCCCCACGCGGCACCTCCCTCACGGCGCAGCCGCTATTCCCTGGACCAGCCCGGCACTCACCGGGCAACTCAAGGTGCTGAGGCAGCCACCCTTGCTCCACAGGGTGCCGGGACCTTTCATCTTTCCCCTTTGATGTGGTGGGAAGGGGAGAGAGAAAAAGGCTTGTTATTAAAGAAATGGCCCCGAGGAGAAAATTGCAATTAACTCCACATGGGACGCAGGGCTGGGACACCAGCTTACCCTGAGCTGACTGCCCCACACCGGAGCAGGCGCTGCAGCTGGTGCTCAGTGCAGCCAGGCTGGGGCTGCACCTGGGGAGTGAGTGATGCAGGAACCATGTTCCCCGTGTCCCTGCCCCAAACTCCGAGTCTCCTGCTGTGCTAGGGAACTCCCCCTTCCTCTGTAGCACCCAGGGCTAAGGCACAGGCACCCCCTTGGGACTTGTGTTGGGGGCTCATTAAGAAGTGTGGCTTCTGGTAAACACCTCACTAACGAGTGATGCCCCATGGGGCACCAAGGTCCCCGTTGGGCTGGGACACACCAACACTGCAATGCTGGTGATCCCAGAAGGTGAGTCCCACAGATATCACTGGCTGCCAGCATGTGTCACGAGCTTGCAGGCATTGGAGCAACCCTACTAGACTGGAGACCAGTCTGAAACAGGCAGGGCCACCATGGCCCTGGGCACATCCATGGGGCTCCGGGAGCAGCCTCAGCCACAATGCTGCATCCCCATCATGCTCAGTTCCTGCACTGGGATCCCAGTCCTGTGGGTGCAGAGCAGCCCCCACCAGATATCCCCAAATCCCAGCAGCCCCAATGCCAAGGCCCAGGCACCCTGAGCTCTGCCTGCAGCACCATCCTGCCCAGCCCCAGCAGCAGGAAGATGGGCGCAGACACTGGGTACAAGGGTCTTGGCCACCTACCTCCCCCCAAGGTAGTGACTGCCTGGTCCCTACCAGCCCCTGCAGCTGTTGGGAAGCCCCAGGGACAGGTGACCTGGGTCAGGACAGACCCCTGGCCACTGTCGTGCACCATGCCAGGGGGGGCACAACAGGCTCTGGCAGTGCCCGAAGGGTTAAGCGCAGGAATGGAATGGGCAGCATCACTTCTGCACGACTGCATTTTTAGAGCAGGGCTTTGGAAGGCAGTGGTACCTCCCGGCAGCCTGTCGGCACTGGGCAAATGGATGTCCCCTGGCAGAACCTGGATGTGCCCTGGCAGAACCATCCCAAGCACAGCCCGAGCTCGGTGTGCACCAGCCCCGCACCGGCGGGACCCCAGCTACCCGGCAAGTGGCAGCACCGGTGTGAGCCAGGCGGCTGCCCCACTCCCATCTGCTGCCATAGACGACGGATCCGGGCTGGGCACTGCACGCTTGCTCGGACTCTGCTCGGCAGCGCCTGGTGCACTGCAGCACGCCCAGCCCCGACAGCAGCAGCACAGGGGGGACCAGGCCCCTGCCCGGACCCCCGAGCTGCGCAGCTCATCCCTGCTGGGCTCAGCACCCCTTGCTAGCGGTGGCAGCGGTGAGGATAGCGGCAATGCAGGGTGTCCCCCAATGTGGGTGATGGCATGGTGCCCCCAGCACTGGAGGCCAGGCCAGACCCCCTCCCCCAGCCCAGCTGGACCCTTCTTTGTTTGGCTCCAGCAGCTTCACCCTTTCGACACAGCCAGGGCCCATCGATCAGCCGGGGAACAAATAAGTGCCATCGATTTACACGGTCCCCTTCCAGTCACCCCGCACAACAGCCAGAGGTGAAGGCACGTCGATGGCCGCCCCCATCCATCCCGATGGGCAGAGGGACAGACAGAATGCCCAGCCGTGCCCACCGCCAGGGAGGGGTCGGCTCAGTGTGGCGCCCCGATCCTGTCAGTCGCCCCAGGCAGGCAGCACTGCACAGCCCCGGTGCCCAGACAGCCACGCACACACGCAGCGGCACGGCAGACAGCACCCGCACCGCGGCCCACGCACAGGGGTGGCAGGACAGCACGGCAGGGCCCCCCCCCTCGCGTCCTGCCCTCACTCTCGCCTGGCGCAGCCGCGAGGTGTCAGCGTGAGGCATCGCCAGCACATGGCGTCCCCGGAGCCACCTCCCTGATGGGGGGGATCGGGGCTCCTGGGGAGACAGGGGATGCTCTCTGAGGACATGGCGGTGAAGGGACCATGGGGCGCAACCCCCCCCCCCCCCCCCCCCGAGCACCTCGGGACACCCAGCACCGCCCCACAGGTGCCCTCCACACACCCCCTCGTCCTGATCTGCGGCCATGCAATCCCTTTAATCCCCGCTAAAGCTGGTACCTCCCTGCTTTGCTAACAAGATCAATGAGTTTTCTAATTGGGCTTTAATTAAAGCATCAATCTGCAACCAGTGACTCAATTACCAGCCTGGGCAGGAGCAGGTGGCCCTGGCCCTGCTGCACCCAAGGGCAGCCCCCACACCCCAGTGCCATGGCCCCTTCTCCCAGGGGAACCCAGGCTGTGCTGATAAGGCTTGGTGCCACCAGTGTGGCAATTCTGAGGGCACAGCACCCTCTGTCCCCAGGCCCCAGCACCCACCAGCACCCCTGATGGCATCCATGGGCAGCTGGGGGCTCTGCATCCCACAGGGACCAGGCTAGGGGGCACATCTGTGGGGCGGGGGGTGGCAGAGTTCCTCAGCCCACCCAGAGACATGAGGGGCTGGGTAATTAACCACTGAGAGGTAATCAACACCTTCCCCAACTCCAGCCCCACAGTGTGACACACCCCACAGCAAGGTGGAGAATTGCCTCACTTGGGAACAACTGCCCTGCGCCCCACAACGCCTCCTGGTGGATGCCCTGGGATGAGGGCAAGGGTGTTCCTCCTGCCAGCACTGTCACCAGCCCCAAGCGTGCCAGTAGACGCTATGGAAGGACCTGCCTGGGCACAGCCCTGGTATTGGAGTCAAGCAGCTGCCAAGGACACAGGAGTCCTGGTCCCCCCAGCCCCCTCAGCTCAGAGCAGGGATGCGGCTCCTCTCCTCTGGGAGAGGCAGCTCCACACTGGGGCTGTCCAGAGCTCCAGCTCCTGCCGTCTGGAACACCAAGGCAGCTGGATAAAAGCTGCCTTGAAGATGTGAGCGTGGCAGCAGCACTGGGGGGGTGAGGGGGTGCATGCAATGCTGGGCCCTCCCTGGGTGCAGGTGGGTTCCCACCCACCTGCCTGGGCCCCAGTGCCCTGTGTACCCCCGTCCCACAGCCACCCCCTCATGGCACCAGGTGCACTGAGGCCTCAGCCACCAGCACCCTCAGTCCCCACGCAGGAGCCAGGGGCTCACCCAATTGCCGGCTTGGAGGGGCTGTAGCAGGATTTGGGGGAGTTTGGCTATGCCTGTACCCATGCACAGGGACAAATCACTTTCTCCATCTTGACATCCAGTACACCCAGCAGGGAGGTGCCATCCCACACATCAGGGCCTGGCTTGGCTGGGGACACCCCTGGGGAGCCCCCAGTCTGGGGGGTGCACCCCAGGGATGCAACACTCCCCCAGTGCCAGTGCTGAGTGGGATGTGGCCGACTCACACCTTTGTTCTGTGCCACCACGCCTGTTCCCAGCAGGACTTGGGAGTGGAGGCCAAGGATCACCCTGTGCCCCTGGGGCTTGCTGGCTGCCACCTGCAGAGACAGACAGACAGGAAATGCAGCCAGACCCACAACCTGGCAGGGGGGGAGCAGGTAATCACTGCCCCTAACCTCAGATCCCGCCTTCACACCTCCCCTAGGCCTTGCCCTTAGCCCCCCTGAACCCTGCCTGCCCCGTGGCCCTCCCAGCCCCCTGGCACCACCAGCCCTCGGCTGTGGTGGCCACAGGACCAGAGGAGCACAGCCATGTGCCCAAGGGGGCTGAGCCACTGCCAGGCTCCCAGGGGCTGTGGGTGGGCTCTGTGGTGCTGCCCTCGCCCAGGGAAGCTGCAAGGATGCCCGTGGCAACGCGGCAGGAGATGTAATAAATTTCTGGGGTGCCTGGCGCAGCCCCCGAGGGGGGGCCTTCAGCTGAGCCTGCCGACACTCCCCCCACTCTCCTGAGAGCCCTGCAGGGCCGCGCTGGGCTTGTTTATTGCTCTGCTTGCAGCGGGGTTGCTGGGATTCGCAGGCTGCAGCCCAGGGAGCCTAATTCCCCCCATAATTTATCTAATCCAGACACTTTGCCGCGCGGCTGTAATTGCGGCCGAGCTGCCGCACTGCCTAACAATAAATATCCGTGCTTCGGAGTCCCTGGGACACGTCTCTGCCGCAGCCGCCCCCTCCCCACTGCGCCGCCTGTGCCCGGGGCCGGACGCTGGCGGCCGCACCAGAGACGCGTGCGCAGCAGGTGCAGGGGGTGGCTGCGACGCCCCCAGGTTGGCACCCGGCACCCCCTCCACACCAGCCCTCGGGTCACAGCACTGGCTGCAGGCCACCGGGTGGGGAGATATGGCCCATCAGCGGGGCGAGGGTAAGGGTCCAGGAGGGTCCCTCCCCCCGAGGTGTCGGCAATGTCATGATGCAGGGACAAGGCTAGCAAGGTCTAGCTGGGGGTCCACAGCACAGGGGGACGCCCGAGCTCAGCGCCTCGCCATTGTGCTGCGCCTCGGCATGTCGCGCTCACGCACGATTTATGGGGCCCGGGCTTCCGCCTGGCAACACAATTGCAATGGGAGGGGACAGAGCTGCTGGAGGACGCCCCCTCCCCACACAAAGGGGCACAGGGTGGGGGGAGCCCGGGAGAGCCCCGACACCGATGGGAACCAGGGATGCTCCGGCTGGGCGGGCACCCTCACCACACCCCTGAGTGTTGGCGAGGGAAGGGGAGATGGGCGATGGCAGCAGACTGAGGGCCCCCATTCCCGTGGTAGGGTCCAGGGACCCCATAAACCTGCAAGCTCCCTGGTCTCAGAAAGGAGCCCAGCCTGGCTGTGCCTGACACCACCCCAAAGCCTGCGCGATATGCGGGCCCCCCTGGCGCGGCCGTGCCAGCCCCAAAGGGGGATGCTGTGCACCCCGTGCAGCCCCTGGGTGGACAAGGGCAGGGCGCAGCCCCCCTCCGGTGCGTGAGGGAGGTGCGGCAGGTCCGTGGCCGCCGACCACCCGGGCTCTGGCGTCTCTGCTCCCGCGACGTCAATTCCTACAGCTCTGCTTGCAAACCCCCATCGGTCCCGCAAGCCCCCCGGGAGCACTCGGCCCCTCTTCCAGGGATGGCACCACTGCCCGCCGAAGCAGGGGGCGGGGGGTGGGCACCCGTCGGGCCCCCCTCCCCGCCGCCGCGCCGCCGGTGTCGCTCCCGCGCCCAGACGGACGGAGGGAGGGTTCGGCGGCGGAGACGGCGCAGCGAGACCTCCTCCCTGACGCGCCGCACTGGGGGAGCCTGGCCGTGCCCTTCCCGCGGCTCCCCGGTGCCCGCCTCGGGGCGGGTCAGCGTCGTCGGGGAGGGATGGGCTCGGCCCCCAGTGCCACCGACCCACCCGCGCCCCCACCGCGATACGCCGAGCTCCGACCCCGCCTGTGCCCGCACCCCGCCAGTCAGCGCGTCCCCGGGGCCCCGACGCCGCAGGTGGGGTCGGACCGGCCGCCCCCTGCTCCCCGGAGCAGCCCCTGCCTCCGCGGGCAGGTTGCGGGGTGCGGGGCCGGGAGGGGCAGCGCACTGGCACCGGGGTGCCCGCAGTCCCGCCGCGCGCGGCCCCGACCCGGTGTCGCCCCCATCCCCCCCACTGTAGCCTTGCACACACCCCCCCACCCCCAGCCGCCGCCGCCGCGCGCATCCTTCAGCGCGATCCCCGGCGCGCCCCCGCCGCGTCCTTCCCGGCGACGCCCCCCGCCCCGCCTGGCCCCGGGGACACCCCCCTCCGTCTCCCGGTGCCGGTACCGGCGGTCCCCCCGCCCTCCCCGCCCTGCACTCACTGCAGGTTGGAGCTGTTCCAGTGCACGGCGTGCCGGTTGCCCAGGGCCCCCGGTGGCCCTCGGCCCGGCAGCAGCAGCAGCGGGAGCAGGGGCAGGAGCGCGGGCAGCCGAGCAGCCATCCTGCCGCCGCCGCGGATCCTGCCGCGATCCCGGGGAACGGAGAACCGAGCCGGAGCCGCCCGCGCCCCGCGCCCCCGGCGCTCAGCTCCGCCCCGCGCGCTCCCGCCGTCGCCGCGCCCCCGCGCGCGCGCCCGCCGCCGCCCCGGGCCCGCCTGCACCGGCAGGAGCAGCGATACTGGCAGCGGCACCGGGCAGCAGGACTCGCGGGTGGGGGCCCAGAGGCCGGGTCCCACCTGGATCAAGTGCCACTGGGCTTGAGGTCTCACCGGGATCCCCGTAGGTGGGGGCAATGGGACCAGGTCCCACTGACATTTGGGGTCTCACCGGGACCCCCGTGGGTGGGGGCACCAGCTTGGGATCCCACTGATATTAGGGTCTCGCCGGGACCCCTGTGGATGGGATAATCGGGGCCGAGTCCCACTGACACTGGGGTCTCCCTGAGTAGGAGTGCTGGGGCTTGTGGCACCAGCCCCTGGGGGTCTCTGTGACCTGCAGAGCCATGGGTGGGGGCTCAGGGCCCCCGAGGGTCCTCACAGTGCGGGTGCCAGCACCATGGGGGTCACGTGTGTTTGCAGAGGAGTTTGGCTGCCCTGGGGATACAGGAGGGTGGGCACCCAGCCCCTCGCCACTGGCACAGTGGCCAGCATGTCAGGGCAGCCTGGGTGTTGGCAGCAGAACAAAGCCCCAGTGCCAAACTCTCCTGCCCATCCCATCCTGCCCCAGGAGCCTGCTGCTGAGCACCCACCCACGGGGACAGTCCCCTGCTTGTCCCTCCTCCCTGCCTGGTGTCCCTCGAAGGGTCCGTGGGGCAGAGGTGTCCAGGGACCATGTCCAGGGGCCACCGTGGGGCTGGTGGGAAGGAACTGAGCTGGGTGCCAGCTCCAGCCACCCCTCCTTGGCAAATCCCTGTTGAGTTGCCATGCAGCTCCGCCCGGTGTTCCCCTGTGCCAGGTGTTCCACGCCCCAGCACGCGTGTGCGCACACGAGCACGCGGCTTCACCGGCAGCTCCATGCAGGAGCGCAGCCAAGCGCGCACTTGGCACCGGCCCGACGGCCCCTGCTCCAGCAGTGCCGAATTCACACACTGCCCGAAGATTTGGCAGCCCAGGGAGCTGGTGAACGAAACCAGGAGGCTACCGAAACCACGGCTAGGCTTGCTGAGCCGGCCCTGGCTGCTCCTGCTGGGAACCATCTCCCTGGAACGGAGAGTGTGACCAGGGCTGAATGCTGTGTCCCTACATCCTGGTGTCCCCACCACCCCAGCACAGTGGCTCCCAGGCTGGTGACCACAGTGCAGTCCCAGGCTAAGGGCATCTGCTGCCCAATGCCAAAGTTACAAGGGATTCCCAGCTCCCCAGAGCTCCCCCCTCAGACCCATTCCCCTCTCAGGGCCCCTTTTCAAGGGTTCCAAACATCCCTTTGGACACCTGCATCCCAAGGATGGTGGTGGCCAGGGTCTTGCTGAGCGCCCCCCCCCATCCCACTCAGTGCCCTGGGGAGCCCAGTACGAGCAGTGCCCATGGCAGGGCTGTGCCACAATCTCACCAGTGGCACTGTGGGGGCAAGCCCCCACCAGGGTCCTGCCAGGAAGGGATGTGGGGGCAGGGGGGGCAGTGGAAGGGCCCAGAGGACCAAAAAAGCCTTTATTAATTATTCATCTGGAGAACTGAAGAAAATACAATGTGTGGAAAAGGGCTTGGTGGTGAGGGACAGGAGGGACTGCAGGGGCCAGGGCACCCAGGGACCAGGCCATGGTGGTGGCAGCAGTGGGTCCATCCCAGAGCACCCTGATGCTGGGGCATCCTGGGGGGCTGAGCTCCTCTGGCAGGGCCCGGCAGCACCGCTCTGCCGCCATGGAAACAGCAAACCCATGGCAACACACACCTCCACATGGAAACCCCCGCTCATGGCAACGCACACGGTGCCGCCAGCACCCGCCAGTGCCTGCACTCCTGAGGGGGATCCCCCCACTGTGGCACCCCAATGCTCTGCTGGGATGGAGGGACCTGGCAGCTGAATGTGTCCCCCTGAGCATCATGGTGTGCATCCACCCATGCATCGTCACTGGCACCCACTGGGCATCACCCTGGGGATAGGGGAGGGCACCCAGCCGTGGCAGCCAGCACACAGGGGGGGCTTGGTCAGGTTCTGACCACAGCAGGCTTTGGGGATGACTGGTGTCACACCAACCAGGTGGCTTCAATCTCAGGAGGACGTAAGAAGCCGCAGGCTGGGGCATGAAGCAGCCCTGGTTCCCTCCCCTATTCCATGCCACTCGTCTCCTCTACCCTGTCCCCATCACCCTGGCACCCAGCAGGTTTCTGTTCTAAAGCAGGGGGGAAGTAAAGCCCCCCACCCATCACCTGAATATCAGCCATGGTGGCCACTGTGCCCAGAGCGGGTTGGGCCCGGGGGTCCCGGCAGGACAGGGGACCCGCTCTGCCTGCCATGGTTAATATTTAACCGCGGCTTCCTGTGACAGCATGTCGCAACCGCAGAGCAGAGCCGGCATTCAATAAATCATCGCGGCGGGCTGGGAGCCTGGGGAGGGGAGCGGGGGGGGCAGCACCCAGCCAAGCGAGAGGGGGAGCCGATAAATAATTCATTAAATAAATAAACATGGCAAGTGCGCGGGGAGGAGGCAGGAGTGTAACCAAGAAAGGGCTCGGCGAACGCGGGCATGAAATATTCACCAGCCACACCTACGCGGCCCTGAATGCGCTGAGCTCAGGGCTCCCGACCTGCTGGGAGGAGCCAGGTGCCGGCACCTCTCCAACTGGACATGGCAGGAACATGCTAATGGCACCCGGAGCGGGTGGCCAGGGCCACAAGGACACGGCATCTGGGTCAGGGAGCAGGTAGCCGGCAGCGCTGGCATGTCTGCAAGGAGCCAAGTAGCTCCTGGCAACCCTTTGCTGTACAACCGAGGCACCACTGGGCAGCCCCACACCAGGGCTTGGGCCAGCACATCTGGAGCACAGTTGCCGCTTGCCTGCGGACCTATGGCCACCCTGCTTCTTGCTGTCCTTTTCCTTCTTTTATCCCCATGTCAGGCTTTAAATTTGAATGAGGGCCTCATGGATGGTTGCGCCTTGTCAGTGTCTCAGTGAGTGAGAGTGCAGGGTGCTGACCCCCCCCCCCCATGCCTGGGGAGAGGGGGGATCTCCAGCACTGGAAGCATCCTGTGGGATCTGCTGAGGCTGCATTGGAGCGATGACAGATCCATAGCAAAGATGTGGCACAGGAGAGGTGATGATGGGTGGCAGAGCCACTGGCCACCAGAACACCTCCCTGGCAAGCCACGGGTCCAGCCAAAGTGGCCTCATGTCTGGGAGAGGGGGGTGGGGGGGCTGCAGGTGAGCACCATTACACAGATAGACATGGGGGTGATTTGTTAATTAGCACCTCAGCAGCTTGAGGTAATTGATGCAGAGCTTGATGGTGCAGGATCGCAGTGGAGGGTTAATTGCCAATGCGACACTGGCCGCCAGCAGCCCCGGTCACCACCTGCAGCCCCGCTCATCACCTGCAGCCCCAGTCACCACCAGCAGCCCCGGTCCCTGCCATGGCAGGAGTGGGCAGCCATGCCAGGTGGCAGCAGCACCAAGCGGGGCTGTCAGAGGAAATCATCTTCCTCACAGAGCTGCTGAATGAAGCCGTGCATGGCTCCCGGGATGGCTCCCAGTGCTGGGGCTGCTCCCACTGCCCGGCTGAGAGGAAGCCACAGGATCCTTGCCCCGGGCACTGGTGTGCCAGAAGCCTGGCTCCACCATGTCAAGCCCTACTGGCCCCAGGGGTGTTGGCACCCAGAGGTGCCAGATGGGAGGTGACAGTGGACAGCTCCTCATGGAGCCCACGGTAGCCCAGTGACACCCTGGCATGCAGCTGTGCCACTACTAGGTGATCCTGGGTAGAACCAGGTCACCAAGCTGAGAGGCACAGACCAGCATGCAGGCAAATGCTGCCCTCATCTTAGACCACCCTGTGGCACTGTGTGTGCCAGACGTGTACCAGGGTCCTAACTGGCCCCTCTGCCACACACCATGGCCCATGTGCTGGTGGTGGGGTCTACCTGGCACGAAGCGCCTAAGTCAGCAGCTGGCACCGGGTGACTCAGCCGGCTCCTCCGGGGCCTCCTGCGTGGCAAAGCTCCCTCCCAGCCTCAAGATCTCTCCAAGATCATCTCTCGAGTCCCAGCTCTGGCATAGCCATGGCAAGGATGCACCGGCTGGTGAGTGCTGTGCCAGGATGGGGCCACCGGCCCGGGCAGGATGAGCACCAGCGCTGGTACCTGGCCCCGCTGCAGAGCAGCAGCCACAGCTCCTTGGGGAAGGAACAGGGGCATGGAGCTGGGTCTGTACCCACCGGCTCCAGGGCTCAGCTCCCCAGTAGCCTCCTCCCTGCCTGACCGAGAGCCTGAAGCTCCGCTCACCCCAGCTGTGCCACCCCAGCATCCCCTGCATGGTGATTAGCACCATCCCAGGTGGGGTCTACAGCCCACTGCCCCTGCAGCACCCATCAGAATCTGGCACTCAGCAGTGGTGGTGGAGAGCCGACTACAGGGCTTGTGGCACCTGCAGCTGGGCCATCAGGAGCTGTAATCACCCTGTGCTGAGGCCCCAGCACCACAAGAGCACCTGAGCAACTGGCAAGCACAGGGGCATTGCACCTCCCTGCCCCTCCCAAGGGACCTGCAGCCCAAACCTCCCCTCACTGGGGTGCCCTGCAATGTGTGGGCACAGGGTGGCTCCCCAGGGCTGCTGGGAGAGGAGCGAGGGGCAACGGAGCCATCAGCAGAGCATCCACAGGGACCCACCCATGGTGGCAGGTGGAACCCAGCACCCACAGTGCAAGGGTGCAGGGTGGTGGTGCTGAAGCCCCTCCAGGCCCGGTGGCAGATCTCTGCACATCCCTCTTACTGGTGTATTCAGTGATGTTCCTGTGATGGAGGGGTGACAGGGAGCATCAACATCCTGCTCCTGCCAAGCCTGGATGCCACTGCAATCAGCCTCTGTGTCTGCTGGGATCTGGAGCACTGGCAGAGGCAGAAGGGGCTACACAGGGGGTTGCCAGGGACAGGTCCATGCTGTGACCTGCCTCAGGTTGTCCCTGTGCTCCTGCCCTGATCCTGCAGGTGGTGGTTACAGGGGAACTGCAGCCTCTTTGTGCCAAATGGGAGCTGGGCACAGGGGTGTCAGAGGACATGGGCAGCATCCTGGGGATGTTCACCCAGTGACCCCACTCTGCCTTGCCCTTGGTGCCAGGCAGGAGTGAGGCAAACAAAAGAGGTAATAAATTGAGGGGGAGGCTCAGGGTGAAGTGTGCAGGCATGGGAGATTTCAGGGCCTGTGCCACTGTGGGGCAGTTCCAATAATGCTTCTGAAAGGCTGGGAAGGGAGCTGGGTGCTGGGGTGGCTGCAGCAACCTGGTGGGGACCCCATGAAAATGAAGGGTCCCTGCGCTGGCTGCAGCCACTCCAGACCTGCTGCCAGCCCGATGATGCTGCAGAGCTGGGAGCTTGTTGCCATGTGGAGGACAGACCAGGCAGTACCAGTGGCACCAGCCAGGGACAGCCTGGCACAGCTGGCGAGGCGCTGGGGGCACCCACCCCTGTACTACTGACACCCACCACCCAAGAGGGTGGTTGCATCGTCCTTGCAGCCCAGCAGTAGGTGCCTGGGTGGGGGGGTCCCATATGTGAGCGAGGTCCTCAGGCCCCCACGCCAGGTGTTGCCGATACAGTCACTAAATAATTCAGGGCATCGATCTGCCTCCTGCTGTGCCTGGTTCCGGCCGTGGTCTGGCCGTGCCACACCCCTGCCAGCGCCTGTCCCTGTCCCTGTCCCCGGGCTAGGGCCAGCAGGGACCCGGGGGCTGCCCGCAGTGCAGCCCTGTGCCCACTGAAGCCTGATACTGGCCAGGCAGCACGGGGCTCCCGGGTGGCTAATGAGGGCTTTGCCAAGGAAGCTCGCTAGCAGCCCAATCAATTACCGTGGGGAGGGAGCACAGAGGCTCTGCTGGACTCCTGGGCCAGGACTCTGGCATGAGGAGGAACCCCCTGTGCCAGCCCCACCCTGATGCAGCCCCCGGGGCTCACATCGATGCCGGGCCCCTCTGCTCCTCCCCCCTCAGCATCCTCCCAGCTGGACACATCCCATCCATCCCAGCCCTGGCACCCACTGCTGACCCCAGCAGCACCCACCCCAGGGCTGCCCCGGGGTAATGCCAGGGGATTTGCACCCCCCCTTTCCCACCCCTAGCCTCCTCCCAGCTGCAACTCCACTCTCCTCCCACCAGTGCCAGACCCGGAGCCCTGGGATAGACTGGGATGGATTTAATTCCAGTGGAGGGCAAGAGGACAGGAGACTTAAAACCTCCTGGGACAGATCCCATGCTGCTGGCTGGGGCTCCTGTGGGCCACCAACCCCATTCCAGGGGATCTGGGGACCCTGGGGGGCAGCAGAACCGGCTCTGGCACTGCAGGCTCTTAGAACCCAGCAGGTACCAGCAGCACCAGCAGAACTGGCTGGCAAGGGCAGCTCATGCCCATCCTGGCTCTGGCACAAGAGGATTATCATCCCCCAGGATGGCAGTGGGCTCTGGGGGCAGCCTTGACAAACAAATGCTGGTACCTCAGCACCCACATGGGCAGATGGGGACAGACACCCCAGAACAGCGCAGAGAGGCGAGCAGGCAGCGTCTGCCTGTGCCCGTAGCCTGGGGTGCACAAGCCTGGCAGTGCCAGGATGATCCTGTGTGCCCACATCCTGCTGCTGCTCTGTGCCCTCAGCTCCAGCCCCACAGTGGGAACTGGCCCACGGAGATGCATCTGCTCGCCCGGGATGCAAGTGGGATTCCAAGGCCCTGGCACACGTGCTGTGCCGCTGCCAGCCGGCAGTGCTGGTGCTCTCACTGCTCTGGCAGGTGTGGGTTGTGTGCCGACAGCTCAGGCCTGTCCCCTCCACAGACTTTGCTGGGGTGTTTTGCTGACAATAACTGTGACAATGCCAGGTGATCACCCTCTGGGCAAAGTGGGAGCCAGACCCAGGTGGGTGCTGGGCTCATGGCCCAGCCTCAGGGTGCCCAGGAGCCTGTGGCCAGTGCCCAGCACATCATGCCCAGTGCTGTGCTCACCCGATGCCGTGCTCCTTGAGGCTCAGTACACATGTCCCCTCGGCTCAGCGTGTCCCCTCAGCATGGCAAGCCAGTGGCCCCGTTTCCATGGTGACATGGAGCCATTTCCCATTTCCAGGATGCTCTTGGCAGCTCTCAGCTGGGGGCTGCAGCCACTGCCCTGCGCCCATGGGAGATGGGCAGGGATGGCCCCACCACACTGGGAGGGGTGTGCTCTCCCCCCTTTCAGCCCTCTGGAGGGGCTGCCTGGCCCCACATCCCACCCTGTGTATCCTGGGGCTGCCCTCAGGACAGCCATGGTGCCTGACCTCATCCTTGCCCCATAGTGATGGGTGTTAGGGCCCCTGTCCCAGGGTGGGGGAGCCCTGGCAGCATGGCTGGCTGGGGGCCCTGATGCCAGGAGCTTCCTCACATGCTGCCAGGAGCACCATGGGTCTGTGCCCTGGCTCGTTCTGGTGTCAAGGTGCACCCATGGTCCCTGTCCCAGCTGTGACCTGGGCACAGGGCTCAGCCTCCATCACCTCCCACCGTGCCACTCTGGTTCCCAAGCTGCCGGCATGGCCCATCACTTCTTTACCCTCCCTCTCCATCTCAGGGCTGCCCAGGACCATTTCCCATCATTTTCTGTTCCCAGTGGCACATTTTTCCTTCCCAATTTCTGAGGGTTTAACTCCCACCTGCTTGTAGCTGCCCCTTGGGGCACAGACCCCCTGGCTGAGGGCACTCAGGCACCCCATGCCCTTCTGCAGTGGGAGCTGAGGGGCTGGGCTGGGCTGGGGTGGGTGGCAGCAGAGAGCTTGGGAGGGGGCTGGCAGCGGGATGAGGGGCAGGGGGGGGAGATTGTGAGACAGAAGGGACAGGCTAATGGAGCCGATTCCTTTAATAGATTGAATTTCTGCCGGTGCTGGCTGTGGGGCGCGGAGCCATCAATTCGATTCAGGGGATGGGGAATCTGATTTGGAGCGGCCGCGCCATCAATTAGCTGTTATTGATGGCATTGCTCATCGGGAGCTGAGGGGATGGAAGCGGCAGCAGCTCCCGCATACCAAGCAACCCCCTCTCAAGGACAGGGCCCTGCTGCTCCCCCAGCCAGCACCCACCCTCCAGCCCCCACAGGGAACCCGCAGCTTCACCTGGGAAAGCCCTGGGGTGGTGAGATGGGCACAGACTCCCAGCAGCCCTGCATGGGGATCTCATGGGACATAGCTCCCTAAATCCATGCACACAGGTCCTGCAGAGTACAGCTCCCCTAAATCCTTGCATGGGGGTCCCAGAGAGGGTACAGCCCCCTGGAATCTCTGCATGGGGGTCCCACAGAGAACAGTCCCTCAAATTCCTGTACAGGGGTCCCACAGAGCAGAGCCCCCCACACCCCTGCATAGGGCTCCTGCAAGGCACAACCTCTGGAATCTCCACACTGGGATCCTGCAGTTCACCATCACCCCTGACAGCCCACCATGGGGGTCTATGGGGAATGCCCCCACCCAGCACCCCCACATGGGGGTCCCTCGGGTCATGGCTGCTCCCAGCATCCCCGTGAGGGACCCTTGGGTACGGGTCTGTCCCAGATGGTGTCACCCCCACCTGGGAAACTCCCACAAGGCACAGTCTTTCCAGCATCCCCCTACGGGGGGGCCCAAGGGCATGGTTCCCAATGCCCCAGGCACCACCGTGGGTTCTCCGGTGGGGCCGTGCCCCGTGGGCCCCCGTGGGTCCGGGGTGCCCGTGCAAGGACGGGGTGCAGGGTGCGGTGGGGGCAGGGCAGGCAGCGACGCAGGGGGGAGGGGAGCGACGCGGTCGATGCTTTTGCTCAGCCTCTTGCCAAGCAGTTTCTCCGAGAAGCCATAAAACCTGTCTGACGTGCCCAGCACCACTGCGGCAACGCCTGCGCGGGGAGGGGGCTGGGGGGGCCGGCTGCTGGGGGCCCTGCAGGGAGCTCAGCCTCAGCTAGGACCCCCGAGGAGGGGAGCAGGGGGGCGGCACCCATGGTGCAGGGGGCAGGAGATGCTGTAGGAGCCTTGAGCAACTGGGGAGCTGTGACCCAGCTGTGCCACCCGGGTGTCCCACTGGCTGAGGGCAAGACCCCAACTGTGGCCGCTGCAGCCCCCCTGCTTCACAGTGCACCCATATGCAGTGGGCAGATGGGCAAAGGAGTCAGGACCAGGGCCCCACAGGCAGCCCAAGGGCAGCAGAAGGATCCAGGAGCCCGGCCAGAGGCTCTGGGTGAAGGACTCCCCAACCCACTGCCCCCTTGCCCCTGGCCCATCCCAGGCGCCAGTGGCTGGCTCTGGGTCCCACTGCCAGGTGCTAATTGCAGGCAGCTCAGCTGTAATTAAAGCTCTCCCTGTGACATGAGCCAATGTCTCAATATCAAATCACTGCAATTAAACCCCCAGTCTTAAAGCTCATGGTGAGAAGTGCAGGGACCCCTGGGGAGTGGTTGCCCACCCTCCCCCCTCCTCCGGTGACCCAGCATCATCCCTGTGGGGACAGAGATTGTGGGTAGGTAGGGACAGGCAGGAGGGGATGGTGAGCAGAAGGACACAGGCAGGAGGGGACAGTGGGCAGGTGAGGATGGGAAGGAGGGGACTATGGGCAAGCTGAGAGCCCGAGCAGGTGGGGACAGTGGGCAGGAGGGGACCACAGGCAAGAGGGGACAGGCAGGAAGGGTCCATGGGCAGCGTGAGGCCAGGGGTGGGGGCTGCACAGCCCGAGGGCGCAGCGATCTTGCAAACACTGTATTGCTCGGCTCAGTCACTACCAGGGATTGAAACCAAACGGTGGGGCCGGTGACGGCACACAGAGGACAGTGTGGTGGCACACGGAGGACAGTGTGGTGGCACACGGAGTGTGGTGGCACACGGAGAGCGTCTTCCCAGAAGACAGATCGGTGTGTCCTCACCGGAGGACAAAGCAGTGGAGGGGCCCTGCTCCAGGACCTGGGGGTCCCTGGCCCCGTGGGGTGGTGGGTCCATGGGGAAAGGCACAAGATGAGGTGACAGCCCCGGGGCAGAGCAGGTGCCCCTGGGCTGCAGGGAGCCCAGTGCCGGGGCCGGTGTGCGATGCCGGTGGGGAGCCAGGACCCTGGGAGGGAGAGAACCCACTCAGGGGGTGCTGGGGTGCAGCAAAGGGGGGACCAGACCCTGAGGACACCCACTGCCCCAGAGTCCCCCATGTCGCCTCACCTTTGAGCCCTGAGCTCCTGGCTCAGCTCTGTGGGAGTCCGGCAGGCAAGTTGTGGCCCACGGCTGCCCCATCGGAGGGGATGGTGGTGGAGGAAGAGTGAGGGAGTGGGCAGGGGGCAGCAGAGCCCATCCCCCCACCACGGGCAGCACTGAGGGTCAGATCCAGAGCAGAGTGAGGAGCACAAGCACCAGGCACAGGGCACGGGGCTGCAGTGGAGCTGTGATGCCCCGGGCGGGAACTGCATCTGTCAGTGCAGGGACAGGGGTCAGGGTGAGCTGACCCCCAGCCCCCAGCCAGCCCCCAACCCCCCCTGCCTGCCCCACACGCACCCTCTGGACCCCCATGCCCATGGGGCTGCGAGTTGGGAACCTCCGTCACCGGCTCTGGTGCTGAAACAAACATCAACGGTGTCAGTGACTGGCTCCCCTGGGGGACACGGTGTCCCCCCGAGGCCCCAGTGCAAACCAATAACTCCCCCCCCCCCCGAGGTGTGACCAGGCAGGGGAGGGGTAGCCCCAGACTTTTGGGACGCAGCCGCCTCCTGGCAGGACTCACTGGTGCCTCTGCAGCAGACCGAGACGCGCAGCTTCAGGCAGCGCCCGGCGCTCTCGGGGGTGGGGACAGCTGGGCAGAGGGGACACATCAGCGGGTCCCCCCGGCACGGCCCCCCAGGCTCTCGACGGGACCACCGGGCGGCGGAGCCAGAGCCGGGCCTGGGGCGGCCCCTGCCGGCGGGCGGCGGAGCAGGCACCTCCGCACCCCGATCTCGGCACCCCCTCCCCCGCGGCATTAGACCCCCGCTATGCACCACCCGCTTTCCCGGGCACTCCCACCCCAGGCACCCCAACCCCGAGGACATCCAGACACCCTCGGGGCACCCCAACCTTCCCAAGCCCCCACCCCAGTGCACCCAGACCCCGGGGCACTCCAAACACCCGGGCAGCCTGATCTCCCTGGGCACCCTGGCCCTCCGCATGCCCACCCCGGTGCATCCCAAGCTCCCTGTGCACCCTCGACATCCAGACCCCTGTGTGGAGCCAGACCTGCCCCATGCACCCCAACCGTGACTACATCCTGACCCTTAAGGGCATCCTGACCCCCCCTGTTCTCCCCCACCCTGGTAGCACCCAAACCCCTGTTGCACCCCAGCTCCTCCCGTGCATCCCAACCCTGGCTCCACCCAGACCCCTGGTGCACCCCAGCCCCTCTATCCCCCCCCAATCCCACTTAGATCCAGATCCCTGCTACACCCCAACTGTGAGTGCATCCCAAACCCGGTGGAATCCTGACCCCCCCTGGTCTCCCCAACCCTGGTTGCACCCAGACCCCCAGTGCCCCCCTATCCCCTGCATCCCCAGCTCACAGATGTAGTAGTAGGTCTCCCCCGGCTGGAACTCGAAGCCCAGCGAGAAGGGGGTGAAGCGCTGGATCTTCTCGGAGAAGCGGACGGGCCCGAAAGGTGCCCGGGGCCGGTTGCACTCCCAGCGCTTGAAGGCACCAGGGGTCTCCCGGCAGCTGCGGTAGCCTTCCTGGTCCACCATGAAGAGCGTGAAGGTCTCTGCCCGCCCAGTGGGGACAGCCCCCTCGTAGTGTGGGCAGTAGATGTCCAGGTAATCATTGATGGCCACCTTGATGGTGTAGTCGTCCCTCAGGAACCTGCCAGGCAGGGTGAGCTGGGGAGCAGGCGCTGGGGGTCCCACCGTCCCTCCCCCAGCAGAACAAGTGTCCAGGCTTTGACCAAAACGGCCACCAGGCACCTGGCTGTGCCACACAACCAGGCATCAGGCCAGATTAGCCACAGGCCGCTGGAGCTGAATGGGCTCAGTGGCTGCAGGCAGGGGGAACACAAAGCCCCCCGCCCCGGCACCCGCCTCACCGCCTCCAGCACTGATCAGTGCTGACACCCCGGCAGGGGTCCGCAGGGCTGGCCGGGGCAGGGGGCACGGGGGGCTCTGCTGGAGCAGGAGGGAGCCCAACCATGGCAGGAGCTGCGGGAAGCCAGGCTGGGGCAGAGCAGACACCTCGCCAGGCACACGTGTGCACATGCACACACATGTGCACACACATGCACACCTGTATACACACACTTAGTCCTGCCTGTCTGGGGCAGCCGGTGGAGCCGGAGCCCCTCTGCCCCTCTTCAGCAGAGTGGTGACCTCAGCCCTGTGTCCCCTTGCCTCATCTTGCTTCAGCCCACGGCAGGGATGCCATGGTCACCCTGTTCAACTGGGGAGGGGACCCCAGCCACCTCGAACCCTGGTGCAGGCTCAGGTCATGCCCACCCCAGGCTAGTGTGGCTCAGAGGCAGGCGATGCTGGCCAGGACGAGCCTGGGCACGGCTGAGGGCTGCGGGGGCCAGGGCCCTGCCCTGACCCTGCAGGGGCACTCACACCCCCCTGCCCAGGGCACCCCTGGGTGGTGGGTTCCCACATCTCCCACCCCACAGGTCCCCACTGCCAAGAGGAACAAGGCAGCACTAGTGTGTCCCCAGGCCCTGCCTGGCGTGGATCCACCTGGCCCAGCTGAGGACAGGGGACCCCCATGGGGGAGGACAGTCACCAGCCCAGCCCACCTGGCCGTGAACTGGGAAATGCCTAAAATGGAGGAGGTTGGAGGGGGGATGGGGCTGGTCCCCAGCCCAGTGATGGTGGCAGAGCCTGGGGGCAGCATCCCGGGCCAGGCAGGGGCTGTGCCCTACAGCCCCCACCAGCAGGGACATCACCATGGGGACTCACAGCCCTGGTGGTGCCATCCACCAGCGTGATGCACCCCAAGGTGACCCCAGGCTTGGTGCCCACCAGCCCCATGCCCAGCAAGCATGCCAGGCCTTGTGGCAGGCTGGTACCACCAGGGACTTTGCAGCACTGAGTGTCCATCGGCTTGCTGCCACTGAGGACACAGTGCCACCGGGGCTGCCCGCTGGCTTGGTGCCACCCAGACCTTTGTGTCACCTGGGGTACTCACCTGCCCCACCCGGGGCTTGATGCCACCAGCAGTGCCCAGCATTGTGGTACCTCTGGGGATGCCTGGCGGCTCGGTACTGCCTGGGGCTTGGTGCCACCAGGGAGTACTCACTGGTTTGGTATCACCTGGAGATACCCGGTGGCTCGGGATCACCCAGGGGTGCTCAATGGCTCAGTACCAGCCTGGGGCTCAGCACCACCAGGGGTACTCACAGGCCCGGTAACAGCCAGGGGGTGCCCAGTGGCTCGGTACCCCCCAGGGGTGCTCACCGGTTCGGTACCACCAGGGGTGCTCAGTGGCTTGGTACTGGTCGGGGCTCAGCACCACCGGGGGTACTCACCGGCTCGGTGCTGCCGTGGATGCCCGATGTGGCTCGAAACCACTCGGGGATACCCAGTGGCTCGGTACCACCTAGTGGCTCGGTACTGCCCGGGGTTCAGCACCACCGGGGGTACTCACAATTTCCGTATACCCCGGGGCTGCCCGGTGGCTTGGCGCCCTCCGGCTCCGCCCCGCCCGGGAGCCCACCGCCCCCGCCCCGACCCTCCCAGCGGCGGGGCCCGGGGCGCACAAAGGCGGCGGGGCCGGCGGGAGTACCTGGGGTTGCTGCCGTTCCAGTGGACGCCGTGGCGGTAGCCGTGCACCGGCGGCGGAGCCCAGAGCAGCGGCGCCCACAGCAGGAGCCCGAGCAGCGGCGCGGGCCGCATCGCTCCGCCGGGGCGGCGGGACCGGGGCCGGGGGCGGCGGCGGCGGCCGGCGGGGCTCGGCACGGCCCGGCCCAGCCCCCGCCAACTTCGGGCCAATCCGCGCCGCGCCGCGCCCGGCAACTTTCCCGAGTGCCATTAACCCTTAGGGGGCGGCACCGGGACCGGCAACTTCCCCGAGTGCCATGAAGCCTTGGGGGGGGAAGCACCCGAACCGGCAACTTCTCCGAGTGCCATTAACCCCTGGGGGGATGCACCGGCACCGGCACCGGCAAGTTCTCCGAATGCCCATTAATCCTTGGGGGGCGGCACCGACACCCCTACACCGACCGGTACACCCGACATACATCGGCACCGGTACCGGCAGCCCTGCTACCCTCCCGGTACCCCCGCCCCAACCTGGCCCCGCCCCGTGGGCATCGACCGGCACCGGCACCACCCGCTGCTCCCCGCGCCCCCGCTCCGGCCGGGCATCACCGGCCCCGAGCGGGAGCGGCGGGAGCGGGGGGCGGTGCCGGTTCCTGCACACGCGTCCGTGCACATACGAGTGTCGTGCACACGGGACGGCTCGTGCACACACGTGTGTCCGCCCACACACAAACACACGCATGTTCCCGCACACACGCGTGCCAGCACACACATGCACGCATGTCCCCGCACACACACATACGTGTCCCCGCACACACACGCGTGTCCCCGCACACACACATACGTGTCCCCGCACACACACGCGAGTCCCCGCACACACACGTGTTCCCGGACACACGTGTCCCCAAATACACGTGTCCCTGCACTCGCGTGTGTCCCCGCACGTGCCCGTGCCCACGTGGCCCCTCCCGCCCTCCCCCGGGGCGCTGCGCGCAGCCTCCGCCAGGAGGCGCCAGCGGCCGGATCCACGTCCTGCGAGGCTGCGGCGCTTCCGGCGGCCGCCGCGGGGCCTGCTGGGAGGTGTAGTTCGGCGCAGCACCCGGCCCGGCCCAGCTCCCCGGTCGGCGGAGGCAGCGGAGGCAGCTCACGGCCCCTTTATTGGCGGCGGCGAGGGGCAAGCGGGAGGCGAGGCCCGAAACGAGGCCTTCTCCGCGGCTGCACCGCTGCAGCGATCCCGACCCGCTGCTCAGGGCTCCGGCGGGCTGCCCGCGGGCGGCGGGGGGGCTGGCCTGGCGGGGAGAGGGGCAGTGAGGGTGGCGGGTCCGCCGCAGGGCTCCCTACCGCTGCTCGGGACCCCCACCTCGATCCCTACAACCCCTCAGTTCCCACCTGCACCCTGCAGCCCCCCAGCCTGGCCCCTGCCCTGCTCTGGCACTGCCCCCGTAGCAGCCCACTCTGACACCGTGTACCCCCCCTCAACCTTGCACCCCACAGCCCCCTACCCTGTCCCCCCCTACCCCTCAGCACCCTACTGTCACATGATGTAGCCCCCCAACCTGGCACCCACAGCCTCCCACGCTGGTGCCCTGCTCTGCCCCCAACCCCACCACTCCGGCCCCCTGCGGGCCCCACCCCAGTGCTCACCTGGAGGGAATCACCGTGACATAGGGGTGACTGGGGGAGGTCTCGCTGCGGGGGAGTGAAGGCCCTGGGGGGTCCAAGGGCAGCGGCCGCTGAGGTGGAGGTGGCTTGGCTGGACCTGGGGGCTGCAGGGACATGGGGGTGTCAAAGCTCTGGCACAGACCAAACTCCCTGCTGGGTTCAGGGGGGCACAAAGCACCCCCCCATGCCTCAGGGGGTGCAGGGGGAGGCCCGGCCCAGGCTCACACCATCCTGCCCCACACGCCAGTGCCACCACCATTACCTGAGAGCCTGGGGGGTCTGCAGGCAGCGGGCGTGTGGGGGGGGGCGGCCTGTCCAAGAGGGGGGCCTGGGCAGAGAAAGCGGGGACAGTGAGACAGCTTGGGGACCGGCAGCCCCGGGGATAAAGGGGGTTTTGGGGGGCAGCCTCTTCATGGGGGTGCCAGCTATGCCGGGCAGTGGGCACCAGCAGCAGTGACAGAGGGGCCACAGCAGCAGGTTCGGTGCACAGCCAGGCATGCAGGGGGGCCGGCCATCCGGGGGTGCAGCCTGGGACCCCCACCCCAGCCCGGGAGTTACCTTGGGTGGAGGGTCCAGCGGGAGAGGCCGGGAGGGTGGATCAGGCCGGGCTGAGCCAAGGGCAGCCGGCTGTGGAGAGAGGGAGAAGGGGCAGGCGCCATGCAGCCCGGGCAGGGGGCAAGCCATGCAGCATGCAGAGACCCCCCCTCCCACCGCCAAGCAGAGACCCCCCCCAGCAGCTCAGATGGCCACCACGGCCCCCGGGCGGGCACCGATCCCAGAGCGGCGCAGCCAGTGCCGAGCGTGGCCCAGGGCCGTGCCAGGCTGCTCTGTCCCAGGGCGTCACAGCACCGAACCACGTGGGTGCTCAGCACCCCCGGAGGGATCCTCAGAGCTGGCACCGGGGGATGCCAGACCGACCCCCAGTATCACGGCAACCGCAGACTGTCACCACGGCGATGGTATCTCCCTTACCAGCAACCCCTCCGTTCCCAGCTCCCCGCCCTCACCTTGCTGCTGTGCATCACCTGCAGCTCTGTGGCCCGATGCCACTGCGGGGGCCGGGGGCGCGCGGGGGGGTCCCGGCTGCCCGACTGAGGCTCTGGCTGCGAGATCCTGCAGGGGGGGAGAGGCAGGATCAGGCCCCACTCGCTCTGGTTGGGTTGGGGGGACTCTGCATGACAACCAAGCCACAGCAACACCAGCAAAAGCCCAAGAGAAACGAACCCCTCGGCACCGGAGGATGTGACACCCCGCACCCTGGGGCTGCCCCACACCCCACGGGCACTGCCAGGGGAAGAGCGCAGCACCGCAGGCCTTGCGAAGCAGGACGGCTCAGGGACAGCCCCACACCCGGGCTCTGGCAGTGACGTTACCCGTTCCAGCCGTCTGCGCCTTCTGGACCCAGGAATCGCACCTGGGTCTCAGCGCTGTGGGGAGAAGAGTGGGGGGTTCAGCCCAGGACTGGGGATGTGCAGCAGGGGGGAGGAACCGCGGTGACATGGGGGCAGGAACCACAGAGAAATGGGGAGAACTGGTGACATGGGGAAAAGAACTGGTGACATGGGGGGACAACGCATGCCAGGGTCTGCTACCTGCGCCAGGGGGATGCACAGACAAACACCAGTTGTCACCTGCTTGGGGACACATGCATGGACACTGCTTGGTCAGCCGCCACAGGACACACGTGCAAACACACATGCACACCCCTCGTGCCCCGCCACATGCATGTGTATGCCCACATGCAGGCAGGCAGCTCTGGTACCCGCCGTGGCACACAGAGGCACGCGCGCCCCCCACCCTGTGCCCCCCGTTCCGGTTACCTGTACCGGCAGGACGTCCCCTTGCCCAGCTGGCAGAGGTGCTTGTGCAGGCTGGCGCGGCGGGCACAGCAGAGCCCCAGGGCCAGCCCCAGCCCCAGCAGCGTGCTCAGCGCCAGGGCAGTGGGCAGGACGCTCCCCCCTGCAGAGAGCCGCACATCAGCCCCCCCTGCTGTCCCCCACGCTGGCCCAGGCCACACAAAGCCCCATTCTTGGCGCAGCAGCACCAGCTGCCCCTGCCCTCACCTCGCTCGGTGGTGGCGGGGCCGCTGTCCTGGCTGCCCCCCACACCAGGGCTCTGGCAGGAAGGGGGGGCCCAGCCCCGCTGGCAGTGGCAGTGCCCGTAGTTGTTGCAGACCTGAGCAGGTGACACAGAGTGTCAGCCCCAGCAGGTCCCCGAGCACCCATCCCCCCAGTCCCACACTCACCCCATGCCCGTGGCACTTGCTCTGGCACTGCTGGTCACCCAGTGCGGAGATGTCCTGGCACCGATGCTGGAGGCAGACCTGCCGGGGGACAGGAACTCAGCACCAGGCAACCCTCCAGCCCCTCTCCTGGTGCCCTGGCACTCACCCTCCCGGGGCCACAAGCAGTGCCAGGCAGCACCATAGCCCCATCGCTCACGTCCTCATCCCCAAGAAGGAGGGTTCCCCGGCAGGACCCTTCTGGTCTGTCCCCAGCACCATGGTGGCACTGCAGCATCCCACAGCCAGCATCCCTGCAGGGACAGAGGGGTCAGGGGTGGGAGACAGCAAGGGGGATATGGCACGTAGGACACGGCAAGGGGACAAAGCACTCACCTCTGGGCACAGGCAATGTAGGAGCCGTTGGGGAGCTGCCCGCAGTGCCCACGTTCATCTCCATTGGCATTCAGGGTGGCCATGCAGGAGCTGGAGACAGGGCTGGCACCTGCAGGGGGGCAGCAAAACTTCAGCACCCCCCACCCAGCCCCTGCCCCTCTGCCTGGCCCCACCATACCTGGCCCCAGCAGCTGCTGGCACTGTCCCTCGTAGGTGGCACAAGCTCCACCATAGCAGACTGCCTGCCCGCTGGCACAGGGCTGCCCGTCCTGCAGGAAGGCATCAGGGGGGCAGTGGGGAGAGACCCCGTCACAGAACTCAGGCAGGTCACACTCGCCATGGGGCTCCCGGCAGGGGTGTCCAGCAGGGCGCAGCTGCAGGGGGGACACTGTCAGGCAAGTAGGGACCCCAGAGAAACCCACCCTAGAGAGTGACTAGAGTGCCAGCACTGCCGGCTGCCTGTCTCCACGTACCTGGCAGTCCTGGCAGCAGGAGTCCCCGGTGGCACACGCAGCCCCAGGCACCAGCTGGCATGTGCTGCTGTTGCAGCAGAGATCAGTGCACTCCTGAGGGCAGAGGTGCTGTGGTGAGTGGGTGGCACCAGCATCCCCTCACCAGGACACAGCATCCCTGGGCAGAGCCATGGCACGGGCAGCCCCAGGCTCTGGGGTGGCCACAGGGGTGACACCAGCCCACCCAGAGTGCCTCCATACCACGCTGAGGCCGCAGTCACAGCTCTCGCCCGGCTCCAGGAAGCGATTCCCACAGCGGGGGGTCCCGGCCAGGCTGCGGGGCTCGGGGATGTTAGAGAGACACCAGCCCAGTCCCTGTTGCAGGCTGCGTTCCAGGTCCTGCTGGCTGCAGTTGCTGAAGCTCAAGCCAGGTGTCAGCCTGCAGAGCCAGAGAGGGGCTAGTGAGGCAAAGAGGGGGCTTGGCCCAAGCAACCCCCCCAGCCCTGCCCACTGCCCTCACCCCGTGGGTGATGCCATGATGCAGCCACGGTCCTGCTGGAGGTCACTGCAGTAGCAGAAGCGCCCGGTGCCATCGTGCCGCAACCCCAAGTTGTGCCCCAGCTGGTGGGCCACAGTGGAGGCAACGACAAGGACGCTGACCGAGTGGTCCTGGGGGACAGGGGTGGGGGCAGGTCAGAACAGGCAGTTGGGGGGTGGGGCGAGGGTGGGGGAACGTGGGTGGTACTGACCATGCTCACCCCCCCAGAGCGTGCAGGGGAACACATGGAGGCTTGAGCTGACATCCCCACTGAAACATCATCAAAGTGGGTGCCCCTGGGGAGAGACCATGGGGGTTGGGGGGTTGCTGCCAGTGCACCTCACCCTGCGTCCCTGTCCCTGTCCCTCACTCACGTGAGGAGCTGGGCATTGTCATGGGGCAGCCAGGGCAGCAGCTCCTGCTGGCGCCAGTGCAGGAACTGTTCCAGTGCGGCCCGGGCACTGCTGCCCACTGTGAACTTGTCTCCCTCGCTCCAGACCTCCACGGCCAGCAGGGCTACCCGCACTCCCAGTGGCTGGAAGAACTGGGGGGCAGGGCAGGGGGGTGGATGTCAGAGACCCCTAGCACAGCCAAGCTGAGGACCGGGCTGGGGTGGACAGTGCCCACCAGGTCACAGTGGTCACTCACCACATCCACCTGGTTGGCGATTTCCAGGGTCCGGGTGCGGACACGTTGCAGGTTGGGGTAATTCTGGAACTGGGGGTGCAGGGAGGGGCGTCAGGGGGGACTGGCAGGGGAGGACAGCAGCCCCTGCACCAGGGACGCCTGCCCAGCACTCACCGCAGCATGGTCCACCACCATCACCAGCTCCACAAACCGCTGCTCCACCACCGCCCGCTTGCCCTGGGGAGGAAAGGGGGCAGGGGAGGGGGACACTCTTGGGACAGGGTCTGGGTGAGGGGACCCTCTTCGGGTCACGGCCTCGGGGAGGGGACCCTCTATGGGACAGGGCACAGGTGAAACAACCCTCTCTGGAAGGGCAAGGCCCATGGGTGACCTACCCTCTGCAGCCAGGGGGGCTGTGTCTCCTCCACCGCTGCCCGGAGAGGGTCCTGGGGGTCCTGCCCACAGGCCCGTGGCACCAGCCGGGCCCCCCGCAGCTGGTACGCGATGTGTCGCCCCAGGGGGCTGCCGGTGTCTGGCTCCAGCACATAGCTCCTGCTCTCCAACAGCCCGAGGTGGCCACTGGGGAAGGGCAGAGGAGGCATCAGTGGGATGGTGGGAGTTTGGCTTGAGGACCACTGGGGTCAGGGCTCACCTGAGTCCAGCGCAGGCACAGAGGCTGGCCCACGAGCTGGGGAAGCCTTGCACGATCCCCCAGTAGCAGCAGTGCTCCTGAAGCAGAGAGGGGGACTCAAGAGCCAGCCCTGTGCTGTGGTCACCCCCCAGGGCACGGGAAAGGCTGGGGACACAGCTGGGGACACAATGTGCCCAGGTACTACCTGCTTTCTGGCCTCCTGTGTCACCCGTGTGCCGTTGGGCAGGTAATAGAGCAGCGTTCCAGTGCCTTGCACCAGCTCCCTGCCGGAGGCACATGTCACCGCACAGCAAGGACCCCTCTGCTCACCCCCCACTGAGCACCCCACTGATAAACATGGGGACCCTGCTACCCCCTACCCCACTGTAAGTGCACCTGGGATGAAGACCCTGGGGAGCCCATAGGACCCCCACAGCATGTGTAGCATGGATGGAGAGAGGTTCACTGAGACCCCCACCCCTTGTGCACCATGGATGGAGATGGAGCCATGGGACCTTGCACACACCATTCTTGGATACAGGACCCCTGGGACCCCCACCCCAGCTCTGTCCCACTCACCCACCGACTCACCAGTTTTGCTCCAGCTCCAGCACCAGCCACGTCCCCTCCAGCTCCAGCAGGATCTGCAGTTGGGCAGGGAACCCCCCCTGCCACAGGCAGCAGTTACAGGGGAAGCCCCTGACCCAGGGGCCCCCACCCTGAAGGTCCCCTCCTGTTTCCATGTATCCTCCATGACGGCGTGGCTCACAGCAGGGTGCTGGAGGGGGCTGGGGGGGCTCGCCTGGCCCTGGCGTGTGCCCGGAGGGAGGGGGCGGAAGGGATCCCCTGCCCGCCCCGGCTCCCGCAGGAAGCGTCCCTCCCTCCCGAGCTCATTGTGCTGGGGACAGGGGGGTTGGATGGAGCCGGCCCCCCCCTCGCCACCCCCGGCGCTTCCTGCCCAGTGCAGCGTGGCGGAAACGCCAGAGAGACTCCCAACGTGGGGTGGGCTGGGCCCTTCCGCTCCTGCCGGGAGGGGTGCAGGGTGGGTGCCCCCACCCAGACACGTCCTCTGGCATCAGGAGAGGGGGAGGAAGGGGCTCCCTCCCCACTGCCTCTGGGGTGACCAGAAGCTGTGGGTGCTTGGACCCCTATGGACATGGGACTAGGGTACCTGGGTGCTGGGTATACGGTTCCTGTACTGGGAAGGGGGCACGGGGAGGTGGAGGGTGCAGGAAGTCTCCACCCCACGCTCATGAGCCCCTGCATGGTGGGGGCACCCCAGGGTGGGCGGGGGTGTTACCTGTGTCGCCTCTGCCAGGCTGAGTGTCCTGTTGTCCCTCAGGACCCACGGGGTGACATACCAGGACTGTCCCAATTCCACATGGCGCCGCCACCAGCTGTCACCTGCACGGGACCCAGAGCCACTCGTCACTGCTTCAGCACATCCCAGTCCCCAAGACACCACTGTCACTGCACAGCCCTACAAGGCCAGGGCGGGGGTCCAGGATGGGGAGCAGGGGTCTCCCATGCTCACCCGTGTCACTGTGCAGTCCCCCTGGGCCAGAGGGGGGGTCGAGGGTAGGGAGCAGGGGGTCCCATGCTCAGCCCAGAAGCTGCTGGTGTGTCCCCGGGTGAAACCTCGAACACCCCCCGGGCAGCACCCCCGGGAGGTCGGGGGAGTCTGCGGGTGACCCCGGGCTGTGAGGAGGCAGGGAACGGGGAGCGGCCGCCCCCCCCGGGACTGTCTGCCCGGGGTCCCCGACCGGGCCTTGCGTCAGCCCCGGCCCTGCCGCCCAGTACAACCAGCTGAGGGACTGGGCAGGGCTGCGAAGCCCGGCCCGGCTGACTCAAAGTCCTCCAGTCACCGCAGTCCCCCCGGCTCTTCGATGGTCCCCCCGGCACTCCCGGGGCACGGAGGCTGCTGGAGGGGCTGGGATCCCCCGGGGCGCTCAGGTCCCCTCAGCGCAGCCAGACCAGACCGCGGACCCCGGGGGGACACAGAGCATCCCGGGGGTGGGTGACACCAAGGCCCAGCCCTCGACATCCCGTATGGATCCCCCCGGCTGCTGCCGGTCCCCCGCGATGTCCCCAGCGGAGGGGACACGGACCCCTTCCGATCCCCGCTCACCTGCGCCGCTCCCGGTGGTCCCGGTACCGGTGTTCAGCAGTAGCCCAGTGGTGAGCAGTAGCCCTGTGGCGAGGATCGGCCACGGCGTCCGCGGCCCCATCGCCCCCCCGCAGCCCCAGCGGGGCCCGGCGGGGCCGGGCAGGCGGTTCCCGAGCTGTCCCGCCGCGGCCGCCACCGCTCCCGCCGCGCATGGCACCGGCACCGGCACCGCGGGCCCGGCCCGAGGGGAGGAACTTCCTGCCCGCCCCCGCCGGCCCCGCCCGCCGCCCCCCGCACCTCCCCCGGCCCCCTCCCCGCCCCGGGCAACCGGGGGGCCGCGCCTCGGGGCCGGTTCCGTGTGTGCGCCGGGGGGGCGGGATCAGCTGCTCCGGCCCGGGGCGCGGCGATGGAGACGCCTTGACTGCCGCTGGGGAGCGGGACCCCCGCCTTCTGCCTGCCGGGCACCGGAGACCCCCGCCTTCATCACGCCGTACACTGGAGCCCCCCATTTCCACTGGCCCGTACACTCCAGCCCCCCCTTCCCCAACCCATACGTCAGACCGCCCCCTCACCCCCCTTCTACCCGCCTTCTCTCCTTTTGCCACCCCCACACACAGGCACAACTGTACGCTGTGCGCGGGGGGGGTCGCAGCCTTTATTTGAGGGGGTCCTCAGGCCGCGTACTCCACGTCCTCGTCACTGCTGTCGTCGAAGAAGCCGTCGTCCTCAGGGCCGCAGGCCAGGCACACGCCGCCTGCCTCCCTCCAGCACGGGCCGCAGAACCGGGCACCGCAGGCAGGCGCGGGGCAGACGCGGTCCCGGGGGCTCTCGGGGGTCCCGCACACCGTGCACCTCTGGCGCTTCCAGCGGCTCAGCCAAGGGCAGCGCTGGCAGCACCACTTCACCACCAACATCCCCTGCGGGGGGGACGGCACCGAGTGCGGCTTCCACGTTCCACAGGACAACCAGTCCTGGGATGCGGGCACGTTCGAGCCCCCTGCCCCCCCCCTGCAGCCCCGGCCCCGCTCACCAGCCCCGGCGGCTGCCGTGCTCGCCAGGCGATGCGCTTCTGCTGCCGCTGGACGAAGCTCTGCCGCTGCTGCAGCAGCTTGTTGTAGAGGTAGAGCACCCGCTTCTTCTCCCGCTGCTCCCGCAAGGACCATGAGAGGTGACCAGGGCCACCAGCCCACCCCAAAAACTGCCCATCCGGTCTGTGCCGGGCCCTCGGCTGGTGCCACCACGCACCTTGGGGAAGTAGAAGGCAGCGATGGTGCGGCGCAGCCGGTACGTGTAGACCTGGGCCAGGCAGAGCACCACCAGCACGACCAGGGGCAGGCAGCTGCCCAGGTACTGCTGCCTCGTCATGCCCCGGGGCTGCGGCAGGCAGGCTGGGGACAAAGTGTCAGCACTGAGCTCCGGTGTTCAGGCCTTGTAGCAGATAGGGGGGGTCCCACCGGGGGGTGTCCCACCCCCTGCGGGGCTCACCGAAGTTGGACGCCTCCAGCTGGGTGTTGGAGGAGGTGTTGAGGGCCCCGATGGTGCTTCGCAGGAGCTTAGCCATCAGCGACATCCCTGTCACGTGCACTGCCAGGTGGTGACTGCCTGTGGGATGGGGGCTGTGAGGGTGTTGGGGGATACACCCTTGCATTGCTGTGGTGCATGGTGAGGCTGGGGGCTGCCCCCCGGTGTCGTGGGGCTGGGGGCTCACTGTGGTAGGAGTACTGGACGAAGGAGTGCTGCTGGATGACGCTGAGTGTGGTGAAGAGCGTGTAGTCCAGGCCGCAGGCGAGAAGGAGGAGGAGCAGAGGCGGGATGCACTCCAGAAGCTCCAGCAACTGTGAAGATGGGGGTCTGCCACAGCCTTCCCCCCAGCCCTGGCATCCCCAGCCCCCCCAACCCCCCACCAGCCCCTCACCATGTTCTGCAGCTCGGCTGACTGCATGGCCAGGCGGCACGGGAAGATGACAGCTGAGACCTCTGCCCGGCGCAGAGGCAGCAGCGTCCGCTTGTTCTGGGGAAGAGGAGTGGGGGGCAGTTCAGCGCAGCCCCCCCTGTCACGGGTGGCGGATCTGTCCTCTGCCCCTTCTCCCCCCCCACCTGCTTTCTGCGGCGGGCATCAATTTGGCGAAAGTAGGTGGTGATGTAGAGGTTGTCAAAGCAGATGTCCCCGCAGTACCGCTTGGTGTAGGAGAAGGCCCTGGCAAGAAGTGGGGTTCCAGGGGAGCAAAATACCAGATGCAGCCCCCCCAGAACCCCCCTGCTTTGTCCACACTTCCCCCCAGACCTGCCGTGAAATAGGCCACCACCTCAGTGCTTTGCAGCTGGTACAGGGCTGCCCCCTGACCCCCCCCCCATCCCAGGGCTCACGAGAGGAAGACGAGGAGGAAGGTGCAGGAGAGCACCAGGCGGAAGAAGGTGAAGGCCCGGTCTAGGCGGGCACCCTGCTGCCGCAAGTGCCCAGTCACATCCTCCACTAGCTGCTCTGCTGACACATTGATGCCCATCAGCATGTCACGGTGCACCTCCTGTGGCAGGGGGAGGGTCCATGGGGCTGGACAGGATCTGGCCCTCACCCTGGCCCTGGGCAGAGGGGACAGGGACCCACCTGAGAGTAAACACTGGCACTGAATTCCTCACTGAGGTTGCCCACAGAGTCGTTCACCTTGTCATACATGTGCCCAAAGTTGCCTTCCACGGGGATCCTCTCCCAGCACCAGGCCTGCATGACTGTAGGGACAGAGTGGGGACAAGGAGGGGACAGTGCCAGCACAGCTGGGGCCCCGGGGCATTGCCCCAGCACAGGCTGTGGCTGCATCCCAAGGGGGGGCAGAGCTGGAGCCCCCTCACTCCGGGAGGACAGGGTGGGGGTCCCATGTGTCACCCACCCTTGGCAAGGTGGCAGAGGAACTTGAACTGCATGGGCAGGCAGAGGATGTTGTTGATGATGGGGATGTACACGGCATCCATGCAGGCCTTGTACTTCTCGTCGAACCAGTTCCGGCAGCGCTGCATGCCCACGTCGACCAAATCTGGGGGAGGGAAAGGAGCCCTTGGCTGCCGCCTGCACCCTCCCCATCCCCCAGCGTGCCCTGTGGGGGGCTGTGGTGGTCCCACCCCCTCCCACCCTGTCCTGCCAGCCCCCCCCTGCCCTGCTCACAGTTGCAGCGCATTTTGGTTTTCATCTCGAAGCGCTTCTGGGTGCTGGAGGCCCGCTTGGAGTCTTGTTTCTTGGCCAGGTCGTAGCCCGCATCGCTGGCCACTTCGTCGTTCAGATCCACAAAGGAGTTTGAGACATTCTGTGCCTCAGTGTTCAGTGTCTTCCCGCTCCGCTGCCACGGACACACACACATATGCAGGCTGGCCCCCCCAGCTGCCCCCCCCAGCCCCCCAGTGCCCCCCGCCTCACCACAATGTCCTCCATGGCCCTGCGCAGGGGGGCTGTGGACATGCGCCAGAGGTGGCGGGTGTGGTTGATCTGCAGCTCTGTCACGCAGCCCATCGAGCGCGTCACCTCCTCCAGGTTGTGCCAGATATTGGCCACAGGCCCTGGAACACCCTGTTCCTCAGACCCTGCCAGCCCCCAGGGACCCCCCTGGTGGGGGGAATGGAGACATGGAGGGACCTACCGTTGTAGATGGATGCGAGGACAAAGGAGAGGACGTAGACCCGGCCCTCCTTGCCCATGAATTTGGGGGCCAGGAGCAGGCTGGCACAACGGAAGTGGGGAGATGTGGCCCAGCCGAAGGCTGTCACCCCTGCATGGAGGAGAGGGCTGTCACCACAGTCCCACAAAGAAGCCTCCAGGGCTCCCCATGGCTCCCATTACCCTGGCCACCACGGCGACCCCATCCTTACCTGCCACCCCGCAGGAGATCTGCACCTTGCGCATCTCTGGGATGTTCAGGGGAATAACGAGGAGCTGGCAGAGCCCTGAAACACCCACCAGTGTCCCCTGAGCCCCTGGTGTCACTGGCCCCCCACCGTGCCTGGCACTGGCACACACTCACCCAGGCCGAAGAGGATCCCAGTGCTGGTGCCCAGTAGGACCTTGATGCTCCGATACTGGTCCGGTGGGCTCCAGAGGAACTGGCTGCATGGGGTGGGCAGCAGGGCAACCATCATCCGCTTCAGGGCTGGGGGGGACAGGAGGAGTCACCCCTGCCATCCCCTGCCCACTGGCAGCCCCAGCACCAGGGTGGGGGACCTCACTGGAGTTGGGCGGTTTCTGCCTCCCAGGTGCCCTTCTCCCAGGTGCCCTTCTCCCAGGTGCCTTTGCCCCAGTCAAGGGCTCGTGCTCCGAGGCCGTTGCCGGCTCCATGGCCTTGCACCTCGTCCTGGAAACAGTGGGATGGTTCCTTGGAACCAACAACAGTAGGATGGTCCCCTGAAACCCACAGCAGCAGGATGGGTTCTTGGAACCCAGTCCCCTGGAACTGGAGCATTGTGAGCCACCCATTCCATCCACTGCCCAGAGCCTGGGAGAGCACTAGAAGCTTGGGTGCACACCAGAAGCTTGGGAGAGCACTGGGAACCTGGGATTGCCCAGCCCAGCATAGGGCCGGTCTTGTGACTGGGCAGAGCTGAGGATCAGGGGCAGAGCCCTGAGCCCTGATCTGGGGACAAGATGTCCCAGATGGAGGAGATGACTGAGGCACAGAAACTGGCTCGCAGCACTGGTAGCTTCATGCTGGGCATGACCCTGGCCAGCTTGTATGGGGCTCTGGTGCTGCTGGCCCAGGGGCACGATATCAGGTACTGCCTGGTCTCCACCATCAGCCTGGGAGCAATGCTGGGACTGGGCATGGCCTTCTCCATCAGGGCGCGGGTCACTGTGCTGCTGTCGCTGCCCCACATCTTCACCAGTGAGTAGCCATCCGTCCCACCACCATGATCTGGGGTGTGCTGGGCCCCAGCTGAGCCCAGGACCCCCTTGTCCCCTGCAGAGGAGGGGAAGATGCTGATGCTGATGCTGGCGTTGTGCATGGCTGTGCAGGGACCCTGCACCAACATCCTGAACAACTTCTCCCAGTCTGCCCAGTCGCTGGCGTGTGGGGCTGAGCTGGCCCTCAACCAGACAGCTGAGAGGCTGCACCGTGCCCAGGAGCCATTGATGAGTGAGTGGGGGGGCTGGGGAGGGGTGTGAGACAGGGGGGTCTCCCTCAGCCCTGGGATATGCTCAGGGGTCCCCTCTCTCCGCAGAAATGCTGAACAAAATCAAGGAGATCTCCCAGAAAGCCAAAGTGGTGGGCGACCACGTCCGCAAGTTCTTCCGTGCCATCATGGACTCCGTTGGCCACGTGGGTGAGCAGGGGGTCACAGGAGGCTCCAGCCCCCCCTGTACCCTCCCGTACTGTTTTTGGACCCCCGTGGCCTCCAACACCTCCTCCTCACCTGCAGCCCGAGCCCTGCACAGCGTCTGGAAGTGGCTGGTGAATGTGGGCAACTTGTGCAATGAGGAGCTGGGGTCACCGTACCGCCGCTGTGTGCGCCTCTTCGACGAGGCCTATGATAACTGCATGAAGACCATCCCTTTCCTCTTCTTCCTCTGCTACATCGTCCCCGCCTTCCGGTTCCTCTGTGGCCTGGCCAACAGTGCGTGGGGGTTCTAGCTCCTTTGGGTGGGGGCACAGGTGGTGGCGAGGACCTCTGCCCACCAGAAGGGTCCCGCCCTGGCAGTGACCCCCCCACCTCTCTGCAGTTGTCTTCGTGTTCTGCATCATCCCGAACTACATCCAGTCCTTCCTGAAGAGAAACATTGCAGACCGTGAGTACCTTAGTGCCATGGGGGGGTCAAGGGTCCCTCCTAGCTCCCCCTCTGCCCCCTTCTGGCTCTCAGCCCCACCACCAGCACCCCCTTGTCATGGAATCATGGAATGGTTTGGTTGGAAGGGATCTAAAGCTCATCCAGTCCCAACCCCCTGCCATGGCCAGGGACACCTCCCAGCAGCCCAGGCTGCTCCAAGCCCCATCCAACCTGCCCTTCAACACTGCCAGGGATGGGGCAGCCACAGCTTCTCTGGGCAACCTGGGCCAGGGTCTCACCACCCTCACAGCCAATAATTTCATCCTAATACCTAAATCTCCCCTCTTCCAGCTTAAAACCACTCCCCCTCATCCTCTCACTACCCTGTTGTCACCCCCGCAGCCCTCAAGAACTCTCTGAACCGTGTCCGCCGGGAGTTTGAGTTCAACATCACAGCTGTGCACCGCTTTGACATCAGCCTCAATGCCAGCAAGAGCCTGGGCGAGGTGGCCATGGACATCATGGAGGGCGTGCACATGCAGCTGGAGCCTGCCCACAACATCCTGGCACTCTTCACACACTTCTCCTTCTTAGCCATCATCTACATGTACTTCCAGTGAGTGGGGTGAGGGCCCGCTCTGTCTCCATGGGGATGGGGACCTGGTGCCCAGCATCCCCTCTGCTGTATCTCCTCCTGTGCTGGGCACTGGTGAAACCACACCTCAAATCCTGGAGTCAGTTCTGGGCCCCTCAGGACAAGAAGGACATGGAGGGGCTGGAGCGTGTCCAGAGAAGGGCAACAGAGCAGGGGAAGGGGCTGGAGCACAAGTCTGAGCAGGAGCTGCTAAGGGAGCTGTGGGTGTCCAGCCTGGAGACCAGGAGGCTGAGGGGAGACCTGCTGGCTCTGCAGCTGCCTGAGAGGAGGTTGGAGCCAGCAGGGTTGGGCTCTGCTCCCAAGAGACAAGTGACAGGACAAGAGGGAACAGCCTCAAGTTGTGCCAGGACAGGTTTATATTGGATATTAGGAGAAACTTCTTTACCAAAAGGGTAGTTAAACCTTTGCACAGGCAGGTGAATCACCATCCCTGGAGGTGCTTCAAAGCCATGTAGATGTGGTGCTGAGGGACACGGCTTAGCACTGAACTTGGTAGAGTTGGATTGTGGTTGGACTTGATGATCTTAAAGGTCTTTTCCAACCAGAAGCATTCTGTGGTCCTGTGTCCCCAGGGCTGTGCGGTACCGTCGCCGGTATCTGCGGGACGAGACCTTCGACAACGTCTACATCACACAGAGCTTTGTGGAGCTGGACATGCGGTGTGCAGAGCAGGGCAAACCCACGGTCCTGCCTCTCTCAGTCTGGGAGAGTGGCCGCTACATCCTGCCAGGTCAGCCCCCAGTACTGAGGGGGGGAGCAGAAGGGTCTTGGCATGGCTTCACCACTGTCCCTGTCCCCATCCAGGTGGGATGTGGCTGTCACGGCAGGAGCAGCGCCGGTACGGGCTGGAGCTGGTGGGGGTCCTGCGCCACGTGGTGCTGGGGGTCAGCATCATCCTGGCTGACTATAGCCTCTTCTGGCTGCTTGAGCTGGTCCAGCACCACTTGCAAGGGGAGATCGTCGCCAGGGGTGAGCAACACCCACCATGCCAGAGCTGCACCCTCGGGTGTTATTCTTTCTGGGGGTTTTGGGGCAATATGTGTCCCCAAACTGAGCCTTTGGGGCCCCCGCAGCACCGGTGGTGTTGGGCATCCATGTCAACGGGAAGGGCTACACCAGCGAGATCTTCCGGGATGTGGTCTCTGCCTTCGATGCGCTGCAGCGCGGCAACGTCTCGGTGCTCTCTCAGCGCTGCCGCCTCCAGCCCATGGAGCCCGACTACGGCACCTACATCAACATGGGTGACCGGGGACGGGGGCGGGCTGCACCCTCAGGGTGCTCTAGCTGGGTGAGTGGGGATTCCAGGGCGGGATCACCCACGTGTGACTTGTCCTATTCCCACCAGGACTCCTGTATGGCACCTGCATCTTCATCGCCGTTTTTGGCACCCACGTGGCACGCCTGCGCCGGCTGGTGTGTGCCACTTACTACCCATCCCGTGAGCAGGTAAAAAGCCCTCCCACACTCCTCCACACTCCCTTGGCAGCCCTCTTAGCGCTCATGCCCCCATACCCACTCTGCCAGGAGCGCGTGGCCTACCTCCACAGTGCCATCCTGGCGCGGCGGGTAGGGCTGGCACGTGCCCTGCGCCAAGCTGTTACCCAGCACACAGCCGACACGGGGCAGAGCAACCTCTTCCTCATCCTCACCTCCAGGTACAGTGGGATGCATCCATGGAGACATCCTAAGCCCCTTGTTAATGGAGCAATGCCAACCCCTGGGGGTGGCGTTGCCCCCATGGAGCATTCCCTTGCCCACAGGTTCCGCATCCTTGCCCGGCTGGCCCGGTGCTTGGGCATCCAGCAGAAACGCTGCCTGGCCTGTGGGGTGTCAGAGCAGCCGGACTTTGTTGCCTGCATCACACCTGGGTGCAAGGGTAGGAGATCCCCTGGTACCTAAAGGAGGTCTACAGGAATGTTGGGGAGGGGCTTTTGACAAGGGCCTGGAGTGATGGGATGAGGTGGGATGGCTTTAAACTGGAAGAGGGGGGATTGAGATCTTAGGAAGAAATTCTTTTCTGTGAGGGTGGTGAGACACTGGTGGGAGGTATCCCTGCCCATGAGACACCCCAAAATCATAGAATCATATCACAGAATCCCAGACTGATTTGGATTGGAGGAAACTTAAAGCTTATTCCAGTTCCACCCCCTGCATGGGCAGGGACACCTCCCACCAGCCCAGGCTGCTCCAAGCCCCATCCAACCTGCCCTTCAACACTGCCAGGGATGGGGCAGCCACAGCTTCCCTGGGCAACCTGGGCCAGGGTCTCACTGCCCTCACAGCCCAGAATTCCCTCCTAATATCTCACCTAAATCTCAATCTTCCTCTTCCAGTTTTCATCCATCCCCCTCATCTCATCCCTCCCTGCTCTCGTCCAAAGTCCCTCCCCAGCTTTCCTGGAGCCCCTTCAGGCACTGGAAGGTGCTCTAAGGTTTCCTCTCCACTTCTCATGACTTTTTTCCCCTCAGGGCTTTATTGCAGTGAGTGCTACGAAACCTTGAGCAACACCTGCATCATCTGCATGGGCCCCCTGACCTATGGGGACATCAAGGATGAGGAGATGTGAGCAAGTTGGGGTGCAGGGAGCCCACTAGAGGGGGACTGGGAGCCCACTAGAGGGGGGCTGTGACCTGCTGAACCCCCTCAACCATCCCCCCATCCCTGCAGGGACTCCAGTGATGAGGAGACAGTGGGGCTGTGGCTGGAGGCGGTGCAGGTGCTGCGGGGCCAGGAGCGAGGGCGGCAGCTGCAGCGGCGGATCCGGGAGGTGGCCCGGGGCCGGGGGGGTGGCCGCAGGTTGCCCCCTGAGATGATGGCCCGGCTGCAGGCCCAGCTGACAGAGGATGAGAGCGAGGAGAGCGATGAGGGCAGCACAGACAGCTCACTCTCCAGGTGAGGGCTGGCAAGAGGGGTGACAATGACCCCCTCAGCACTGGGGGTGACAATCTCCAACACTGCTTTTTCCCCCCCTAGCCTGGATTTTGCCTACCAGGAGGAGCTGGAGAGCAGCAGAGACAGTGACCTGGAGGAGGTGATGGTCCAGCGGCCGCCCAGCAGGATGGGTGGGGCCAGGTGACGGTGCCACCAGGATGGTGCCACGCAGCAGAGGGGCATGGGGCAAGGCTCCGGGGTGTGGCCAGGACAGCACGGGGGCAGTGGGGAGACGGCTGGGAGGGGCTGGGGAATAAACCACCCGGTTCTCAAGGCACTCGTGTCCTGCTGCCCCGAGATAGCCACTGGCACGCCAGGGTGGTCCCAGCCTCGAGGTGTCCCCAGCCTTGTCCCTGTCCACCACACCCCTGTGGTGCCCCCAACCCTGTGGTATCCCCATCTCCAGCCTCATCATGTCCCCAGCCCAATTCTCATGGTGACTCCAGCTCTTTTATGCCTCCCGCCCTGTCCCTGTGGTGTTCCCAGCCCCATGGTGCCCCTATCTCTATTTGCACAGTGCCCCCAGCTCAGTCACTGTCTCCACAGTGCCCCTAGCCCCACAGTACCCCTGCCTCCATCCCCATGGTGGCCCCTCCTTCATCCCAGACCTGTCCCCATCCTTGCAATATTACCAGCCACATCCCTGTCCCCACAGTTCCCCCGGCCCCTCCATGTCACTCTCCCCAGCCCTAAGGTGCCCCCATCTCCAGTCCCAGTGTCCCAAGCCCTGCTCACTCCCCCAGGCCTGAGCAGAGCTACTTCAGGGAAGGTGTGGGGCAGACAGACAGACACCTGGGCACATGGGGGGTCCCTGCTTCTCCGTTTATTACCAAGCAGCCTTCGTTTAAAAAAACAAACACAGACAGACAGACGGACAGAGGGACCCGGCGGGGGGGCCCGCCCGCCGATTATTCATTTGGTTCCTGACACCAGAGAGGTTCAAGTAGCCGAAAAGTTCAAGTTCACCATAAGGCACTTTAAAGCCACGAGGGAGCCGAGCCCCCCCTCCCCATCCCCCCTCCAAGCACCCCACGGCAAGGGACAGAGGCGGGGGGGGAGGCCGGGCAGCGCTGGCGGGCAGCAGCGGGGAGGCCAGGAGTGGGAATATATTACATCATCTTTTAAATATAGATAAACTCTTATTTTAGGCAAATAGTGCCGGTCCCCTGCTCCCCGCAGGGTGGGGGGGCTGCACCCTGGGGGGGGCATGTGCAAAGGTCAGAAGGGTGACCGCTGGGGCCCGGCCACCCTGGGGAGGGGGGTCCCACAGGGCCGGGGGGCGGGGCTGGAGGGGGTCGGGGCTCACCCGAATAGTGCAACCAAGAGAAAGCAGCCGGGAGTGCAGGGGCGAGGGGAGCTCGCCGGGGGGGGGCTGCTCGGGGCGGGGAGGAGGGGGACAAGCTATGTACAGCGTGGGGCAGTGGACCCACCCCACCGGCAACCAGGGAGCCCTCGATTGCCAGGGGGGGCTCAGTCCATGGGCAACCCCACCTGGCCCTGACCCCGCTGGGGGGGGAATCCACAGGGGGGTTTGGGGGGACACACCCCAGTCCCGCTTCCCCCCACAACCCCCACCTCCCCACTGGGGCTCTGCTGTCTGGACACGCTATGGTGGGATCTGGGCACGGTTGGGGGGCCCGGCCATGTCAAGGGGGTCCAGACACATCGAGGGGGTCCGGGCACGGGGGGGGTGGCGGGGACCCTCCCACCCCATTGTGCAAATCGGCCAGGGGGGAATTTCCCCCTTTGCATAACTGGGAATGAACCATGACGGGACCAAAAGTGGGCCCAGACCCCCCTGGCTGCGCCCGGCCCCATCATGGCAGCGGCTCTACGCCGTCTCCACCTTCACCACGGGCTCAACCTTCACCACAGGGTCGGGCTGCGGCCCTTCCTCTCCCTCGGGCTCTTCTTCCTCCTCCTCGGGCCTCCCTGGCCCCCAAATGCGGGCAAGCGAGAGGCGCAGCCCTTCCAGGCGGCCGTTGGAGAGGTCGAGGCCGGGGGTGGCGGGGGGCGGTGCAGGGGGCTCGTCGCGGCGGCGGCGGCGGGTGCGCACCTCCAGGCAGTTCTGGCCCTTGAGGTGCCGCTGGAGGTGGTCGTCCTTGGCAAAGGCCTTGTGGCAGAGGTAGCACTCGTAGGGGCGGGCACCTGTGTGCAGGTGCAGGTGGTTCTTCAGGTCGTAGCTGTGCAGGAAGCGGGCGCTGCAGTGCGGGCAGGAGTAGGGCCGCTCGCCTGTGTGCTTCCGCATGTGGATCTTCAGCTTGTCGTTCCTGGGCAGGGGGACAGGACACAGGGGGAGTCGTGAGGAGGTGGGTGGCATTCCCCCCAGCGGCAGCTGCCCAGCTGCAGAAGGCAGAGGGATGGTGATGGCAGCCCCACAGCAAGGATGAGGGCAGAGACAGGGGACATGGGACAGGGGACATGGGACAGGGATGTGTAGCAGGATTGTGGGGCATGTGGGGCAGGGATGTGGGGAAAGCATGCACAGCAGCTATACGGGGCAAGGATGGGGGGCATATGGAGCAGGGATGCAGAGCATATGGGGCAGGGATGCGTGGCAGGGATGTGGGCCATATGGGGAAAGGATACAACGCAGGGATGTGGGGCAGGGCTATGTGGCAGGGACAATCTGCAGGGTATGAGGGCCCAGGGGCTCTGGTGAGGCAGGGAACCATGTCCTGGCAGTGCGTGCCCATGTTGCACTGCACCAGGATGCAGCTGGGTGCCAGCAGGGGGGTGCAGGCAGGGGGGAGCCCCTCGGGCAGCACTCGAGGGGTGTCAAGGGATGCAGATGAGCCCACAGAGCTGCCCCACACCAGGGCTGTGGCTGGGCCTAGGGGGCTGGCAGTGGGGTGTCCCAATAGCACTCACCGTGTGAAGCGGACCCCGCAGACCTGGCAAGCGAAGGGCTTCTCACCGGTGTGTGTGCGCATGTGGCGGGGCAGTTTGCCGGCGCCATGGATGACCTTGTGGCAGACGGGGCACTCCTGGGGCATCTGCGAGCGGCGTTTGCGCACCAGCTTGTCGGGCGAATCCAGCCCCTGTGCCAGCGACTCGTGGTGCAGTGAGCTCAGATATGCCATCAGGTCAGGGTCGATGGCATCCTCATCCTCGTCGCCCTCCTCGGGGGACAGGGGAGGCTGGTAGGGGAAGGGGAAGGGGTGTGGGGGCAGCTCCTCCTCCTCAGGCAGCTCAAAGCTGTCGTAGGGCAGGGACAGCCCTTCGGGCAGGGGGGGTGAGGGCGGCGGGGGCGGCGGCGGGGGGCTGCCGCAGCCCTCGGCCGGGGGCTCCTCGGTGTGGTTGTTGAGCCGGGCACCGCGGGCTTGCAGGAACTTGCGGGTTTTCTTGCTGCGGCGGGCGGTGGGGCGGGGGGGTGGCGGGGCAGGGGCTTCACCCTCGGGGAGGGTAGCAAAAGCCTCCAGGTAGCGGCGGGCACGTTCGCAGTCGCTGTCGTCAGGGCCGGGGGCCTCCAAACCACTGCCCTGCAGGATCTCGACGCAAGCGGCGATGACGCAGGGGATCTCCAGCAGCCGTGCGGCGCGCAGCACCTCACCCATGTTGGCGCTGCTGATGGTCAGCGTGGCTGTGTATGCGAACTCCAGCAAGGCTCCCAAAGCCTCCGGCCCGACAAAGTCCAGCTCACAAACCTCCTGCCCTGGCCCCGGCCCAGCAAAAAGCTTCTTGAAGTAGAGGCTGGAAGCGGCCAGGACAGCACGGTGGGTGCGATACTCCAGCCCTTGTGTCTTGATGGTGACGTCGCAGAGCAGCCCCAGCTGCCGCTGCTCGTTCAGGCAGCTCAGGAGCTCACTGCTGTGCTCAGGGAAGGGGATGCCAATGAGGTCGTCCTCCGGGCTGGCCATTGTCCTCACCTGCGGGAAGGACAGGGCCCGGCATGGGAAACAGCTGAGACAGTGCTCAGAGGAGAGACAGTGGCTCAAGCATCATATCCCAGACGAGTTTGGTTTGGAAGGGACCTTAAAGCTCATCCAGTCCCACCCCTGCCATGGGCAGGGACACCTCCCACCAGACCAGGCTGCTCCAAGCCTCATCCAACCTGCCCTTCAATTCTGCCAGGGATGGGGCAGCCACAGCTTCCCTGGGCAACCTGGGCCAGGCTCTCCCCACCCTCACAGCAAAGTATTTCTTCCCAAGATCTCATCTCTATCTCCCCTCTTTCAGTTTAAAGCCATTGCCCCTCATCCCATCCCTCCCTGCCCTTGTCCCAAGTCCCTCCCCAGCTTTCCTGGAGCCCCTTCAGGTACTGAAAGGTTCTCTAAGGTCTCCCTGGAGCCTTCCTTTTTTCAGGCAGAAGCCTGCTCAGCTCCCTCAGCCCAGCAGAGCTGGTCCAGCTCCTCTACCCCAGCTCTGGCACTGGCTCTGCCATGAAGCTGGGCTGTGAGAAAGTCTCCATCACACAGGGCTCAGTGGCACCAGGGACTGGGGTTTTCGTGGGACACCAAAGCAGGGCAGGCTGGGGGCTGCCCTCAGCCCCCTGCAGCCCCGTGCTGAGGTCGGCAGGTGGCAGCCCCCCCCCCCACCACAGCCCCCCACACTTCCTCTGCCGCTGGCACCCGCCCGCCTGCCCCACCACAGCAAAGGGGGGAAATCTCAGCGCGGTGCCTTTGTACGGCACCAAGACACGGCAGCGCTTCCTGCCTCAGCCCACCCCCCAGCCCCCAGCCCCAAGGCACAGCTCCCAGCAACCCCGTCCTGGGAACGGGGGCCTCGCCGGTGGTGGGTGCGGGTGGGCGGCGGGTGCTTGGAAGATGGGCCCCGAGGCCGCTCTGCGGAGCCTGGTCGGGCTGGGAACGGGGGCCACACTTCCTGCTGCTGCAGATTAGGATCGGCGCCCGTGCCGCCGGCTCCTACCCCCGCTCCCGGTGGGGCCTGGCCCCCTCCCGCCCGCTTTGCCCCAGCCCGGGGCAGCTCCTGGCCCAGCCCAGCCCTGCCTGCGCCAGCTCGGCCTTTCCCACGCTGTGGCTGGCAGGGCTTGGCCTCAGCCAAACACCCGGCACTGCCGGCTCTGGCACTCAGAGTCCCCACAGTGCTTCATGGGACACTCCGCCGAGTTAGTGTGGGCAGGTGATGGAGCCTGTGGGAAGAGAGAGCCTGCTGCCCTCCCGACCCACAAGACAGGGCACAGGCAGTAGCTTCAGTGCTGTAACCTGGCCTGCAAGCCCCTGCTCAGCTGTGGGCAATGCCCTGCCTGCTGTCCCATGCTAGTAGGTGACACCAGGGCTGCTGGGTGGCACCGGAGTGGGAGATCCATCTGGTGGCTGCAGCCTGGGGAAGGCAGAGATGGACACACAGCACTGCCATGTCCAGGCTCTTGGTGCTGCCAGAGCCATCCCATGACACACGGAGCTGCACCAAGCCATGGCGAGTGGTGGCATGCGGCACTGGCCATTGCTGAGCGGCACCGGGCCACACCATGGCAGGCAGTGGCATGTGGCACTGGACATGGCCAAGCTGAGCCAAGCCAAGTCATGGCAGATGGTGGCATGTGGCACTGGCCATTGCCGAGCTGCAGTGGGCCAGGCCAAGCCCCGCCAGCCCCATCCGTGCCGAGCCCCGCCACGCCGTGCGGGGCTGTGCCAAGCCACGCGGTGCCGTCGGCGGGGCGGGGGACGTGCCCCCTCTTGCCCGTGGAGGGGCGGCGCGGCCGGCGGCCCCCGGCACAGGGGCCCATCCCCGCGCCGGCCGCTCCCTGCGCTTGGGCAGCCGCCAGCGTGGGGCTGCCTCGGCAGGCGGCTGGGAACGGCCCCGGAGCAACCGGCTGCGGAGCCGCCCCGGCGCTGCCGAGCAGGCCCAACCGGCAGGGCAGGCAGCAGCCACCCCTGAAACTGGGAGCCGGGCAGTGCCGACCGCCCGGGAGGCCGGCGCCAAGCGCCCATGGCTGCCCCTCACCAGGAGCCCGCCCGGGCCGGGGTCCCTGCTGCCTGCTGGGGCGGGGGTGAGGAGATTAGGGGTGATTAAGCCATCAGGGCCCTGGGAGCCAACAGGCAGCGACAGCCCCTGCTTGGATTAGGCAGGATTAGCCGCGAGGGCAGGATTAGGGGAGGCGAGTGCCCCATGCCATGGCTGGGGGGGTGGCAGGGACATGGCACCTGCTGAGGACACCCCGGAGCTGTGTGGACCCCTGGAGCATCACTGGCAGTGGTCCCAGGGTGGAGCGGCACTGGGGTCCTGAACTGCTGTCTCCTCCAGGCACACCCCCATGGCAATGGGACAGACCCTCTGTCCCCTGCTCCCCACGGCACCATGAGACACCCTCGCAGGTGTTCTGCCTGCTGGCAGGGCCAGAGCTGGCACACACCAACATGTGGGAGCTCCTGCACCAGGGTTCAGCACAGCACCCAAGGCCCTCGCTGTACCCCAGTGGCTGCCAGGGGTCTCTGAGGAACAGGCACAGCCCCCAGCCTCGCTGTGCCATGGTGCAGGTGCTGCCAGCTCTGCAGAGCTCTTGGGCAGGGGCACGGCTTAAAGCAGCGAGGAGGCCAGGACCCCCAGGAGCGGGTGCAGGGCCGGATGCCTGCGGATGAGGGTGTGAGGCGGGGGATTTTCCATCGCCCCAAACCGCCTGTCACAGCTCCTGCCCCGCCACCCCCCGCCCCCCCGCGCATCCTCCCCGCTGGAGCAGTCACATGCCGAGCGGGTGCTGCCGTCGAGGAGATGGCAGCACCGATAAGGAAACCAGGGGGGACGAGGCATGAGGGGGCCTGAGCCACCCCTGGTCCCCCAGTTGGCCCTGGCCTGTGCCCCAGACAATGGCATGGAGGGCACGAGCTGGGGGTTGCCAGCAATGCCCCCACCGCGCCGGGGCTTTCTCAGTTACGTCAACACCAGCAGCCAGGCCCGTTTTGGCTGCAGAGCCGGGTGGGGGATTCACCCCCCATGCTGAGCCAGCTCCCACGCCAGGGCGGGTGGCAACAGGAACAATGGGTGCCCGGTCACCCTGACATCCCACCGCCGGCCTGGCACAACCACTGCCAGCCCCTGGTCACCTGCCACCCCCACCTGCCCACCTGGGGGGTCCAGCCACACACAGCAGGGTGGGGGTCTGGCCCCTGTGGCACCCACCCTGTGTGGGGACAGACTTTGTCCCATGCCACCAAGCCTGGATGACACCTGGGCACAGTGCCAGCCTGCACCAACCACTGGCCTTGGGATGGGGAGAGATGTGGGGTAGGAGGAAGTGCCTGGAGGTCCCTGCATGGAGAAGGGAAGGGGGGGTCTCGAGGAGCGCAGCCCCCAGCCCAGGCTGCTGCAAAGAGCAGCTGCTTTCAGTCACAAACGCTGTCGAGGGACTTCACAGCCGCGCAGGGGCGGATGAGTCACCCAGGAAGGGGAGTGTGGGGCCAGCCCCCTCCCCGGCCCCCGGCCCCACGGGGGGGCCCCTTGCCCGTGGGTAGCCAGGAATGGGACCCAGGCGTCCGGGCTGGGCATCCCCCCACCCACCCCTCACCTTGCCCAAAGCTGGCAGGGAGGGGCCGCGACCCTGGTGCCCACTGCTGCAGTGCGGAGGGGGGTGGCAGGACTGGGGGAAGGATGGCAGGACCGTGGAGCAGGGGGTTGGCAGGGTTGGGGGGGCTGTGCAACCCTCCTGTGCTCACCCACCAGAGAAGGTGGTGAGCTGGGGTCCAACCAGGCTGGTGGCCCTGAAGCCCAGACGTGCCAGGGGTCCCAGTGCTGGAGCTGTGCTGGGGTCCCAGTGCCGGAGGGAAGCAGCCGGGGGAAGCGGTTCCCACTCTTTGAAAGAAGAAATGAAGAAACCAGCGAGCAGAGAGGAAAGGAAATGGTTTGAAGAGAGAAGAGGATAAACAGACTCCCCCCACCCCACCCCATGGTGCTGGGCGAGCCCCATGGCACCAGCCCCACGGCACCACCCGCCCCCCGCTGCCATCACGCGCCGCGGTGCCACCAGGATGGCTCCCGGTCTCCTTGCACAGCGCGGGCAGGGCCCTGTGCCCCGGCCAAGGCATGGCGGCCACTGGCACCAGAGAAGGGGCTCCGAGGTTCCTCCCACCCACGCCGGCCGGCACTGCCCGGTGCAGCCCCAGGGCCTGGTGCCACCCTGGTGCGATCGCCGGGCTGGAGGCCGGGCTCGGGCAGCCCCGCCATGGTGGAGCCGGCGGCTGCGGAACCGACGGCCTCCCCAGTGCCAACCCCGGCACCTGCAGCAGGGACGAGCCCCAGCGCCGGCCCCGAGCTGGCATCGCAGCCCCCTCCCACGGCCAAAACCACCCCGGCCGGCATCGCTGCCACCAAGCACGGGCCCCGCTCTGCCAGGCCGTGGTGATCCGCGCCTCCACCGTCCCCTCCCGTCCCGTCCCAAGGGCGGTGCAGGGCTCGGTGACACCAGCATCCCGGTGGGTGCTGGAGCAGCCATGCCCGGTGATCCCCCCCCAGCTCCCCGCCGCCCGTGCACCTTCTCGGCCACCGGGGCCGGGTGGGCGCGGGGCTCACCTGGCGCTCGTCCCGGCGTGTCTCGGCGCTGCGCCGCGGCCGGGCCGGCGGCGGGGAGGGGAAGGCTGAGGGTGCTGTGTGTGAACTTGGCCCCGCTCCCCGCTGCACTTCAGCGCAGGATCCCACCTCAAAAGGAGTCGACGCCCACACCCCGGGTCACTGCACCTCCCAGCCCCGCTTCCCAGAACACACACGGCATTAACCCTTGGCGGCCAGCGCCGTGCTGCGGGGCGCCGAGACGACACCAGGCAGGGGGCACCCTCTGCACCCCTCCTGTCAGAGGAAATTCCCAGCACCGGGTGCCCTGTGCCACGGGCATCGCCTCCTCGCCACCAGTGTTGCCACCAGCGTTGTCCCCTCACCACCAGCACTGCCTCCCACCAGTCGTATCACCACCAGCATCCCCTCACCACCAGCACTGCGCCTGGCATCACCCTCTCCCCAACCCCCCACACCGAGGTGTCAGCCAGGCCTTCACCCTTCTGCAGCCCCAGGGCAGGGCGCTGGGTGCTGGCCACTGGCCACTGGCCCCAGCTGGCATCGGCCGAGCCAGGAGGGCGCCTGCGCTTGGCGGGAGCCACCGCAGGGCTGGGCTGGGCTGGGCGTGCCGTGGCCTGCCCTGGAGCCATCCCCCCAACCCTGCGGACAGTCCCATGGGGGGATGCAGCGACCAGGGAATGGCCCTGGCTGGACCCCATTGCCTGGTCCCCCCCGCTCCCAGGGGGCATGTAGCCCCCCTTGGTGCAGCTTCGTGTAACTCCCCCCTCGTAATTACACCCTCCACATCCCCAGCTAAACAGCAATTAATTAGCAGGCTGGTAGCGCTCCCCACACCCCACCACCAGCACCCAGCACCCGCCCTGGACGCCCCCACACCAGCCTGGCCGGGGCTGTGCCAGGGTGCCATGGTGGGGCTGCCCCCCACTTAGGTTGGGGGGCGGCCTGGCATGGCCCCGGCCAGTCTGGTAGTAACGCCAGCCAGAAAAGGGAAGAACCAGGCAGGGAACGGGGGCCTCCGGCCTTGGAAACATTGGCGGAAAGAGCCGGGTTGTGCAAGAGCCCCCATGGGCGGGCAGAGGGGCAGTGGCCGTGCCAGCATCTCACTCTGGCACTGTATCCTGCCTCCTCCATCGCTGGGGACCTCGTGCCAGGCAGGAGCCAGCCGTGCTGCCATGGGTCAGCCCAATGGCCGGAGCCATGCCGTGATGCTCAGGGTGAGGGGGGGCATGTCCCCAAGCCAGTGTCCCCAAGGTGGGAGGGAGAGAGGGACGTGGGCACCTGGCTGCCAATCCTCTGCCTGCCCTTTGCTCCCCATAAAGGAGGGGAATGGCGCCAGCCCCCCCTGGCCCAGGTGTGCCAGGTGCTAAGGGCGGGAGATAAGGTGGGCGAGGCGGGCAGGGAGGGGCACGGCACGGGCATGGCATGGGCACGCAGCCCTGACTCAGGGTTCCCGTTGGTGGCCAGGGGTGAGTCACCATGGGCCCCCCACACCCTGGGAGGGGGTGTCGCAACCGCCCACCACAAAACCAGGCCAGTGTCACCAAGGGTGCCCACCCAGAGGGGACCAGGCGGTGGAGGTGGGGATGGGCTGAACTTCAACCAGCCTCCTCCTTGCTCTACCCTTGCCTTGGCCATTTTTCCCCTGACCAGTGTCCCCAGTGATGGGACACAGCCTGCAGGCAGCAGGGATGGGCTCCAGCAGCATCCCAGCTCCTGCATGGCTCCAGTCACTCTCCAGGCAGCACAACGGGCACCACAGCCACACACATCCCCATCTCCTGTGCCATGGGGACACAGGGAACCCTGATCTGCCAGGATAGGGGGTCCAATGGCCACCTGCTTGCCCATTGGTGGCCAGAAGAGATGTGGCTGAGGATGTGTGGCCTCTGCGGGTCACTCTTGGGCTCCTCACTGCCAGTGTCACCAGCCCAGCACCAAGGCCATGCGAGGCTGGATACGGGCTGTCCCTGCCGGGGTGGCTCTGGGAGTGGGGCCACCTTTTCCCAGAGGGAAGGAAGGAGGGAAGGGATTGCCAAAATAGAGCTCAGGGAGGGGGGAGGAACAAAATGGTCAACAGCAAAACCCATATTTTATCCCCCCAGTGTGGGGTGAAACTCACCCGTGATGGAGGGTGTTGGAAACAGTTATTTTCTTCCCCACATAAGCTGTGGTCAGGGCAGGTGGCACCTGGAGGGACTCTAAGCCCAGATGGTGCCCAGGCCACCCCTGCCAGCACCCAAAGGGGCACAGTGGAGCTGAGCATCCCTCTGCAGCCCAGCTGGCACAGCCGAGCCCAGCTCAGGACTGGAGCAAGTCTCAGCTGCCCGCAGGTGCTGGGCACAGGGTGCTGGTGGCAGCAGGACATGGCTCTCCCACCCCAGGGTGAGCTGACTCCAGTGCTGCTCGCCTGCAGCACAGTCACGGGAGACCCTTGGAGGGCGGCCAGACCCCTGGGTCCCACTGCAGTGCCCCGGGGAACCCTCCAGGCCGATGGCATCTCCTCTCTCCCATGATGTCCCTGTCCTCACAGCACCCCAGGGACCGAGCACCACCCCAGGACAGACTGCAATGCTCCATCCTAGCACTGGGGTGGTGCTGGGCCCAGTGGGGTCACCCGGCAAGGACAGTGCCAGCCCACGGCCCCCCCTCCACACCCCTTGAAATAGCCCAGCTTCCGCCCCCACGGCAGCTGCCTGCTGCCAGCTCCCTGCTGCCCACGGCTGATCCCGGGGGAGGGAAGGAGGGGGCAGGCAGCTCTAATCCCCCCCGAGCCCACGTAGCCCTGCCAGCGGGGCTGTGTCCACTGCGGCCTCCCTGACCCACACAAGCCAGACCCCAGCCAGCCCTGTGCTGTGGGGAGGGTGATGGTCCCACAGCCCCACGGCAGAGAGGAGCAGGGGGCAGCTAGCTGTGCACCGCAACTGCGGCACATGGGGCTGTCCCTGAGCTGTCCCCATCGCTGAGCCCCGCTGGGATGTCCCCACTGTGACAGCAGGACGGGAATCCCCTTCTGTCCCCTGGGACGAGCCTGAAGTGAAGCATCCTTCTGCCCACCCCCACCACGGCCCCCAGCCCTGTGTCCCCGGGGATCCCCATGGGGAGAGAACAGGAGCAAAAACGCCAGGGCGCTGCCGTGCCCGCTGTGTGCCAGCCAGCCCGGCCGCACTCCCCAGTCGGCACCCGGGGCAGGCAGCACCTGGCACCCAACCTGTTTGGGAGCCGGCAGCAGGACCCTCTACTCACCATCCCCTCTGGCCGCTGGCCATGGGGACACGGCGGGGACAGCAGGGCAGAGAAGAGCAGGCAGCGCAGCCGAGGCTGCCGGGAGAGGCCAGCACTTGCTTGACCTACTTCTCCTTCCGCATCACCTGCTTTCATTTTCCCCCGCCACGGCCCGGTCCCCCCTTGCCCGCCCACGGCCCCCCCAAGTCACGCCACCGGCTCCGGGGGCGCCGGGCACCCGCTGCACCAGCGTGCACGCAAACCAGCCACCTAATCCCACCGGGCCCGCTGAAGGTGACCGGCAGCAGCACCGGGGCACGGCCACCTCCCCTGCGCGGCCACCCAAGCGTCACCTCCCTGGCATGAAGCGAGTTTGACAGGTCTCAGCCCAGCCCAGCCCCTTGCCAGGTCCTGCAGCCGCCCCGGGGGCTGGCTGGGGTGTGGACACACGCACACGGCTCCCGGGGCATGTCGGGGATGCCGGCGTTTCTGCGGGGAGTCGGGCGGCCGCCAACCCCCCCCCGGACCAGGCGCCCCCCCTCCCCCCAGTGGTGGGGTTCCTATGGGAAGGCGGCGGCGGCGCAGGGGGAGCGCGGGCTCCCGGGGGCTCCCGCCAGCAGCCCGCGCGCTGCCAGCAGAGAGATTTCTCTGTGGTTTCATCATCCGCCCCGAAGGAGAAGTTCCCGCTCGGCGAACGCGGGGGGCAGCAGCCACCCCACGAGGACCAGGGGCGCGGGGGGCTACGCTGTCCCCCCTGCCCCCCACTGCGCCCACTGCCCGCCCCCCGCCGCGCTCAGGCCCGTCGCGCTCGTGCCACGTGTGCACCAAGGGTGCACGGCACCAGCTGGCAGAGCCGCGCTGCCACGGCCTCGGTGCTGCCAGCACGGGGGGGGGGCCTACCCAGGCAGGTGGCCTCAGAGGGTCCCCCCAGGACCCACCACTGATATCTACCCACCTACTGATCACATCCCCATGCCTGGGCGCTTCACCCATCCTGCACCCTCCTCCCAGCAAGGGCACCCCCAGTTCAGCCCCGCCGCCCCCCCCCCCCCTCCACTGCCCCACAGCTTCCCCTTCTCCACGCACCCGCTTCGAGTTCCTGCGTCCAGCCCCTCACTCCGCGCCCGGCACCGGCATCACCGCCGCAGCCGCGAGTCGCTGGCGGCTGCCGGGAGCGTCGGCCAGCACCAGAGGACCCCAGCCCCGCTCCCCGGGGACCCGCTGCCCAGCCAGCCTGGCTACGGCACAGAAAACTGAGGCACAGGGCAACTCACCCCACGCCAAACCCGGCACCGAGCCCCCCTCACCCGGTGAAAGCAGTCCTAAGTCAAGGGCAGCTGCGGCCCAGGACGGTGGCTCTTCTCCGGCGTGGGCCGCGGCGGGAGGGTAAATACCGCACCCCTCCCCGGGCAAACAGCCGCCGGGGGCAGCCAGCCGGGGGGGGACAGGTACGGCGGGGCTGGGTGTGCGCGGGGCAGAGTCCACCCATGCTCGGCGGGTGCTACCGAGGCTCTGGGCCCAGTGGGCACCCCCTGTGCTGACCCTCGCCAGCAGCTTGCCAGGCCCAGTAGGTCACCGGTGTGTCACACAAACACGGGGACACCCACCCTCCGGTCCCCCCTCTACCGGCAGCGGTGTACCTAGAGAGGTCCCTGCCCCACGCAACCGGGGATGGCAGCAGTACCCGTGGGTTGAACCCAAGGGGGACCAGGGCACAGCAACCGGACACTGTTCAGAGGTTTGGCAGCCGCACCGGGAGGCACTGGAGGGATCAGGAACAGCCCACGCGTGACCGGCCCCCCCACCCCACTGGAGTCCACTGGGTACCGGCGACGGGCGGCCACGATCGGGGTGCAGAGCACCGCCCGTGCGTTGCTCGCACCCTGACTGTGCCCGCCCGCCGCTGGTACCCGGTAGCATCCCGGATTCACGCCACTCACCGCAACCCGACTTCAAAAGCCGTCGCCGCACCGGTACCGGTACCGGTCGGTCGGTCCCTGCCGTACAGACCCCGTCGGTGGGTCCGTCCGCTCCCACCCGCCGCCGCTCACCTGCGCGCCCCGCCCGAGCTCCGGGGCCGGTCCCGGGGCTTCGGCCCCGCCTCCGCCTTCACCTGCCGCCGCCTCGCCCAGCCCGCCCCCCCCGCACCCCCCCGCCACCGCCGCCGCCGGGGCTCCAGGAAGCGTCCGCCCCCTCCCCACTCATTGGACGGCGCGCCGGCGGTCCGGCCTCCTATTGGTGAGGGGGGCCGCCCATCAGCCCCGCCACACCCCCCCATGGGAGGGCGGGGGCCATGCGAGGCCCCCCCGGGACCGGGGGGGGCGGTGGGGGGGGCAGAAGAGCTGAGTCAGAGGTGCGGGACGGCGACGGTTAACGGGGCCGCACTGGGACCGGCCCCGGGACTGGGGGCGCGGTGGGGAGCTCGGTACGGCCCCGCCGGCGCCTCGCCCGGTGCCAGGCGCCGATCGCGCCCCGCCCGCTGCGGCCGCCGAGCCCTGGGGCCAGCCCCCCCGCTCCGCTCCGCCCCGCGGGCACGGGGCGTGGGGGGGCGGGGAACCGGGTACTGGCGAGCCGGGCACGGGGGGAGGATGGAGAATCGGGCATCGAGAATGAGTCTACGGGGGTTGGGAGGGGGAGGTTGGAGAACCGTGCACCGGGAGATCGGGCACCGAGAGGGAGATGGAGGACCGGGCATTGACAGCCAGGCACGGGAGGGTGGGTAGAAGCGGGTACCGGGGGGTGAATGGAGAACTGGGCACGAGCGGCCGAGGGGTGCGGCAGGGCAGCCCCCCCCTTCCCCGCTGCCGGCGGCACTGGGGCAGGGCGCGGCGGCCCCCCCGGCGCGGCCCCCTCCGCAGGTGCCTGGGCGGGGACCCCGCGCAACCTGTTTGGCCGCCGCCGGCCCCCGGGAGGCAGCGGCGGGCCCGGCCCGGCCTGGCGCTCACCTCGCCTCACCCCGGCCCCCCCCCGGCCCTGACTCAGAGCCCGGTCGCTGCCCGGCGCTGGCGGAAAGTGTGAGGAGCCGCCGGGGGCTGCCAAGGCAAACACGGCCCCGCGCAGACGTTATGTCAGCCGGGCCGCGCCGGGGGCCTCCGCTCCAGCGCCGGGACCCCCCCCGCTCCCAGAACCCAGCACCGGGCACCTGCCGCCGAACCCAGCTCGCCCCGGGCCCCGCTCCGTCCGTCCACCTGCCTTGCCCCCCACCCCCTGCCCCGGCCGCGTCTCCAACTCCGTTCGTCTGTCCGTGCACCTGCACCGCCGCCGTCCGTCCGCCCGGTCTCCCCCCGCCCATCCCGCGAGGACCGACCCGCCGGGCCAGGGGATCCCACGGGAAGGGCGGCGGTAACCGGAGGGGTTGGAAATCCGCAGAAAATCCCCCCGCGCTGCCGCCCAGCCCCCCCGCGGCCCCCCCTGCCTCACCGCCCCCGCCTGCCCTCACGGGCCGCTGCTCCCCGCAGACTGTGCCGGTACCGAAACCCCGATGTCCGCGGCTACGCTCCCGGTGCCACCCGCCCGCTCCCCCCGATGGCGAGGCTGCGCTCACCTCCTGCCCGTGGGGCCGGGGCCGGGGGGGGGGAGGGGGGGCCGCCGGGCCCGTCTCGGCCGGGGGACGGCGGCGTGGCAGGAAGGACCGGGCGGTCACGGCGGGCCGGCTGCGGCCGCCTGCAGAGGGCACTGCGCGACAGCGTGGGGACACGGCGGCACCGGGGCCACGGGCACCGTTTATTGGAGTTACACACAGGGGGTGCACCCGGGCACCCCGGGAACCCCAAGGCTGCGCGCGCCCACGGGGGGCCTGGACCAGCCCCGAGTTCAGCTCCTGATCAGCACCTCGGTCCCCGGGCAGTAGGCAGCCGGGGGAGTCCCCTGCCCCACACCCACCGGGGGGGCAGGTCCCTGGCCCAGAACTTGCCCCAGACTTGTCCAGCTGTGCTCACCTGTGCCACACCCATCAAGCCGTGCTCACTTGCCTCTCCTATCCAGCTCTGCTCACCTGCCCCCTCACCCATCCAGCTTTGTTCACCTGCCCCACATTCCACCTGTGCTCACCAGCCCCACACTGATACAGTTGTGCTCACTTGACACCACACCCCCATGTCCCAGCAACCTCCAGTTCCCCCCCCACACCTGCTATGCCCCCCTGACCCCACAGCCTCCTCCACTGCCCTGGGGATCTGCCTCCCCGGGTCCCTGGCCTCCTCTGGCTCCTGCACACCCTGCCCTGGCTGCCCCCTCTGGCCTGGCCTTGGCCACTTATAGTATGGGAGAGGACTCCTACATCCTGCTTTGCTTTTTTTACAAAAATAAGATGAATTAAAATAAATTTAACCATTAAAATAAAATAATAAAATAAGATATAAAGAGATTAAATAGTGCCCTGCCTCAGAGAGAGACCCACGGCTGGTGGCGGTGGGTGCTGGCCGGGTGGTGAGCCAGGCATGGGAGGCACTGGACCCCCCACAGGGCAGAGGCAGAAGGTCCTAGCAAGGGTCTCCTTGGCCAGGATGACCCCACTGCGCCTCAACCCTGGAAGGCTGGGGTGGCAGTGAAGTGGCTCCCCAACTTGTGCCCAACTTGCACTCACCTTGGGGTGCTTCCTGGTACCTCCCTGGCACCCCCAGACCCTCAGCATGGCCGGTTGAGCAGGACCTCGAGCCAGCAGGGGCAAGAGGTGATGAACTGCCGGGAGTAGCAGGGTCCCCAGCCCTTGGCGAAGCTGATGCGGACACTGTGGAGGTCGCAGGGCCCCTCCCCTGGGAGCCGCCCCCCTCCCACCCCCCCCACCCGCTCATAGTCGAACACCTTGGCAGAGTAACCTGGCAGCACCTTGAGGACGGTAAGCCCGCGGGTGCCAGGGGGGCCCAGGGTGGGCGAACTGACGAAGATGGGGTGGTCACTGCGGTTGTAGGCCCAGACGCCGCCCAGCTCCCGGCTCAGCAGCAGCCCCCGGCCGATCTTGCCGCGCGCCCGCCGGACGGCGCGGCTGCGGTGGGCAGCCGGCAGCTGGCCCAGGCAGAACCCGCTGCCCCGTGGCAGCTCACAGAACACGTTCACCGACGCCTCGTGCACGGCGTAGAGGCGGCCCACACGCGTCCGGTGCTCCCAGTAAGCCAGTTTGCACCAGTAGCCATCCTTAACTGTGCTCCGTGAGGGGCTGGTGTCTGGTGGAGGAAGAGCAGAGCTGTCACCACCGGTGGAGCCTCAGTGAGCACAGCCAAGCTGGAGGGGCTGAAGGGAGATGAGTGGGCACAGGGGATCTGTGTCCCCCCGCTCGTTCATGCAGGACAAATGGACAGGGTGCCCCTGGGATGTGCCAGCAGAGTGTGAGTCGCTGGAGGCACAGAGGGCCAGGCAGTCCCTGGCCACTGTCCCCAGGGGATGCGGTGAGGGGGGTCCCCGCTCCAGGGGAAGGTGGGGCCCCCACAGGCAGTGGCCTGGTGGCCAGCAGCCAGGCCGGAGCCGCGCCGTGTGCGTCAAGGCACATTGTGTGTGTCCCCGTCGGCAGCGCTTCCTCCGGCGGGGAGCCCGGCGCCGCCAAAAATAACAGGAGCCAGGGGGAGGGGGTGGACCCCGGCAGGAACCCCTCATCCTGCACCAGAGCCCGTCCCACCAGGGGTGCTCCCCTATTTTTGGTCTCTCTCCCTCACAGTCCTGTACCCCTATCAGCAGCTGGGGGGGAGTGAGGCCAGCCCTGCCTGACCCCCCCTGCCTGGGGTGAACGCCCTTACCACGCCAGTCCCCACTGTTGTAGCTGAACTCCAGGAGCTGGGTGCCAGGGTGCTGGGGCTCATCTGGCCAGGAAGGACCCCAGGGTGCCTTCGAGTATGGGGGTGGTGGCGTCTCTATGGGGGGGAGAGAATGGAGTGAGGGACTGGGATGTGTGTCCCAACCCCGGAGCTCCCCAGAGCCCCCCTCAGAGCCCTGAGGCAGCCCTGGGGAGCAGAGGTCAGAGGGTGGGTCGGCATGGGGGGTGTGGGGTGTGGGGGGACTCACCGGGTGCAGCAAGGCGGCTGAAGTGGTGGGGGTTGCAGCAGAGCGCAGCCGTGTCCCCGCAGCCCCCCCGGCCCCCCGCACAGTAGCAGAGGTGCTTGAGCTCATGGGGCTGGCGGAGGTCGGGCCAGCGGTAGAGGCGGCACAGCAGGACCTGGGGAGCCAGCCCCTGCTTGGCCCCCCGCAGCTCCCCCCGGGGTGCCCAGACGCAGCCGGCCTCGCAGGCACCTCGGCTCTCCACCGCCTGCACCAGCAGCTCCAGCTCCTCGTCCTTCAGCTTCTTGAAGAGCGCGTGAGCTGCTGGTTTGAGGGCGCCGGGGCTGTCGTCGGGGCTGGCCACGCAGCGCTGCCGCCACAGCCGCCGCACCAGCCCGGCGCGGCGGGACCCGAACATGGGGCAATGGCAGCAACGACCTGTGGGTCGGGCACAGGCACCCCCTGTCTGGATGGGGCTGTGGGGGGTCCCCGGTGGGGACCTGGAGCATCCTCCCACACTCCCTTTCCCCACGGGGCCCATGCAAGACCACCCTGCCTGGTTTGGCACCAACCACGGCTGCATGTCCCCGTCCCCCCAGACACACCAGGTTCCCCAATCCAGGGGGATCAGTGTCCCCAAGGTCACACAGAGATGTGACCCCAAAACCAACCAGCCCATGCCAAGATGGCAAGAATGGGGGGTCCCGCCTGCAGCACCCACCCTCCTGGTGTACAGTCCCTGGTGCAGGGGGGGGGTCTCACTCACAGCGAGCAGCAGAGCAGGGAGCGAGGAGCCGGGGCTGCGCATCGGGCCGTGCCGCAGGGGCAGCCGGCACCGCTCTGCCTGCTGCGCCTCCCACCAGTACTTTTTCCTGTGCCGGGACAGACTCTCCCCTCCCCCGGCCCTCCCTGTTTGGGGAATTCAGTGATTCGCCCCGTCCATCCTGTCCCGGGGCTGAGCCACTGCTGGGACAGGGAAGGTGCCGGATGGCTGGGCTCCAGCAGGGAGCGATGCCCAGAACCACGGTGCTGGGGCTGCCATGGGCAGCTGGGAGCTGTGACAGCACCGCAGACCACACCAGTGCATGGCGCAGCTGGGAAACCCGATGGCACCATGGACCACACCAGTGTCTGGCTGCAGGAGCCAACCTGGGCAAGGGGATCATGGAGTGCAGTGGCCAAGCATCACCCTGGCAGCCCCCACCCCTGCCTGCGACCACACCAGGGGTGTGAGGCCTGCCTGAGCCCCCCCTTGACACCCTGCGCAGGGGGTCCCTGCAGCCCCCCCCGGTCCCCCTGCAGCCAGGGCCCTCTCGTGGGCACCATGCAAGGGTGGGGGCCTCCTCCACAACAAAGCAGCTAATGTAAACGGGACCCTTATCCCGCGCTGGGCCAGGCTTCCTGCTCCCAACTTCCCGCTGAGATAAGGGCGGCCGCTCTGGCGCCAGGCGCTGCCGCCAAAGCTGGGACACGCGGTGCTTCCCCCGCGCCGGGACAGACACGGGCAGCACCAGGGCACGGGGGGGCTTGGCTTGCCAGGGGACCCCCCCGCCATCCAAATGGTTCCACAAATCCCACCGCTGCCACCTTTGCTGCAGCTCCAACCAGGCTGGGCCCTTTGGAGACATTGTGGTCAGGGCAGGAAAGGGCCTGGATTGGAGACAAGCAGAGAAGCTCCTTTAACAAGGGGCTGAGCCACATGCAGGGAGAATCCCAGCAAGGGGCAAGCAGAGCCATGCCCCCCACTCCTGCCCCTTAGTCCCAGGCAAATGTGACCAGGGTGCCCAGGACCTTTCCAGGGTGCCCAGGACCTTTCCAGGGTGAGGGCTAGAAAGTTTGGGGCAGGGGGAGATGCATTGCCAGAGCCCCCCAAAAACACCCAGCGGGTCAGGTGCTACACAGGTTTATTGGTGAGTCTCTGGGATTGAAGCAAGGGTGGCACAGGTTGGATGGGGGTCCTGGCCCTGGAGGTCCATCAGCTCCATCAGCATGGGATGACAAGCAGTCCTGGAAGGCGAGAGAAGCACAGGGGTAAGGACCCCCTTACCAGCACCACAGGTGCACTCAGGAGCACCACAACTGGACCCCCATCCCTGCCGCAAGCACCACGGCCAGATCCGTGTCACCCCCCACATACCACAGGCCAGATCCATGTCACCCCCCCAGGAGCCCAGTGGTTGAACACTCATCACTCCAAAAGCACCATGACTAGGCCCCCATCACTCCCCATGCACCACAGTTGGGCCCCCATCACCCCATCTCCACCCCCAGGCACCACCGCTGGACCCGTCACCCCCCAAGCTCCATGAGTGGGCCCACGTCACCCTATCACCCCTCAAGCACCACCATCCCACCAGGGCTGTGTGCCCCATGCCCCCTCAGCACGATGCCAAGCCAGCAGCTGAGGGCAGGGCGCTCACCTCAGGCGCAGCGGATGCCGGGGGTCCCGCGGTGCAGGGGGTGCTAGGGATCCTGCTGCACAGGGGGGGCCATTGTCTAGTCCAGCAGCTCACGGACACACCAGCTGCAGAGCAGGAGGTAGACGCACTCCCGCAGCAGCCGCAGCAGCCAGGAGCCCAGGCGCAGCCCCAGCGAGGCCCCGGTGGGTGCTGGCAGCGCCGTGGCCCGCACCGCGGGCCGGGCAGCACTGGAGGGATGGACGGGCACGGTCCGGAGGGGACACATGGCCGACGAAGGCTCAGTGGGGTCTGGCGCGGGCAGGGAGCAGCGCCGGGTCCCCGGCAAGCGCTGGAACCTGCTGCATTCTCCAGGCTTCAAAAGTTCCCACAATAGCGGGTGAGGGGAGGAGGCATCGCCCGGGGGGGACACCTTTTGTTCGGGCAGAGCTGGCCTCATTCCCTCCCCCCGCTAGAGCCCCGCAGGGCTGAAAGCACCGGCACAACCAAGCGCGAGGGTGATACGGGCTGAGCACAGCAGGTTTATTCAGTGTCACCCCCAGGGGACATGGCCGTGTCCCAGCAGAGCCCACGGGCCCATCACCGACGGGAGGTGCGCTCCTCTTCCTCGTTTTCCAGCTCGTAGGCAGGCCGATAGCTCTCCCTGCCCCTGGCATCGGTGTAGCGCAGCGCCGGGTTCTTCTGCGTGTTGGCCGTGCTCCCCAGAGAGGTGTAGCTGTGGAGGGGGGAGGGGGCTGCCAGACTGCAACCACCTGGCTCGGCTAGGCTGAGCTAGGCTGGGTGGGCAGGGCCAGACACTCACCCCTTATCATAGAGGATGCAGTAGGGGACAAAGAGCTTGCGCAGAAATTCCCAGATATCCCGGTAGGTCCAGTCCTGCAAGAGGAATTGGACAGGAATTGCTGCAGGGGCAGGCAGGCTGCTCCGTCACCCCCAGGGAAGCCAGCCAGGCCCCCCCAGGATCACATGGTGGAGCCAGCTGGTCCCTGGGGCACCCCTGTCCCTCCCCAAACCCAGGAAAAGCCCCCAGTGGGCAGGAATGAGCACCAGGCATCAAGAGGCACCCACGGCCACGCCATGAGGCAGGAGGTGCTTGGGGGAGAAGGGGAACAGAGAGGGAAGCCCTTTGAGATGGGGGGACTAGCGCTGGACCTGCCAGACTCCCTCCCCAGCAAATGGGGACAGCCCTGTCCTCAAAGCAGGTGGGGGTCACGTACCAGCAGGGGGTTCACCCGCATGTATGGGGGCCAGTCAGGGTCTGTTGGGCACATGGGGGTCAGGGTGCGGGAGTAGGGGTCCGTCCGCCGCGTCCCCATCAGGACGGCCTCTAGCTGCGGCTCCTGCTCCCTCAGGCGGGCGAGGGCGTCCCGCATGGAGCCCTGCACCGTGCGCAGCTGGATCCCATACCTGTGTGGGCAGGACAGGCAGCTGCCTGCGGGGCTGCAGGACATGCTGCTCACCCCCTGGCCCAGCAGAACCCCCCGTACCTCTGGACAGTGGCCTGGATGAACTGCTCCATTTCGGGGAAGGGCGACACGAGGCGGATGTAGAGCACCTGCAGCTTCTCCCGCCCGGCTGGGTACTGCCTGGGGAGAGACCAGGCGCAGGGCTGGGTTCCGGTGACTGGTGGCAGAGCAGTCCTGTCCCTGCCAGTGGAGCTCCAGGAAGCTGCTTGATCCCCCAGAAGGGGGCAGGGGAATCCCTGGAACCCTGCTGGGGCCTGTGGGACCCCTCTAGCCCTGCCCCATGGCTGGGTACCTCTCCACAGCGGCGTGGACAAGGTGCAGCAGGGCTGTGCAGTCCTTGCCCCCGTTGAAACCCACGCAGAGCTGGGCCAAGCTGTACCGGTCCAAAGCCTCCTCGATGGTTCGCAGAGCTGCTGCCACCTTCTGCCCCAGGGCTGAGCCTGCAGGGGGAACATGGTCGGTGCCCAGGTCCCACTGCCTTGGGGCACCTCTTGTCTCCAGAGACACCACGGAGCCACTGCAGCCCACAGCTTGGGCAGCTACAGGTCTGTGCCACGGGTGAGACAGGGATTCTGCCACGGTGACCTGTGACACCACACCCAAAACTCAACACTGTGCTCTCAGAACCTGACACCATTTCCTAACTGGAGTTACAGGTCCCTCTGTGGGATGTAGCCCAGTGCAGCTTTGGCACCAGTGAAGTCTCAGCACCCATCAAGCCCCACAGAACCCCAGACCAGCCAAGCTCTGCTCCCAGGCTGGGCTTCCCCCATCCCAGCTGGCTTGCACTGGGACAGTGCAGCCCTTCAGCACCACGTCCTGGTACCTGACTCAGCCAGGCCATAAACCTCGGTGGGTGCTGGCGAGACACAGTCGGTCACCAACGGCACGACAACACCCGGTGGCAGCTTCTCCATCAAGAAGCGATATGCTTCCTCCAGCTCCTGCTCTGACTCCGAGTCCAACGTCAGCTTCACACGGTAGTAGTTGTTGACCCAGTCTGGGTAGGAACCCAAACTGACGCGGCCCCGGAAGGCGGCATCGGTCTGGTCCAGCACCGGTGCCAGGAGGATCTCGTCGGCTGCCACGTAGATGGTGCGGGAGTGGAAGCGGGTCTGGTGGCTGCGGAAAAGGTGGGCGAGCCCATCCAGGGCGCGCTCCAGCAGCGCCGGGATGCCAGGGAAGATGTAGACGTTGCGGACACTCACCAGCGGGTACTTGAAGGCGTTGCCCGTGCGCCCATCCGTGCCGTAGTTGAGGCGGGAGGACTCAGGGACACGAGCCAACTTCATCTCGGGGCACTGTGCGTCTGTCTTGCCGAAGAACTTGTGCACCAGGGCCACCAGCTCGGGGTGGGGGGTCACCCTCTCCCCAAAGGCCTTGGCCACCGCCTCGAAAGTGACGTCGTCGTGCGTGGGTCCAATGCCCCCCGAGGTCAGCACGTAGGTGAAACGGGAGGCAAAGGTGGCCACTTCGCTGGCGATGGCGTCCACCTCGTCAGGCACCACTGACACCCGGGCCACCCGCACGCCCAGGGCACGCAGCCGTTGGCACATAAAGAAGGAGTTGGTGTCCTGCGTGTGGCCCTGGGGGAACCGGGACACCTGTGATAGGGGGGCACCTCGGGCCTGCCAGGCCCCGGGAGCCGTTCACGGCACCAGGGAGCAGGTCCAGGCCCCAAGAGCAGCCACAGGCCCAAGCGGCCCGGAGCAGCCCGTGACCCCGAAGGGGGCCCTGGGCCCTCCGGAGCAGCCCCGGCCCCGAGAGCAGGTGCCGTGACCTCGGAGCAGGCCCGCCCCGCCCACCCTCAGCAGGCCCCGGCCGCACCTTTAAGATCTCGTCGCCGATGACGATGATGCCGGCGGTGGCGGCGGAGCCCGGGCCCGCCGTGGGGCTGGAGCCCGCCATGGGGCGGGCGGCGGCGGCGGCGCGCAGGGCCCCGCCCGCCCGCAGCGCCCCCCGCAGCGCGGCCCGCATGAGCCGGACCGGCCACCCCGCCTGCACAGGCCGCGGCGCGCCCCGCGCTCCCATTGGCTGCCCTGCCTGCCCGTCACACCCGCCGCCAGGGCGGATTGGCCAGAAGGCGGGACCCGCGGGGACGGAACCATGAGGGCGGGCGGGGGCGACACCCGCTCCCCCTCTGCGGCCGTGGGTCCGCCCGCACGGCGCCGGAGGCCTCCCGGGCCTCCCCCGTCCCTTCCCTTCTTCCGGTGCCCCGGGAGCCCCTCCAGCCCCTCCGAAGCACTGGGAGGAGGGGGCCTGCCCCGTGGGATCCTTCCCTGTCACCGGGAGCCCCTCGCATCCCTCGGTACAGTCACCGGACAGAGACCGGAGCTCCCAAACATCCCTTTATTGAAGTTATGACACACGCTCAGGCCCCGCGGCGGGAAGAGGCACCAGGGCCCAGCCACCAAGCAGCACCGACAGTCACCGACACCCGCCGGTGTGGTGTGGGGTGAAGCCCCCCGGGAGCACCGAGGATGAGGAGCAGGAAGGTGCTGTCTCAGCTCGGGGGCTTCAGCCGGCCGAGATCCACTCACTTCTCCGGTTTCTTGGGCAGCGGGCGGCGGAAGAGCAGGATGTGGGGCTCTGGGGGAGGAGCGGGGGGTCAGGCCTGGCCCACAGGCCGCCGAGCCACCCCCCTCCGGTGGGGCTCACCTGGCTCGTGGATCATGTAGTGCACCCAGCCCTGGCTCTGCTGCACCCCCAGGTTCCGCCATTCTGACTCCGAGAGCAGGTGGGTCCTGGGCACCAGCTTGGCGATGTCCTTGGGCAGCATCACGTGCCTGCGCCCCCGAGACCCTCAGCACTGCAGGACCAGGCACCCCGAGACTCCCCCTCTCCCACATCCCCGGGCCCAACATTCCCCGCAGGATCAGCCATCTGTCCCCATACGGGACAACCCCCTATCCCCCGGGAAAACTCCTCACCCCACCGAGGAGGTGACTCGCCCCGTCCGTCCCCCCCATCGAACAACACGTTAACGGCCTCCCCCATCCCGCTGAACCGTGAGTGGAGAGGCCTCCCCCCCAGGAACCGTTACTCAGTCCCCTTGCCTCCCTCCTCACCAGGAAGCCGTTACTGTCCCTCCCACCGGTGAACTTACCGGGTCACCCCACTCTTACCAAGCAGCCCGTACCGGAACCCCCCTTTTCACCCCTCGGAAGCCCTTACCAGGCGATCCCCACCTCCCCCCTACAGAGCCCTCACCGGGACCGCTCCGTCCTCCCCACAGGGCCCTTACCGGGACGCTTCTTCTCCCCCACCCCTCCTGGAGCCGCTACCGGACCCCTCCACACCCCCTCACCCTTACCGGAAGAACCCGGCTCCTCAGGGAACCCTTACCGAATACTCCGTCCCGCCCTCTCCCCCGAAAGGATCCGTTACAAGCGCAACCCCCTCGCGCCCAGCAGCCGTTACCGGAGCTCCCCCCCCCACCTCACCGGTACTCGAACTCCTCATCGTCGTACTTGTCCGAGTAGTAGATCTGCTTGTGCGCCATGCCGGCGGGCCCGGTCCGCCCCGCAGCCGCCCCCGCCTCAGCGCCCCGCCGGGCCGTTGGGCCCCCGCCCCCCGCCGCGCTTTCAAACGCCGCCGCCCCGCGCGCCCATTGGTCCGCGCCGCAGGGCGGGCCGCGCGTCACGGGGCAGCGCGGCCGCTGATTGGTCACCGCCGGCCCAGCGGGGCGGGGCCTGGGAGCCGCGGCCCGGCGGGGCGATCGGGGGCCGCTATTGGCCCGCGCGTCACGTGACGGGGGCCGGTGAGGCCGCGCTGGAGGGCGGGGGCCGGAAGTGAGTGGCGGCGCGGGGGGGGGGGCGGGCGGAGCGGCCGCCGGAGCCGAGGAGACCGGCGGGAGACCCATGGTGCCCCGGTGAGCGCGAGGGTCGGCCCGGGGCGGGAGGGGCCCTGCCCGGGGCTGCGGCGGGGGCGGTGCGGCCTGCTTAGCCCCGCGGGAGCGGCCGGGTCCTGAGGGGCCGCCGGCGGCAGCGCGGGCCGCGCCGTGTCGGGCCGCGCCGTGTCGGGCCGCGCCCCGGGGAGCCCCCGCGATGATGGTGCTGCCGGGGCTGAGTCCTCCATGCTCGCCGCTACCTCCTCACGGGGAGTGAACGGGGGGTCCCTCTGCAGTCGCTCCCGGGGCCCTGCGCTGCCTCGCCCGGTGCCGCGGGGGCCGGGCCGCCCTTCCCCGCTGCCTTTCTGGGCCCGGCGCGGGGAGCGGAGCGGGGGGAGCCCGGGGACCGGCGGGGTGGGCCCAGCCCTATGCCCTGGGCGGATCGTCCGGGTACGGCGGCGGCGCTGGGCTGTACCAGCCACTCGGTCACCTCTGGGTGTCGGTGTGATTCCGGGGGCCGCACCCCCCGGTCGGTCCCTGTGTGTCGCTGGGTCGGTCCCAGCGGCGGTCGCTGTGTGTCCAGGGCCGCTGCCTGCGCCTTGGCTTGCGTTGCCCTGTCCCGAGTCCTCGGCACCGGTACGAGGGACGGAGGCCGTTTCCAGGGACCCTCTCACAAAGCTGGGGCAAACCCCCGGCCCCTAGATCGGTCTGACCTCCCGCAGGGATGGGGCACCGGCTGGGATCGGAGGGATCCTCGGCCTCCGCGGTGCCTGCCTGCTCCCTCCTGCCTGTTCCTGGGGGACAGGAACCCAGGGCAGACCCAGCTGGTGCGGGCAGGGACAGACATTCCCCCTTGCAGACTTTGTCTTTTCCCTGGCAGCGTTTTGTGTCCGTGTGTCCGTCTGTTATGGGCTGTCCCTGCGTCTCTGGTTGAATCACTGGGATGGGGAGATGGAGACCATGGATGTGGGTTCCAAGGAAACCTGCCTTGGGCCCTGCCTGCCCAGTTGGGGCAGCGGAAGCCCGGGGGCAAAAGGCAGCTCCCGGCAGTGTTCCCTGGGGACATCCCAGCCTGTCCCGGGTGGGTTGGAGGTGCTGTCTCTTCCCATCCAAACAGGATCTGAGAAAATCCCTGCTGCTCTTTGGTGGGGGAGCACCATGGCTGGGCCCCTCCTTTCCCTAGGAGCTGTGCTGGGCAGTGTCCCATCCTGGCTGGGGGCATATTTGGGTCCCGAGGAGGCCTCGGCAGGGCTGTGTGCCCTGTGTCAGGGTCCTGATCCTCCTTCCCTGCCTCCAACCTCAGCTCCCAACGCCCAAGGGGCCTTGTCACCACCAGTGGGTGACCCAGGGTGGTGCAGCCATGGCCTGCCTGGGGCAGATCTTGCTGTGGGAGGGGTTGGCCCTCCTTATCTCGATGCCTCTCGAGCTAATTGTGTTAGTGCCTGCCTGGGCTCCCGCAGGCCTCAGATAAAGGCAGGATTTGCTGCAAGGAAATAAATCACGTTCCTTCCCGGCCTCGACTGTGCTGGCTGGGTGGGGGTGGGAAGGGCAGTGGCTCCAGAGCTGCTCCTGCTTCACTTGCCTTGTTTTCCCCTCACAGAGCTTCCTGCCTCTCCAGGCTCTCCTGGCTCTCGTCTCCAAGTCTCCTTCCACAATTTCCTTCTTCCCTGCTGCCCTGGGGAGGAGGGGACTGCAGCCCTGGGGGCTCTGCACCTTCTTTCTCAGTGAGGTGCCAACTGAGGGGGTGGCAGTGGGGGGCAGCTCTTCCCGCCTGGGCTGTCTCTGCTCTCCCCTGCTGCGTGTGGCTGGTTTTGGGGCTGGGCAGGGGTTGGCTCCGACGCTTGTCTCAGGTCACGGAGTGACTCTTGGCCCTCGTTGCTGTTGCCGGTGCCAGCTCGGTTTGAGCAGGGCCAGGCTTGGCCTTGTGCTCCTTCCCCGGTGCATCCCAGCTCCGTCCTCCCCTGGGTGGGAAGCAGGAGGCTTCCCTGGCTCCATCCCTGTGTGTCCTATCTGCCTGCTGTCAGCAACGAGGAGCAGGGTCTGCCTCTTGGTGCCAGGGCCACCGCCTGGGTGGGCTGGGCCAGGACTGGCTAACTGCTGTTTGTCCCCGCAGCGCAGGTGGCAGTGCCAGACGAGAGGGGCTGTGTGCTTCTGTTCCCTGCCCAGGGCCTGCCCTGCCCTCCGCCGCCGATGGAGTACGTGGTAAGGACTTCGGTGGAGGGCTGGTGGCTTTGGTGGTAGATCCTGCCTCCCCTCTCTCCCTGCTGGCAGGGCCCCAGCCCCCTCCCCAGGTCTTCACTGCCGTCTCCTGGCCCCTTTTCTGAGCAGCGCAGACGCACGTGTAGATCCCCTGCAACGCTGTCATGATGTTTGGGTGGAAAAAACAGCTGTTGGCTGGATTTGAGTGGTTTTCCTTTGCGTCCTCCCTGCCCTGGAGGCTCGGGGGTGGCTCCACTGTTGGACCAAGAGGGTCTCCAGGCACATACGTACAGCAGTGGCCGGCGCGTGGCTGCCTGCTCCTGCCTGCCATTCCTTGCCAAACCACTGGTGTGTTCCACGTCTCTGACTCAGCTCCCAGTTTATGTTTCCTGGGAGGATGTTGGGCGCTGGCCCAGAAGCAGGGCCCCGAGCATCCCCTCTCCGCTCCTCTTCCTTGCCCTAGGCTGTGTGTGAAGTCCCAGCCCCAGGCACCCATGTCCCTCTGTGGAGGAGCTGGTGCCTCTTGTTGCTGTCAGAGCATGAGGATATGTCCAGGGAGCTCCTCAGGGATGGTTGTTCTGGCTGCAGGAGCAGGAACTCACTGCCAGCCTATCCTGCAAGGGGACAGGATGCAGGATGGGCTCTGGTGCTGCCCATCTAGACTGGGCTGTTGTTCTGTTCTCCACTTGCCTCTCGTGCTCTGAGCCCGCTGAGTCGGGCTCTGCAGCTGTGATGGTGGCATCTCTGGTCTCAGAGGGCTGGGAGCAGCGATTGGTCTTGTCATCAGGCTGGCGGGGTGATGTGGGCTGGCTGGCTGTGGGAGGACTGATAAAATCTGGAATTATTTGGTGTTCCAGCAGCAGAGGCCTGGCTGACCAGGGGCTGCAGGCCTGGGGGCACAACAGCCCCTTGAATCATGTTGGGGACAACTGCTTCTGACCCTGTCACCCACCTGGGCAACAGCCAGGCCCTGGGGTGGTAGGAAGGGGGTGAAAGACCCCTGGGCAATGCCTTCCTGCGCTTATCCCGGCAGGGCCTGGGGGAATCTCCTCGAGGATCTTAAGTCAGGGCACTGGCACATTGGCCAGTGGCCGGGCCCTCATGGGCTAATGCCCAGTCCCTGCCAGCCACCGCCCAGCTGGGCTCCCCCCGGCCCCCGGGGGCTGTGGCTGGCCCCTGAGCCGGGCCCGCGGCTTCCTGGCTCCCTGGCCCCGGGCTTCCTGCTTTTCTTCAGAGCTGCGGCGCTGCCGGCCACGGGAAGGTCACAGCGCCGAGCAGCCGGGGGCCCCGGCAGGGACCAGCGCTCCGCGGGACGGCCGGTGTCTCGGGGCGTCCGGGGGAGCAGCGCCCACTGCGGCTGAGGTGGGGGCTGGCGTGGGGGCCGCCGCGGTGCTCCGGCCGGTGACGGGCCCGCCGTGACCCGCAGCCCCTCGCATCGTGCAGGGGGCGATTTCCAGCTCCGTCCTGGCTTCGATTAACCCTCCCGCCCCCGTGGCGCTGTGCCAGCCGCTGGGAAGCGGGGCAGGCAGCTGCCGGAGCTGAGCGGAGCCCTGCAGGCGATCCAAGCAGGGAGAGCCCTTGGGCTGAATTTCCCCGATTTTCGCTCAATGGCTGATTTTGTGGAGCACTCGGTGCCTGTGGGGAGGGGTCCGGCACGGCGGGTCTGCCCGAAATCCCCGCTTCAGCCCAGGGGAGGCGGAACGGGCGAGGCTGGTGCAGAGGAGGCACAGATGTGGCCGAGCTGGCCCAGGGTGCCCCCCAGGGATGGGTGAGACACCCCCCGACACCCCTGCCCGGCTCCCCGCGGTGGAAGGGGCCGCGGTTTCCCCCCGGCACTCTCTCGCTCCCGTTGGCTCCGCCTGTGACCTTGATTTTTCTGCTCCACATGGGCGCTGGGTCCCCACCCCTCGCCGGAGCCCCTCCTGCGCTGCGCCCCAGCCCGCGCAGCCCCCGCGGCGGGCAGAGCCTGCCCCGCCGCCCGTGAGTCAGCACGGCCCTTCCCAGCAGCCGCAGCCCCTTCTCCTCTCCCGGGAGGAGCCGCTGCTCAGCGCCGGGAGGCGGGAAGTAGCAGCCATGAGCAGCAGCCGTTTCTCCTGCCGGCTCCTCGCCGCGGCCGGGGGTCCGCGCTGAGCCCGGTCGCTCCCGGCGGAGAGCCCACCTGGATCCTGCTCCCGGGCATCCTCCGTTTCCTCCCGCCAGCCCTCTGGGCCACGTTCACGCTCTCGAAGGACTGGATGTCCTTCCATCCCCGCCAGCACCTCGGCGCCGGGCACCGCTCCCCCGGCGCTGCCCGGAGAGCAACGGCGGCTGCTCGCCCGCCGGCACGTGGCTGGCGTGGCGCCGGCCCCACCGAGGGATCTTGTTCGCTCCTGGACGGTGCTCGGAGCGGGGCTGGGCTGGGCTTGGATGCGCTCTGTGCCTGCTGTGGCTCAGGGCTTTAAATATTCATGCTTTTGATTTCCTCGGAGCGGCAGCGCAGGGGCTGGGGCGAAGACAGCGTGCCGGCCCCCCCGGCGGGGCAGAGGGAGCCGGATCCGGCCCCAGCTGAGGACAATGGGATTTGTGGCCGTCCTGGTGGTGCAGGAGCGGTGTGGGGCTTGATACCGTGTGCTGAGCACCCTCCTCGAGCCAGAGGCTCCCCGGGGCCCCTTTTTTTCCTCCTCGCTGCAGTGAGAGCTGGGGGTGGGTTGTGTGTCGTTCTCTATCCGCCCGGATCTGCACATCCTCGCTGACGCCGATCAGCATCGATCAGCCGCGGGGGTGCGGAGCCCGCAGCCCCCGGCGCTCCTGCTCTCCCTGCCAGCTATGCCAGCCTGGTGTGGGCCCGGCACGGAGCTCAGCCAAGGCTTGGGGGTGAATTCCTGGCGGCTGTGGCCACTCGGACTCTCCATGGGGCCACCGTGAGACCCGACTGGTGCTTCCACACGGGACAGGCCGGCCCCGGCCCTTCCTGTCTCGCTCCAGCATGGATCTCCTGCAGAAGAGCAAATACACCCACCTGCGGAATGAATCTGTCTCCTCTCTGGAGGAGGCAGTGGGGGGCCCGGGGGTTTCCCACTCCCCAGCGGAGTCCCCTGCAGGCACACCCGGCTCCCTGTCCAACTCCTCCTCCCTCGGCCCCGCCACTCCCCTCTCTCCTGAGTCGGAGGACAGCCCCACCACCCTTTGCTCCTTCTTCCCCAAAATGGCCAACCTGAAGCTCTCAAACCCTGCCAACCTGCTCAGCTTGCGGGGCTCCTCAGCCGGCAGCACCCCAGGGGACACTGGCCTCAGCGCCGCGCTGGCACCGGCACCGGGGGCGGCTGCCGGCCCCGACTCAGCGGGACCTGTCGCTGTCTGTCCCCAGGATATGAACAAGCTGAGCTGCGGGAAGAAGACGCGGGTGGAAGGGGGCCAGTTGGGGGGGGACGAATGGACCCGCCACGGCAGCTTCGTCAATAAACCCACCCGCGGCTGGCTGCACCCTGATGACAAGGTCATGGGCCCCGGGGTCTCCTACCACGTCCGGGTGAGTGCTGGGGAGCAGGGCCATGTGAGGAGGGATTTGGGGACCTCCTGGTGTGCTCCTGGAGGGTGGCAAGGGGACAGTGGGATTGCTGGGGAGGGCACAGCTGGGGGATGCTAGCTCCCTCCCTCCCCAGCTGCATGGAGGTCCCCTAGCCAGGCTGACCCTGCTCTCTCCCCCAGTACATGGGCTGCGTGGAGGTCCTTCAGTCCATGAGGGCTTTGGATTTCAACACCAGGACGCAGGTCACCAGGTGAGCTTGGCCCCTCCCCTGGAGCTGCTGCTTTTGGGGTGGGGGGGTTCTGAGTTCCCCCACAAGCCTCTGCTGGTGTGTGGGGCTCTTGGTGGAGGGTCAGGCTGACTGCAGCCCTATCTAACAATGCCAGAGTGTTGCCCCTGCTTGAAGATCCTCTAGCTGGTCCCTTCTGTGCTGGTCCTGGAGTCCTCAGTCCCATAGCTGTGGGGGTCTCAGGGGGTGAGAATGGGGAGGGCAGGTGCTGGAGGGGGCTGACATCCTGCTGTGCTCCCACAGGGAGGCCATCGGGCTGGTGTGCGAGGCCGTGCCTGGTGCCAAGGGAGCCGTGCGGAGGAGGAAGGTGAGGGGGCCCAGGGGGACCATGCAGGGCCAGGGGCTGCATCCTGTGCTGGGGCACTGAGTGTTCCTGGCAGAGCCTGGCTGGCATGGTGCTGAGGACATAGTGCCTGTTCCCACCACAGTGGGCAGCAGGACATGCTCTGTGCCCTCCCAGCTGGGCTGTGTCAGGCCTGAGGAGCCCCATCCCCATCCTACCTTTTGCCCCCAGCCCTGTGGCCGCTCCCTCAACTCCATCCTGGGCAAGAGCAACCTGAAGTTTGCTGGCATGCCCATCACCCTGACCATCTCCACCAGCAGCCTCAACCTCATGGCTTCTGACTGCAAGCAGGTAAGGGCAGGCAGGTGCTGGGGCTGGGTGGCTGTAGAGGAGCAGGAATCCTTGTGTCCCCCACCCCTGGCCCTGCCAGGGCAGGGGGATGTCCCCAGCCTCCCTAAGGGATGTCTGGTTTGCTGAGTCCCACCTCCCCTTGTGCCTGGGGGTGAAGAGGTCGGAGCAATACCTTGTGTGTTTTGCAGGATCTGTCCTGGAGGCTGTGAGACCCGAGTTAGGTCTCACCAAACCCGGTCTCCTGGTTTTGACCCTGCTTTTGGTGACCCTGTTAGTGTCCCAGCCTTTTTCTGCCCAGGGCAGTGGTGGAGTCCCCGTCCCTGGAGGTGTTAAAAATCCACACAGACGTGGCACTTAGGGACATGGTTTAGTGGCACAGTGGGGTTGGGTTGTTTGTTGGAGTTCATGATTTTGGAGGTCTTTTCCAACCTTATTGATTCTATTCTGTGATTCTATTCAATTCCTGGTGGCCTGTGGCTCATAACAAGGGCTCTGGAGGCTCGTTAGCCCCCATGCCAGCTGAGCACGAGGAGCTCCTGGCTGCCTCCAACAAACCCTCTGCCTTGCAGATCATTGCCAACCACCACATGCAGTCCATCTCCTTTGCCTCGGGGGGAGACCCGGTGAGTATGCAGTGTCCCCTCTGTGTGTCCCCTCCCCATGCAGGGGAGTGGGGCCCCCCACCCCCTCCCTGCAGGCCTGTCTTACTCCTGGGGTCTCTTGCCCGCAGGACACAGCCGAGTACGTCGCCTACGTTGCCAAAGACCCCGTCAACCAGAGAGGTGAGGCTGCCACTGGGGGCCTCGCTCGCCAGAGCCCTTCTCCATGGATGTTGAGGAGCAGGGAGGGGCTGGGTCCCCCATAAGAAAGTTCTGGGGTGCACGAGGCAGGCTGGAGGGGGATGAAGCTCAGCGTTGGGGTTCCTCACTCCCATCTCACTATCCCTCCCCAGCCTGCCACATCCTGGAGTGCCCTGAGGGCCTGGCGCAGGATGTTATCAGCACCATCGGACAGGCCTTTGAGCTGCGCTTCAAGCAGTACCTGAAGAACCCCCCAAAGCTGGTGACACCCCATGACAGGTAAGGGTGGGAGGAGAGTGGGAGGGGTCCTTATCACTCTCTACAACTCCCTGAAAGGAGGTTGTAGTGAAGTTGGGGTTGGTCTCCTGAGTAACCAGCAGTAGGACAAGAGGAAACGGCCTCAAGTTGCACCAGGAGAGATTTAGATTAGCTATTAGAAGAAACTTCTTCACTGAAAGGGCAATTAAATACTGGGACAGGCTGCCCAGGAAGATGATTGAGTCACCAGCCCTGGAGGTGTTTTAAGATGTATAGATGTGGTGCTGAGGGACATGGCTTAAGCTTGGTAGAGTTGGGTTAATGGTTGGTAGAGTTGGGTTGTGGTTGGACTCAATGATCTAGAAGGTCTTTTCAAACCAGAACCACTCTGTGACTCTGAGATGGTTTGGGTTTGGAGCTGGGATGCAGCCCTGGCTGCTGTCAGCTGCTCAGCTGTGCTGTGCCCTCCAGGATGGCCGGGTTTGATGGTTCTGCCTGGGATGAGGAAGAGGAGGAACCAGCCTCTGATCACCAGTACTACAACGACTTCCCTGGCAAGGAGCCTCCCATCGGGGGGGTCGTGGACATGCGGCTGCGAGATGGGGCTGCTCAGACCCCCAATCACCTGGGGGCCACGCTGGTGAGGCTCTGGGCACGTCCTCATGGGAAGGCTCCACACCACAAGGGAGGTGTGGGGACCCCAGCTGGGCCCTGGGCAGGGTCACTCCACCACGAGAGCCATGGCACATGTGTCCCCAGCCCCTCTGGCAGCCCAGGGCTTGGGGAGAGGAATGGGATGGGGAGAGTGGGATAGGATGGGGTGTGTGTCTAGGCTCACCCCTGCCTCCCCTTGCAGCCTGTTGGCCAGGTGTCCAGCGGGGAGTACGACCCCCGGAAGCAGCACCCTCCTGCCCAAGGTAACGTGATGGCCGTGGCTGGTCCTTCTTGGCTTCCCTGGGCCCTGGTGCCTGAGCTGGGGTGGGCTAGAGCCCTTGGCAGCAGGGAGAAATAACCTGGTCCCAACAGGTGCCTCAGGCCGTACGGACCTGTTTGATGACCCGTCCTACGTCAACGTGCAGAACATGGACAAGACGCGCCAAGCGTCGGCCACGGGCACCCCCGCCACAGCCAACGGCAGCGCCCAGAGGGACCTCTTTGACATGAGTGAGTGGGGCTGGGCTGGGCTGGGCGGGGCTGGGTGGGGGTGAGGTGGGTCATGGACTTCCCAGCTCCTCTCTCCCTGCAGAGCCCTTTGAAGACGCCCTGCGTGTCCCCACATCCGTGCCCATGGGGCTGCCCCCTGCCCAGGTGGTGGCCTCCATGGAGGAGCAGCTGAGACGGGAGCCCTGGTACCACGGGAAGATGAACCGCAAGGAGGCCGAGAAGCTTCTGAAGGTGAACGGAGATTTCCTGGTGCGGGAGAGCACCACCACCCCGGGCCAGTACGTGCTGACCGGCCTGCAGGGCGGGCAGCCCAAGCACCTCCTGCTCGTCGATCCCGAGGGAGTGGTGAGTCCTCCTAAGGTGCCAGGGACAGACCTTGGCATGGCTGGGGAGGCCCTGCGGGTTACAAAGAGGTTCACCACTCCTGGTGGAACTGGGGGGGGTGTGAGGGAGGGCTGCCACCCTCAGGGCTGTGCCAGCCCCTGCAGGCTGGTGGCTTTGGCCTCCCGTGGACAGTGGCAGCCTCCAGAGTGCCCCTTCCCTGGCCCCCCAGGTGCGGACCAAAGACCACCGCTTCGAGAGCGTCAGCCACCTCATCAGCTACCACATGGACAATCACCTGCCCATCATCTCTGCCGGCAGCGAGATGTGCCTGCAGCAGCCAGTGGAGAGGAGACTGTGAGCGCCTGGGGGTCCTGGCGCACGGCCCCCCCAGCCCCGCTCCCTGCCCCAGGGAGCCCTCGGACTCTTGTCGGGTGCTCTGCCCAGGACTGACCCTGGACTTGGCCCGGGATGGGGCTTGTCCCCCTCCACCCCGTGGAGCTGGCGGCCGTGGGGGGCCCGGGCAGCATGGGGTGAGCTGCCTGCAAGCTAGGGGGCTGCTCTTGCCAAAGCCCCCCTTTTCCTCCCAGCTCCAGCCTTTGCACAGCAGCTCAGCTCCTACCAAAACCCGGCCGTGCCACAGCCACCCTCGCCCTTCCCAGTGTGGGTGTGGGGCTGAGGGCTGGCGTAGCTGAGCACCCCGGGCCGGGGGGCAGCCTGGCCGTGTCCTGTCCCCACGGGGGGCTGCGGGGGTGTGGGGGGCTTTGCTCCCCCAAGCACAAGGCCCAGCCGGCCCCGCACCGACCGAACCCGATCACTTTACGTGTTAACTCTGTGCCTTGACCCCACAGGTCCCACACTCTTATGCAATGCCGGGGGGCCGGGGACAGACCTCCCCGCGCTCCCAGCCCCGGCCGTGCCCCTTCCCGGGACGTGCTCCTCCGTCCCGCTCCCTGCCCCGCCCCGGGGGCCCCGCTGGGCACGACCGGCTGCGGTAGCCCCGGGGGGGCGGCGGGAGGACCCACCCCTGCATGCACCGTGTTACCCCCTCGAGCCAAAGCGATGCCCTGTCCCCCCGCAGCCCCGGGACTTCCCGGGCCCCGCGATACCAAAGGAACCAGCGGTTGGTATTAAAGTTGGTATTTCTCTAGGCCCTGGCTGGAGTGAGGGGGTGGGGAGGGGGGACTCCGGGAACACGACACAGCGGCGGCAGCTTCTCCTCCACCCCCCCCCCCCCGGCCTCGCACATGGTCCGTCCCGCTCCGCTTTAACCCGTTGTTGGTCGGTCCCGTTCCCCCCCCCCCAGCCCTGCATTTGGTTTGCCCCGCCGCCCCCCCCGGGGACGCGGTGGTCGCGCCCCTCGCCCTGCCCCCAGCGCGCGCTGATTGGCTCCGCGCGGCTTCCGGTTCCGGTGGGCCCGGCGGCGCGGGGCGATGGCGGCGGCCGGCGTCGAGTGAGCGAGCGGGGGCCATGGCGGCCCCGCACGCCGAGAAGCTGGAGGGAGGCGTCCCGGCTCCGCCGCCCCCGCCGGGGCCCCCCCATCCCGCGGGCGGAGCCGCCGCCGGCGGGCCCGGCCGCAAGCAGGGGAAGGCAGGTGAGCGCGGCCGGGCCGGGATGGGGGGGACACGGGAGGCGGCACCGGAGGCGGGATCGGGGGGAACCTGGGCCCGGCTGACGCGGCCCCACTTGACCCCGCAGGGCTGCAGATGAAGAGCCCCGAGAAGAAGCGGCGCAAATCCAACACGCAGGTAGGGCCGGGCGGGTCCGGGGGGCCGGGCCGGGGGGCGCAGCCCGGGCCGCCGCCCTGACCGCCCCCTCTCCCCGCAGGGCCCCGCCTACTCGCACCTCTCGGAGTTCGCCCCGCCGCCCACCCCCATGGTTGACCATCTGGTGGCCTCCAACCCCTTCGAGGATGACTTCGGGGCCCCTAAAGTGGGGGCGGCCGCCGCCCCCTTCCTGGGCAGCCCCGTCCCCTTCGGAGGTTTCCGCGTCCAGGGGGGGATGTCGCCGCAAGTGCCCCCCGGTTACGGCGGGGGCCCCCAGCCTCTGCGGCGGCAGCCCCCCCCCTTCGCCCCTGGGCAGATGGGCCCGGCTTTCAGCATGCCCCCCCAGAACTCCCCCTACGGCCAGCCCGGGGCCATGAGCTTCCCGGCGCAGCCCTTCGGGCAGCCCCTCGGACAGAACTTCAGCCCCCCCACGGGACAGCTCATGCAGGGGCCCGTGGGGGGCTTCGGGCCTATGATCTCCCCCTCCATGGGGCAGCCCCCCCGGGGGGACATGGGCCCCGGGCCGGCCCTTAATGCCCCCCCCGGGGGGCCAGCAGTGGCTCAGCGCTTCAGCCAGCCTGGCAACCTCTTTGGACAGTCGCCCATGCAGCGCCCGGGGCAGAACATGCCCCCTCTGCCCCCTGCTGCCAGCCCCTTCCCTGGGGCTGACCCCGGCAGCTTCCCCACCAGCAGCGAGGAGGGGGGCAAGACCCTCAACCCCCCCACCAGCACCTTCACCCAGGAGCAGCACTCGGGTTCCCCCGCCGCCGTCAACGGGGCCCAGCCCAATTTCCCCCCCCCCCAGCACCGCCCGTGGCACCGGCACCCCCGAAACCAACAGCCTCCCCCCACCACCCCCCGGCAAAGCGGGCGGGGGGTCAGGGCACCAGCCCCCCCCCCGGGCTGGTGTACCCCTGCGGGGCCTGTCGCAACGAGGTCAACGACGACCAGGACGCCATCCTGTGCGAGGCCTCCTGCCAGAAGTGGTTCCACCGGGAGTGCACCGGGATGACAGAGAACGCCTACGGGCTGCTCACCACCGAGGCCTCCGCCGTCTGGGCCTGCGACTTCTGCCTCAAGACCAAGGAGATCCAGTCGGTCTACGTCCGGGAGGGCATGGGACAGCTGGTGGCTGCCAATGATGGCTGAGCCTTGGCAGCCACCAGCTGTCCCATGCCCTCCCCCATCCCCCCATGTACAGCTTCCCCTGCCAATTTAGGACCAAACCCCCTTTTTTGTAGCCATCTTTGTCCCCCCTGCAAGCCAGAGAGACAGTGCTGGGCACCAGCTCCTCAACAGGCACCGGCTCCTCACCGGGCACTGGTTGCCTCAGGGACCCCTCAGTCTCCAGGCCAGTGCTGGCCACGGTGTCACCAGCCCTTTGCTGCAGGGGAGGTTCCAGCCCCAGTGCACCGGCCCTCGGGGGCTCCCTGGTGGCCTCTGCCCCCCACCCAGCACTGGTGGGGTTGGTGCCTTTGCCTCGGGGGTGTGATCCAGTCCCCAGCGCTGTCCATGACTCTCTCTGGGGCTGTGATGGGGTCCTGGTGCCCCCTCCTCATCCTTGGGGCAGTCCCAGTGCCACCCCCTGACCCTCCAGGTGGGGTCCTGGTGCCCCGTCCTCATCCTTGGGGCAGTCTCGGTGGCGTCCCGTTGCTCGGGATGGTCCCGGTACCCCCACACCCCCGTTGCTCGGGATGGTCCCGGTACCCCCACACCCCCGTTGCTCGGGATAATCCCGGTGTCCTCCCCCGTCTACCCCTCCCCGTTTTAGCCGATCGTTAATGGAAACTTTTGTACCGTCGCTATAAAACTCTGAACCCGCCTGTCCGTGTCTGGCTCCGCTCCCGCCGGGGGTGTGGGGGGGTGTCCGGTACCGAGGGGCCCCCACATCCCCCCCGGCCCCCCCGGCCCGTCCCATTGGTCCGTTGCGGCCACCGCCGCCCTCATTGGTTATTCGCGTCACGTGCCCCCCCCCTTCCCGAGGGCGGTTACCGGCACCGGGAGAAAGTTACCGGCGGGACTGAGTCCCGGCAGCGGCTGCAGGTACCGACCAGAACCGGGGCCCTCTCCTCTCGTTAGGGTCGGGACCGGGGGTCCCGGCGGGGCTCTCCCCAGCCCGGGGCTGCGCAGTGACTTGAACGGGCACAGCCCGGTGCGGCCGCGGGGATGGCGGGTTGGGGGGAAATCACCGGTGGGGCCGCACGCCCGGGACGGTTCCCTTGGGGGGAATGGCGGGGGGTGTCCGGGATCCCCTTCCCGGTACCGCCGTATTCCTGTGGAGCCCTGTGTCCCCTCGCCGGGCCCCGCGTCCCACGGCCACCTGCCCCGCGGCATCACCGGCTAAAAATACCCCGTGGCGGCAGCTTGGGACGGGGGGACACGGGGGGGTTTCGGGGGGCCGGTATTGCCGGGGCGGTCGGTGCTGCGGCGGCACCCGGAGGTCTGCAGGGGCGGGCAGGGTTTTTGGGGACCGGCTGTGGCGGGGCCCTCGGGTCTCCCTGTTAAATCCCGGTGGTGCCGGGAGCAGAGTCACGTCTGTCTGTCCATCTCCTTTTAGGTGGCTCTGGGCTGTTCCCATGGCGGAGAAATCGGATTCCCGGGATTCCGAGAGCAGCTGGGTGCTGGCAGGGGGCGAGGTGAAGGCAGCACCCCGGGGGCCTGCAGGTAGGGGGGGCAGGGGCCAAGGTGCCATCCACCCCTCTTTTCCCAGGCTCTGCCCGTCACCACAGTTGGTCCAGAGCAGGATTCGGCCTTCCCTGGGGCTGAGGATGAGCTGGAGGAGGAGGAGGAGGAAGGCTCCCAGGACACTGTCACAGGCAAGTGGCACCGGTTGGTGGGGACGGGGCAGGTGCAGTGTCCCCCCTGTGCCGCTGGTTCACTGTGGCTCCACCTCTCCCCAGGTGTGACCGCCAACGGTGCAGCCGCCGTCCCTGGCCAGACCCCACGCCCCGACGCCCATGGGCTGGCAGTAAGGAGAGGGGCTGGGGGGCTGGGGTCCTGCTCACCCCCCCAGGGGCACCTCAGACCCCCATGCCTGTGCCTGCAGGACCCAGGAGAGTGTTGGGACCCTGGGGTCGGGGCTGTGCCCACACCAGATGGCTCTACAGAGCCCGATGTGCTGGATGACCAGGAGCGGGAGCAGCCTGAGGCTGAGCTGGGACCCTGCCCTGACGCCCCTAAAGCAGGTAAGTCCCTCACAGGGACCAGGGGGGCTGTGCTGGCAGTGCTGGGATGCAGACCCACCTGGAGGTCCCTCCATCCCTCCCCAGAGCCACCAACAGAGGAGGGGAGCTGCACCAGCAGCGACGAGGACACGGAGGGGCGGCGGCGACAGCAGAGCCGGGAGCCCCGTCCTACCCCTGCCCCGCAGCAGGGGACACCGGACGCTGGTGCTGAGGATGGGCTGAGCTTGAACAAGTACCTGCTGGGTGTCCTGGCGCTGGTGGCTATGGGACTGCTGATTGTCACCGGTGAGGGGAGCCCCAGGTGCAGGGCAATGGATCCCAGGGGCAGGGTGGGCATCTGAGGGTCCCCTTCATTGTCTGTTCTTCTTCCTAGGTGGCATCTATGACCCAGTGGATGGTGAGTACCAGAGGCTGTCCTGCCTGGGGGGGTGCAGCCCCCTGGCAGCTGTGGTCACACCTCCCTATCTGGTTTCCCCCCAGGCCCCGTGGAGAATGTGGTGACCCGGGATGTGGTGGCTGGGGAGCAGGAGTGGCCGCTGCCCACCGACAGCAATGTAAGGAGGGGGGAGTCTGCAGCAGTGCTCAGCCTCCCCGAGCTGGCCAGGGGCTCCCACTTTTTCTCTCCCTCAGGACTCACAGCAGAAGTCCACCGTGTCAGATGCTGGGGAGCCCCAGAGCCTGCAGTCCCTGAGCCTGCTCCTGGACAAGCTGGCCAAGGAGAACCAGGAGATCCGACTGATGCAGGCAGAGCTGCAGGTGGGTGCACCGGCACCAGCACCCACCGCACTGCTCCCCACCCGCCGCCTGGCTCACGGCTCCTCCCCCCGCCCAGGCCCACAAGGACGAGCTGCAGACCCTGCTGCGGAGGAGCGAGGGGGAGGCGGCGGCCGCCGGGGCGCAGCAGCGGAGCCTGGCCGAGGAGAACGCGCGGCTGCAGGCGGCGCTGGAGCGGGAAAGTGCCGAGCTCCGCCACGCCCGGGACCAGCTCCAGCGTCTGCGGGCCTCCCAGGCACCTGGCAGCCCCGGGCTCAGGGAGCCGGCGGCCGAGCAGCCCCCCGGTGCTCCAGCCCACCATGAAGGTGCCCGGTGGCACCTGGCTGCGGTGCGGCAGGAGCTGATGAGAGCCCTGGAGCGGGCACGGGGCTCTGGGGGTCTCGAGGGGCTGATGGAGGAGCTGAGCACCCTGGAGCAGCGCCTGGGCCGGGAGCTGGAGGCAGAGGGGGCCGAGCCCTTCCCCGGGCGCTGGAAGAAGCCGTTCAAGACGGAGAAGAAGGAGAACAAGCGGCACAAGCGGCATGGCCCCGAGGGAGATGAGAGGAGGGAGCAGGGCAGAGCCCATGGGAAGGACCCCCGCCCCCCCCATGAGCACAAGGCAGGCAAAACCTGGGGGAAATCGTCCTATGGGCCTCCCCGTGAGCTGCCCCCGCTCAGCCGGTACCGGGCACCCCAGGGCTGCTCAGGGGTGGTTGATTGTGCCCACAAAGAGGGTCAGGAGGTGCTGGGGGCTGTGCTGGAGCCAGTGCAGAAGGGGCAATTCCTGCGGTTGCTGGAGGAGTTCATGGGGCGGCTGGACTGGGGGAGGCACTTCAAGGGGCTGGCAGCGAAGCTGGGGGGGGTCTTCGGGCCTGATGGCACCTTCGCCCACGACCGCCTGCGCTTTGTTGACTTTGTGGACGATGTGGAGGAGCTCCTGGAGGAGGTGGCACGGCGGGAGAGGGGCAACAAGGAGGCAGCCGACGGCTTTGAGGAGTTTGTCCTGCGGCATTATAGTGGGGACCAGGGGTGAGCTGGGCTGGGAACTCCAGGGGGGTGCTGGGGGGCTCAGCCGTAGCCCCTTGTCATGGCCTTTCCTTGTCTTGCAGCGGTGCTGGGAAGGAGCGAGGCTGGAGACCCTCACGGCAGCACCACAGGGGTGGGTAGAGCCACAGCAAGTGCCCCACCACAGGCTGCCCCACACCCCCCTGAGCAGGGGATCTTCACCACCTGGTTGTAGGTGGGCTGGGGCTGCAGTGGTGCCCCCCAGAGCTGGATAGCACTGGGCTCCCCCAGATGCACTGTGTGACACAGCATGGCCACCACGCAATAAAGTCACTGCTGGGCAGAGCTGAGCCTGTGTGGGGAGAAAAGGGGGTGCTGGGGAGGGAGGAGGGTGAGGGGGGGTGGGAACTGGGGTGCTGGGGGGGAGGAGGGTGAGTGGGGGGAACTAGGGTGCCCGGGGGGAGAAGGGTGAGGGGGGGAACTGGGGTGCTGGGGGGGGGGAGGGTGCTGGGGGGGAAGATGGGGTGGTGGTGGGGGAACTGGAATGCTAGGGGAAAGAGGGGGCACAGGGCACACAGAGTGCTGGGGGAAAGGGGGGTGCTAGGGGGAAATGGAGGATACTGAGGGGTGACGGGGTGCTGGAGGGGAATAGGGGGAGATGGGGAGTAGCGGGGTCATAGGGGAAGAAAGGAGGTGCTGGGGGGGAAGAGGGGGTGCAGTGGAACAATGGAAGTTCTGGGAGAGAAGAGGGGTCTGTGGGAAAAGGGGGCTCAGAGGAGGAGCGGGGCTGGAGGGCAGGGGGTGCTGGGTGTTTTGGGGTGCCCCTCCCGCCCGGCCCCAGGCGCTGTCCCGACCCCGCCCTGCAGGGGGCGCCGCGAAGCGGGGCCCGCCCGGGGGGCGGAGTCAGCGTCGCCCCGCCCCCCGCGCGGGCCGTACCACTCTGCTCCCGGGGGGGTGGGGCCGCTCGCGCGGTGGGCGTGGCCGTGGGGCGTGGCCGGGGCGTGGCCGTGGGGCGGATGGCGGCGCCGCGCGCGGTTCTGGTGCTGAGCGGGAAGAGGAAATCGGGGAAGGACTTTGTGGCCGAGGAGCTGCGCGGCCGGTACCGGGCGGGGGGGCCCGGGGCGGGGCCGGCAGCGGGAGGGCCGGGGGCTGTGGGCGGGGCTGGCACAGGGAGGGGCCCGGTATCAGGAGAGACCGTGGTGGGGGCGGGACTAGCAGGGGGGCTGGGGTGGAGTCCGTGTGGGGGGCGGGGCCTGTACCGGGAGGGGCGGGGCGGGTCCACGGGGCCGTGAGGACCCGTCTGGCCCGGTGCGGGTGCCGGTGCCGCTGACCTGTCTCCCGCAGGCTGGGCCCCGATGTCTGCATCATCCTGCGCCTCTCCGGGCCCCTCAAGGAGCAGTACGCCAAGGTACCCCCAGCCCGCCACACCCCGCCAGCTGTGCCAGGACGTGTGGTGCTCAGTGCCACCCCTTGCTGCGCTGTGCTGAGCTGTGCCGTGCTGCACCTTGCCATGCCATGCCATGCCATGCTGTGCCATGCTGTGCCATGTCCTGTGCCGTGCCCTGCTGTGCCATGCTGCGCTGTCGCATGGTGCTGAGCCGTGCTGTGCCCCAGGGCACTGGCCGGGCCTGCTGATCTCTGTCCCCACAGGAGCATGGCCTGGACTTCCAGCGGCTCCTGGATGCCAGTGCCTACAAGGAGACCTTCCGGCAGGACATGATCCGCTGGGGCGAGGAGAAGCGCTGCGCTGACCCCGGCTTCTTCTGCCGGAAAGCAGTGGAGGGGGCAGCACAGCCGGTGTGGGTGAGCAGTGGGGGGATGGGGCAGGGGTCAATGTGGGGCTTGGGGAGCTGCAGGGGGTGTGGGGATGGCCCTGACGCAGCCCCCCTGCAGGTGGTGAGCGACGCGCGGCGCCTCTCGGACGTGGAGTGGTTCCGGGACGTGTACGGGGACGTGGTGCAGACCGTGCGGGTCGTGGCCAGCGAGGAGACGAGGAAGAGGAGGGACTGGGTCTTCGTTGCTGGTGAGCGAGCACTGAGTCCCCCAGCAGGGCACTGAACCTGGGGCTGTGCCAGCACCGCGGCTGCTCCGTGGCACTGTGGTCACCCCCTGGCCTGGTCCCATGGCCTCCACCACCATCCCCTGGCTGTGGGAGCCGGAGGTGTTAGGTGAAGCCCCCCGGCTCTTGGGGGATGAGGCTGTGGCAGGATGGATGGACAGATCCTGCCCGGCTGTGGAGGCCTCACCATGCTCTGCTCCTCCCCAGGGGTGGACGACGCAGAATCTGAGTGCGGCCTGGACCAGGGAGTGGCCTTTGACTGGGTGATCACCAACGATGGAGATGAGCTGTCCCTGGACGAGCAGCTGGAGACACTGCTCCAGTCACTCCAGGGCTGCCTGTAACTTGGTGACCCTCGGCTGGGACTTGGGGACTGCGTCCCCTTCCTGGCCCCGTGACGTGTCCCCTCCTGCCTCCATCCAGTCCTCCCTGTCCTACACAAAGCTGAGACATGGAGAATTGCAGCCACCTTGTCTCTATCATAATTTCTGTGGGGGAGACACAGGCCTGGTGGACACAGAGCCAGAGGTCATGGGACTGGGGGGGACACACAGGGCTGGAGGACATCGGGCTGGGGACACGGGGCTGGGGGACACAGGTGATGCTCCTCTGGCTGCACTCTTGACCCTCGTGTGGGCTCCTCAGCTTTTGGGGAGGCTGAGCTGTGATTTAATTTCTGCTGCCTGGGCAGGGGCAAGGAGGGATCACCAACTGGGTGCTTCCTGGTGTGTTTAATAGGCTTCCATTGGCCAATTCCCAGCGGATCATCCACTTCCAGAGCAGATGGCTCCTGCACTAATACCTGCTCCCTCCTGCAGCAGCTGGGCACAGCTGGAGGGACTCGAGGGGGGGGGGACTGCAAGAGCGTGGCCTGGGGAGAAGGGTTAGGGTTCTTTTCCCCACACCCAGTTGCTGTGACTCCAGAATCACACTGAATCCCCTTGGGGACATCTTGGGGGGAGCTGGGACATGGGGGTGACTCCAACTGCTGCCTGTAATCTCCAGCTTCTGTAAGGGGATTAGGGAGGTTCACACGAGAGGGGGTCTGGGGAGGTGTCTGGAGGCTACAGGGAGGGAGGGGCCAGAGGCTATAGAGCAGGAGGGTCGGCGGCTATATGGCAGGGGATTGGAGGCTATATGGTGGGGGTCTGGGGGCTATAATTGAGGGGGGGGTGTCTCGGGCTATAGGGGGTGGGTTTGGGTGCTACAGTGAGGGGGGTCTCAGCCTATAGGGGGCGGGTCTGGGGGCTACAGAGGGGAGGAGGTCTAGGTCTACAGGGGGCGGGTCTGGAGGCTACAGGGAGCGGGGGGGGTCTCGGGCTATAGGAGGCGGGTCTGGAGGCTACAGGGAGGGGGGGGCTTCGGGCTATAGGGGATGTCGTCGAGGGGGAAGCCCGGTGGGTGGAAGCCGGTACCGGAGCACCCTGGCGGACTACAAGTCCCGAACGACCCCGCAGAGAAGCAGGAACCGGGGGCGCAGGGAAGGGGGGGCTGGGGAGGTGGGATACGGGGAGCGGGCGGGGATGATGTCAGCCTGCGGGGAGCCCCGGCGCGGCCAATGGGGCGGCGGGGCCGGGCCGACGGCGGCGGCGGGGGCGGCGGCGGCGGCGATCGCCCATTCATGATCCAGCTGCCGGTGAAGCGCTGCCGGTGGCCGGGAAAACGGCACCGGTAACGGCGTTATGGAAACATCGGGGCATCTTCACGATTCGGGTGTGGGGGACTTGGAGGAGGACGGCCGGTGTCCCTGCCCGTTACCGGGGGATGAACGGGCACCGCCGCCGCCCCCCGCCGCGCTGCCGCCGCTCCAGCACAGCCTGTTGCACTCCTCGCCCGGTTCGTTCCGGGCCCCTCCTCCTCCTCCCGCCGCCCCCGCCGCCCTCCACCCTTCCTCCCGCCACGGCAGCCAACTCAACCTCGGCGACCACCCGGCGACGGGCTCCGGACCGGGGAGCGGCAAACACCGGCAACCGAGTCCCTTGGTGCACCGGCGGGACAGCAACCCCTTTACCGAGATCGCCATGAGCTCCTGCAAGTACAGCGGGGGGGTGATGAAGCCCCTCAGCCGCCTCAGCGCATCCCGCCGCAACCTCATCGAAGCCGAACCGGAGGCTCAACCCTTGCAGCTCTTCGGGGCCACCGGACCCCCCGAAATCGTCGTCTCGCGCGAGGACAACCACGCGCCCGCCGCCTGCCGCCCCGACCGCCCCCCCGCCCGCCCGGCCCCCGCTGCCTTCGCCAAGGGGCCCAAGCGCAAGGCGCAGAACATCGGGTACCGGCTGGGGCACCGCCGGGCACTCTTCGAGAAGAGGAAGCGTCTCAGCGACTACGCGCTCATCTTCGGCATGTTCGGCATTGTCGTCATGGTCATTGAGACCGAGCTCTCCTGGGGACTCTACTCCAAGGTAGCCACGGGGCCCGGGGCGGGTGGGAAGGGGGGGCGCAGGGCCCTCAGTGCCAGAGGGTGCCGGGGGGGTGACAACGGAGCCGATGGCTTGTCCGGTGCCTGGTGGACTGAGCACGGAGCTAACTGCCCCTTGCAGTGCCCGGAGGTGTGAGCATGGAGACATGGAGATAGATGCCCCGTGTGGTGCCTGGTGGGGTGAGTGTGGAGCTAATTGCCCCATTTGATGCCTGGTGAGCGAGCATGGCATGGTTTACCCCTCATGGTGTCCCATAGGATAAACATGGATCTGGTTGCCCCATGTGGTGGGGGACGGGGCCGTAGGGGCTGTCTGGTGACCAACCAGGTGGCCCCAGGGCCTTACAGAGATGCTGCAGCCACAGGTGTCAGCTGGGGGGAGCACCGGGCTGGGGTCTCCAGGGCCATGGGCCATGTCTGTGCCAGGTTGTGGTGGAGCTGCCAGCAGCACCGGGGACCACCAGGCTCTGCAGTGCTCAGCACCACCTGGGCCAAACACCCCTCGAGGCACTGTGCCCTCGGCTCTCCCACCTCCTCCACACCCATTTCTTCCATCCCCCCCCCCCCCCCTTTTTTTTTTTTTTTTTGCAGGACGGTGTCTTTTATTTATAATTCTCCCCCCCACACCCCTTCCAGCTTCTGCTCCCGGGCTGCGCTGGTTGGCAGCGATATGAATAACTCTTTGTATAGACATCTGTCATGTTATTTATACCTATCCAGGGAGGGGAAGGCATCGGCACCCGCGCTGGCAGGGTGTGCGTGGCACCCATGGGCGTCAGCGGGACTGTGCTGCTGAGGGGCCAGGGGGTGGCCAGTGGGGGTCCCCTGTGCTCAGAGGGGTGGGAAGGGGCTGCTCCATGTTTTCTGCCGTTATCTGGCGCGGGCGGTGGGGAGAGTGGAGGAGGCAGCTGAGCTGGTAGAGGGAGGAGGGGGGCTGGTGGTGCCAGTGGGTGTGGAGGACCCTGGTGAGGTGTCTGGTGTGTGGCGGGGGGCTCCTGGCTGCTGGTGGCTGCTGGTGCTGGTGGGAGTGTGGGGGCTGTCAGCAGCATTCCCACTGCTCCGGCTGAGAGATTCTGAGCCAGCACCACTGGCTCTTGCACCCAGGGAGGAGGACGCTTCACTCCGCTGCTGGAGCCATGTCCCTGGTGGGTCCCGCTCCCCTTTGGCAGCAGCAGGGCCAAACCACTGTCCCCCTGCACCCACTACTTGTTGAGCCATGGTGGTCCCTGCTGGTCCCCTAGCTCGCCTTGCAGGGTTCCTGGGCCTGTGTGCCTGGTGACAGGGAACACTGGCCACCCTCACCAGGCTGGCAACTGCACCGGTGCCACTGTGTCACACTGAGCTGCTGGGTCAGGCAGGGAAGACCCCATGAGTCAGCGCTGCCACCGCAGCCCTGACCTGGTGCCCACCACCACGTTCATGCTGACAGCTGTGGGGTGCCCCCAGTCCCTGGCTCCCAACTCTGGAATCCCCCAGCGACTGCTCTTGAACCCCCCCCGGCAGCCCCTGGTGGGAAACCAGAGCCGCCGCCAGGGCCCGAAGCAGCGCCCAGGGCCGGGCCGGCAGCTGTCGCGTGTCCAGGGCTGTCGGGGCTGTCGGTCCTGGCCCAGCTCCAGCTCTGCCCCTCGGCCACCGCTGGCTCCCCCGGCTGGAGGCTGCGCCAGGGAGCCGGGATGCGGCAGTGGGGTTTTCCCTGTTCCCTGCTGGTCCCTGGAGCATGGGCAGGATGGGCCCTCTCCTGCCGGCGGGACGGCACCGCAGCATCCCAGAGCCACCGCCGGGGCCAAGCGCGGTGGCACCGCAAGGTGCTGCCGGGGGTGCAGAGGTGTCACCACTGTTTGGCCGAGTGCCCCCCAGCGTGGGATCCAGCAGCGGCTCTTCCTGCCGGTTCCCTCCGGCCCCGGTGCTGGCTGGAGGCCCCGGCGAAGGCTGTGGATGGTGCGGTAACCCTGCCGGGGGTGCCTGGTAGCACAGCCACTGGTGCCAGGGGGTGTCCAGGCTTCAGGCAGGATTAGTGCCCTCGGGAAGGGTCTGGTTGTGGCACCAGCCCTGCCCTGGAGTTTAACTATTAATAGCCATGGTTTGGTGGCCGGTGCCTCTCTCAGCACCAGCCATTATATCCACACAATTGGGCAGCCGGAGCCAAGCCCTGAACAATGCGCTGCTGCCTCCACCACACGGTCCCCACCACGTGCCACTGACCTGCCAGGATGAGGACACTGGGGGGTGAGGGGCTGGGGGCAGCCTGGGGAGCCAAGGAGGGGGCGAGGGGCCATGAGCGTGCCAGGTCTTAGGGTGGCATGAGTGTGCTGGGTGGGTCTCAGAGTGCTATGAGTGTGCTGGGTCTCAGCACGCTGTGAGTGTGCCAGCTCTCAGTGTGCTGGAGCTGGGGTGGAGACCTGGGACTGTTGTGGTGACAGGGCAGGTTGGTGTGGGGATGACACCCTGGTGTGGGGCTGCAGGTACTTGGAAGGTGCCTCAGCACCAGCAGGGCCGTGTCATGACCAGAGGCAGTGTGGGCTCACCCAGAACTGAACTGGGATGTGGAGGGGAGCTGGGGGAGGACATGGAGCATCCGGCAATTCCCAGGGCACCAGGGAACAGCCACCTCCCTCACAGGGGCTGGTTTAATTTACATAAAGCTAATTTGCAGGAGGATCTAATTATACCATCAGTTAGGGTGCTGCCACGTGGGGCTCAGGCTGGAGGGTCCCTCTGCTGTGTCCCCTCTGACACCCACCCTCCTCTGCCTTGCAGGGCTCCATGTTCTCCCTGGCCCTGAAATGCCTCATCAGCCTCTCCACTGTCATCCTGCTGGGCCTCATCGTCGCCTACCACACACGGGAGGTGCAGGTAGGTCCCAGCAGCACCAGTGCCAAGCAGGGACTGACAGGGTGGGATGGCTGGGATGGGATTGGCATCACTCTGGTGGGATGCAGAGCCTGGGTGGGATGGCTGGGGTAGGATTGGCACCGCTCCCATGGGCTGCAGAGCCTGGGTGGGATGGCTGGGGTAGGATTGTCGGTCGCTCCAGTGGGATGCAGAGCCTGAGCTTTGCAGCCTGCACGGAGCCTCCTCCCTCCTTGCTGGGGTCTTGAGTGGGATGGCAAAGGGTCTGGAGGGACAGAGACCAGTGGAGCTGCCAGTGGCTGGAGGGGGCTGCAGGCAGGAAGGGCTCAGAGTGGCCGAGGTGCCAAGGAAAGCTGTGAAATCCTTTCCTAATCAGGGCTGCCCAGTTTCTTCCTCCCTGCCTGCCCTGGTGTTGCTGGGAAATGAAAGGCCTCGCAGTTTGCACCAGGAAGGCTGCGCTTCCCGGCAGGATCTGGCTCCGGCACAATGCCAGCAGGTTTTGAGGAGAGGAGGGATATATCACCCCTAAGAACACGAAACATCCTGGGAGTGGATGCTGACAACCCCAGCCCAAAGCGCCAGGTTTGGGTGCTCCAAGGATCCCACCTCAGCCCCTCGAGGCTGTGGGACGGGGCAGCTTGGCTGGGGGTGCTCGAGGCAGGAACCCCCCTCCCTGTTTGTCTCCTGCCTGCCAAGGACCTGCCCAGGGAGCGAGCCCGGCGGTGGTTGCTCAAAGCAAGTATTTGAGGTCTCTGGATTTTGCTGGAATAATATTTACCCCAGGGATGGCTGCAGTTGGGGTCAGTCAGGCTGTGCCCAGGCACTTGCAGGCTTCTGCTGCGTGTTCTTGGAGGAGGATTGTGCAAACACAACACCCACCTGAACTGAAATCTCCACTGCTGTCCCTCCATGGGGTTCTGCTCCCCAAAATCCCCACTGCTGTCCCTCTGTGGGGTTCTTCTCCCCAAAATACCACTGCCCTCCCTCTGCAGGGTCCTGCCATGCCAGGGCAGGTGCCGAATGCCACGGTCCAGCCATGGCTGCTCCACTGGGCAGGGAAGGGGATGGGATGGGACTTGATTTGCTCCAGACAAGGCTGCCCTGTTATCCCTCCGGTGCTTATCACAGGATCACTGGTGGTCCAGCTGGGCTGGGTGCATGACTGGCAGGTCTGTAAATCCTTGGCTTCTCACCCCACCAGGGCATTGCTGGGCACTGCTGGGGCATGGCCAGACTTCCCTGGCCCTCAGGAAAGACTTGACAGTGGCTTCAGCCTCTTCCCTCAGTGTTAATTGCATTAGTTGACGAGTCATTTGGACCATTTCCAGCTCTCAGTTTCTCAGGCATCTCTGTGCCCCTGAGACCAGCCCCTGGGGTCCTGCCTGTCCCCACTCTGGCTGCCTGTTGTCACCCCATCAGCTGGGATGGTGGCAGGTCCCTGGGGTGTCCCTGTGCCCATCACCCCAGCAACCCCCAGCCTCCCAGCTCTGTCTTCTGGTGACTCTTGGTTAGGTCGGGGCGTGCCAGATGCTGCCGGCAGCACCACGGGTCCTCGCCCTTGGGCCCCTGCTGACCCGGTCCCGGTGTTTCCAGGGCTGGCTCTGCTTGGTGCCCCAGGCAGGCCTTGGCACTGCTGTGCTGGGACCGAGCACCGTGCTGAGGCTGCTGGCTCCAGAGGGGTGTGGGGGGGCACAGCCCCCTCGCCCCTGCCCTGGGCTGCCCGCGGCTCCTGCTGCGTGTCAGTGGGTGAAGGTTTCCGCCTGTGTGGCTTCTCTTTGCTTGTTCAGAGCTGTGGTGGCCAATGTGCTTCCCCCTTCCCTTGCCAGAGCTGGTGCTGGGAACAGGGGGATGTGGGGATGGGGGATGTGGGGATGCAGAGATCTGGAGTTGTGGGATGCAGAGATGTGTGGATGCAGGGATGTGGGGATGTTTGGATCTGGGAACGTGAGATGCAAAGATGTGGGATACAGGGATGTGGGGGTGTGGAAATGCAGAGTTGTGGGATATTAGGGATGCAGGGATGTGATGATGCTAGGATGTGGGGCTGTGGTATAGGGGGATGCTGGGATGTGGGGATGTGGCATAGGGGAATGCTGGGATATGGGGATGGGGGATGTGGGGATGCTGGGATATGGGGAAGCTGGGGATGCCCTAGCGGGTAGCGCTGGATCGAGGTTTCCATGGAAACCCGCAGCGATGCGCCGCAGGGCTGCGAGGGGCTGGCGCGGGGGAAACCTGCCTGAACCCCCCCTTGCTCCTTCCCTTCCCCAGCCCGTTGCCCACCCCCAGGAGCCCAAAGCCTCCCTGCTTTTTTCCTCTTGCCAGTGTGTTTATTTTTCACACCCTTTTCCAGGAAGGAATGGGCTGAGGATCTCCCTTGACAGCTTGGAGCGTTTTTTATAAACAATTTCTCAAACAAAGCAGCTAAAAGGAGCGGAGCTTTCCAAATAAAAGGGGAGGTGGCCGGGAACGGCCGCTCTGTGAGTCAGTCGCGGTGGGTCTTGCCCTCCCCGGGGACGGCCCCGTGTGCCGTGCCGGTGCTCCGGGGCATCCGGCAGAGCGGGAGGGTTGTTCCCGGGCGTGGTGCCAGCCGGGATGCAGCCAGAGCTCCCGGCCCCCGGTATGAGCCGGGCTCACTCTGTGCTTTGTGGGGTCGAGGACACACTGGTGACGGTCACGCCAGCTGCCACCTCCCCCTTGGATCCCTTCCCAGCGCTGTCTTTGCCAAGCGCTGCTCAGAGAGGCCCTGAATATGTCCCTGCTGCTGTAGGTGACCCTGGTGTCCCCATCACACTGGGGACAAGCCCCTGTCCTGCCTCAGCGTGTCCATCCTGAGGCTGCTGGGGCAGTTAACCCCCGGGGTCTGGTGGCATCAGAGACCCCAACTCTGTTGCCAGGAGAGGGGCTGGTACCCAGGATGAACCAGTGGTTGCTATGACAACCACATCCCATCCCACCAGCAGCAGCCGGTGGCTCTGGCTGTGGTGTTCCCTCCCCAAAACTTGTCCTTACACCCGAGGCATGGGGTGACACTGGGGCAGTGCTGGCGGGAGCCAAGGGGCTGGGGTGGCTCATGCTGGTGTTCTGTGGCTCTGGGGCTCACCCGTCTTGGTGGCACCATGTCGGGTGGGAGCAGGTTGATGCCAACTGTGCCTGTGCCAGTCCTGGGTGTGTGCTCCAGGCTGAGCACCCTAAAGCTTTCATAGAATCATGGAATAGTTGAGGTTGGAAGGGACCTTAAAGATCATCAGGTTCCAACCTCCTGACTCTGAGCAGGGACACGTCCCACCAGCCCAGGCTGCACAAGCTTCATCCAACCTGCCCTTGAACACCTCCAGGAATGGAGCTTCCACAGCCTCCCTACGCAGCCTGTTCCAGCACCTTCCTACCCTCACGGTGAAGAATTTCTTCCTGATTTCCACTTAAATCTCCCCTCTTTCAGTTTAAAACCATTACCCCTTGTCTTGTCACTGCCCTCTCTGGGGACAAGTCCCTCCCCAGCTTTCCTGGAGCCCCTTCAGGCACTGGAAGCTGCTCTAAGGTCTCCCTGGAGCCTTCTCTTCTCCAGGCTCAACACCCCAACTCTCCCAGCCTGTCTCCTGAGCAGAGCTGCTCCAGCCCTTTGTTCATCTTCGTGGCCCTTCTCTGGACCCTCTCCAACAGCTCTGTGTCCTTCCTGTGCTGAGGGCTTCAGAGCTGGACACAGCACTCCAGGTGGGGTCTCACCAGAGCAGAGCAGAGGGGCAGAATTCCCTCTCTGGCCCTACTGGTCACATTCTTCTGATGCAGCCCAGGACACAATTACCCCTCTGGGCTCCGGCGCTCACTAGTGGCTCATGTCCAGCTTCTCATCTCCTACCACCTCCAAGTCCTTTGTCTCAGGGCTGGTCTCCATCCATTCTCTTCCCAGCCTGGATTTGTGCCTGGGGTTGTGCTGACCCCGGTGCAGCACCTGGCACTTGGCCGTGTTGAACTTCATGGGCATTGGCCCACCCCTCCAGCCTGCCCAGGTCCCTCTGGATGGCATTCCTTCCCTCTAGGGTGTCAACCACTCCACACAGCTTGGTGTCATCAGCAAACTTGCTGATGAGATACTCAATCCCACTGTCCATGTCTCCAACAAAGATGTTGAACAGCACTGGTCCCAATACTGATCCCTGACGAGCGCCACTCATCACTTGCCTCCACTGGGACACTGAACCACTGACCAGAACTCTCCAGGTGTGGCCATTCAGGCAATTACTGATCCACCAAGTGGTCCATAGGTCAAATCCATGTCTTGACAGTTTGGAGACCAGGATGTTGTGTGGGACAGTGTCAAATGCCTTGCACATATCCTGGTAGATGATATCAGTTGCCCTGCCATTATCTTTGTAGCCTTGTCACAGAAGGCCACCAAATTGGTCAGACACGATTTTCCTTTACTGAAGCCATGTTGGCTGTCACCAATCAAATTTCCAGGGTGTTCCCTGCTCTGTAACCTCCCCCTGGATGTGCCGGCAGAGCCGTGGAGGGGCTGCCGAAGGCTCATTCCCACCTTCTCTTTCCCCATTCACCCCAGCTCCCCTGTCAGAAGCCATCCCAAGCTCTGAAGGGCTGTGGCGTCTGTCCCCTCCAGGCTGTGGCAGGGTGCTGGTGGGGCAGGGTAGCCAGGGCCACTGGTGACTGTGGTTTTGCATCCCGGCAGCTCTTTGTGATCGACAACGGAGCCGACGACTGGCGGATAGCGATGACGTATGAGCGCATCCTCTATATCAGCCTGGAGATGCTGGTTTGTGCCATTCACCCCATCCCCGGGGAGTACAAATTTTTCTGGACAGCTCGCCTGGCTTTCTCCTACACGCCTTCCCAGGCAGAGGCAGACGTGGACATCATCCTGTCCATCCCCATGTTCCTGCGCCTCTACCTGATTGCGCGGGTGATGCTGCTGCACAGCAAACTCTTCACCGACGCCTCGTCCCGCAGCATCGGGGCCCTCAACAAGATCAACTTCAACACCCGCTTCGTCATGAAGACCCTCATGACCATCTGCCCCGGGACAGTGCTGCTGGTCTTCAGCATCTCCCTCTGGATCATTGCTGCCTGGACGGTCCGAGTGTGTGAGAGGTGAGAGGAGCTGGGGCTGGGGGGGGTGTGGGGATGCCTGGGACATGCAGGGTGGCTTGGGATGCATGACCATTGGGATGTCTGGCAGTTCAGGATGTGTGGTGGTTCAGGATACATGGTGGTTTGGGATGTGTGGGGGATGCAGGGTGGTTTGGGATGTGTGGCCACTCAGGTTGATGCAGGGCAGTTTGGGATGCATGATGGTTCAGGATGCAGGGTGGTTCAGGATCTGTGGTGGTTCAGGATGCATCAGATTTCAGGGTGTGTGGTGGTTTTGGGATGCATGGCAGTTCAGGATACACGGTGGTTTGGGATGTGTGGCAATTCGGGATGCGTAGCAGTTGGGGATGCACAATTCAGGGTGTGTGGTGGTTCAGGATACATGGTGGCTCAGGCTACATGGTGGTTTGGGTTCAGGATTTGGTTCAAGATGCAGAGTGGTTTGGGATGCGTGGTAGTTCAGGATACGAGGTAGTTTGGGATGTGTGGTAACGGAGATGTGTAGTGGTTTGGGATACATGGCAGTTCGGGATGCGTGGCGATTCGGGATGTACGATGGCTTGGGATGCAGGGGGGCTTGGGATGCACATTGTTTTGGGATGAGGAGCAGTTTGGGATCCATGGTGGAGCCACGCTGTCCCTGCACACCATGGGGGGCTGCAGTAATCCCAGGATTCACCCTTCATGGGTTCTCACCCTCATCCCATGCAGAAGGCAGTCAGGAAAAGCCCTGTCCTCAGAGCACAGAGCTTGGGCACAGGCAGGGCTGTCCCTGCGAGGGGGCAGCATGTGGTGGCAGCCAGCATGGGAGCCCAGGGGGGTGACTGGGGGAGGCGGGGGGAGCTGGGAGGACTGGAGGGGTGGCAGGGCTGGCAAGCAGCAGCGCCTGCTTGGGCTCTGCCAGCCACTGCCATGACAACCCCGCAGTGACAAACCCTCTGCATCACACTGCCATCAGTGGAGGTTGCTGTGGAGACCAGCCTGGCAGGTACCACCGCGTCCCCAGGGACACCTTTGTCCCCTGTGGGGGGGCAGGGTCAGTAGCAGGGTGTCCCCAGCCCCAGCCCCAGTGCCAGGCTGGCGGTGCCTCACTGGCTGCAGTGCAAAGTGCCAGTAGCACTCATCCATCCTCGGACGTGTCCTGTGCCCTGTTCTAGTGCAGGGCAATTCCTGTCCCCAAGGGGCTGAGCCCAACAGTCTATTGCCACCTGCACATAGATGGTTGCCCTGATGGGCTCTGTGCTCTGCCGGGAAGTCCCCAAGTCCACAATTTGGTGTCTGTTGTCACAAAATGGCACACAATCCCTTGAAGTTGGTGCAGCAGCTTTGTCCCAGCCTTGGAAGCGAGGGGTGAGGGATCCCTGCGGCTCAACATGGACTCGATGATCTTAAAGGTCTTTTCCAACCACAACAATTCCATGATCGACCTGCCAGCACTCCAGGTGGCAAGGTGGGAGGAAGACCACTCTTCTTCCCCAGGATGGGACCCTTAGTTCTGGTCACCCTCTGAAGGGATGTTAGAGCAGCTTGAGGTCCAGTGGCAGGGATGAAGTGGCTCGCTGAGGTTTTCCAAGCTTTTACAGCTGCCTTTGCCTTCCTGCCTCCCTAATGATGCTCTCAGGATGTGCTGGATGGTCTTGCACTGCTTAATTTCGTTTGGGAGATTTTTATTTGTGCCGCCTAAACAGGGAGCGGACGGATGGACTCCCCAGGGACACTTGGGGGTTGGATTCTGCACCTGGAGGGGTCTTGGGCTGGAAAATGCAATGTAAATAGAGAACCATTAGTGACAACAACAACAAAAAATCAGATGGAACTGATGCAGCCAGGACGCTGCGATCACGCAGGCTGCCACGACCTGCTGCTGCCTTCTGCTCCACAGGGAGGCAGAGGAGAATCCCGGAGCTCCCGGCTGGGATGGGGATGCTCTGGCCTGGGAGGATGCAACGACCTGGGGGGATGCAAGATCTGAGGGGATGCACCAGCCTGGGGGGATGCTTAGACCCCAGGGGATGCACCCACGGGAAGGGATACACCAAACCAGCCTGGGGAATGCAGGACCTGGGGATGCACCCAGCTGGGGGGGATGCTCTGACCCGGAGCGATGCAGGACCTGGGGGGATGCAGGACAAGGGTGGGATGCAGGACCCCTGGGACATGCTCTGTCCGCAAGGGATGCTCCATCCCCAGGGCACGCACCAGCTCTGGGTGCTGCACAGCTCCTGCAATGGCCTTCCAGGCCATGTCCCCCCACAGCTAGTTGCTGCACCAATGCTAGAAACCAGTTTGCTGCCGAATGCGGAGCTGTCCCCAAAGCACTGTCTGGGGCCGGGTGGCTCGGCGGTGGCCACGCCGCTCCGAGACGCGTTCCCCGGGCCCCAGGGCCGTGGCACGTCCCCTCGGCACTGCAGCACATGCAGGCTCAGCACCGCTGCCGACAGCCCCCGTTTGCCGGGGGGCGCAGCAATCCCGCGGCAGCAAATCACTTGGCAACCTGCCCCGCTGCCCGGCCACCCCCCGAGCTGCCGGCCCTGCGGCCGCGCGCACGTGTGCGCGCCCGTGTGCGGGCACGTGCCGGCCCCACGGCTGCCCGGTGCTGCCGCCCGCACCGGGAGGGTCCTACCCACACCAGTGGGGTCTGTGCGCCCATACCAGGGGGCTGGCGCTGCCCATACTGGGGTGTCTGTGCTGGCCACACTGAGGGGGTCAGCCCTGCCCACACCAATGGGGTCTGTGCTGTCCACACTGGGGGGTTGATGCTGCCCACACCGGGGGGCTGGTGCAGCCGAGCAGGTGCTGCCGTGGGCTCCTGGCACAGCCACGCTCTGCTGGGTGTGGTGTGGCACGGGGCGATGCTCGTGGCGGCCCTGCTGGCTGGTGACCTTGGCAGTGACTTTGATGGACAAGGGAGTGATGGGAACTGGTGCCAGGGTCTAACTGGTTGTGGCAGCCCTTGGCATGTGCCGCTCCCTCCGGGTCCGTTTATCTGCTCCCTCTGCTCAAAGTGCTTTTGGGATGAGCAAACGTCTGCCTGTCTGGCTGTGCTGGAACCCCCTTGATGTTCCCAGGGTCATTCCTGTGGGCTCACATCCTGTGGGATGGGCTTAGCCTTTTCCAGGGGAATGTGGGGGGTTCAGTGCCAGAGTTTTGGGGAACCCTGTGGCTGTGTAGATGGGCTCTGTCTCCCCCCCTCCCACAGGTCAGGACTCTTTTCCCTGATCCAGGATCTTGTTCATGCCTCCTGTTACTTGGGGGAAAAAACATTTTGGTAGAGAAAACCTGACTGCTCTGGGAGCAGGGATGAACTGGGGGGGGGTTGGGGGTTGCCAAAATCTCCATCTGGTTTCCCTCAAATGGTTTCTTGAGGAGACTGGGAGAAGACTGCAGGGAGAAGGATGGGTGCAGGCAGGAGAGGGACTGTCCTGGCCACACTGGGGTGAAGGTGCTGCTTGTCCCTGCCCATGCCAGGGCTTGGGTTGGGTCCTGCTCCTGGGAAGTATCCCCCAGGAAGCATCCCTGGGAGGAGCCCTGTGCAGCTCAGCTGGGCTCGTGGGGGGCTCGGGGAGCTGGACTCAGCTGGGGGCCCCGGTTGCGTGTTTGCCGGAAGAGCTGCAGCCGGTTGCCGGCCTGGCCAGGACAGTCAGTGACCTCGCAGCTCTGCCGGGACGGGACGTGGCCATGGAAAGTTTGCAGCATCCCTGAAGTGGTGGCTGCTCCATGTGTGCTTCGTCTCCAGGGCTGGAGCCGCTCCCCCGCGCTGTTGCCGAGCCAAGTGCGTGCCGGATGCTTGGCAGGATCCGGGCCTGTCCCTGGGGCAGTGCAGGGGGGGTGCAGAGGAGGGGGGACACAGAGGAAGGGGACACTGAGGAAGTGGGACACAGAGCAGGATGCCAGGGATGAGCTGGTGCAGTGGGGACTTGGTGGAGCTGCAGCTGTTCCTCCCGTCCCCCCCGCTCTCACTGCCACACCACATGGCACCGGGGACACAGGCGGTGGGACTGGGACATGGTGACAGGTCTGGCTGGAAGCAGAAGCCCTTCCCGAGGAGTTTTTGCTCTGATTTTGGACATGCAGCTTTTCCTGCACCAGAAATTGTGCAACTGCTGTCACTCTGGGGCATCCTGCATTGTCACTCTCCGTTCCACATCGCTCAGCACGGCCTCGTGCCGAGGAGCTGCTGTGTCCCCCTTTGCTCCCCTCAGCTGTCCCTGTCCCCTGCAATGACACTGCTGCCCTGCATCTCCTCGGCAGGTACCATGACCAGCAGGACGTAACCAGCAACTTCCTGGGGGCCATGTGGCTCATCTCCATCACCTTCCTCTCCATCGGCTATGGTGACATGGTCCCACACACTTACTGTGGCAAGGGCGTGTGTCTGCTCACCGGCATCATGGTAAGGGCCATGCCAAGCTGGGCACTCACCCTGCAGGCTCTGCCTGTCCCCACCACAGGGACACTGGGTCTTACAGGGACCTGCTTCCCAGCTGTTTTTTCCACGCATGAGGTGTAACAGCTTTGGCTCTGAGGTCTCACAGCCTGGAAGCTGATGGAGCCATAATTGCAATTATCATGAGCACAGTAATTAGCAGGGTGTGGGGGTTCAGGAGGTGGTGCAGGCTGGATGCTGCAGTGGGGTGCAGTGGGGGACACCAGCTGGTCCCCTGCCCCATGGTCCCCACTGGTGAATTTAGGTTGGATTTTGTAGCTGGATTGTGGCGGGCTCAGGGATGTCCCCAGGGAGCAGGAGGGGCCCCTGAGCATCCCTTGGCCACCCCCGCTCACACCGTCTGGCTTCCATCGGCCGGAGTGATCCCAAATGCTGCTGGTCCCAGGAGCTGGGACCAGCTGGGAACCCTCCACCTCCTGCCGGCGTCACCACTTGGCTGCAGCTTCATGTCCTGCTCAGAGGTCACCATCCCCTGGCGCCTCCTGGGGTACCTGTTCCAAGGATCCTGTGAGATGTCCCAGCTGGGGACCCTCCACAGATTAGCCCCAGTCCCCCAGCTCTGCCCCCTCAGCCCCAGGCCCTAGGGACAGAGCTACCCCTGTCCCCCTGTCCCAGCTGGGCACCATCTGCATCTGGCTCTGCTGCCACCAAAACCCACGAGAGCAGATCTGCCAGGAGGTATTTTTTTTATATTATCTGCAGATCTTTGATCTGCCTCACCTGAGGCGGGGTCCAGCACGGCTGATGCTGTTGGGAGGGGAAAACCCCTTTTTGGGGGGGATGACATGGTGTTTCCCAGCAGTTCAGTGTGGGGGAGCAGCCATGGGGAGCAGCCCAGTGCCAGGGACTCTGTGACCTCCCCCCCTGCCTGTCACTTCTGAGGCACCATCCAGCACAACGTAGCCCTCCTCCCACTCCCCTAGCAGCACAGACCCCCCTGGCAGGTCTGGGGGCTCCCCTGGGCTCCCCTAGCTGCACCACTGGGAGATGCCATCGGTGGAAGCTGAGGCCATGCTGTAAGGCCATGGGGATGCTAAAGGATTCAGCAGGATATTAATTAATGACTCTTTAATAAATTAAGAAGCATTTTCCAGGACCGTGGGTGTCTGCCAGCATGTTGGAAGGGGGGAGCAGCTCAGCTGGCGCGGGCAGAGCACCACGGGCAGCGGGGCCTTGGCACCTGGGCTTCCCAAAGCCAAATCCATGTCGGAGCTGGCAGCTGCTGTGCAGATCCAGCTCTAATCGCCTGGATAAACGAGCTCCCAGCTGGTGCTGCTAGGAGAGGTGGCAATTTGGGGGGGTCCCAGTTTGAGGAGGTTCCAATTCAGGGGGGGGTCCAGGTTCAGGGCTCCCCTTCCCTGCTCTTTCTGAGGTGCCTCCCCACCAGCTCCCACCCCAGGCCCCTCTTGGGTCCCCATCCCGCAGGGCCCTGGGGTGTCTCATTAGGATGATGTGTGGGGGCCATGGAGGTTCTGCTAATTAGAGGGTTGTGCTGGTGAGGGTGGGGGGACACTGTGAGGGGTGCTGAAGGATGGCAAACGGTGTCCCTGGCTGTTGTCCCCATGCAGGGTGCTGGCTGCACGGCACTGGTGGTGGCCGTGGTGGCCAGGAAGCTGGAGCTCACCAAAGCTGAGAAGCACGTCCACAACTTCATGATGGACACGCAGCTGACCAAGAGGGTAAGGTGGCACAGAGGGGCTGGGGAGGGAGGCGTTGGTACCCTGGAGTGGGGGTCCTATGGCAGGAGGGAGGTGCCTGAGGGCCTGGGATCCAGCAGAGTGGGAGCATTCTGGTGAGAGCAAACAGCTCCAGCTCCATCCCAGGGTCTGGGCAATGCCAGGGGTTTGGCTGCTCCCCTGCCAGGAAGAGCCCCTTTTATTTCCCCCCGGGGGACGCAGCCTCCGTCCTCCCACTGAGCAGGATCTCACCCACCTCCTGCCAGGAATGCAGCTGGTGCCTGTGATTCAGCACCGTGCCTGGGGGCTCCTGCTGCTCCCAGAGACGGCAGCTCCAGTGGGGGATCCAGGCAGCCAACTGGTTGTACTGGGATCCAGCATCATGTTCCCAGCAGCATGCAGGGGGGTCTCTGGTCTCATCCATCTCCTTGTGGCAAAACGGTGGCAGCAGTGGGATAATTGATAGAGGGGATGGTGACAAAGCCAGTGTTGGTGCAGCCCTTAGAGGGGTGACCCCGGTGCTGGGATGTGACCAGGGTGCCCCGCTTCACCCCAGTGAGCACAGCCTCATCGCCTGGGGGTGGTCGTGGGCCTCAGAATGGCTGGGCTGGGAAAGGCAACAGCCAGGGAGCCCCGAGCCCCCGGGCCTGGGTCCGGATCTGCGGCCCCGATCCAGGCAGGCGGGGCCGGTTCCTCCTGGAGGGAGCAGCTGGGCTGTGGGTTGGCCACGGAGCCAGGAGGAATCTTATCCTTGTGCTGACAGCCTGGCTGGGACCTGCCAAGCATGGCAGATGGGTATGGGAATGCAGAAAAACTTGGAGATTTTTTTTCTTTTTCTTGAGGCTCAGGGTGCAGCTTCACACGCGGGTGAGGAGCCTGGAGGTGGAGCTTCATGGAATGGTTTGGGTTGGGAAAGACCTTTAAGGTCATCCAGTCCCACCGTTCCCCCAGCCCTGCCCAGTCCCCACTGCCCCATGTCCCTCAGCACCACATCTTGGAAACCCCTCCAGGGATGGGGACTCCCCCCTGGGCAGCCTGGGCCAGACCCTGACAACCCTTCCCAGGAAGGAATTGTTCCCCAGATCCAACCTCAACCTCCCCTGGGCACATTGAGGCCCTTTCCTCTTGTCCCATCACTTGTTCCTGGGGAGCAGAGCCCGACCCCCCTGGCTCCAACCTCCTCTCAGGCAGCTGCAGAGCCAGCAGGTCTCCCCTCACCTCCTGGGCTCCAGGCTGGACACCCCCAGCTCCCTCAGCTGCTCCTGCTCAGACTTGTGCTCCAGCCCCTTCCCCAGCCCCGTTGCCCTTCCCTGGACATGCTCCAGCCCCTCCATGTCCTTCTTGTCCTGAGGGGCCCAGACCTGCCCCCAGGATTCCAGGTGTCCCCTCCCCAGTGCCCAGCACAGGGGGACAATCCCTGCCCTGGTCTTGCTGGCCACACTAGTGCTGACACAAGCCAGGATGCTGGTGGCCTCCCTGGCCACTTGGGCACTCTCTGGCTCATGTTCAGCCCCTCAACCAACCCCCCAGGTCCTTTTCCTCCAGGATCAGTACTGGTAGGAAAGGGTATGGGTGCACCAGGGGTCAGGATCTGCCACTTATGTTCCAGCTGCCCATGATCTCTTGCAAAGATGCAGGAGTGGAGCTGAGGGCCTGGCTCCAGCCAAGGAGGTCAAGTTCTCCTGCAGCACCAGGTCATGGCAGAGCCAGGCCAGTGTCTTCATGAAATCCCACGGTGCCATGACCTGCAGCCAACTCTCCCCTCACAGATCAAGAATGCAGCAGCAAATGTCCTGAGGGAAACATGGCTCATCTACAAACACACCAAGCTGCTGAAGAAGATCGACCATGCCAAAGTCCGGAAGCACCAGAGAAAGTTCCTCCAAGCCATTCACCAGTAAGGGGCTGGACGTGGCGCGGGGGGCACTGAGCCTCAGCCTTGGGGGGATTGTAGTCCAGGGGCACAGGGACAATTTTCTGTGGGTCAGGATGTGTTGGGCTGTGGTTTGCAGTTGGGAGGGATGCAGCCATGTTGCTCTTTCCTCCTCCCCAGGTTGCGGAGTGTGAAGATGGAGCAGAGGAAGCTGAGTGACCAAGCCAACACTCTGGTTGACCTCTCCAAGGCAAGTGCCTGCAGTCATCTCTTGGCTTCTCCTGGCTGCCCATGTGTTTCTTTTTACTTGGAGAAACTCAAGCAGACCTGGCTGACCGTGAGATGCTCCGGCTTGGGAACGTCAGCTGGGAATAGCTGTGGTGGGATGGCTGCCACGAGGCTGGGGCTGCGAAGGGGTCACCCAGCTCCCAGGAAAGGCCTTTGCTCCCCCACCTCTGTACAGCCCCAGCCAGGGGCACCACAGCTTGGCAGGACAGGACTGGTCATCCCTTCCCCCCCCTGCACAGGGTTCAATGGGATATTGTGCAGTGACAGCGTCCCGTGGGTTCATAGAGAGGGCTGGGACACCGTGGCTCTCAGCCCATAAAAGGACTTGGCTCTGCCAGTGGCTGTGGCACCCCAGGCATGGCAGCAACCCCCCCAGGCCGTGGCACTGACCCGTCTAGCCATGGCACTGACTACCCTGCACCCCCTCTGTCCTTCCCCCAGATGCAGAATGTGATGTACGACCTCATCACCGAGCTCAACGACCGCAGCGAGGACCTGGAGAAGCAGATTGGGAGCCTGGAGTCCAAACTGGAGCAGCTCAGCACCAGCTTCAGCTCCCTGCCGCTGCTGATGGCCGACCTGCTGCGCCAGCAGCACCAGCGCCTCCTCGCCGCCGTCCTGGAGGTGCGGGGGGTTGGGGTGCCCGTGGCCACCCCCCAAACTCCTCTTTCCGAGAGCCCCATCGGGGTTAGTTCCACCTCCTTCCCCACCCCGTACACGAGCTCAAGCAGCTGCTAAACTGCAGCCCCCCCCCCCTGGAACCCCCCTCCCCGGACAGGGGGAGCGTTTCCGCGCAGGTCCCGAGGTCTCCATGGACTTTCTTCTGGTCCTCAATGCGCTGCGAGGCCCTTCGGCCGGAGCCGGTGGGACCAGCAGTGGCCGAGTGACACTCGGAGCTTTGCCAACGTCTTGGTGTGGGGAACCATGTCCATGTCCCCGTTCAGGTGCCTCTACTCGTGGTGACGGAAGGGGACGGTGCCAGACAGAAAACCCACGCTCAATCTCAGGTCTTCACATTTGAAAACAAACCAACAAGTCCGAAGCACTGAAGCAATGGAGACACCAGAGGGAGAGTTTTCCTCCCCTGCGTGGAGCCCTCCAGGGGCTGGGGTGCTTTCCTTGCCCCCTGCCCCTCTCACTGGCCCCGGGGCAGGTGCCAACCTGGTGGTTTCTTGCCCAGGCTCTGATCTTCGCTGCCCACACTCCATCCCAGCCCCTCACCGGGACCCACCGACCCCCCCGCCACGTTGCTGGGCTGTGTCTGGCCGTGACCTGCCCCAGGGGGGTTCTCCAGAGCCGTGTTTCCTGCCCAGGCAGAAGAAGGGACGTTTCTTCTTGCCAGCCCTTGGTGTTACACTCTGCCTGGAGACCCGTGCTGGAGCTGGGAATGCAGTGCCTAACGCCTGGGGACGCGGTGCCGGGCAGGGCTACCTGAACTGATGCGGCGATGGCCACCAAGGGGGCTGGCGGGCCAGCCCTGGGCACTGGGGGGGGTCCCTGGTGCTCCCATCACTGCCTACCCATGAGCCCCCCAGCAGTATTTTGGGAAGCCACCGAGCTCTTGGTGGTGGCCTAAGAACTACTGGGTGAAAAACCCCATTGGCTCCAACCGCCTCCGCTGGCACCGGGAACGCCGGCGCTGCTGCTCAGCTGGCAGCACCGAATCCCCCTGAGCTGAGCCAGGGGTTGGCTGGCAAGCGAGGTGGTAGCGGGGACAGGGACTTCATCTGTTTAAAACAACGCCCGTTGCCTTCGTGCTGCTTCTGCTGGGTTTGGTGGGGACCAGCAGCACCATCAGCGCTGGCTCGGCCACCGCGCAGCGCTCAGCTTCAGGCGCCGCCCGCCGCAGCGCAGCCCCTCCTGCTTCATCTTAAATAATTCTTTTTGCCCAAGGAACCCTCGGGCATCACCTGGCTACTTCTGGAACCAGCCATTTTCCCTTCCCCATTCCCAGTTTCCCCTATTTCCCCCCCAGTCCTGCCCTGGGGTGTGTTCAGGCTCAGCCAGGTCCCTGCTGGAGCCCTGCCTGCTGCCGCCCCGCTCCAGTTTTGGGGCCTGTGTTTGCTGCTTTCCATGAAAACTCAGCAGAGGCTATTTATATATTTTTAAACAGATGAAGTAACCATGTAATTAATCCACGATATTAATTACACCTCGCCCAGCAGTGTCAGTAATTGTAATCAAAGTCACTGTGTTACTCCAGGTATACTCAGCCTGTAATCTCTTCCCTAAATCTTTCCCTTCCATAAATAATGCCGGATTTTGCCCGCACGTAGGCAGGGACGTAGCAGCCCGATGCCCAGGAATTGTTCTGTGCAAAATTCCACTTGCTGCCACTGGTAGGTGGTTCTACTCCTTGTGCCCTGCAATCAAGGTTAGGAAGAAAACAAGCAGTAGTTCGTGAGGGGCGTTCCCCCCCCAGGGCGGGAGAAGGAGGATGAGAAAGAAGGCTGCGGGATTGCTACAAAATGAGCTCCCAGTGTGGTTCCTCCCCAGCAGGAGAAGCTCTTGCCCACCTCTGGAAGTGGGTTTCCAGCCTGGCAAGGGAGAAAATGTTGCAGATTCTGAGAAAGAGCCTGAAATTCAGCAGCTTCACTGGACTGTGGGCATCCAGGGGGAAGAAATGCTCCCAGCCTCTGCCAGGCTTTGAGCGGGGAGCAAATGGGCATGAGCCCCAGGGCTGAGCAGAGGGTGAGGAGCTGAGGTGGAGCCCAGGGTCTCGGAGAGCCAGAAGATCCGAGCGAGAGAGACAAGACCAGGCACTGGCAGCTCACTGGGACTCAAGGAGGGAAGGACCAGCGGGGAGAGCTCCCGGATTGCAGTGGGGCAGGAGATCCTGGGTGTGGAGCAGAGCCAGGACTTCACTGGGATTTCACCAGGGCTGCCAGGAGCTGGTGTGATCGCTGCACCTCGCACCCCACAACCAGCACCCCCAGGCTCACCTCCACACAACCTGCACCCCAAAACCAGCCCTCTGCCCAGGACCTTGCAGGCCTGGGGCTGAACCCCATCCCAAACCCTGCACCCCCATCCGACCCCTGCATCCTGCACACCCCTGCACCCCAATCCCACACCCTGCACCTCCGTCCCACACCCTGCACCTCCATCCCACACCCTACATCCTGCACACCCCTACACCCTCATCTCACACCCTATGTTCTCCATCCCACGCCTTGCACCTCCTGCACCTCCCATCCCATCCCCTGCACTCCCTATACCGCCTCTGCATTCCCCATTCCACCCCCTGCACCCCTGTCCTTCCCCCAGCCGGTGCTGTCACATGCCTGATAATTTTGGCATCTCTGGCCCCCAAGTGCCCTGGAACAAGTGACAAGAAGAGCTGGGACCAGCCACCGCGGCAGAGGAAAAGCACAAGAGCAGCAGCACCACGACGCCGAGTTTTCATCCCAAAGAGATGCCAAACCACGGAGCTGGGAAGCACCCCCAGCAGGGCCAAGCCCCAGAGCCCCCCCAGCACCCACCCAGCCACAACCAGGCTCATTTTTGGCACAGCCTCGGGGTTTTGTTGGGTTTTATTTGTGGCTCCATGAACCTCCTCCCTGCGCTGCCTGCGAGGAAACGTCCGAAAACCCCCAGGAAAACCCCACGTCCTCTCTGCAAACTCCCAGACATTTCTGTCTGGACTTGAGGAGCTTGGCCCTGGGTTTGCATCTTGCCTCCATACTGCTCGCTTCTTTTTTAACACTAGGGGAAAGCATAATAGTTTATTTTAACTATGAAATATATTGCTATATTATAAAGGTTATTGTAACTTTCCATTATGGTTTTGTACCCAACCCGGCGGGCAGTGGGCAGTGATGCCAGCCTGCTCCCAAAAATGTCTGTTTCTGCATACAGCCAGGGGGCTGGGGGCCAGGGGGGGCAGAGGAGGGGTGCAGGACCCCCACCAGAAAGGCTCCCCATGCTCCTTATCCCTCCCCCTGGAATTAATTCCTGTTTCCTGCCTTTAACAGGTCTGGATCCATGTAGCCTGATGGCACCAGAGCTTTGCTTCTCCCTAGGGGAAGATCTGCTCCCCCTCCTCTTCTCTCCAGCAGTTTCTGGAAAGCCATTTGCCCCCCACCCTGGTGGTCCCTAGGGTCTCAGCTCCTCTGGTACAAGCTGTGCAAGGGCCAGAATTCCCCTCTTTCCCCCAGGATGGAGGCTCTCATGGATGGAGTGGTGCCGGGTGCGCTGCTCCCCTCCTCTGGCTGGGCTTTTGGCCCGTTTTGGCTCAGCACGGGCAGGATCCAGGGGAGCTCTGAGCCAGGGAAACACTTGGGCCTGGGAAAGCACCAGGGTGCAAACACCATCCTGCCCAGGAAAGCCAGACTGTGCTGCTCTGGCTGCCGAAACACGCAGCTCTGCCCTTGGTCTGTGTAAACAGGCAGGGATGCAGGCAGGAATGCAGGTAGAAAGAATGGGTTTGCTTTTTCTTCTCAGGTTTACACCTAATTTCTGGAATGGGAGTCCAGGCCCCAGTGACCTGTACTGCCCCAGGAGCCATCCCACTCTCCCAGGGTGAATTTTCCAGAGGGAACATCACTGTTGTGCCATGGAAGGGGCCAGTTCAGACTGCACACCCTGCCCAGAGGCTGTTGCTGCCTTTAGCCTGGGGCTGCAACGGCACAGGGAACAGGGGAGGGGGACAAAGCCCTGAGAAACATGATGAGGCTGCGGGGCTGCCCTGTCTCAGCCTTCCAGCTGAGATAATCATGGAATCATCCAACCTTTTCGGTTGGAAAAGACCTTGAAGGTCATCCAGTCCAACCGTTAGCCCAGCACTGCCAAGGCCACCACTGACCTCGTCCCCCAGCGCCGTGTCCCCCTCCAGCCTCCGAGCGGCTCTTCCTGAGCTTGAGCCCCTGAGCTGCCAGCCCTGACCCCCATCACATGGAGATTTGTGGGCAAATAAGTCTTAAAATGTTCTTTAAAATGCTCCTTCCTGGCCAGTCTTCCTCCATGAAGCACGACCGTGTTCGGGAACGAGCAGCTCCTGTGGGACCAATTCCTGCTGCTTTTGTCCAGGGAAAGCCTAAAAGCTGCTTCCTGGCCCCTCTCCACCCGAGTCCTGTCACTGCCATCATCGTTAGCACCGTTGTTACTGTCACACCCAGGCCAGTCACGCCTGGGTCAGGTCCCAGCAGCAATGACCCTGCCATGAGCTCTGGTGGCTCCTTGCAGGTCCCTAAACCTGAGCCCCCCCCAGAGGAACCAGCTGGGAGCTGCCTGGGATTGAGTGCCTGGGACTGTTCCTGCCCCACACATTTACCCCCACTCGTGGGGTGGTTGTTGGGACCAGCTCGTGTGTTTATAGAGGAGAGGGGCTGGTTCCCCCAGGGAGGACAGGGCTGAGCCCCTCCTGCTGCCAGCTGGGTCTGGAGGTGCCTGGGGGATTTCTAGGGTGCTTGGCACCCTGCATGGCTCTTCCTCAGGCTTCTGCCCAGCATCTCCCAGCTCCAAGCCCTGTGTGGTGGTCACCATGGTTTGCTGGGGGGGAAGGTGATTCCTCAGCAGTTTGGGAAGGGGAAGATGCTGCTGACAGGCTCTGTGCTAGTCCCAACTTCTCCTTGCCTGGCTCTGAGCTCCCCCCAAAGGCACCCAGAGGGTGAAGAGGGGCTTTTCCTGGGGAGAGAAAAAAGCTGCTCCGTGGGATTAGTTATTTCCCTGTGGGATGAGCTGCCTTGGAGCCCCACAGGGCACTGGGCAGGGCTTGGGTGCTCCGGGCGCTGTGGGACGTGTGCCCAGCTCTGCTGCTCCTTCTGCCCAAAGTGTTCTTCCCCTTGCTGAGCTCTCAGCACACCCCGGCCCACACATCTCATGTGTCTCTGTGGTCGGGATTGGGCCCCAGGGGTCACATCTCCCCTGGCCTGGCGGTGGCCGGGGGTCTTGGCCAGGGGGTAAGGGAGTGGGGACTGGCCTGTCCATAATCCTGAGCTGTACCCAGAAACAGGCATGTTTGATAATATGGCTTTAACCTGTTCACTGTAAAAAGTGCCTTGGACTTTAATCTGAAGAGGTCAGTATCTATAAATATTTACCTGTGCGGGTGTGTAAGTATGCAGCTATGGATGTATAGTTACACACACAAATATATGATATATACGTACATCTTTGAGTGCTTCAGACCCCTCTGTTCTGCTGCTCTGGGGGGATTCCTGCTGCTGGGGCCATGTTGGAGACCTTTCTGCCCCAGGAAAACCTCGTGTCACACGGGTTGTGTGAGGAGCAGTGGTCGCCCCAAGGGTGCTGAGCCCTCCTGTGCCCCCCTGGGAAGCAGCTTTGTGTCTCCTGAGCACTGTCTGGATGTTCTGGTGAGACCCCAGTGAGGGGGAAGTGTCCCCACTCCCCTGCAGGAGTCTGGAGCTGGAGATGCTCTGGAGCTCCTGTGCTGGAGCTGCCAAGGGCTTGGTACAACCACGGGCATAAATTGCTGCGTCCTGGGACTCCCAGCTCCAGGAGGTGTTTTCCAGCCACCTGCTCCCAAAAGGGCTTTTTTGGAGGGAGTTGAGATTCCCAGGAATGGGCTGTGGCTCCAGGATAGAGAGGAAGAGCTCAGCAGGGGTTTGATCTTTTGCCTCTGGCTCCCCCAGGGCTCTGCCTGAACATCAGAGCTGCACCCTCCAGCTCAGCTGAAGGCTGGGTCTATCCCTCACCTCTAAAGAAGGATGGATAAATGCTGGCTGGCATGCAGAGGGCATGAGAACAGCTTTGCCAGAGGGAATGTGCTGGTGGAAAAGTGGGGAAGCTGGAGCCTTTCCCACGGAGCTCCACTAAATCCAGGCGAGGAGTCAAAAACCTCACTTGGGGCCTGGCAAAGCTGCACTGTGAGCTCCTGTGAACTCCCTCAGCAAGAGAGCCCAGGCAGCCTGAGGAACTCACTGCCCAAAATGCATCAACGCCCAGCAGGGCAGACGGTGCCAACAGGCACAGCCCCCCAGCCAACCCGGCTATGGGTGCTGGGTGGCCAGGGGATGAGGAGGGGGGTGATGTGCATCATCATGGGATGGTTTGGATTGAAAGAACCTTAAAGCTCATCCAGTCCCACCCCCTGCATGGGCAGAGACCCACCAGCCCAGGCTGCTCCAAGCCCCATCCAACCTGCCCTTCAACACTGCCAGGGATGGGGCAGCCACAGCTTCCCTGGGCAACCTGGGCCAGGCTCTCCCCACCCTCAGAGTGAATAACTCCCTCTTCATGTCCAACCTCCAGCTCCCTCTCCCAGTTTTCATCCCTCCCCCTCATCCCATCCCTCCCTGCCCTTGTCCCAAGCCCCTCCCCAGCTTTCCTGGAGCCCCTTCAGGCACTGGAAGCTGCTCTAAGGTCTCCCTGGAGCCTTCTCCTCTCCAGGCTCAACACCCCAACTCTCCCAGCCTGGCTCCAGAGCTGCTCCAGCCCTCCCATCATCTCCAGGGCCTCCTCTGGACTCTGTCCACCAGCTCCGTGTCCTTCCTGTGTTGGAGACCCCAGAACTAGACACAGTTCTCTAGGTGGGGTCTCACCAGAGCAGAGGGGGAGAATCCCCCCCCTGGACCTGCTGCCCTTGCTGCTTTTGAGGTTGGTTTCTAGGCTCACTAAATTGGACTTTTAATTTTCCAGCTAATACCTGTAAATCCTAAAAATACCCTGGACAGCCTGGGGGGATCTTTGATAGGTGATTAAAACCCTCCAGCTTGGTTTCCAGCATTAGTAGCTTAGTGCAGCAGAGCCCCAACGCAGCTGCAGTCCTGACACTGCCCATGGACACCAGGCAGAACTCATTTAATCTTTTCCTGCTGCATGAAATCTGTTTTTTATTAATGCCTCGGGATTATGGGTTCACCAAGGAAAGAGGGAATTGTGTCCCTAAGGCCCATCTCCTCCTCCCTCTGGCTCTTTGCCCTTCACTTTCCTGGCCTGAGTAGGGAGGGATAGAGGGAAGCAGGAAGGGATGGAGGGAGGAAGCTGTGAGGGTCTGAGCATCCAGTGGTGGCAAGGGGAGTGCACTTTGGAGGAAAAGAGGGTAAAATCCCCAAAAAAAACCCCCATTATTTCATTCAACAGTTCCTTACAGATTGAGCTTTTTTTAAACAGTGAGGGACTGCTGGCCTCCCACCAGGGAGGGGAAACCCACAAGGAAATGGCTCCACCAGGGAAAGGATTCACAGGGAAACAGCTCCACGAAGAAAAGGATTCACGAGGAAAAGGATTCACAAGACAAGGGTTTGGATCAGGACCTTCCTGATCAGATCAAGCAGGACATCAGAGGCAGCTCCCAGAGACAGGGGAGAGCAGGCTGGGATGCAGGTTTTGGGATTAGGCTCCGTGTTTGCAGGCAGGAAAACGGCTCCAGCACCGAGCTCCAGCTCCTGGGTGCTGGTGCTTCCCCAGCCCTCCTCCCTGCGGAGCAGCTTTTGCTCCCAAGGGAAAGAGCTGAGCAGTGGGTGAGGGGCGAGCCACGGTTTCCAGCTGAGCAACCCAGATCTGGGGCAGAAAAACCTCCTGTAAACACCCTCCTATGCTCCACATAGAAATCAAATGAGCTGGGGTCCAATCCTGTAGATATTTCCATTGGGGACGAGCTCCTTTTCCAAGGTAAAATAGAGTCTGCTCAGCTGCTGAATCCTCACCCCCCCCCCTCGGAATTCCAGGTGGGGTCATTGGTTACTGGTGATTATTGGTGAGTGGTGGGAGGGCTGTGGGGCAGGTCTCACCTTCGTGGGGGTCTGGGCAACATCAGCCACACAGCCCAGCATGTCCAAAACTGCTCCTGAGCCCTGGAGAGCCTGGAGGCTCCAGCTCCTGCTCCAGGGCCGCGCGGTTGGGATCCCTCGGCAGCCGGAGCCCGTGTTGGTGCCACCTGTGCAGGGTCCTGCTGCCCAGGGGTGACATTGGGCTGCCTGCAGGGCCTTGGCAGGGGCCATGTGAGCTCCTAAGCTTTCCCACATCAGCTTCCTCTGTGCTCCCAGACACGCCAACAATTCCCCTGAGCATTCCCTGAGGATGCAGCTGCATGAAAAGGCACCAGGATTGGGGCAACGGTGTTTGTCTCTCTTTGGGGGTTATTGGGATGGAAGAAGCCATCTCCCTTTCCCAGGGCTGGTGCTGACACGGTGAGAAGGGTTTCTCAGCAGGGACCAGCTGGGAAATGTCACAGTAAATGACATTTTTCTACCTAAATGGGTATTTCTGGGTTTCCTGCTGGGGAGCAGCAGCTGTGCTGGAGCAACAGCAACCACGGCGAGCCAGCTGGTGGCCAAGGGCTCCACTGCACAACCTCCTGACAAGTTGTCACCTTGTCCACGGGCATATGTGGACAGAAGAAGAGGGCCAGGAGCAGAGGCTGACTCCTGGATCTGCCAGGGAGAAGCCATGGGGTGACCGACCAGCCCCACAGCCACCCTGTGCTGAGAGCCAGAAGGACCAAAGAATTAAAACCACATGGTGGCATGTCATGGGATCATGGGATGGTTTGAGTTGGACCTTAAAGCTCAGCCAGTCCCACCCCCTGCATGGGCAGGGACACCTCCCACCAGCCCAGGCTGCTCCAAGCCCCATCCAACCTGCCCTTCAACACTGCCAGGGATGGGGCAGCCACAGCTTCTCTGGGCAACCTGGGCCAGGGTCTCACTGCCCTCACAGCCCAGAATTCCCTCCTAATATCTCACCTAAATCTTCCTTCTTTCAGTGTTAATCCATCCCCCTCATCCCATCCCTCCCTGCCCTTGTCCCAAGTCCCTCCCCAGCTTTCCTGGAGCCCCTTCAGGCACTGGAAGCTGCTCTAAGCTCTCCCTGGAGCCTTCTCCTCTCCAGGCTCAACACCCCAACTCTCCCAGCCTGGCTCCAGAGCTGCTCCAGCCCTCCCATCATCTCCAGGCCCCTAGATATTTTCCCAGAGATGTGGTCAGGTACTGCAGGGAGTGACCTTTGATGTCCTTGGCCATGTTACCTCCTAACCCAGAGCAGCCCTTGCCAAGGCAGACCCTGGGTTCAAACCCATGCAAGTCCTTGGACATTCTTTGGAAAGTCAGGAGGCGAAGAGCAGAGAAGAAACCTCATGAAAAATGAAGTTGGGCTCCTTCCCATGTGAAAATTGCTGGATTTGGATTTGGGAGCCCTTCCCAAGTGAGGCCAGGCCCAGGCACAGAAACCCCCATGATGTCTCAGTTGCTCTGGATGGTCCCTCCAAGCTCCAGCTGTGGGTTGGTGTTTGAGGGGCACCCACATGGCTGGGTCCCCTCCTTCCTGCTCTCACTGCCTTGGAGAAAGTAATGGGAGCTGGAGGTGTCTGTGGCTCCCAGGTATGGAAGATGCATCATCAACCCCTGGTGTTCCCCACAGCTCCTCTCCTCTCCTCCCTCCGCCAGGGAAGATGTTGCTTGCTCCAAAGCTGGCACCAAATGTTGGTTGAGAGCAACAGGTTTTGTACTAATTAAAGAGGGATCAATTAGGCTGCAAGATATTCAGCCACCTGGTGCTTCTGACTATTTTTTCCTCCTCCTTCTCTTTTTCCTTAATGTGCTGCTGCTGCCTCCAGGGAAGTCATGAAAGAAGCAAGACACGTTCCAGCTCCTTGCTTGCTTTTAGATTAAAAAAAAAAAAAAAATGCTGTTTGTGAGGAAATCTGTGCAGGCCAAGCAATTAAAATGCTGTACATGTCCCTGGGATCAGCAACCGGCATCTCCGGTGCCATCCATCACTCCCTCCAGCAGCGCGTGGCTCTGGCACTTGGTTTGTGCTGCCTGGAAAAAAAAACAACAAAAAACCCCACAGCAAATCAAGAAGAAAGGGAGGAGGAGATGGAATGGGATCCCGAGGGAGGCACGGAGGAGCCCCACACACCAGGAAGCCCCTTGGAGACCCGGCTGTGCCAGGCTTTTCCCTGAGAGATGGTCCCTCAGAGGAGCGGGGAGCAGCAGCTGCCCACCCTGGGTGGAAGATGTTGGGGTCAGTGGGGAGCCCCATGGCACCAGAAGGGGTGACATGGGGTGCTGGCGTGGTGAGAAGTGGCAGGAGACAGCTCTGTCATCACCCTCCAGCCAATGCTTCTCCCACCTGCCCTGGGGAGAGCTTGGGAAATCCTTCCGATGTCTCTGAGCGCTCGATAAAAGCCTCTTGCAGTTAAATCAGATTTAATATTAAATGTGAAAGGGAACAGCAAAGGGGGAGCTGGACTTGGATGGTGCTGTAAAGGTCACAGACGAGTATTAATGCCATGTCAACTGACACGTACTAGGAATCTCCTTGAATTCTGGCACTAGAGAGGATTTATTAATTTAACTGATTCACTCTCCGGGAACCACTAACTCAGAACAGTGACAGTGAGTGACCTGCTTCTCCTCCTGGTTCCCCTCCAAGAACAAGTTCTGAGAGGTGTTGGGTGGCTTCAGGTCTGTCTGGGGTACCTGTGTGACACCCTGCAGTGACGCTTTTGCCATCACCCAAGAGATGACAGCTCAGCAGGGCAGAGGCTGATGAGCCTGGAGCCGCAGCAAGGAGAAGTGCTGGTGTCTGCAGCAGAGTTTGTCTGAGCTGGAGGAGGCCCTTGGCCATCATGGCACTGGGCTGGCGACCACTGCAGGGCAGCTGCTGCCAAGCAGACACCATGGTGGCTTCCAGTATCTGAAGGGGGCCTACAGGAAAGCTGGGGAGGGACTTTTCACTGGGGCATGTAGTGAGAGGACAGGGGGAATGGATTAAAACTGGAAGAGGGGAGATTGAGGTATTAGGAGGAAATTCTTGGCTGTGAGGGTGGGGAGACCCTGGCCCAGGTTGCCCAGGGAAGCTGTGGCTGCCCCATCCCTGGCAGTGTTGAAGGGCAGGTTGGATGGGGCTTGGAGCAGCCTGGGCTGGTGGGAGGTGTCCCTGCCCATGCAGGAGGTTCTAGATCTAGATGATCTTTAAGATCCCTTCCAACCCAACCCATTCCCTGATTCTACAATAAAACCAGGCTGGATGAGCCCGTTGGCATCCAAGAGCTCAAGGTGGGGGCTGCGCTCACAATAATTACACCAATTATCCCCCGCCAGGCGGGGGGCTGTGTCTTCTCCTGCCTCTTTTCAAGGGCAGCTTTTGCACAGGCGGGTTGGAGCTGCTCTGCTGCCACCGCCGCAGCTGCCGCGGGGGTCGCGGCGCCGGCTCCGTCGCCGGTCGCAGCTGTGCCAGCCCCACCAGCCCCCGCCCCGCTCTGCCGCGGCTCCCAGCCAAGGACCGAGGCTGTGGGAGCTCTCCTGGAGCCTGCTGGCAGCCCAAGGGGATGAGTAGGGCATGGATGGAGATGCCAGGAGACTGGCAGAGTCCTCCCTTCCCCTCTGCTCCGCACTGGGAGCTCTAGGGATGAGTAATCGCTGCCGACATCTCCGGGGCGCAGACACGGCAGCTGCGGGGCTGTCTCGAAGCTCAGGTTCAATTCTTGGCTGAGCGGTGAGGAGCCTTGGGAGAAAATGAGCCCTGTGCAAAGCCCTGCAGAGCTGCAGCCCTCCGCTGCTTCCCCAGCCAGGAACCAGCCCCCCGGGGAGCAGGAGGAGGGAAAGTGGGTGAAAGAAATCACTTGTTGGGAACCAGCACCTTGCTGTGGTGGCCGGACTGCAGCCCCAGGCAGCATCTCCCGTGCCGTGCTTAGAGTGACAATAAACACATATTGGAAGAAAACAAAGTCTTCTTTTCCCCTCTGAAGGCACCGGAGTTATGGAGATTCTCCACGCTAGTTCCCAGCTGTGCATCTGCAGCCAGATGCAAGAAAAAAGCAAATCTGGGAGGACGTGGGAACCAGCTCAGCCCAATTTCTCGCTCCACAAGCGAGGAGCCTGGAGCACTTGACAAGAGCTCCTGCAAGGCGGCCAAAACCTCACGGAACCTCCTGCCTCGGCAGTGGGAACGCAGAGCTTGCCCCTGGGGTGGAGCAGAGCAGGACCCGCAGGGCTCACGACACCCACCTCCGCTCCCAGGGCTCCTGCAATTAAACACCGCGACTGCAGGAGAGTCACAAAATGTCCCCTTCGCAATCAAGCCCTCGGCTTTTATCTCGCTGGTAGGAATAAGCTGCCTCCGGGAGAGGGGAGGGGATCTCTGAGAGTGCCTAATAAAGCGGTTTGAAATGAAACTCGCTGGAACAATAGGCTCGAGCCCGGCCCGGCGGTTGGAGACAAAGTCGGGCGGGGGAGCTGTGCTACAATTTATTTCCTCTCATTTCATCTCAGAAGAGGGAGGGAAACAAAACAAAGCGGACACCTGAGGCATCTCCGGCTGGAGGTTTAGGAAATGCTGCCATCGCGCGGGGAAGACTTTGCTCAGCCCCAGGGGGGGTCTGGGGGAGCCCCCAGGGAAGCAGGAGGGCAGGATGAGCCCGGCCAACCCAGGGTGCGGGTGCGGGGCCACCCAAGGAGCCCTCTCCATCCCCCGCCCAAACCTGTGGGATAACACAGGTTGCTGCTTATCAGCTGGCAGCTCCTCATCTCCAGCACCAATCGACGCGGCTTTAGGTGGCGGCGATGCCGGGAGGTCCCTGGAGCTCCTGCCCAGGGTGAAGGACCCGCCGGGGCCGTGTTAACACCAGCAATCGGCACCGGCGGCTCTCCCGGTCTCCCAGCCCGTTCCTATGGAAACAGGTTGGGAGTCTGCCCAGTTTTCCATAAAGAAGGAGAACAGAGAATGATCTCGTATTGATTTGGTGGCTGTTTGTCACATTCAGGGTGTTGCAGTCCCTCAGGACCCCTCCCAGTCCCTCAGGACCCTCTCTCATTCTCTCAGGATGCCCCCCCCAGTTTCTCAGCACCCCATCCCAGTTCCTCTGGACCCTCTCCCAGTGGCCTTTAGGACCTCTCCTAGTCACTCAAGACCTTCTCAGTGTGGCCCTCTTGACCCTGTCCCGGTCCCTCAGGACCATCTCCCATCTCCTCAAGTACCTCTGCCAGTCCCTCAGGACACTCTCCCAGTCCCTCAGGGTCCATAAGGTGGATGATTTCATGGCAGGGTGAGGAGCAGCATCGTAACCTTCCCTTCCCATTCTGCCTTAACAGCAGCCAGGATGAATCACCCTCACCCAGGCTGGGTGAAAACTTCAGAGTGATCACAAGCAATTAAAAGGAAACAACAAAACAAAACAACAAACCCAAGCCAGAAAGAAAGGAAAGAAAGGAAAGAAAGGAAAGAAAGGAAAGAAAGGAAAGAAAGGAAAGAAAGGAAAGAAAGGAAAGAAAGGAAGGAAGGAAGGAAGGAAGGAAGGAAGGAAGGAAGGAAGGAAGGAAGGAAGGAAGGAAGGAAGGAAGGAAGGAAGGAAGGAAGGAAGGAAGGAAGGAAGGAAGGAAGGAAGGAAGGAAGGAGGAAGGAAGGAAGGAAGGAAGGAAGGAAGGAAGGAAGGAAGGAAGGAAGGAAAGAAAGAAAGGAAAGAAAGAAAGAAAGAGAAAGAAAGAAAGAAAGAAAGAAAGAAAGAAAGAAAGAAAGAAAGAAAGAAAGAAAGAAAGAAAGAAAGAAAGAAAGAAAGAAAGAAAGAAAGAAAGAAAGAAAGAAAGAAAGAAAGAAAGAAAGAAAGAAAGAAAGAAAGAAAGAAAGAAAGAAAGAAAGAAAGAAAGAAAGAAAGAAAGAAAGAGCAGATTGAGGAGTTGATCATCGTGTGCTGTGGAGTCATTTGTCCTTCAGCAGAGTGGGTGGGAGATGCTGGGAGATGGGTAGTGCCTGACCCCCTACCAGGCAGAAGGGGGGGTCTGGGCACTTAAATCCTCCCAAGGATGGAGATGTGACAATTTTAGTTGGCAAAGGGGCCCTGGTTTAGGAAATGACTTACCCCATGACAGCAAAATAAAAAACAACCCACAGGAAAACCAAGCTGGGAAACACAAACCCCCAGATCTCTGAATCCAGAAATTATCTGGGGAAAAAAAGACCAAAGCCTGACCAACCTTCACCTCAGCCTCAAACAAATGTCCCTCAATGTGAGCAGCAGCTGAGCTGGATGGTTCTGGGGCCTGTGCTGGCTCCAGGGTCTGGAACACCCTCACTGAGTCCCAGGGAAGCAGCTGTGGTGGGTACACGGTCTCTGTCCCAAGACACATGCTGCCACCACCTCCGTAGGACAGGCAGAGCTGCTGGTGGGACCAGGTCCTCTGAGGAGCTCCTCCTCATGAGTTTTGCTCATTCATTGGCAAGAGGAGGCAGATAGTCCCCTAAAATACATCCAGAACCTGCCCATCTCTCCTGGCTCCTCTGCAACCACCACTCTGGGAGAAGGGGAGACTTCCCACGATAATCCTTGATGTGACCATGGCTGGTCAGTTGTACCTCAGCAAGGACACACTGCCCCAGCTGCCAGCAGCACCCAGCCACGGGAGCCCCTGGTGGTGCTGGGGGCACCTCCTGCCTGGCACCCCGCGCTGGAGCCGCCTCGGAGCTCGGATCCTGCTGCCAGATGGTAAATGACACACGAGTATTTACACGCAGGCGGCAGAGCAGCAGACAGGAACAATCTGTTCCCTGCCTGGAGTTTTCTAACTCACACGATGAGCAGGGGTTTTACCCAGGAAAGGGAGGATCCACCAGGACAGGAGCCTTGTGCCTGTTTTGGGATCACAGAACCATAGAATGGTTTGCGTTGGAGCAACCTTAAAGATCACCTAGATCCCACCCCCCTGCACGGGCAGGGACACCTCCCACCAGCCCAGGCTGCTCCAAGCCCCATCCAACCTGCCCTTCAACACCCCCAGGGATGGGGCAGCCACAGCTTCCCTGGGCAACCTGGGCCAGGCTCTCCCCACCCTCACAGCCCAGAATTCCCTCCTCATCTCCAACCTCCAGCTCCCTCTCCCAGTTTTCATCCCTCCCCCTCATCCCATCCCTCCCTGCCCTTGTCCCAAGCCCCTCCCCAGCTTTCCTGGAGCCCCTTCAGGCACTGGAAGCTGCTCTAAGCTCTCCCTGGAGCCTTCTCCTCTCCAGGCTCAACACCCCAACTCTCCCAGCCTGGCTCCAGAGCTGCTCCAGCCCTCCCAGCATCTCCGGGGCCTCCTCTGGACTCTCTCCACCAGCTCCATGTCCTCCCTGTGTTGGGGACCCCAGAGCTGTTCCCAGCCCTGCAGGGGGTCTCCCCAGAGCAGAGCAGAGGGGACAATCCCCTCCCTGGCCCTGCTGCTCACGCTGCTGGTGACAGCCCAGGACACGGGGGGTTTCTGGGCTCCAGCACATGGTGCTGCCTCATGTTGAGCTTCTCCTGCCCCGACACCCCCAGGTCCTTCTCCTTGGCTGCTCCATCCATTCCCACCAGCCTGGCTTTGTGCCTGGGGTTGCCCCGACCCTTGTGCAGGACCTTGCACTTGGCCTTGTTGCCTCCTTGTGCTTCACAGGGTCCCAGCTCTCCAGCCTGTCCAGGTCCCTCTGGATGACATCCCTGCCCTCCAGCCTGTTACCACAGTTTGGTGTCCTCGCCACACTTGCTGAAGGTGCCTCTTGTCTCCATGTCTCCAACAGGGACATCCATCAGCACCAGTGCCAGTACCAGCTCCTAAGGAACACCACTCATCACTAATCTCCACTTGGACATTATGTTCATCCAGTCAACCCCTTGTCCACCCAGTGGCTCATCTGTCAAATCCACGTCTCTCCATTTTAGAGACCAGGACATCATGCTTTGCACAAGTCCCAGGAGGTGACACAATTTGCTTTTCCTGTATCCACCAACTCTGTAACCCTGTCATAGAAACCACCAACTTTGTCAGACAGGATTTGTGAGGTGCCTCCAATGGTTTGTGCTGGAGCGTGTCCAGGGAAGGGCAACGGGGCTGGGGAAGGGGCTGGAGCAGAAGGAGAAGGAGCTGGAGAACTTGTGAGGAGCAGCTGAGGGAGCTGGGGATGTCCAGCCTGGAGCCCAGGAGGTGAGGGGAGACCTGCTGGCTCTGCAGCTGCCTGAGAGGAGGTTGGAGCCAGGGGGGTCGGGCTCTGCTCCCCAGGAACAAGTGACAGGACAAGAGGAAAGGGCCTCAAGGTGCCCAGGGGAGGTTGAGGTTGGATCTGGGGAACAATTCCTTCCTGGGAAGGGTTGTCAGGGCCTGGCCCAGGCTGCCCAGAGGGGAGTCCCCATCCCTGGAGGGGTTTCCAAGATGTGGTGCTGAGGGACATGGGGCAGTGGGGACTGGGCAGGGCTGGGGGAACAGGGGGACTGGGTGATCTTAGAGGTCTTCTCCAACTGAAATGATTCTATGATTAGTGAAGCCATGTTTCCTGTCACAAACCACCTCCTTATTTTCCATGTACCTCAGCAGTTTCCAGGAGGATCTGCTCCATGATCTCGCCAGTCACAGTCTTCTTTTCTCTCCCCTTTTTACAAAGAGGGGATGTATTTCCCTGTTTCCAGTCAGTGGGAACTTTACTGGACTGCAATGACTTCTCGAATACGAGGACAGTCCCCTCAGGGCCCGCAGGTGCCCCGGGGACTCGCGCCCTTCAGGGGGCAGAACGTCTGGATCCTCCTGGAAGAGCAGGGGAGGGGGGGACGGGCCTTGGGCCTCAGCTGGAGGAGCAGCTCCGGCACTGAAATCCGTCTCTTAAAATGCGGGTGAGGGGAGCGCCGGGGGACACGGGGAGTCTGCGGGAGGAGGAGGGGGTGGGGGTGGGGGTCCCGCAAGGGACGGGGGAGCCCCAGGAGGGACAGGGGCCCCAGCAGGAGCTCCCTCGGAGGGAGGGCCCGTAGGAAACGGCGGCCTCAGGGGGGAGCCTGTGGCGGGCGGGGCAGCCCCCCCCGCCGGCCCGCGGGACGCAGCGGCCGGGCCCTGCAGCACCGGGGGTCCCGGGGGTCCCGGGGGTCCCGGGGGCCCCCCCCGCGCTGCCCGCGTCCTGCCCTCAACCAAGATGGCGGCCGCGCAGGCGCAGGAGGGCGCGGTTGCGTCATCGCCGCGCGCCGGGCGCGGCTCCACCGGCGGCAGCGGAGGGGGTAAGGGGGCGCGGGGGGGGCGGCCCGGGGCCTCGCCGCGAGAACCGGGCCCGACGGGCCTCCCGGGCGGGGCAGCGCGGCCCCCCTGGCCTGCGGGGGTCCTCCGGTACCCGCCGGGCCTGCAGACACCGGCGGGACGGGGCGGCCCAGGCCGCCCCAGGGAGCGGCGGGGCCCGGCGGCCGCGGGGCCCGGCGGGGCGCTCCCCGTGCTGGCGGCACGCGTGGAATCAAGAGTTTTTCGTGGGGGAGCTGCCCGGTGCTCGCGGCCCCGTCTCCCAGCCCGCCTTCCCGCGCGGCGGCCGCGGGCCCCGGGCCCGGCCGAGCCCCTCGTGCTCGGGGACGTGGCGCGGCCCGGGCTGGGGTTTAGCTTGGGGTGCAGTTTGAGGCCGCAGCCGTTCCCGCAGCCCCTCTCCAAACCGGGAGAGCAGCCGAGCGGGACCCCGCACGGCTCGGAACCGCCGCACGTACCGGAGGAAGGAGCTTCCCTCCGGGGTTTGCTTTCCCGGTCCAAGCCCTAACGGGGCCGCCGCTGGGAAGGAAACTCGGGGCTTTCGGTGCTCGCAAAGCCTCGCGTGCCTCGGAGAGCCCCAAATCCCGCTTCCCGCTGGGAAGGAGCCGCCTCCTCTCCCTGCCATCCCCGGGGCGGGGCCGGGCTGCCTGCGGGAACAGGAACCGAAACCGAAACGGAGCTCGCAGCCATCTTGCCGGCGTGACCGGTTGCCCCCCGCCCGCCCGGCGCCTCCTCCCCCCGGGAGATGTTCTGCGGGTCGGGGTTTCTTTCCTCACAAAAGGGAATTCGGTGTATGGGCCGAGACCGAGGTAAGAGCATTTTTTCCAAGAATCTCTTCCTGCTTCCCAGGATTCTTGATCTGCCTTTGGCTCAGGGGTCATTTTTGAAGCAAGATCATGGTGCAGGGGGACAGTGAAACCCTCCTCCCCCCCGAACTGGGCAGTGGGAACCCCCCTTCCTGCTCTGAGCCTCCCCAGCACTGCATGTGGAGTCTGTGCAAATTGGGGTTGGTAAAATAAGTCGGGCAGCTCTGAATGAACTTGTTTAACAAAAGGAAAATTGAAGTTGACCTTAACGTGTGTTTGGTGAAGACAGGGAGCTTTATCAAGGTAAGAATTGCATCAGAAAAACTGTCCTGATGAAGAAAGGGCCTTTGAAGAGGTCACAGGGAGGAAGGTGGGACAGGGACGTGGCAGCAGGTATCAGGTATTCACCCAGTTTCACAACCAGCTGTTGTCCAGAGCTGGAACATGTCCTGGTGCTGGGTCACTTGTTTTTAAAAAGCATATTAAAGGCTTAGACTTCTGTCCTGTACCCGAGGCAGGTGGCACAACTGTCTGTGATATGAGTGAAATTTGGGCTACAGTCCCAAAAAACCTGTTCGTACCACTGCCAGCTGCATGCTGCTCCCATTTCTCCACGTGTCATTGTTCTGCTTCCACTCCGCTGTGACGCTTCTGCAGGTCACACAACGTCCAGGAAGCCCGAGGACATTTGGGGTTTCAGGCTTTTTTAGCACCTCTCCTATGGAGCCAGGCTGGGAGAGTTGGGGTGTTGAGCCTGGAGAGAAGGCTCCAGGGAGAGCTTAGAGCAGCTTCCAGTGCCTGAAGGGGCTCCAGGAAAGCTGGGGAGGGGCTTGGGACAAGGGCAGGGAGGGATGGGATGAGGGGGATGGATGAAAACTGGGAGAGGGAGATGGAGGTTGGAGATGAGGAGGGAATTCTGGAGTGTGAGGGTGGGGAGAGCCTGGGCCAGGTTGCCCAGAGAAGCTGTGGCTGCCCCATCCCTGGGGGTGTTGAAGGGCAGGTTGGATGGGGCTTGGAGCAGCCTGGGCTGGTGGGAGGTGTCCCTGCCCATGGCAGCAGGTGGGATTGGATGAGCTTTGAGTTCCCTTCCAACTCAAACCATTCCATCATTCTAGGAGTCTGAAACCCCCCTGGCAGCTCTGTCCTGTGTGACCCAGCAGCTTCACCCCCTGCAGCCCCTTTCTCTGATTGCCAAGATTGGAGAAACTGCACATTCTCTGGGATCCTTCTCCCCTTGGGGCAGAGAAGTGAGATTCTTGTGTTTGGGAAGCGCAAGATGAGCCTTCCATGGGAAGCTCCACCCGTGCAGCTTGGAATTTAATCAGATGGGAGCAGAAGGTGGTTCTTACTGAATTGGTTTCTCTGTTCTGTGCTGGGCAGACACAAAATTCCCATTTGTGTTTCCATGAGTAGCTGGAAATGGGAAAGCTTGCGGAGGTGAAGGTGCCTGAAACACCTCTGGAACAGGGATGCTGTTTCAGCTGCCTTCCTGAAATCCTCTCCTTATGTCACTGGGTTCTGAATGGTGGTTTTATTCCCTCCTGCAGGCACCTGGTCCAGCTGGGAGGCTGCAGATCCAGCTGCAGCTCCCGCTCTGGCGCGGCCCCGGCCCCGTTCCCGGCGCAGCAGAGCGCTATGAGCAGAGGCTCGTATCTCACCCGCTCCAGGCATCCCCACCCCAGCTCTAACCAAGGTTTTTTTACCCGCCCTCATTACCCACGGGAAACTAATCAGGAAACCTTTTTACACCGGCAGTTCCTAGCGGAGCGGGACACGGAAGGCAGGTTGCTGCAGGGCCAGGGATCCCGCGCTGAAGGAGGCGTCGGAGCCGCGCGGGGCGGGCAGCCCTGCCGGGGCGCTGCCGGGGGGCACGGGCTCCCCAGCCAACATCCCTGGCTGGGAAAACCCTTGCCACGTTACTGCCCGCCTCGGTACCGTCGCCAGGAGGACTCTGAGAGAGGTTCTGACACCATCAGGTTGAATTTCCAGAAGTTGTCTCTTGCTGGGCAAGACTGTGAACAAGAAATTCTGACTATTTTCAGGCAGCTGGGGGAGGGCAAGACTCGGACAGTCCATGATCTTGTCCGTCAGCTCAACACCCGAAAGAAAGAGGTCAACCGTGTGTTGTACAAACTCTGCCAAGAAGGGAAGTTGCACAGAGAGGGGGGGACGCCACCCCTGTGGAGCCTTGCCAGCCCCAAGGCAAGGAGAGAGAGGAGCCCCACCGAGCACAGCCGGGCCCCCACGGATCCAGCTGGGGAGAGGAGCACGGTGGGATCAGGAGACACCGACCCCGTCATGGCTGAGACCAAGGACAAAATCTGCAACTACTTGTTCAGTGTGGCAGAAACAACAGCGCTCAACCTTGCCAAAAACATCGGGTTTTCCAGGGCCAAGGATGTGAATGCCTTCCTCAGTGCTCTGGAGAAGCTGGGAGATGTCCACAAGGAGAACACGAGCCCCCCACTGTGGTCCCTGACAGACAGGAAGCGTGAGCGGATGCAGATGAGGCTGAAGGCCAGTGCGGTGCTGCAGGCAGCAGATCCCACTCCTGGGGCAGGTTTTCCACCTTCCTCTGTCCCTCTGTGCCCCCAGGAGGTGCCTGTGGTTTCACCAGCAGCAACATCAGAAGGAGGCCTGGAAAATGGGCAGCAGGCAGTGGGGCAGATGAAGCAGAGCAATGGTGAGGCAGAAGCAGCCCTGCTCGAGGACATTAAGCCAGAATTCTCCAGTTTGAGTAATTATGATAACTCCAAAAATGGTGAGTGGGCTACGGATGATATCCCAGATAACCTGAACACCATCAACAAGCAGCCCCATGAGTCGGAATCCATCATGAATTCCCAGTCTTCCCCCGGTTACGCTGCCCAGTTTGAAGCTCCTTTCCCATGCACACCAGTAGAGAAGCTGCTGGCTTGTCAGGAGAAGAACCCGGTGAGCGGCCTCACCGAGTACTCCCAGTTCACCAGCCAGCAGTGTGAGTTTGCCATGTTGGAACAGAGTGGACCCTCTCACGAGCCACGGTAAGAAAACTGCCTCCCTTTCCTGAGCTGGCTTTTTGCTTACAATGATCTGACTTCATCAGTCATGGGATGGTTTGGGCTGGAGGGACCTTGAAGATCATCCAGTCCCACCCCCTGCATGGGCAGGGACACCTCCCACCAGCCCAGGCTGCTCCAAGCCCCATCCAACCTGCCCTTCAACACTGCCAGGGATGGGGCAGCCACAGCTTCCCTGGGCAGCCTGTCCCAGGCTCTCCCCACCCTCACACTAAAGATTTCAACCAACTTCACCCACACAACCTTGTCCTTAAGGGCCTGCTTGTTAATGTTGACTTCATTTCAGGAGGATTATCCTGGTTGATTCCTTGCAGCAGCTTAAAAAACAAAACAACAAAGCCTAAAATTTAATCCCAGGTAGCTTAGTTTTGACAACCCTGCACCTCGTTCTGAGCAGTGAAGGTGAGATTCATGTCCAGCTTGGAGATTATTTAATCACTTGGCTTTCAAATTGGGGAAAACTGATACTTCTGAGCTACCTCTGAAGATGCTCTTGCCCTGGAAGTGGTATGAAGGGAGCCCAGAACCAAGTGCTCAGTGCAGATATCTGGGGTTAGATGAGGTGAAGGAAGCTTGAGCCATCTCTGGCAGAGCAGGTCAGAGCAGCTTCTGTGAGCAGAGCACTGAGCATGACACTGAGATTTGCTCAGTCAGTCCCTGGGGTCCTGCCTCCACTGAAAGCACCAGTGAGACTGTGAAAAGCACCATCTGTGCCACACTGGGATATGTCAATAGAGCTGCTAGACAGGAAAATTGGCCTCATTTCTAAAGATGGAGTCCCAGGCTCTATTTTATTTTTTTGGCAAGGAGGGATCTGAGTGGATTCAGCCCCAGAACCCCTCTCCAGAGCTGGGTTTGACCTGTTCTTGTTGGAAGCAGGTTTCCTCTGCACAGGGGCTGGGGGACAGAAGAGAGGCTGTGTTTGTCAGGGTTCCCTGGAAGAAGAGAGACACAGACATCAGAGGCAAGAGGTTTACGTGAGGCAGGAGCTCTCTGAGATGGTGTGAATGCCCTGGGGAGCCAGGGAAATTGCCAGAGGGATGAGTGACCCCAAATGAGCAGGTGCAGCTGGAGCAGCACAGGCTGCTCTTAAGCTTTCTTCATCCCCGTTCAGGAGATGTAACCAAGCTGCTTTTGCAGCCACTTCACCTCTCTGGTGCTTGTGGAACAGGGCAATTCATCCTGTTCCTTCAGAGCAAAATCTGGAGCTAGAACAGCTCTGGGAACACAATGGAACAAGGCCCAGATGCAGAGTTGTTGGGGAACCCTTGGTGTTCTTGTCTTCTGCACATGGCAGCCTGGGTTGGCTCTCCCAGCCAGGAGCTGGCTGCTCCTTCAACTTAGAGTCATAGAAGGGTTAAGGTTGGAAGGGACCTTAAAGATCATCAGGTTCCAACCTCCCTGCTATGAGCAGGGACACCTCCCACCAGACCAGGCTGCACAAGCCTCATCCAACCTGCCCTTGAACACCTCCAGGGAGGGGGCATCAACAACCTCCCTGGGCAACCTGTTCCAGCGCCTTACTGCCCTCATGCTGAAAAATTTCTTCCTGATGTCCAACCTAAATCTCCCCTCTTTCAGTTTAAAACCATTACCCCTTATCCTGTCACTGCCCTCTCTAGTGACAAGTCCCTCCCCAGCTTTCCTGGAGCCCTTTCAGGCACTGGAAGCTGCTCTCAGGTCTCCCTGGAGCCTTCTCTTCTCCAGGCTCAACACCCCAACTCTCCCAGCCTGGCTTCTGAGCAGAGCTGCTCCAGCCATTTGATCATCTCCGTGGCCCTTCTCTGAACCCTCTCTAGTCCTCTCCACTTGAATTCCAAGAGCAGCTTGCTCTCAGGTCACACTTTTTCCTCTCAACTTACCTCTCTGATTTTCTCTTTCAAAGCTTCAAGTTCCAGGCAGTGATCAATGGGCGCCGATTCCCACCAGCAGAAGCAGGGAGCAAGAAACTGGCTAAGCAGGAGGCAGCAGCCAATGCCATGAAGGTCCTGATGAGTGAAGCAGAGAATGGAGGACATGGTGGGGTTAAGTGTGAAGACCAATCTCCTTCCCACAGCTGTGAACCGGACCTGGTGAGTCTTGTTTTCTTTATGTATGAGAGTGATCAGACAGTGTTTAGTGTGAGACTGGCTTTGTGGAGTCGTACAATCATGGACTGGTTTGGGTTGGAAAGGACCTTAAAGATCATCTAGTTCCAACCCCCCTGCATGGGCAGGGGCACCTCCCACTAGATCAGGTTGGTTCAAGTCCCATCCAACCTGCCCTTGGACACTTCCAGGGATGGAGCATCCACAACTTTCTCCATCTTCTCTCTGTAGCCTTCACACCCAGAGCCAGAGCCGCCCTCAGCTCCAGCTCCTCTCAACCTGCTTTCTGGGAAACACCCTATCAGCTTGTTAATGGAGTATGGACAGAAATCAGGGAACACAGTTGAATTCCAGCTGCTCTCTCAGGAAGGCCCACCCCACGATCCCAGGTATGGCACATTGTTGTCAGCTTTGAGTGGGACAGGAGCACCCTTCCTCCTCAACATGCTGCCCACCTTCCTGGACTTATATCCAGGGAGTCTGGGCATGGCTTCTCCAAGACATCTGCTTCCAGAAAGAGGCCAAAACCAGTGCCCTGTCTCAGAGAAAGATACTTTATCTTCTGCCAGACCAGGATCAGGTTCCAGTCCTGCCCTCTACCTGGTAGTGCTCTACTGGGAGTATTTAGGGTCATTGTGGTAGATTAAATTGGAGAGGACTTGGATTTAACTTGGACTGGGAGAAAGGGGATAATAAAGAGGTGGAGGCATCAATGCTTAACACTGTTCATGTGCTATAATGTCCTGTCAGGTTCAGCTACTGTGTGAAAATGGGTGACCAAATTTTCCCTGCTGTGGTAGGAAACAGCAAGAAGGGAGCAAAGCAAATGGCAGCAGAAGTTGCTGTGAAGATCCTTTCTGGAGAGTCTGTACCTCATGTCTTGCCTGAACAGGTACAAAGAGCTTCTTTGTAAGACTCAGGTGTTTTGGGTTAGGTTTCCCCACCCTTTATTTCATGCTCCACTGGATTTCACCCCACGTGGTCCCACACAGGCTCCAGCAGGGGTTTGCTGAGCACTCCTGGCCTGTGGTAACACCAACTGCTCAGGATTTAACCACCTTCTCCTGTCTGACTCTGCTCTAGCCCCTCGGGGACCAGTCCATGCCCAGCTGTGGACCATGGATTGCCACTCCAGATGAATCCAAGGTGGCAAAAGCAAAGGGTGTTGGGGAGCTCATCAAATACCTGAATGTCAACCCTGTCAGCGGCCTGCTGGAATACGCCCGCTCCAATGGGTTTGCTGCAGAGTTCAAACTCATTGACCAGTCAGGACCTCCCCATGACCCTAAGTAAGTAGCTGCATCTCTCCAGGAAGAAGTTTTGCACCGTTGTTCTGGAGAAAGGGCAGAGAAGGCAAAATCCCTGATGCAGTTCAAGATGGCACCAGGCCGAGCTGCTGCCTCTGCCCAGCCTTGGATGACAATAAACTCTGCTCCTCTCCACTGAGAGAACTTAAACCCCAGGCTGAAATCCAAAGGTTTCTTGGTTTCTCAGGGTGGTGCTGCTGTCTTTCCAGGTTTGTCTACCAGGCAAAGGTTGGAGGCCGTTGGTTCCCTGCTGTGACTGCACACAGTAAGAAGCAGGGCAAGCAGGAGGCAGCTGACGCCGCGCTCCGGGTCCTGATTGGGGAGACAGAGAAGATCGAGCGCATGGAAGGGCTGAATGTCCCCGAGGTAAATCCTCTTCCTCCAGAGCTGGTTCTGCTGGTGCAGTCCTGCCTGCCCTGTGCCTTTCAGTCCACTAGGAAAACGCCTTCAAGATCATCTGAGAGATCTTTGTTCTCTGAAGGTGTAGATAAGCTGACGTTTTCCTAAAGTGGGTTAGATGTTTCCTCAGGGCACAGATGTACTCTTCCCTCCTGCTGGCCTCTGCTTCAGGGCTAAATTATCATCAGATTCTTCCACAAGCTACTGAAATGTGTTCCTGTGGTAGAGCAGGAATGTGTTCAGTTTTAATTCTGTGACCTTTTTTTTTTTTTCCCCCCTCCTTCCAAATTCCTTCATGCTGCATTAAAAATGTTGTGTGAGCTCAAAAACTGATGGCTCAGATAATCTGAGCAAACCTCTGGTTGTGTCAGGGTGGCTGTCCCAGGCCTGTGCTGCTTTAAATCACACTTATGAGGTTGAGTGATCTCTTCAAAGCTGTGTTCCAGGCTGCACAGCTGAGCACAGCAGCCCGGGCTCTAAATAGAAAAGCCGTCAGGGAGGATTTGTCAGCAGTGCTGGAGGAGGTGAGTGTCCATCTGCAGTGGGAGTGACTCTGCAGTCTCCACACAGGCAGCAAGAGAAGGAATTCCTCCAAAGGCAGGACCAGATTTCCTTGGCTGAGTCTCTGGGAACAGGCAGGATGGGGTTTGCTCTGCTGTGCCAGGGGTTTCTCCTGGCAGCCTGGGGTTCCTCAGCCCCTGCCAGGCAGGCAGGTCCCTGCTGCCTCTCCATGATGAGCTCAAGCAGAACTGAGTTTAGACGTTAGGAGGAAGTACTTCACTGTGAGGGGAGGGAGACTCTGGAACAGGTTGCCCAGGGAAACTGTGGAAACCCCATCCCTGGAAGTGTCCAAGGTTGGCAGGTTGGATGGGCCACTGAACAGCCTGGTGGGATGGGAGGTGTCCCTGCCCAAGCAGGGGGGTTGGATCTATAAATGATCTTTAAGGTCCCTTTCAACCCAAACCATTCTATGAAGTGTGGGACAGAGTTTTCCCAGAAATGCCTGCAAGAACTTCACCCCCATCATGTGGTGCTGTCCACACACTTGACCCCAAAATTGCACCTCCTGTAGCTCCTTTTCTCTGTGTTGTGCCTTCTGCTGGGGTGGTTGCTGCTCAGATGAGCTACTTCTGAATCTCACCATGAGCTGGCAATGGGTACTGGCAGCCCAGAAACCCCCCATGTCCTGGGCTGCATCAAAAGCAGTGTGGGCAGCAGGGCCAGGGAGGGAGTTGTCCCCCTCTGCTCTTGTGAGACCCCACCTGGAGAACTGTGTCTAGTTCTGGAGCCTTCAACACAGGAAGGACATGGAGCTTCTGGGGCGAGTCCAGAGGAGGCCGTGGAGATGATGGGAGGCTGGAGCAGCTGTGGAGCCAGGCTGGGAGAGTTGGGGTGTTGAGCCTGGAGAGGAGAAGGCTCCAGGGAGAGCTTAGAGCAGCTTCCAGTGCCTGAAGGGACTCCAGGAAAGCTGGGGAGGGACTTGGGACAAGGGCAGGGAGGGATGGAATGAGTGGGATGGATGAAAACTGGAAGAGGGAGATTGAGGTTGGAGATGAGGAGGGAATTGTGGAGTGTGAGGGTGGGGAGAGCCTGGCCCAGGCTGCCCAGGGAAGCTGTGGCTGCCCCATCCCTGGGGGTGTTGAAGGGCAGGTTGGATGGGGCTTGGAGCAGCCTGGGCTGGTGGGAGGTGTCCCTGCCCATGCAGAGGCTGGGGCTGGCTGAGCTTTAAGGTCCTTTCCTACCCAAACCCTTCTGTGATTCTACGATTCTTGAGCCCTTTTGATCTCCTGGCACCCCTGGCTTGTGTCCCCGTGGCAGCTCCCGGTGAGCGGCAGCACCCTGCACGACCAGCTGGCCATGCTGAGCCACCAGCGCTTCAACAGCCTGACCGCGCGCATCCAGCACAGCCTGCTGGGCAGGAAGATCCTGGCTGCCATCGTCATGCGCAGGGGGCAGGCTGGCCTGGGAGTGGTGGTCAGCCTTGGAACAGGTATGAGCAGCTTAGGATCATAGAACCATTCAGGTTGGAAAAGCCCCTTGGGATCACCCAGTCCAACCATCATCCCTGCTCTACAGAGTTCTCCCCTAAACCGTATCCACCAACGCCACATCCAAAGAGCCCTTAAACACATCCAGGGATGGTGGCTCAACCACATCTCTGGGCAACCTTCTCCCACTTGTCACTTCCCCACTAGATTCCCTGTCAGCTACAACCAGGGAATCCTGCCCTTCAGGGAGGGCAAGAATTGTTCCTGGGGTGTCATGAGTGATGTGGTTAGGTGAGAACAAAGCCCCTGTGCCCGCAGCTGCGTTGCTGTTCAGCTCTGCCTGCATTGCTGCACACTGGCCTGTGCAGCAGAGCCTGGGTTCCTCAGGTCATGGGGCACAAGATCCCCCAGCTCCTCTCAGCAGGATGATCCCCTCAGCTCCCTTCCCAGTGAGCTGCCACGCTTCCACTGGAGTGCTGGGCTGGGAAGCACTGCGGAACAGACACTGGCCCTAAACCTCTTGATATTTAAGGCTCTGCTGCCCCTAAAGTAGCTCTTCATCTCTATTTTCCTACCCACTTGGATCAGGGTAATGATTTAATCATCAGGGTGCAGCTTCTGCTGTGTGGAGCCCAAAGAAGTCAAACTTGAAGTAAGATGAAGCCCTCCCTCCTCCTGTCAAGCTTTGTCTTGGCTCTGAGACTTGTCCTTTCTTTTTGAATTTCAGGCAATCGTTGTGTGAAAGGAGAAGAGCTGAGCTTGAAGGGGGAGACAGTGAATGACTGTCACGCAGAAATCATTGCTCGAAGAGGTTTTGTGAGGTAAGACAAGGAGAAACCCAAAGGAGAGGTGCTGACCCCTTCCAGAGGGGTGGAGCTGCCACAGTTCCTTGCTGTGTTGAGAGAGGCCTCTGATCCTCTAACACCACTGTTTACCCGTGTGTTGTTTAATAGGGGGAAGTTATTTCTGATAAGAAAGGGCCATGCCTGAACAGTGCCCAAATTAGTACTGAGCTGGAGTCTTGCCAAGAGCCCAAGGGCTGCATCTGATGGACTTAAAATAAAGCATCTTGCAGAGGCTGCTGAGCTGGGGTGCTGGGCAGTCCCAGGCTGGGCCCTTTTGGCCTCTCTGCCTCTGGGTCCAGGAGCCTTAGAATCACTGAATCATCAAGGTTGGGAAAAATCTTCAAGACTGTCAAGTCCAACCATCCACCCTACAAGCCCCAACCTCTAAATTATCTCATGAAACACCACGTCTGCCCCTTTTTTGAACACCTCCAGGGGTGGTGCCTCCACCACCTCCCTGGGCAGCCTGTTCCAAGGCCTCACCACTCTTTCTGGAAAGAGATTTTCCCTCATATCCAGCCTGAACCTCCCCTGGTGCAGTTTGACCCCATTTCCTCTTGTCCTGTCACTGGTCACCAGGGAGAAGAGTCCAACACCCACCTCACCACAACCTCCTCTCAGGTAGTTGTGGAGAGCAATGAGGTCTCCCCTCAGCCTCCTCTTCTCCAGGCTGAACACCCCAACTCCCTCAGCCTCTCCTCATCAGACCTGTTCTCCAGACCCCTCATCAGCCCAGTTGCCCTTCTCTGCCCCCTCTCCAGCACCTCCATGTCCTTCCTACCCTGTGGTGCCCAAACCTGCCCCCAGTGCTCGAGGTGCAGCCTCACCAAGGCCAAGGGGCAGGATCACCTCCCTGGTCCTGCTGGTCACACTTCCTGATGTAGGCCAGGAAAAACACATTCTTCAGGATGTTTTCCTTCAGGAAAACACATCCTCTGTGATGATAAGTCTGAAATCCTTCTCTGTCAGTTGGAAAGGATTATTCCCAACTCAACTGCACAATTGTTCTTCTCTTCACAAACATTTTGTGGCACTTTTTCCTATTCAACTCAGGTGAGGTGATGTTGGGCTCTCCTTGCTGGGGTCTGACCTGCCAGGATTGAGAAGCAGGATCTAGAAAAAGGGCTCAACCTCCCCTGGGCACCTTGAGGCCCTTTCCTCTTGTCCTGTCACTTGTTCCTGGGGAGCAGAGCCCGACCCCCCTGGCTCCAACCTCCTCTCAGGCAGCTGCAGAGCCAGCAGGTCTCCCCTCACCTCCTGGTCTCCAGGCTGGACACCCCACCTCCCTCAGCTGCTCCTGCCCAGACTTGTGCTCCAGCCCCTTCCCCAGCCCCGTTGCCCTTCTCTGGACACGCTCCAGCCCCTCCATGTCCTTCTTGTCCTGAGGAGCCCAGACCTGCCCCCAGGATTCCAGGTGCCCCCTCCCCAGTGCCCAGCACAGGGGGACAATCCCTGCCCTGCTCCTGCTGGCCACACTAGTGCTGACACAAGCCAGGATGCTGGTGGCCTCCCTGGCCACCTGGGTACTCTCTGGCTCATGTTCAGCCCCTGTCAACCAACCCCCCCAGGATACTTTCCAGCTGCTCCTCCCCAAGCCTGGAGCATTGCCTGGGATTGGTGTGACCCAAGGGCAGGACCCACAGCTTGGCCTGGTTGAACCTCACACAATTGGCCTTGACCTGTAGACCCAGCCTGTCTAGGTCCCTCTGCAGAGCCTTCCTGCCCTTGAGCAGTTCAATGCTCCCACCCAACTTGGTGTCATCTGCAAACTGAGGGTGCACTCAATCCACTTCTCCAGATCACTGATGAAGTTATTAAACAGGAGTGACCCCAGTCCTGAGCCCTGGGGAGCACCACTTGCTGTCTTTACCTTGACAGTCCTGGCTGCTGGGCTGCTGTGGCAGAGACCAGTGAGCTCCACCTCCCGTTGCAAAACCAGGCTCTGTCAAGCTGTGATTTCTCTTTAGTCCTTAATGCTGTGTTAGACCTCAAGATTTTTCCCTGTCCCCAGACAGAAGCATCTGGAGAAGCCCCAGTCATTGTAAACAGATCGTGGGTTGTACTAATACCCCTTGGGTTCAACTGCCTTTGGGGCTGTTCAGTCTTAATGCAAACTTATTGCTGACTTGAAGTGCCACGTTAACAACCGTGAAGTCTTCTTTACGCTTGGATCAGGTGCAGGCAGCAGCCAGTCTAGCTCCTGTTCCTCTCCCAGCACTGCTCCCCTCTGCTCATCTCATAAGATGCTTGTTTTCTAGTGCATGTCATCTGTACAGCAGAAACCTGCTCCACTTCTGGCCTTTTCTGTAGCATCTAATGCAATTTTCTGCCCCTCAAGGGTTCTCAACTGCAGCTCCTGGTCTTTGGTCTCCCCTGTGGCAGGAAACTTGGTGTGACAGAGGCAGAGCTTGGGACCCTGCTTTATCCCAGGCTTGGACAGTGGTTGGATTGAAGTTGATTGGGTGGAGAATGGATGGAGCAGCCAAGGAGAAGGACCTGGGGGTGTTGGGGCAGGAGAAGCTCAAGATGAGGCAGCACCATGTGCTGGAGCCCAGAAACCCCCCGTGTCCTGGGCTGTCACCAGCAGCGTGAGCAGCAGGGCCAGGGAGGGGATTGTCCCCTCTGCTCTGCTCTGGGGAGACCCCCTGCAGGGCTGGGAACAGCTCTGGGGTCCCCAACACAGGGAGGACACGGAGCTGGTGGAGAGAGTCCAGAGGAGGCCCCGGAGATGCTGTGAGGGCTGGAGCAGCTCTGGAGCCAGGCTGGGAGAGTTGGGGTGTTGAGCCTGGAGAGGAGAAGGCTCCAGGGAGAGCTTAGAGCAGCTTCCAGTGCCTGAAGGGGCTCCAGGAAAGCTGGGGAGGGGCTTGGGACAAGGGCAGGGAGGGCTGGGATAAAACTGGAAGAGAGACAGTGGAGATGAGATCTTGGGAAGAAATTCTGTGCTGTGAGGGTGGTGAGACCCTGGCCTAGGTTGCCCAGAGAAGCTGTGGCTGTTCAAGGGCAGGTTGGATGATTCCACGATTCTCTGAAGTGCTCCCTATCTTAAGATCAAAGCCTTTTGACATGAAATTGTTCTTTCCAGGTTTCTCTACAGCGAGCTGATGAAGTATGACCCATCCAACCCTTCTTCTTCAGAACAGAGCATTTTTGAGCCGGCAGGAGGGAACAGACTAAAAATAAAGAACAGTGTTACATTTCACCTCTACATCAGGTTTGTGTGGGGTCATGCAGGGGTGCAGCTTGTGGGTAGCACTGTCACATTGTCACTGTCACAGCCCTGGCCCTGCCTGTTTGCTGTGCTAACCTGGGGAGTGTTGGTTTTCTAGCACAGCACCTTGTGGGGATGGGGCGCTCTTCGATAAGTCCTGCAGTGACCAGGCCAGTGTGGTGGGACAGACCCAGCATCGGCCCCTCTTTGAGAACCCCAAACAAGGCAAACTACGGACCAAGGTGGAGAATGGTGAGTGTGTTCAGTCCCTGCACACTGGGGTGGCTCTAGTCATAGAATCACAGCATGGTTTTGGGTTGGAAAAGACCTCTAAGATCACCCAGTCCCACCGTTCCCCCAGCACTGCCCAGTCCCCACTGCCCCATGTCCCTCAGCACCACATCTTGGAAACCCCTCCAGGGATGGGGACTCCCCCCTGGGCAGCCTGGGCCAGGGCCTGACAACCCTTCCCAGGAAGGAATTGTTCCCCAGATCCAACCTCAACCTCCCCTGGGCACCCTGAGGCCCTTTCCTCTTGTCCTGTCACTTGTTCCTGGGGAGCAGAGCCCGACCCCCCTGGCTCCAACCTCCTCTCAGGCAGCTGCAGAGCCAGCAGGTCTCCCCTCACCTCCTGGTCTCCAGGCTGGACACCCCCAGCTCCCTCAGCTGCTCCTGCTCAGACTTGTGCTCCAGCCCCTTCCCCAGCCCCATTGCCCTTCCCTGGACACGCTCCAGCCCCTCCATGTCCTTCTTGTCCTGAGGGGCCCAGAGCTGCCCCCAGGATTCCAGGTGTCCCCTCCCCAGTGCCCAGCACAGGGGGACAATCCCTGCCCTGCTCCTGCTGGCCACACTAGTGCTGATACAGGATTGCTGCAAAGCCTGTGTCTCTGCTCTCCCTTTCAAGCAGTGTTTCATTCTGCTTCAGCCACGTGAAAAAGGACTTGTCTGTCATTCATACTGAGTTCCCTTTTTTTGTGTGATGCTGAAGTGTTCCCAGAGCCTGGTGACAAGACTCCAGCGCTCACTTCATGCCCGTGCATAGAAGATGAGTTCCCTGTGCAGTTGCTGGTGGGGTTTGGATGTATTTCTATCTGTTTCTTTACAGAAAAGCTTTATTTTTCTCTTGTGCAGGGGAAGGCACCATTCCCGTGGAGTCAAGTGACATTGTACCCACCTGGGATGGGATCCAGCACGGGGAGCGGCTGCGAACCATGTCCTGCAGCGACAAAATCCTGCGCTGGAATGTGCTGGGCTTGCAAGGGGCTTTGCTGTCACACTTCATAGAGCCCGTTTATCTCAGCTCTGTCACGCTTGGTACGATACCCCCTGGTCCTGCCTGGGCTGGGGGGGATGTGCTGCCCCCTCCTTAGGCTGCAGCCACAAGTAACCTCCCCCCCGAGTGATGGGAGAGCTGGTTTGTAGCAACTGCAGGAGGAACAGACTGAAGTGTTGTCCTTGGCAGGGCTGTGCTGCTGGGAAGTGGGAAGGGACTTTGTGGATGTTACGCTGTGGGTGGAGTGGTTTTTTCCAGGGTTCTTGATGTTTAGAAGGTGCATGTGACCTGGGAGGGTGAGACAAAAAATCCCTGATTGTGTATTTGAGGAGAAACGTTGCAGGCTGTAAATCTTCATCTCACACACCCAGGGTTCATGTAGCCCTTGCTGATCCACCTGGCCTTGAGCTTTCTGGAGCCTTGAGAAACACTGTGATGAGACAGGCTGCGACTCCCAGGGCTTTACCCATCCACCATCTGTGCTATCCCTGTTTCCTAACACCTGCACATCTGTTTTCACAGGTTACTTGTACAGCCAGGGTCATTTAACACGTGCCATCTGCTGCCGCGTGGCAAGAGGTGGGAATGGGCTGCAGGAGAAGCTCCAGGCTCCATATCACATTAACCATCCTGAGGTACTGTGGGCTTGGCACCTCTTGACCTTTCCATCCCCAACTTCCACTTCAACCCTTGGGTTCAGGCCTCCCTGGGGCGCTCAGGGTGGGATGGGACACCTGGCAGAAGCTCTGCAGCCAGGGTCGGGAACTTAATGGCCAGAAACCTGCCAGCTTTTGTGTCTGAGGGAGCTGGGGGTGTCCAGCCTGGAGACCAGGAGGCTGAGGGGAGACCTTCTGGCTCTGCAGCTGCCTGAGAGGAGGTTGGAGCCAGGGGGGTTGGGCTCTGCTCCCCAGGAACAAGTGACAGGACAAGAGGGAAGGGCCTCAAGGTGCCCAGGGGAGGTTGAGATTGGACATTAGGAGAAACTTCTTAACTGAAAGGGTAATTAAACACTGGCACAGGCTGCCCAGGAAAGTGGTTGAATCCCCATCCCTGGAGGTGTTTCAAAGCTCTGTAGATGTGGTGCTGAGGGGCATGGACGAGGTAGAGGTAGGTTAATGGTTGGATTCAAAGGTCTTTTCCAACCAGAACACAGTGCCTGGGGATTACTGGCAGTGACTGAGGTCGCTCTTGTAGCCTCCAGCTCAGTAAGAACCCAGTGCTTGGTCCTCTCAGGAATTTCACAGAATCATGGAATGGTTTGGGTTGGAAGGGCCCTTAAGCATCATCTAGATCCAACCCTCCTGCACTGGCAGGGACAATTCCCACTAGACCAGATGAATCCCTGCCTGCAGGGGATGGCAACTCCTTGGATTTTCCATGTCCCAGATAACAGGCCAAGTGTGTCTCCCTCAGGAGCAGCAGCTGGAGACGTGGAGTTGGGGGTAACCAAGGTTTAAAGCACCCAAACGTCTTGGGGGAGGAAATAAACATTAGATTCTGCCTCAAGGGATGGTGGGAACCATGTGCCCCCTCCCCTGGGAAGAGGCTCCCCTGGTGCAGCAGGATGGGGTCAGGAACCCTCTTGCCCCTGGCGCAGGTCGGGCGGGTCAGCGTGTACGACTCGGCGCGGCAGACGGGCAAGACGAAGGAGTCTTCAGTGAACTGGTGTCTTGCTGATGAAAGCGAAGTGGAAGTCTTGGATGGCACAAAAGGGAAAGTAGATGGGTAAGAAGAGCCTTTCCTGACTCTGCTTTTCTCTCCAGGGAGAGGGGGGGCAGCTCTGGAGTCAGGAGCACACTCTGTGCTCTTACAGCACCTTGGGCAGGTTAGAGAGAGGGATTTCAAAGCAATGTAGGCAAGTTCTCCCAAAGCAGAAAAAAAACAGTGCCCAGCCCCTCCTGCAGGGCTCCTCTGAGCCAGGAGACCTCCCAGGAACCCCGCTGTGGGTGTTTCCCTGAGCCCCCTGCTCCTCTGCTCTTCTGAATGTCATGTCCTTCACCGCTGCCTTTTGTCTTCCCCTCCCAGCCCAAAGCTGGAGGTGTCTCGTGTCTCCAAGAGGAAAATGTTCGCCCTGTTCCAGCAGTTGTGTGCCAAGAACAACTGCACAGACCTGCAGCACCTCTCAGTCTACTCGGATGCTAAGGAGGCAGCCAGGGTGTACCAGGAGGCCAAGCAGAACTTCTTCAGTAGCCTGGAGGAGCTGGGCTACGGCAGCTGGATCCGCAAACCTCAAGAGGAAGAGAATTTCTCCACCCCTGATGCATAACGAGACGCCCTGCGTGGGGTGGTGAGTGTGCACAGGTGTGTGCAGGGACGTTTTCCTCTTTTCACCACCTTTTTTTGAAGTTGAATCAGGAGAGTGCAGCAGTTTGCCTGCAGGCCTGGCTGCCTTCTCTCTGCTCTTGTTACTCTGAGACCCTGCCCTTTCTCTTTTAAAAATGTGCATGAAGAGTTACTGTCTCTTTTTTAAGCTGGGGCAGGCTCAGTCCCTGTTGGCTTTTATGTTTTCATCTCCTCTTTTATTTTTTTTTTAAAAAGAACATAGAAGAAATCAGAGGGATTCTTGGACTGCAGCCTTCTGGACTGTGCACTGTAGATCCCTCTGGCAGGTTTTGAAGCAATTTTTCTCTTTTAAGAAAAAAACAAACAAACAAAAACAACAACTACAAAAAAAAAAAAGCTGACTGGCTGGTTTTATGTGTCTCTGTTGGAAGGTGACTGGCAGCCTCCTGGGCTGGGACATGGGGCTGCACAAGAGCCAGCAGGACCAGTGTGACATTCCATGTTAATAATAAAAGCAACAAAGAAGTTCTGTCCCATGGGTGTGGGAATTCCTGTGGTGAAAGAGGGGAGCTGGGTGGGGTTTGGGGAGGAACTGAGGTGAATTATGGTTCCCTAAATGATGAATGATCTGTGGAGAACTGTGGCAGTTGGGAATGAAGCCATTTGCCTTGAGCAGGGGCTCATGGGCCAGAATTCAGCTCTCTGAGGACTTAAGGGGACCCTGAAGGGACAGGGCAGGGTTCTGCTGGTTCCTTTCCCCACCTCTGACTCTAAGGTGGGATGTCTCCTGGGTGGTGGCTGCAGGCCCTGTTCTGTGGTTGCTGAGGTCTGAGATTGACTTTGTGCTTAGAGAAAGTGAGTATTGGAGCTGCTGTTCCCATCACCAGCAGGTTCATTAGATGTTGGAGAGCTGCAAGCTGATGGAGCTGCCCCTTTCCTGCTGCTCAGCTTGTGCCAGGGACAGGACAGTTGACACCAACAAGATTTAATCATAAATTTAATCATAAATTTAATCATAAAATCATAAATTGTTTTGGATGGAAAAGACCTTTAAGATGATTCAGTCAAACCATTCCCCCAGCCCTGCTAAGGTCACCCCTGCCCCGTGTCCCTCAGCACCATCTCCAGGGCTTGGAAACCCCTCCAGGGATGGGGACTCCACCCTGGGCAGCCTGGGCCAGGGCCTGACAACCCTTCCCAGGAAGGAATTGTTCCCAAGATCCAACCTAGGACCAGGAAGTGGTTGGGGTGGAAGTGTAGCCCAAAAGAGGAGAAGTCCAGAGGCTGGAAGGTGACAGCCCTGGTGTCCTGCTCTGCCCTGTGCCTGCAGCAGGGCCCAGAAGCAGCCACAGCACAGGGGTGGAGCTGGGGCCTCTGTCCGTGCTGCTCCCCCGTGGTGCTGCCAGCGGCCCAGGGTGCTGTGCCTGGAGGTGTCAGGGCTCCCCACACCCCTCCTAGGACTTGGGGGTCTTTGCTCTCCCCTGGGGTGCAGCAGGACCCCCCCCCATCCTGCACTCTTGTGGCTGCACCGGCGGGGGGGGGGACCGGGCGGGACCAGCCGGCGCGGGGCCGGCAGGACGCTGCTGTAGGGACAAAGCCTCTAACGTTGAAGCAATTTGGGGCACCCCTGAGAGGAGGAGGTGCAGGAGCATCTGCTGGAGCCTCCCGGGATTTCTCCAGCTGGCTGAAGTGCTGGGATTTAAATTAATTTCTGGCGTACGGCTTCCCTGGGCGCTGCTGTGCCACCGGCCCCCGGCTGGGCTGTGCTCCCCCCAGCCCGGAGGATTAGCGGTATTTATAGCAAAGGCTCCATTTCAGTTTTCCCTGATGAGGCCAATTCCTGCCCGCGAGGGAGAGCACGGGCAGCGCGGCGGGACGAGCCGGACCGAGCGGCTCCGCGGCTGCTCCTTCCTCCCGCTGTGCCTGAGCTGGATTTCTTTCTGCCCTCGCACAATCCGGCCCGGAGCTCCGGCCCGGTGACACCACCGGAGCAGCCCCCGAAACCCCCTGCCCTGGCCCTGCCTGCAGGTAGGACCTAAAACTAGGATCCTCCTGTCTGGAATATGTGCTCGGCTGGAGGAGCCGGTGAGGAGCAGCCCCATCCTCATCCTCCTCCTCCTCCCCGCGGTATCCGTGCGGCTCTGGAGCCCCCGGGAGGGCTCAGGGGGTCCGGCAGAGCCAGGCGGGGACCGGGGGCTGCGGCACCGGCTCCTGGCTGGTTGTTGCGCCGGTGGGAGATGCGGTGATCCAGGAACGGAGCCGGGAGCATCCCGGTTTCATGCCGCTTCACTCCCTTCCCTCGGCAATCGGGATTTTCCTCTTCAGAAGCAATTCCTCACTAAACTCGGTCACGGGGAGCCGAAGCCCACCCCCCAGCCCCGGCTGCATCCTGCTCCCGGGCAGCGGTGCGGGATAAAATGACACTAAAAGGAACAAGCCCCCTCCTGGGTGAGTATTTATTGGTTTGTAGTGGCTGCCCCGAGCCCAGCACCCGGCTCTCCGGCCCCGGGGACAGGGCACGGAGCCGCGGTCCCTGGCTGCCCCCGGGGCCGGCGGGAGGGCGGGCGGCCGCCCCGGTGCTATTTGGAGGTGGGGGTGCCCTGGCCGAGCTGCAGCAGGGAGTTGGTGGCGTAGTTCTGGAAGAGGGGCTGGAGGAACATGCCGACGGTGCCGAAGACGCAGACGAAGACGAAGATCCACAGGAAGAGGCGGTCGATGACCATGGCCACGTACTTCCAGTCCTCGCTCACCTGCGCGGAGCCGGGAGGGACCCTGGGTCAGGCCGGGGCCTCCGGCACCGCCCGGAGCTGCCGGTGCCGCCTCTGGTTGGCGGCTTCACCGGGAGCTCGGCAGCTCCGCAGAGCCCCGAAGCTGCTCCCCCAGCACTGTCAGGCTGCCACGGCCCCCCCGGGGCCCGGTCCTCCCGCTGCCGCCCAGCTGCTGAGCCCAGGAAACTCATCTCCCCAGTGAGCTCAGGGAGAGGGGGGGGGCAGCATCCCCAGCCCTGACCAGGACCAGCTCCACCAAAACCTGCAGGGTCAGCTCCCTCCCCTCAGGCCCCCGGGGGTTCCAGAGCAACTGCTGCAGGATGGGGGATGGTAGGGCTGGTAGGGACAGGGCTGGGCACCCTGCTCAGGCAGGGGCTGGGGGGGCTGCAGGATCTGGGGGGGCTCCCAGGCAGGGATGCCCTTGGTGCTCACACACATCCCCTCCTGTGCTGCAGCCACGCACATGCTCTGCAACCCCCCAGCCCTGCCTGCCCCCCCCATCCCATGCCCACCCCCCGTGGCCCTAACTGCCCCCCAACTCCCCCTCAGCCCTACCGGCCTCCCACATTCCTTGCCCCACCCCCTGCAGCCCTGCCTGCCCCCGCACATCCCATGCCTTCCCCCAGCCTTAACTGCCCCCTATCCCCTGTCCCCCAGTCCTAATTTCCACCCCCATCCCATGTCCCCCTCTCCAGCCTTGCCTGCCTTCCCCATCTCACACCTCCCCATCCCTTCCCCCCATCCCACCTGCCCTCCGACCCTTCCTGCCCCCCATCCCATGCTCCTCCATCCCTTGCCCCCCCATCCCTTCCCGTCCCCCCATTCCTACCATGCTCCCCCATCCTTTCCTGCTCCCCATCCCTACCTGCCCCCATCCCTTGCCCCTCCATCCCTTCCTGCCCCCCCCACTCCATACCCCCCCATTCTTTCCTGCCTCCCCATCCCTTCCTGCCCCCCCACCCCATGCCCCCCCATTCTTTCCTGCCCCCCATCCCTTCCTGCCCCCCCACCCCATGCCCCCCCATCCCTACCTGCCCCCCATCCCTTGCCCCCCCATCCCTTCCTGTCCCCCCACCCCATACCCCCCCATTCTTTCCTGCCCCCCCACCCCATGCCCCCCCACCCCCCGCCCCCCCGCCCATCCTCACGCTCTGGTCGTCGTCCTCGCTGCGCATGTGGTCGGCAATGAACCGCACCCCGTCCACCGCCTCCCCCAGCCCGCAGGCGCAGCCGGGCGGGGGGGCCGCCGCCTGCCCCCCCCCCCATCTCCTGGTACCCATTGAGCCCCTCGGCCTTGGCAGCGCCGGGGTTGGCGTAGCAGGCGCAGCCGTGGGCGCCGGCCCGGAGGAAGAGGCTGGCGGCGGCGGCGCGGTCCCGGTTGTGCCGGCGCTGGCGGAGGCGCTGGCGGGCGCAGTTCTGCCGCGGCTGCTTCATGAAGAGCAGCGCCGGGAGCTTGCGGAGGAAGAGGGTGCGGACCCAGGGGGGCATGGTGTGCGTGGTGGGCGAGCGGTGGTGGACGTTGAGGACGCAGACGCTGGTGACGATGGAGAAGGTCACCAGCACCATGGTGAACATGAGGTACTTGCCCACCAGCGGCACGTCCAGCGAGGTGGGCGGCACGATCTTGGAGATGAGGAGCAGGAAGACGGTGAGGGCGAGCAGGACGGAGATGCAGAGGGTCATCTTCTCGCCGCAGTCGGATGGGAGGTAGAAGACGAGGATGGCCAGCGAGGTGATGAGGATGCAGGGGATGATGAGGTTGATGGTGTAGAAGAGCGGCTTGCGCCGGATGATGAAGTCGTAGGTGATGTCCACGTAGGTGGAGTCGTCGGGGTTCTCGTTGCGCCGGCCCGGCAGCGCCACAATGTCCCACTCGCCGCTGGGCGTGAAGTCGTCCAGGCTGGCCACCTCGCTCTTCAGCACCAGGTCGATCTCGGTGCGGTCGTAGGTCCAGGAGCGGAACTTCATGGTGCAGTTCTGCTGGTCGAAGGGGAAGTGCTTCACCTCGATCTTGCAGGCGCTCTTGTAGATGGCCGGCGGCAGCCAGAAGATGCTGCCATCGTAGGAGATGACAGCGTTGGAGTAGAAGGAGACCTCGTACATCCCGTCGGCGCTGGGAGGAAGGGGAGCAGTGTCAACTCCGGCCCTGCCCTGGGCCTGCAATGGCTCTGCCCCCAGCCCCAGGTGGGGTTGAGCCCCCCCACCCAAAAAAAACCAACACCCCAAAGACCTACTTGTTGTAGAGCACCACGTCGGGCAGCCAGATGTGCTTGGAGGGCAGACGGACCTTCTTCATGTTGTCAAAGTCCTCCGGCTTCCAGGTGAGGCGATAGTCCTCCCACTCCTGCGGGCAGGCAGGCTCAGCCCCACCAGGGGGGCCAGCAGGAGGGGCAAACTAAGCATGTATGGGGGGTCCTGGGGCAGGTGGGTCCCACGCAAGGAGCAGGGGGGTCCCTCTAAGTGTGTATGGGGGGTCCTGGGGCAGGTGGGTCCCACACGGGGGTCAGGGGAGTCCCAGGGAAGGGTGAACATTGGGGTCTTTCTAAGGTATATGGGGGGGGTCCCAGGGCTGGGTGGACACAGGAGGTCCCAGAGCAAGGGAACTGGGGGTCCTGGGGCAGGGGGCCTGGGTGGTCTCAGCACATGGTGGACAGGGGGGGTCCTAGGACAGGGGGCCTGGGGGTCCTGGGGCAGGGTGGACACAGGAGGTTCCACACAGGGTGTTTGGAGGGTCCCAGGGCAGAGTGCAGGGGGGTACCCAGGACACCGTGGACACAGGGGGGCAGGCTGGACACAGGGGGTCCTAGGGCAGGGTGGACACAGGTCCCCAGGCCCACTGTGGAGTCCAGGGCTCCCACCTGGGTCAGCCAGACGTTGGTGGTCATGATCTGCTCCCGCTCGTGCTGCAGAGACAGCGGGGCTGGTTACTGGTTGTGGGGGGCCTGGGGGGCTGCAGGGCCCCCTTCAAGCCCGGGGGATGGGGGAGCAGAGCCCCGGGCAACTCACCACACTGATGAGCTGCGCCAGGGACACCATGAGCTGCACGGTGACCAGCTGGGAGCCGTTGGTCGCGGGTCGGATCAGCTTGTTGTAGCGCGCGGGGTCCAGCAGGTACTCGACCAGCCGCTCCTCCGTGTCCGTGCCCAGCGTCCCTGCGGGGGCGGGGGGGGCTCAGCCCCGCGGCGGCGGGCAGGGCCCCCCGCAGGCTCCGGACCCCCCCGGGGCTCAGCCTGTGCCTGCCCCGGGGGTCTGAGCCCGGCAGCTCAAGAGGGGGGTGCTGGGGGTGACGGGGGTGACGGTGTCACAGCCAGGGCGGCTCTGGGGGGGGGAGGGTTCGGGGGGGCTCGGGGGCCTGGGGAGCAGCAGCGGTGGGTGGGCACGGCCGCTGAAGCTGGGGGGCCCCCCTGCCTGCTTCTGCCCACCCCCCTGTCCCCCCGTCGCCCTCCCCGGCCCCCCCGCCCCGCCAGAACAGTTCGGGGAACCGGAGACCCCGGGCCCGGCGGTGCCGCGGGGGGAGCTCCGGGAGCTCCGGCGGGCGGGTCAGGCCGGAGCAGCGGGAGGCACCGCAGCGGGGCCGGTACCGGCTTCACGCCGGGTCGGCACCGGACGGTGCGGTACAACCGGCGCAGCCCCGGAGCCCGACCCGGTCCCCTCCCCGCCGGTATCGGTGCAACCGCCCCCCCCCGGTCCCCGGCACTTACGCCTGAGGGCGGCGAGCAGGCAGAGGACGCGGAGCAGCGCCATGGGGGCGGCCCGGTGCCGGGGCCGGGCCGTGCCGGGCCGGGGCCGGTCCCGCCGCTGTCCCCGGTGCTGCCCGCGCTCTCCGCGGTGCTGGAGCCGGCGGCGGCGGCGGCCCGGGCGGGGCGGCCCCGGGCGGGAGGCGGTGCCGGGCGCTGCGCCGGGGCCGCCCCGCGCTCCCCGCTCCGTCACCGCCGCCGTCACCGGCTCCGGGGCCGCCCCCGCCCCCGCCCCGCCGCGGGGCCCGCGCTCCGCAGCCCCCGGCCCGAGGGGGCGCGGGGGGGGGGCAGGTCCCGGGCCCCGCACACACGGGAGGGGGTCTCGGGCCCCGGGACCCCGCCGACCCGCCCGGGACCCCGGGCCGTGGGAAGCCCCGGAGCCCCCGGGCTCAGGCGCCCCCGGATTCTGGGGTGTCCCCTCGAGACCCCCTGAGACCCCCGGGCCCCCCGATACCAGGGTCCCCCGCACCCCCCGACCCCTCCGGGCCCCCCGGACCCCCGGGGCTCCAGCGCCCCCCCCCCCCCCGTGCCCCACGTGACCCTCCCGGCTTGGGGGGGGGGGAGGGGGCGCGAGCCCCGCCCCTTCCCCCGCCTCCTTTGGCGTCACTTCCGCTCCGGTGACGCGCGGTGACAGCAGAGCCTGCGGAGCGCGGCGGCCCCGCCCCTTCCGGTGCCGGCGGGAGGGGTCACTTCCGGAGAGCGGGGCCGTCCCGCCGCCATTTTGGGCCGGCTCCGGGGGCTGCGGCGGCGGCGGCGGCGGAGCGGGTCCCTCCATGGGAAGATGCAGCGGGCGGGGGCGGAGGAGGCGGCGGGGGCGCAGGCGGCGGCGGGGGGGCCCGGGCGGAGCGGGGCCGAGGTGGCGGCGGCCCCCGCCGGGCGGCTCCTGAGGCGGGAGCTGCGGCTGCTCGAGTCCATCTTCCACCGGGGCCACGAGCGGTTCCGCATCGGCAGCGCCTGCCCCGACGAGATCAGCTGCGAGTTCGTGCCGGGGGCCGGGGCCCGCGCGGGTGCCTCCGCCTCCCGGGGCCCGCCGCCCGGGCCCGTCCGCATCCACTGCAACATCACGGTGAGGCCCGGGGGGCGGGCGGGGTCCGGGCCCTGCCGGGGGCGGCCCTGGCCCTGAGAGCCCGCCCGGGCCCGGCTCGGGAGGCCGGCAGGGGCTGCCGGCTCTCGGGAGACCGCGGCCCGGTGGAGCCCGTCGCCGTTACGGCGGGTGGGAACCGTTTCGTGCGGCCTGGGGGGACCTGCCCCCGGGCCGGGCTCAGCCCCCGGGCTCCGCCGGGCTCCCGGCACCGGGCAGCGTCTCCCAGCGGAGCAAACCCCGGAGCTTCCCCCTGGGCCGGGGTCCCTGCCTGGTACCGCTGGGGGGGCTCGGGGCGCTGCTCCCACCCTGGTGGCCCCTCCGCGCCCCTTGTCCCTCTGTGCCCCGCGTGTTTTGGGGGGAGGGGGGGTTCCCGGTGATCCCTGGAGGGATGTACCGGTACCCCCGGTGTCGGGCCAGTGTTTGGGGGTTCCAGGTTTGGGGGGGTTACAGATCCCGCCTGGCACGTCCCAGTTTGGGATGGCAGCTCTGGACGTGGAGCCCGGGAAGAGCAGGGGAAGCCCCCGTGGGGCCGGGGTTTTCCAGAGGTGACTCGGGAGCTGTCCGGGCTGGCAGGGCTCTGCCCTGGGTGAAAGCTGGGGGGGCTGCCGGGGGGTGCTCACCCCATCCTCCTCCTGCAGCGTTTTTGGTCCAGAGCTGGCGAGGCCAGAGCCCTGTGGGGCAGCCTGGAACAGGGGGAACATCGAGGGTGGGGAGAGCCTGGCCCAGGCTGCCCAGGGAAGCTGTGGCTGCCCCATCCCTGGCAGTGTTGAAGGGCAGGTTGGATGGGGCTTGGAGCAGCCTGGGCTGGTGGGAGGTGTCCCTGCCCATGCAGGGGTGGGACTGGATGAACTTTAAGGTCCCTTCCAACCCAAACCATTCTCTGAAGTCCTGTGGTGTCCTGTCCTCATCACCATCCCACTGCCAAAGGCTCTGGTGACCAAAGGGGTGGCCAGACTTCTACCACCCTCCCAGTTCCACCCCACTCCCACAGATCCAGTGCTGTTGGAGCAGGGGTTTGTTTTTCCTTGGCCTGGGATCAGCCTGGGGGTGGGTGCAGCTGCTCTCCCCTGGTCTCTGTGGTCTGGAGGGATCCATCTGCACAAGACCTGGGCTGCAGCTCTTGGCCCTGCCCGCCCTGGTCCCTGCTGGCATGTCTGTGGGATGGAGGTGCTTGCAGCAGCTCAAAAAACTCCTTCTCCTTTTTTTCAGGAGTCTTATCCAGCTGTTCCCCCAATATGGTCTGTGGAGTCGGACGATCCGAACCTGGCAGCCATCCTGGAGAGGCTGGTGGAAGTCAGGAAAGGAAGCACCCTGGTGAGGGGGCACAGCCTGGGCAGGGGGCACAGCCTGGGCAGGGGGCAGGTGAGGGGCTGGTTGCTGCAGGAGGGGGAGATCCTGGGTGGTGCCTCCCTCTGCCTGGGGGGCCTGGCCTCGTGGGGTTCAGGAAGCTGGGGACAAGCAGCTCTGACTTCTCTTTAGTTCCAGGGTGTGATTTTTCCCCCAGTGCTCAGAGCAGGAATGAGCAGCCCCTGGAATTTGGCTCACTCCTTGGCAGGGGCAGCACTGGGGGCACTGGGGCCTGGGGGGGGTGGTCTCTGTGCTTTGCTGACACGTGTCTGCTCCCCCCCCCCAGCTTCTGCAGCACCTGAAGCGAATCATTTCCGACCTGTGCAAACTCTACAACCTCCCCCAACATCCAGATGTTGAAATGTTGGACCAGCCTCTGCCGGCAGAACAGGTGAGGGGCTGGACAGAAGGAGGCTTTCTCAGCTCATAAAACGAGTTCCCTGGGGTTTGCTGGAGGGGCCTTCCTGTCCCTGAAGGAGGAACACAGCAGGTGAGGTGTTAATCTCCTCTTCCTGGGGCAGATTCCTGTCCTGGGGAATGCCAGCCTGCTCCCTTGGGCCTTGCTGCTGTTTGGCTGCTCTGGTGTAGTTTGCTGTAAAGGTTCTTGGCTTCACTCTGCTTTTAACTTGGTTCTGCTCATAAATCCCTCTGAAACTTTGCCTCAGAAGCATCTGGGGAGGCAGGAGAGTGTTGGCCCAGGAAGGTGATGGTGCCACCTTCATCTCTATCCTTTTGTCCCCACAGAGCACGCAGGAAGAGGTGTCCTCTGAAGAGGAAGATGAAGAGATGCCAGAGGTAAGTGCCACCTTCCTGCACGAGGAAGCACACCGAGTACAGGGAGATGCCTGCTGGAAGGTGGGAGGGCACAGGGATCATGTCTGGGAGGAGCAGGCAGGGAAGAGCTTCAAGGTTGGATTGTTCTCAGTGTTTTGCTGCTGAGGATCCAGGTCTGGAGCCCCGGGGGGAGTGATGTGTTCCCAGACGTGGGACTGCAGCAGCTGAGGCTTCTGCAGGTGATCTGGGAATGAAGCCCCTTGGGCAGTTTCTCCCCACCTCGTGCTGCTGTGCTCCAGAGCCTGAAACTCCCTCTGGAGTGATGGGATTTCCAGGCTGCCGTGGCTGGCAGGGAAATCACACCATGAAAACAGGAATCCCGGAGAGAGGGGAGGGCAGGATGGCTGGCAGGAGGGGCAGAGGCAGCCGAACCTCACTTCAGGCTGAGAACATCCTGTTGCAAAACCCCCAGGCTTGTGTTGTTTGGTTTGTGGTGTAGAGCTCTCCAGAAGTGGGTGGAATAATCCCAGATCTCCATGGTGACGCGGAGGCTCCTCGCGCTTCCCCGCACCAGGCAGCAGCTCCCCCAGCCCGGGGACAGGTCCCTTGGAGCAGCACACCCGCAGTTGTTGGGGTTTGAGGAAAGTTCTCAGCTTGCTGCATCCAGCCTGGGCTTTGCAAGGGTCCCTGGGGGAAACGAGGAGGCATAACCAGGTGCCAGCACAAGGCCATGAATCTGCAGACTTGCTGCTTCCTGGTAAAGTTGTGATCACAGACTCATGATGGCTGGAAAGGACCTCAAAGGTCGCCAAGTCCAACCACCAACACAAACCAAAACACCCACAGAAAACCTCCCAACCTTGACCCTGAAGTGCCACATCTACATGTTTCTTGATGTGTGGGGCTTCATGCTTCTGTGGGCTGGAGAAGAAATCCTTGGGAACTGAGTGTTCCCCCTTGTCCCTTCTGCTCCTCGCCCGGAGCGAAGGATTCTGGCTGAGCAGCTGGATTTGTTGGGCTGTGTGGGAAGAGGGGAGCTGTGCCATGGTGCAGGGATGCATTATGCAGGTTAATCCACTCGAGGGATTTTCTAGGAGGATCTATTTTCTTGTGACAGTCTAAAAGCGGCCAAGCCCTCCCAGAAATGCTGCTCATCCAGAATAGCAGCAAACCAGCCTGGAGAGGCTGAAGGAAACACTTGCTCAGAGGATTTAATCCCAGAGCCAGAGCTGTGTGAACCCAGGGCCATGAGCAGGTGGCTGAACCCTGTGGGGAGGATCTCCCTGCAGTGGGAAGGGTTTCCCGTGCAGTGGGCCCTGATCCCTGTGACTGGTTTTACTGGTGATGAACGTCAGGGTCTCACACATGTCAGCTTGATGAGTGTTGATGTGGCACAGGGTGAGGGGTAGAGCCTGTGTCAGGCTGAGGAAGAGTCAAATCCTGGGGTCAGTTTTGGGGCCTTCAAGACAAGAAGGATGTGGAGGGGCTGGAGCATGTCCAGAGGAGCTCAATGGAGCTGGGAAAGGGGCTGGAAGGGTCTGGAGAACTTGTAAGGAGCAGCTGAGGGAGCTGGGGGTGTCCAGCCTGGAGCCCAGGAGGTGAGGGGAGACCTGCTGGCTCTGCAGCTGCCTGAGAGGAGGTTGGAGCCAGGGGGGTCGGGCTCTGCTCCCCAGGAACAAGTGACAGGACAAGAGGGAAGGGCCTCAAGGTGCCCAGGGGAGGTTGAGGTTGGATTTTAGGATAAACATCTTCACCAAAAGGGTAATTAAACCCTGGCCTAGGCTGTCCAGGGCGTGGTTGAATCCCTGGTAGTGTTTCAGAGCCCTGTAGTGTTGCTGAGGGACATGGGTTAGCACTGGACTTAGTTGAGTTGGGTTATGGTTGGACTTGATGGTCTTACAGGCTTTTTCTGCCCAGAACCATCCTGTGGTTCTGTGAGAGCCCCGGGGTGTCCTGAGCTGAAGGACAAGCAGCTGATGGACCCACAGGGACGTGTCCCCTCTCTGAGGGGAAAATGTGCCGTGGTGCTAAATGCTGGGGGTGAGACTCTGTCCCCCTGGGGCTGCTGGGGAGGTGTTGGTGTTGGGTTGGTGGTGCAGTGTCTGTGCCCCCCCCAGCTCCCTGGAGCCACAGCCCCCTTTGGTTCCACGGGGCTCCTTCGGGTGCACCCCTGAGATGAGCGGCTAATTATCAACAAGCGTGAGACTTGGCAGGGAAGAACCCAGGGAACAAAGAGCTTGTGTGATGCCAGTTTAATTCTGGAAAGGGAAGTGCCATGTTGGAAAGGGAAGTGTGCCACTCTGCTGGCTTTGGCATGGGAGAATGGTGGGGCCTGGGGCCTGACACTTGTTTCCTGAGCGTACCCAGTCCTTGGGCCTTCTGCCTGGTTTTTGCCTCTAATCAGAGCTTGGAGCTCATGGGGAGGGAAAACTGCACTGGGAATCTTTCCCAGTTCATGGGGTTCCTGTTCACCCCAAGGGTTCCTGGCAGCAGCACTTGGAGTAGGGAGGAGTGAAGTGATGAGTCCCCCCAGCTCTCCTTTCCTCTTCCCAGGACACTGAGGACTTGGACCACTATGAGATGAAAGAGGAAGAGCCAGCAGATGGGAAGAAGACAGAGGATGAAGGCATTGGGAAGGAGAACCTGGCCATTTTAGAGAAAATAAAAAAGAACCAGAGGCAAGATTACTTAAATGTACGTGTCACCCAGCGGGTGGGTGGGCTGGGGAAGCAGAGGGACCTAAAGCCAAGGGGTTGTCCCTGGTCAAAGGGCTCTCAGGGGCTGGTGTGGCTGATGCAGAGAAGTCCATGAGCTTCCTCTTTGGCTCAGGAAGTAAGTGTGGGCCTCAGGTGTCCCCAGAGCCTTGGTGCTATGTGGGGCAGCCTTCCTGCAGTGAGGTGTGGGGTGTCCCTCTGCTCCCAGGAGCTGAACCCTGCTGTGGGCCGTGGGGGTGGCTGGTGGGTTGGGCTTTTGGACTTTTTGGGTAGTTGGCAGGGCATGGAGGCATTTCTGCTGCCTGGGGTGGCATCTTTGGGGTGAGGGAAGTTGCTCCTGGGGGAAAGGGGGAGGCAGAGAGGCAAGGGGCACGGTGAGGTCTGGATTAGAGGCTGGGTGGGAGTCCTAGCTGGGGTGTTGGCCTCACAGAGCACCAGCCATGGTGGGTGCAGTGTCACAGTGCCACCTCCCCAATTCCTGGCAGGGTGCAGTGTCTGGGTCTGTGCAGGCCACCGACCGGCTAATGAAGGAGCTCAGGGATATTTACAGATCACCAAGTTTCAAGGGCGGTAAGTGCTGCCGGGAGCTCGGGCAGGGGCTGCCACCCTGGGGTGGGTTGTCCTCCTCCTGGGTGGCACCACCCAGAGCCATCCTGCTCTGCTCAGCTGGGGAGAGGATCTCCAGCCTCCAGTGCTGGTGGCTCTGTCAAGAGCAAGCAGAGCTGCCTCACCTTGATCTCTGCCTTATCCTTCCCTGCTGGCTGGAAGTGAGGAGCCTGCTGTGGGGAGGGAGGGTTGGCTGGCTCTGAGGGTGATGGTGCTCCCACCCCTTTGGGGACCCCAGGGACTCGGGAAAGAGCAGTGGTGGGAAACCTGCTGCCCTCAGGAGGGTCCCTCTGGATAAGTGCTGCTTTTTTGGGGGGTTCTGCGCTAGGCTGAGGTGGTGCTGCAGTGCCAAGGGGGTTGGAGATCTGGGTGGTGGCTCCACCTCCCCCATCATGATGTGCCTCTTCTCACCTTGCAGGATACTATGCAGTTGAACTAGTCAACGACAGCCTGTACGATTGGAACGTCAAACTCCTGAAGTAGGTGGCAGAGCTTGGGGGTCATGCAGCTGTGGTGGAGCTTGGTGGTGGGACCAAAATGTCCCTGTGAGCCAGAGGGGAAGTGAGCAGGGCAGGGGAGCACCTGGCAGGTCTGGGGTTAGCATCTCTGGGGCAGCTTGCTTGCTGTCTCCACACCAGAAAGGAGATGACATCTCCAGAGAAGGATGAGATAATCTGAGGGCTCTGCAAGTCTGTCTGCTGTTCCTAGAGTCCTGGAAGAGGTTCATCAGACAAACCCTGAGCTTTCACACCCTTCCAGACACCAGTGCTGCCTTTTCCCTGCACCAGGCAGTCTTTATTTTTAAGCTGGCAGCATGCAAAAAGGGTGTGATGGTCATCTCTGCAAAGCTGGAGCAGAATGCTGGCAGCCCGTGCTGTCACTGCCCCCGGGTGACACCCGGTGGCAGCCGGTGGTGCAGGTAGGACAGCTCGGTGGCCACGGGCAGGGCTGGTCTGAGCTGCCCCACCTTGGCTCTCACCCTCTGGGTTCTTCTTTGGGCAGGGTTGACGAGGACAGCGCTTTGCACAATGATCTCCAGATCCTCAAAGAGAAAGAAGGAACAGATTTCATTCTCCTAAACTTCTCCTTTAAAGTAAGGAGGCTTCCCACACCCCCCTCCAGGTGCCACCACCTGGGAGAGCGGGTGGAGAAGACGTTTCCCAACGTTTCCTTCTCTCCTTCCAGGATAACTTTCCTTTCGATCCGCCGTTCGTAAGGGTCGTGTCCCCGGTGCTGTCAGGGGGGTAAGTGCCTGCCTGTCTCTGCTGGAGGTACCTGGGGGAGAGAAGAGTTGGTTGTGTAGACACAGGACTCTGGGATGTGGTTTAGTGAAGGGCTTGTCAGTGTCAGGTTGATGGTTGGACTCGATGATCTTGAAGGTCTTTGCTAACCAAGGTGACTCTGTGCCTCTGTCTCCAGCACTGCTTCCTGCAGTTTATCCATCTCTTCCCAGTCCCATAATCTCCCTGAGCCCAGAGTGTAGTAGTTCTGGGAAGCCTAGACAGGGGTGATGGACTTTTTTTTTGTTTATATATTTTTCCACCTGAGATCTACTCTGGGAAAACAACTGTTGATCTCTGGAGCCACGGGTGGGTGAGGCTGTGTCAGTCTCTGACCTAACTCTGCCCAATTCCTTCCCCAGGTACGTTCTGGGGGGTGGTGCCATCTGCATGGAGCTGCTCACAAAGCAGGTGTGTCCTGGCAGGAGCTCCTGGGTCACTTTGCTGTCTGCTGGGCTTTGTAGTCCTGCTCCTCAGGGCTGTCTGGCAGCCAAATCCTGCCTGGCAGCTGCCTCTGTGGCTTTGCTGAGCCTGTGCTGGGCTCAGGGAGGTGGTGGGGAGGCTGGGGTTCTCACCCTGGGTCCTCTGTCCCTCAGGGCTGGAGCAGTGCCTACTCCATCGAGTCAGTCATCATGCAGATCAGTGCCACTCTGGTGAAGGGGAAAGCACGAGTCCAGTTTGGAGCCAACAAGGTGGGCCTGGGCAGAGCAAGAGAGCTTAAGGAGCAGTTGGGTGTGAGGTGGAGAGTGGGTTGCTGCAATTTGTCCAGAGAAGGGCAGCAGGGCTGGGGAAGGGGCTGGAGCACAAGTCTGAGCAGGAGCAGCTGAGGGAGCTGGGGGTGTCCAGCCTGGAGCCCAGGAGGTGAGGGGAGACCTGCTGGCTCTGCAGCTGCCTGAGAGGAGGTTGGAGCCAGGGGGGTCGGGCTCTGCTCCCCAGGAACAAGTGATGGCACAAGAGGAAAGGGCCTCAAGGTGCCCAGGAGAGGTTGAGGTTGGGTCTTGGGAACAATTCCTTGCTGGGAAGGGTTGTCAGGCCCTGACCCAGGCTGCCCAGGGCAGGGGTAGAGTCCCTATCCCTGGATGGGTTCAGAAAACATGTGGATGTAGCACTTCAGGACCTGGTTTGGTTGGATGGTGATGCTGGGTTTATGGTTGGACTTGATCTTAGAGGTCTTTTCCAACCTTTGTGATTCCATGGTTCTGTGGGATGTGTGGAAACTGGCTCTATGGTGTGTGGGTGGCTGGTGCCAGTGCCTGATGCTTCCCCTGCTTCCCCTGCAGAACCAGTACAGCCTGACCAGAGCTCAGCAGTCCTACAAGTCCTTGGTCCAGATCCACGAGAAGAATGGTAAGTGCTGAGGAGAGGAGCTGCCTTTCCCTGTGCTGCCCAGGCTGAGCCTCCCAACGAGCCACTGGAGTTGAGTTTTTCTTGCCCCATGTGCAGAGATGACCTGGGGTGAGGTGGCAGGTGGGCCAGCAGTGGCTGCTGTGTCCCTCTGCCCCATCAGTGCTGGGCTCCTCCAGCTGCAACCAGGGACACGTGTCATTGTCCAGCTGGTGTTGAGGAGCGACCTGGAGGGAAAACCTCTTGGTGACCTGGGCGACTTGGGAAGTGGGAAAGTGGCACTTGGCACCAACAGCTTTTCCAGCTGTGTGTTTCCCAGCGTAGGGTGGTGTTCCCAGGCAGCCTCATCCCTGATGGATCTCTCCTCATTTCAGGCTGGTACACACCACCCAAGGAGGACGGGTAGCGTGGGCACTGCAGGACCAACCCCCTCATCTCCGGATGCTCTCCTTGGATCTTGACGACGCCTCTTGGCTTTCTCCCAGGATGTAATAGCTCTGCCTATTGCAGGACAATAATGGCTATTAAAAACTCTAAAAATAAAACTGTTTAAGCAGTTGGACTGACCTAAAACACTTGCTGGACCCTTGCTCGCAGGCATCCTTGTTAAAACAAACTTTTGAGCCTCTTGTATCGCTGGAAACTTTCGACTCTGCTCCAGTCTAGAGCGTCCTCCTTACCTATGCTATGGATTTAATTTATTTTCTTATTTCATGTACACTGCTTTTTTTTGTTACAGTGTATGATGGATGTGTATGGAAAATGTATCTTTGGAGAAAAAAAAAAAAAAATTACAGTTTGTTAATTTGAAGATGCTGGTCTGACTGAATTTTCGATGCGTTGGATGGTTCCCGGTGCCGGCGGGGAACAAAGGCCTCTGCAGTGGTTTGTGCCACACTATGTCCCCAGCCCTGCCCCTGGGGCTGCAGCTGAGGGGCCACACGGGCTCTGGGGGCACAAATAACCCCAAACTCTCTGTGTTGGGGGCCAAGCTCCTGGACAAGCCGTGTGGGAAGGTCGGACAGCCACCTCGGAAGAAGAAAAGCCTTTTTTGTTTTTTTTGGCAATGAGGGAGTGGGGCTTCAACCCCTGCTCCCCTGGACCAAGAACAGACTCTTTATAAACCACCAACTGTCACCTCTGGAAGCCTCGAGGGGAAAGTCCATAAGGTGTTCCTGTGTCCTGCTGGGGCTGAGGGCTTGGATGCAGGGGCATGAGGCTGTGATTGCTGCTCTCATCCCTGCCCAGGACTTGCTCCTGCAGCAACTTCTCCAGGGTTTTATTTCTTTTTTGTCCTCAAGCCACCGTTTCTGCTCTGCTCGGTGCCCTTGCTGGAGGTGCTGCTGCTGTCCTGCCCTGTTCCTGCACCCCCAGTTCCTTGCTTGAATTCCCCCTGAGGCTGCTGGAAGGAGATGGGGATGTTGGAACTCCTCTGGGGCCATGTCCTCGGGGGAGGGCAGAGCTGACTCATTGTGTCAAAGCTGGACCATGGGTATTAATTCACTGTGTTTGAATAAAAGTTCTTAGAAAAATTAAAGGGCCTCTGAAGTCCGTTATCTCCTCCAGCAGCTGTTCCCTCCTCAGGCCTCGTCCTGCTCAGAGCCTCAGGATCAAGAGATGCTGTAGGAGGATTATGGAGGCTGCTCCGCTCTTGCTGTGGGGTAGGGGGTCGATTTTTAAGTGCTTTGCTGAAGGACCTGGAGAGGTTTGCAACATGGAGCAGCTCTGCCCTGCCCTGGGCTCTCCTCCTCCAGCCCAAACCAGCCCTCAGCAGGGTCCTGAGCACCCTCCAGCCCTGCTCCTGGTGCTGGGGGGGGGGAAGGAGGCAGCTGGGCTCTGCTCCTCTCTTCAGCTGAATTAGCACTGAGGAACTGCCTGGGGGGGAGGGTTGAGCCACTTCAGTAAAGGTCTAAAAAGCTGCTGGTGCTGCTATTGCATGGAATTATCAAATGGTTTGGTTTGGGAAGGACCTTTAAAGGTCACTGAGCCCAACCCCCTGCAGTGAGCAGGGACATCAGCCAGATCAGGTTGCTCTGAGCCCCATCCAACCTGACTTCAGTGTTTCCAGGGATGTGGCATCTCCCGAGTCTCTGGGCAACCTGGGCCAGTGTCACCACCCTCAGGGTAAAAAAAAAAAAAAAAAAAAAAATCTCTTCCTAACATCTACTGTGAATCTCCTCTTTCAGTTTCACCTGTCACCCTCTGTTCTATCCTGACAGGCCCTGCTAAGGTTTTGTCCTCTTTGAGTAGTGAAAGGCCACAAAAAGGTCCCCCTGGAGCCTTCTATTTGCTGGGGGGGGGTGGGGTGATGGCTGCACCCACTGCCCCCAGTGATGGGGGTGGGTTTGGGCATGATGAGGGCCAGGAGAGCTCATGGAACACACACATGCTCCTGAATCCAGAATTTCAGCAGCTTTCCAGGCCAGGATGAGTGGAAGAGTCAGATAGAGCCCTCTTGGACCCTCTGCCACTTGAGTGCTGACCAGTGGGTATTGAGGCTGGAAGTGTGGCAGGAACAGCCTGAGTGGGCACCTGGCAGGGGCTGCCAGGCCCTGCTGCTCCCACCCGTGGAGCACCGGGATCCATCCTGCTCGGTGCTGGGCTCAGCACTGTGCTGGCTCGCCTCTTGTTGTGGCTTCCCAGGCTCTCGGTGCCATCTGTCCCCAGTGCCATCTGTCCCTGCTGCCAGACACGCTCCCACAGCCTTTCCCTGCAGGAGCTGGCACAGAACAGGGACAGGCAGAGACTTCCCAAAGGAGACAAGTGGATGGCACAGGGACCTTGGGATGGAGCCACCAAGAAGGTGCTGCCCATGTGGCTGTCCTGCTGCTGAGGCCCCGGGAAGATTATGGGGGGGGGGGGGAATGTCAGTCTTCCAAGAAAACAAACCAGCACCTCTCACATGAAGCCAGCACCCGAGGTCACCAGTGGAGACAGAGGGTTTTTCTGGGCCTCAGGAGGTGAAGTTGGAGCTGGACAAGCTCCTAACCCAGCAGCAGGACCTGGCCACGTCCTGCCCGGCAGCACCGGTGAGGAAATGGCCAGTGCTTCCTGGGGAGCTGCCAGGCCCAGCTCCAGGCTGCCCCCACCCCGGCACCTCCTCACAGCCAGGCAGGGTGGGGGGCACGGTGCTGGGAACCAGCCATCCCTGCTGAGTCAGGGTCTGTGCTCCCAGTGCTCCCCTTCCCAACAGCAGGACCTGCCACGAGCTGGCTGGTCCTAGGGGACATTCTCCAGATGTGGTTGGGGGGATGGACGTGGCCTTCTGCTCCTTGCAGAGGCTGGAGGATGTGCCCAAGGACCAGCCAGCTCCTGCCCATGGCAGTGCTGGGGACGGAGGGGGCACAGAACCCACAGAACCCCCTCCCCATCCCTTTCGTTGCTGCTGGGCCCCCCGGCACCACGCAGCCCAGCTGCCAGCCCTGCAGGAAGCCAAATCTCTGGCCTCAGCTGGGGTTTTCCGGCGAGCTCTCGGCACAGCAGGCGCAGGGAGAGGTGTGAACCGCAGCCCCGAGGGCAGCGGGCACCGGCCCCGGGCTGGCCACGCACAACGGGCCACGCACCGCGGTCGGGGCACTGGGGGGGGGGCCCTGCATGGGGCCCACATGCAGAGCCCGTGTGTGGGATCCACGTGCAGGGACAAGTCCCCCCCGCTCCCTCCCCAACAGCCGGACGGTGTCCCGGGGTCTCCCAGCCCCACCAGGGCAGAATCCCACCCCCCCGCCCTGCTCCTCTCGGGGCCCACCCAGCCCTCGGCAGACGCCGGTGAGAGACTCCGGCCCCATGGAGGATGGAGGCGCCAGGCAGTGCCCGGTGTCGGCGGGGCTGGGGCTCCCCGAGACTGCCCGGGGCTCCCCGAGGCTGCCCGGTCCGGTGGCTGCCCGCCCGGCCGGGGCCGCGCCGTCCCCCGGGGCCGCCCCCTCCGGATCTGGGCGGGGAGCGCTGGCCCCGCCGCCCCTCCGGCCCCTTCGGCTCCGTCCCGTCCCGTCCCGTCCTGCCGCTGCCGTATGGGGCCCCCCGGGCCGGCCTGACCCTCCCTGCAGCCCCGCCGACCCCCAGAGACCGGACCCGCCGAGGAGCCGCGACGGGACCCCCAGGCTGCTTGGATCCTGCCGGTCCCCCCGCAGCACGGAGAGACCCCCCGGCCCCTTCCCTGGGGACAGAGAACCTTGGGAGCCGCCCCGGGGCTGCCCCGGTCGGGCCCCCTGGACTCCTGGCAAGAACCCCCAGCTCTTCCCATCGCTGGAGCAGAGACCTCGTCCCCCCCCCCGGGACCCTTCCCTGGGGCCAGGGACCCCCGGGAGACACAGTCCCTTGCCCAGGACACGGGAGCCAGCACTCCTGGGGACTCCCCAGCCGTCCCCGCGGGGGCGAAGGACGCCTGGAGCCCCCCACCCGTGCCGGGGGCGAAGGCCCCGGCCCCCCTGCCCACACCCCCTCTCCCGGGCTGGCCCCCGGCCACCAAAGCTCCCGCGCCCGGAGCTGGGGGGAGCCGGGCTGCCCTGTGCCCCCCGGCTGAGCCGGCCCTGAGCCGGTGGGGCGGCCGTGGGGGGTCAAGGAGCCCTGGGGGGGCCGCGGCACCCTGCCCCTCCCCAGCCCCATGGCGGCCAAGTGGTTCAAGGAGTTTCCCTCCAACCTGAAGACGGTGTCGGAGCGGGCCCGGCCGGGCAGCAGTAGCCTGGGCAAGAGCCGCAAGAACTCGGCTGCCGAGCTGGGGGGCTGCCGCGCCGGCCCGGGGGGCGGCAAGGACGGGGGCGGCCGGTTGTCACGGGACAACCTGCAGGGTCTGCTCCAGGCTGCTACCGGGAAGATGCGGAAAAACTCGCGAGTGGAGGGAGGGACCCCGGAGGGACCCCCCAAAACCTGCGGCACCTACATCAACCGCCTCATCAAGGTGGAGGCTCACGAGAAGAATGGGAAGGGGTACCCCAGCCCCCCGCCTGCCAGCCCGGCTGCCCCCGAGCAGGACAAGGGGAAGACCCTCAAGACAGAGACGGTAAGAGGGGGGGCTGGGGGGGGCGCTCAGCGCTGCCGGATTGAACCACTTTAAGGCTCCAGCTCATTAGCCCAGCTAACCCTGGCCTTTCATCCAGCCTGGCTTTGCTGCCTGCAGATCCCCATCAAAGCTTCCTTCATCCTGACTTCATCTGCTGGGCGGTGGTGGGGTGCTCGCTGGGGCCCCCCTCCCGGGTCCAAGCCCCCCCCCCGACCCGCTGGTTAAACAAAGGCTGACGTAAAGCTTTGCTGGGCAGCTTTGCCTGTGGCATGTGGCTGGACTTTCACCCCCCCACACATACAGCCCCAGGGTGGCTGGGAGCCAGTCGTGGGGGGGGGGGTGGTGGTGTCACTCAAAAGGGTCCTCCAACCCCCACAGTGCTGGAGGGCATGGGGATGGGTGCTGCCCCCATCCAGAGGAGCCACTGGGTGCACCCTGGTAGGGTTGTGTCATGGCTCCATCTGTCCTGGCTGAGCTGCCATCCTTTCCCATGTCCCCTGCCTGGCTCTGCACTGGTGGCATCCTTACCACCCCCTGGGACTCACAGGAGCCCCCCCTGAGCCCAGTGGTGCCCATCCCCTCCCCAGGTCATCATCCTGGAGGACTACGCCGACCCTTACGATGCCAAGCGCACCAAGGGGCAGCGGGAGGCGGAGCGGCTGGGAGAGAACGACGGCTACATGGAGCCCTACGACGCCCAGCAGATGATCACAGGTACCTGCTGGGCCACGGAACGGATGTGCCACGGTTGTGCCAGACCATGGTTGTGCCATGGTTGTGCCATGGTTGTGCCAGACCATGGTTGTGCCATGGTTGTGCCACGGCTGTGCCTCAGCTGGCACTGCTCCCCACCGGCAGCACGCGGTTGCCCTCGGAGCCGCCCGGCGCAGGAGGCTCCGGGAACAGGAAAGCTGCTTCCTGCGGCTGCGCGGGGCCAGATAAGGAGCGGGCGTGAGGCCGGACACTGACCCCTGCCCGCTGGCCCCTCTTGCTGCCCCCACCCCCTGCCATGGCACGGCTTGGGGCGCGGGGCCAGTGCAAAGCCCTGGGTGCCCCTCAGTTGCCACTCAGGTACTGCACCCCCAGGGTCCCCTGCAGTCGTGCCCCTTGGGCAGAGACCCCCCGGCTGGCGCGGCGACCGCCCAGCTGGCCAGAACAACAGGAACTGACTCGGCCGGAAGCTGGAAATAAAAGATTTGCTGCTGATGGTTTTTTCCATGCAGGGCAGCCCGGGTTGTTTGGCTCAGCCCGGCACCATAGGGTGAATGGGGGGCCTGGGGGGTGTGAGCCCCCCCCGGGGTGAGCCTCCTGTGAGGCTGAAGCCCAGTGTGGGGTGTAGCATCCTGCTGCCGTGGACCCTGGCCATCCCCACCGCATGGGTCTGTGCCCACGGCGCCGGCGACGTGGGGGCTGCAGCAGCAGACCAGGCGCCACGGGGATGGGCCCCTTCCTGCCCCGGCTCCTCCCAAGCCTGTTCCCAACGGGGCGTCCCCGGCGTGGGATCCCTGGGGCACATCCCTCCCCAAGGGCAAGCACTGCGGTGGGGGGAGGGTCTCAGGGGACACACAGCCCCCCTCCCTGACCTACTGTCCCTCTTCCCTGCAGAAATCCGCCGCCGGGGCTCCAAGGACCCCCTGGTCAAAGCCATCCTGCTGCTGGACGGTCCTGGCGAGCCCGGGGAAGGGGGCAGCAAGCCAGAGCCAGCCAAATGGCCAGTGGGCAAGGAGGTGGTGGGGAAGGGGCCACAGCTCTATGACACCCCCTATGAGCCCGGGGAGGGGGTGCCCGGGGGAGCCCCGGAGCGCAGGGTGAGGGCTGGGGATGGGCGCCTGCCAGAGAACGATGAGCGGCCAGCGGGAGAGTATGAGCAGCCCTGGGAGTGGAAGAAGGAGCAGATTGTCAAAGCACTGTCAGGTAGGGGATGGGGACATGTATTGGGATGAGGACATTGGTGGGGATGGGGACATGTATTGGGATGAGGACATTGGTGGGGATGGGGACACAGATGGGAATGGGAACATGGATGGGGATGAGGGTGGGGACACGGATGGGGTTGGGACTGGAGACACAGATGGGGATGGGGACAGAAATGAGGCTGGGGATGGGGACGAGAATGGGGACATGGAGGTTGGAAGAGGGATAAGGCTAGGGGATGGAGACATGGATGGAGATGGGGACAGGGACGTGGCTGGGATGGGGACAAGGACGGGAATAGGGACAGGGACAAGAAGTGGGTCACAAGGATGGGGCTGAAGACACAGATGGGGATGGGGACAAAGACTGGGGATGAGGACATGGATGAAGATTGGGCTGGGGACAGAGCTAGAGATGAGGCTTGGGATGGGGATGGTGGTGGTATGGAGGGGGCTTTGGGGACTCACATCTCTTCCCCCCTAGTCCAGTTTGAGGGCTCAGAGCGCCCCAAGGAGGAGGTGCAGCGGCAGCACCTGCGCCAGAAGAGCTGGACCCCCAAGATGCTGAAGCCGGCGGGCACGGAGCACGGGGAGGGGGAGCGGGTGGACCCTGCCCTGGCGCTGGAGAAGCAGCCGTGAGTCTGGAGGCCACGGGGGGTGGGAAACGGGGGGTGTGGGGGCCGGGGGCTTTGCCATGCTCAGTGTGTGTGCTTTGTGCCCCCCTGCAGCTGGTTCCACGGGGCCATCACACGCGCCGAGGCGGAGAGCCGGCTGCAGCCCTGCCGGGAGGCCGGGTACCTGGTGCGCACCAGCGAGAGCGGCAGCGGCAAGTACTCCATTGCCCTCAAGTGAGTGGGTGGGCACCCACGGCAGGGTGGGGAGCCCAGCCCGGGGGGGGTGGCACCCTGGGGGTTTGCTGCAGCAGGAGCACCCAGGTCCCGGAGGGAAGGAGGTCACTGATCCACCTACAGGGGGACCCAGGTGTCCTGGAGACCTGATGGGGTGGGAGCATCCATGTCCCTGGGGATGGCACTCACCCACGAGGGACCCAGGCGTTCTGGTGCTGGAAGCCCTGATGGGGCGGGAACACCCTGGTCAGGGCCGGGGTGGGATGGCACCCATCCACCCACAGGAGCCCCAGGCGTCCTGGTACTGGAGCCCCGATGGGGTGGAAGCACCTACGTCCGGGGGGTGGGGTGTGGGATGGCACCCACCCACTGGGGGACCCAGGCATCCTGGCGCTGGGGCGGGTGGGGGGGGCAGCACGTCCCCCTCCCCGGTGCATTGTCGGGAGCGCCGGTGGCGTTTCCTTCCTGAGGAAGCGGAGCCCCTGGAGCCGAAACAATCGGAGCGGGAGGGGAACAAACAGGGCTGGACGCGGCGGTGGTGGCGGGCGGGCGCCGGGGGGGCTGGCGGCAGCGCTGACGCCCCCCGCCCACCCAGGACCAGCCAGGGTTGTGTCCACATCATCGTGGCCCAGACCAAGGACAACAAATACACGCTCAGCCAGGCCAGCGGCGTCTTCGCCAGCGTCCCCGAGGTCGTGCACTACTACTCCACCGAGAAGCTGCCCTTCAAGGGGGCCGAGCACATGGCCCTGCTGCACCCCGTCCACTGCAAGCTGCATTAGCGGCGGATAACGCCCCCCCCAGACTGGGCCACGACCCCCACCCAAATCCCCGCCCAGGGCAGGGTCCGGCCCCGGCGACGGCTGCGTGCCGGGGGAAGGGTCTGGCACAAGACCCCCGGGGACCCCTCCGCTCGCTGCCCGCCGCTGGACTCCGGCAGGGCAGACCCTGCCCACCCTGTGCTGGACGCCCCCTCCCGCTGCGGGGCTGCGCCCGGGGCGGGGAACGCGGCGGGACTGGGACCTGTAACAACTAGTAAAATAAACTTGTTGGCTGAGAGGAGGATGGGGCGAAAGAGGGGAGGGGGGGGCGGGGAGTGCAGTGGGGCAGGGTTAGGTCTGAGGGCTGCCGTGGGGAAGGGAGGGGGCAGGATCGGGCCCGTCTCCCCCCCCGCCCCGCCCAGGTGGGTCACCTGCCTGGGAAGTGGGTGACTCAACCCCAGCCTCTTGCCCGCAGGAGCCAGCCTGGCTTTGGGGAGCAGGGGGACCGGGGCTCCCCCTGCCCCTACATCTGCATCCTGCCAGGCTTTTTATAGAGCAGGGGGAGGGGGGGGGGTGTGACCGCGGTGTCCCCAGGGGGCCCAGGCACCCCCTTCCCGGCCCTGCGGTTTCCTCCCTGGGTGCAGCTGCAGCTCCCTGGGGTGTTGCACAACCCAGGGTGGGGTGGGCTGGTAGCACGGGGGTGGCATGGGGAGCATAGGTACTGGGGGTGGGTGGCACAGGGGGGTGGGTGCATGGCCTGGGGTACCTGGCAGGATTAGGGGGCACAGCAAGACACAGTGAACATGGCCTAGGGGTGCATGTCCTCACCTGGGGGAGTACACAGCCCAGCTCCCCCCACCACCCCCTGGCCTTACTCCCAGGTGGGGGAGAGGAGGTTGCAGCAACCCCTCCCTTCCCCCCCCAAAGCACCCACTCCAGTACAAATCCAAGGTATTTATTTTAGAAACACATTTACCACAGTTCCCCAACATGTGCTCTAAGAATAAGTCCCAGGGGGGGCAGATCAGGGCACAGGCATGATGGGGCTGATCCAGCCAGCCCCCCTGCACAGGCCCTTCCCCACGGGACCCCCAAACCCAGTCCCATGGGCAGAGCCCAGCCCTGCTCCCACGCTCCAGTGCAGCCCCTGGCCACCCCAGCTTGGCCATGACCCCAGAGCTGTGCCCCCTGGGACCCATCTTGGGGGCCCCCCCCGGGCTGGTTCTCCATAGAGGCAGTGTTCATCCCCCTTCTCAGAGGCTGTTCCCGGCCACAGGGCCTAGGGGCGGCTTTTTTTTCTGGGGGGGGGGCCTCCCAGGGCCACATCCCAGCCCCAGGACCCCCCTAGTGCCTGACCTGCAGGCACCTGCCACTGTGTCCAGCCCCCAGCTACTGCCCTGAGAAGAAATAGTCCAAGTTGGTGACGTGGAGAGCCCTGAGGGTTGGGGGGCCAGGGGGCGAGAGCAAGGGGGTGTCACTGAGTGGGGGGCTGGAGGGGCCCAGGGGCACCAGCACGTGCTGCCCCTCGCCCTCTGGCTTGGCCCCCCGACGCCCACCTGTCCTCCACATCTGCCTGTACCTGTGGGAAGGGAGAGTGGATCCAGGTCAGGGAGGGCAGGCAGAAACCTCCCCCCACCCCAGACCCCTCCCCAACACTCACCTCACCACAAGGGCAACACAGAGGGCAATGCCCAGGAGCAGGCTCCCCCCGGCCACCAGGAAGGTGTAGGGGGAGGCCACGGGGCTGGCATTGGCTTCTACAACAGTCCCTGTGATGGAGACAGAGTGGGGGGGGAGTGGCTTGTTGTGGGGATGAGAGACCCGGGGGGTTCCAGCCCCTCTGTTGCCCACCCAGGGACCCCTCCTCACCATCAATGTCATCGGCAGAATATTCCCTGAAGAGCTCAGGGGGCAGTGTGACCCCATAGGTGTCATCCTCCATGGGGAACTGCATGAGAAGGCAGGGGGGCACAATGGGAGGGTGCAGCCCCCTGCCCCAGTGTCCCTTGTCCCATACAGGGACATAAGACCCAACAGGGAGCCTGACACGTCCCCTGTGGGGGGCTAAGGCCATGTCCCACCTGAGAGCTGAAGGGTCCCATTTCGGAGGTGAAGTCCCTGGGGTCTGTGAGGTGATGGGTGGGTGGTGAGGCTGGGGAACTCCGGCCTGAGCTCCCGGTCCTGGGGCCACGTGTCCCCTTCCTACCTGTCCAGGGGGTGCCCACTGCCTCCTGGCTCCACTCGCTCCACGAGCCGTGGCCAAACTCCTCCTGCGCCCGCACCTGCACCACGTGCCGTGTCCCCCGCCAGGCATCATGGATGTCCAGCCACGTCGTTGTCACCTGGTCCACCTGGAGGGGACGTGGGCAGCATGGGGTTGGGGACAGCCCCGCTGGGGCTGGGGGACAGCCGGGGTGGGGGTCTCACCTCTGTGAAGGTCCGGGCAGGCTCGGGGCGGTAGCGGACCTGGAAGCGGAGCCAGTAGAAGCGGGGATCCCAGGAGGAGGGGTAGGACCAGTTGACCCGCAGCCGCTGCGGTGCCTTCTCCAGGGGCTGCACCGTCACGTTGAGGGGGGGGTCGGGCTTCACTGCCGGGAAAGGGGGGACTCAGGGCCCGGGTCTGTGCGCTTGGGCAGCCCCAGGTGCTGGCAAGGGGAGAGCGGCACTCACGGACGCCGCTGGGGGTGATGATTCTGTCCTCGCCAGCCAAGCCACCGGCACCATTGCTGACGCACGTGGACACCACGAGGGGTTTGGTGTCGTCGGTGCCGGGCGGCAGCTGCACCCGGCAAACGAACTTCCGCGCCCTGGCGAAGTAGCGGCACCGCTGCTCCGTGGCGGCCTCAGCCGCGAACCTGCGGGGAAGGGGCCGTGGGGCGCCACAGCCCCGGCCGGGGTCAGGGAAAGGGTCAGCGGGGAGGGACCCTGAAGTCCCCTGCGCCCCCCGCCTGAGGGTCCCAGCTGCAGGGGGTGCCAGGACAACACTCACCTCCGCCTCACCCAGAGCATCGCCCGTGTTCCCGGGGACGGCTTCGCCCGCAGCGGCCACTCGCACAGGATGTCTTTGTCGTGGCTCCGCCGGTAGCAGGAGACCCGCGGAGTCTCGGGGGGCTCTGCAAGGCAGGGAGGCGCTGGGGGATGGGGGGGGCTGGAGGGGGTGACATCGCAGGGGAAGCCCCCTCCCCAGCGCAGACCCACCTTCCACCAGCAGCCGCAGGGAGCGCAGCAGGCGGCCCCCCACGGAGCAGCTGTAGCGCCCCGAGTCCTCGTAGCGCAGCCCCTGCAGGAGCAGCGTGTTGCCCCCCTCTGGCAGCCACCGGCTCCCCCCCGCCGCCCCCCGCTCCTCCAGGCGCCAGGACACGGTGACGTTCGTTGGCTCCTCGTCCTGGCAGGTCAGTGTGATGTTGGCTCCCGGGCGTCTCAGCACCACGTCCCGTGAGAGCCCTGGGGGGGACAAGGGGTCAGGCAATAGAGGCATGACCCGGGGGGTCCCCAGGGGGGGGCAGACCCCTCATGACCTGCTCCCTGTGCCCAGGGGCTGCTCAGTGACACCAAGCAGAGCAAGTGGCAGCTCCTGCTGAGCCAGCAATAACCTGCCAAGCTGCCGGCAAGGGACCCCCGGGGCACACGGACCCCCCCGGGCACACGGACCCCCCCCGGGCACACGGACGCCCCCTCGGGCCGGCCTCCATGGCACCCGACCAGGGTGCAAGTGGGGGACCTGGCGGTGGGACCGGGCCGGGCAGTGTGGGTATCAGGGAGCTGAGCTCTGGACTCTCAGAGCTGTGGGCTGGGGTCCCGGGGGAAGCCCCAGGGGTCCCGGGGGAGGTCCCGGGGGTCCGATGCCCGGTGCCGGGGGGGTTAAGCGGCCGGGCTGGCTGGCGGCGCCCGGCCCGGGCTGGGCTGGGGCCAGGGAGGCCGCGCGGGGCAGCTGCAAAGGTCAAGAGCCGGAGCCGACCTGCTGGTTCCCGTCGGCTCCTACTGCCGGGAACGCACCCAGCACCCACCAGCACCCACCCCAGCACCCAGCCAGCTCCCAGGACCCGGCCCCAGCCCGCGCTGCCCCGTACCCCCCGCGGTGCCCGTCTCCCCGGGCCCGCCCGATCTCCCCCGGGGCAGGCACGGAACCGTCACCCCCTCCCCGCGGCCCGGACCCGCGGGACCCCAGTGTCGAGGCCCCTCGCAGCCCTCCCCGGTGCCGCTCTCTCCCGGTACCGGGGGTCTCCCCTCAGCCCAACCCGGCGCTGTCGCCCCCCCAGTGCCCGAGTCCCCCCGCGGCTCCCCCCGGCCGGGGGTCACCCCGCCCCCCGGTGCCGGTCGCACCCACCGACAGGGCCGCAGGGTCTCCCGGGGGCGGCGGCGGCGGCGGCGAGGAGGAGCAGCGCGGCGGGGAGCAGCGGCCCCGGGCAGGAAAACATCGGCAGGGCCGCCCGCAGCGCGGCCGGTGCCCGCGGTTGTGAAACCAGGGCCGGGGGCGGGCGGAGGGGGGGGCGGCGGCAGCACGTGCGCCCGGGGGGGCGGGACCGGCCGGCGCCGGGGGGGGGGGGACCCGCCGCTGCCCCCTCCGATCCCCGCTGCTCCCCCCGCAGGACACAGGACACGGCAGAAGCTGCTCAGAACAGTATTACTTTATATATATAGATATATAAAAAAAGCTGCGTTTGTTGGGTTTTTTTTGTTGTTGTTGTTTTTGCCTTTTTTTTTTTTTCTCTGTGGACCCATAAAATGATACAATTCCACAATATAGAAACGCGTAATAAATTAGGAACCCCCCCCTCCCCGGCGCCTCGTTCCCCCCCCCTTCAACGCAAAATAACTCTTAAACACCCTCAAAAATAGAAATAATCCTTAAACACCCCCCAAAAATAGACCCTGGTCCACGCCAGAGCCCATCCTGAACGGTTTCCTCTTTGGTATCAAGGAGAGAACGGTCCCGGGACCCCCCCCGGCCCTGGTGGGGAGGGCATGAGGCCCGCCCACCCCCCGGGGGCTGCTGAGGAGGAGGAGGAAGCGGGGGCCGAGGGTTGTGCAAGACTGCGGCGTGGGATTGAATCACGGCAGCCTGCAAAGCCCTCTGCATCCCGCAGAAAGCAGGAAGGAGCCGGGAACTCTTCCTCATTCCCACCCGGCACCTCCCCCGGCCCGTCCTGCTGCACCCCAGGGTGAGGGGAACCGTGACATCCCTGAAACCCCCCCACACTCTCTCCAAGAAACAACTCGTTCTGTAAACCCGAGGGGGTTTTTCTTTCTTTTCTGTTTGTTGTTGGGTTTTTGTGTGTGTGTTTTTTTCTTGTTGTGGTTTTTTTTTTCCTTTTTTTTTAATATAAAAAAAAAGAAGACACGTGGGTGAGGGGCAGGGGAAGGGGCAGGGTGCTGTCCCAGCCCCCCAGGCCTGCCCGTGGTGGTGGCTCTGCCATGATACATTCGCGTGTGATGGGATATTTGCACTCTGAGGAGGTGGGTGCTGACAGCCCGAGGGGCTGTGGGGACAGTGTCCGTGCCCGTGTCTGTCCATCTGTCCATCCCAGGGACAGGAATTTTGGTTTTGGTAACACTGTGACGGTCCAGACTCCTCCAAACCTCAGCACCTCGGCCTGTACAGACCCTGCTCCCCCCATGGGACCCCTGCCCAGGAGGGGCTTGCCCACTCCCTCCGCCCCGGGGCCACAGAGAGGCAGGGGGACCCCCGGCTGCAAAGGGAGGGGATGTGACCCCCCCCAGCCTCACACCTTGTCCGCGGCGCTGGGGCTGCCGGCGGTGCTGGCGTCGCTGCCCCTCTTCTTGCGCAGGGTCTCGATCCAGCCGACGCTGGGCCGGGGGGGGAAGCTGTAGAGCGCCAGGGAGCTGAGCCGCATGTTCTTCCCTGACATGATGAGCTCCCCGAACCCCTCCTGGTGGGAGAAGGCGTAGCCGGAGCGGCGCAGGCTCGACCGCCCCCTGCGCCGCATGTACCGGTGCTGCGCCTTCTGCTTCTTCCGAACCCGCTGAGTGTAGCGCACCTGGGGACAGGGGACAGGGTCAGGGACCTGCAGAGCCCCAGGGGACAGGGCCCCCCCTGTAAACTCCCCCCCCCCCATGGTCATGCACTCTCACCGTGTCTGAGAGTTCCGGTTTCAGGTCCAGCTTGAGGAAGCGAAAGGCCACGACGGGCATGATGCAGACCACAGTGGTGAGAGCAATGGTCAGCCAGACTGTGGGCTGGGCCAGCGTGTTCTGTGCATTACCTGGGGGGGGGGAAACATGACTCTGGCTGGGGCAGCACCCTGGTGGAGTGGGGGGCATCACTCAGCCCACCCAGGACTCACCCACAAAGCGGAACTGGTTGGGGAACATCTGGAAGAGGCCATCGCTGTGCATGGCGAAGAGGATGGCGAAGTAGGTGGCCAGGCTGCCCCAGATGAAGAAGTGGTTGATGGCTGTCCAGAAGCCCGTGTCCAGCCCGATCTGGTGGAAAGGGGAAGTCCTCAGGGGCTCACAGGACAGTCATGGTGCTCTGAGCATGGCAGGAGGGCTGGACGGGACCCAAACCTTCCCAAAGCTTTGTGCTAGAGGGGCCGAGCAGCCGCGTCCCTACCTGCAGGCTGACAACGATCACGAGGGAGGTGGCCACGGTGACAGCAAAGGACTGGTAGTCAGCCAGCTGGGCACCATCGTCACGGGTGGCATCAGCGAAGACACCGTAGGGGATGAAGAACATGAGGACAGAGGTGTAGATGCCCTGGGCGATGCAGATGAAGAACTCCCGCTTGTTGAAGAGCAGGTTGAGCTGCCCAGGCTCATAGAGCTTGGGGTACTCCATGCTCCGCTGCTCCGGCACGTCCTGGGGGCACAGGGCACTCTAGGCACCTCTCTCCAGCCCCAGGCAGGAGCAGCCTTGTCACTGGGGCTGGGTCAGCCTCCACCACCTCCTGGGGAGGGACAAGGACACCCCCTCCTCCCAGCCAGGGAGCCCCCTCAGCTCTCACCCACCTTACCTGGTCGAAGACACCCATGGCGAGCACGGGCAGCGAGGTGTAGACGATGTTGTACAGCGTGATGAAGTACTGGTCATACACTGTCTGTGGGGGACAGAGCACTCAGGGGGGGCGAGAACTGCCTGCCCTGTGCCCCAGCCACACCCACGTCCATGTGCCCACAGCTGTTGGGACAGGAGAGCCACCACCAGACCCCCCTGGGTGCCCACATCCCTGGCTTGCACAGACTCCTCACAGCCACCACACTCCAGTGGGATCCCAGGCTGTGCCTGCTCATAGAGTCGTCAGAGTTAGAAGAGACCTCTGCAGATCATCTACTCCAACTCCCTGCCAGAGCAGGGTAACCTACAGTAGATCCCACAGGAACATGTCCAGATGGGTTGGGAATGTCTCCAGAGAAGGAGACTCCACAGCCTCTCTGGGAAGCCTGTCCCAGGGCTCTGTCACCTTCACAGGAAGTTTTTCCTTCTGTTTAACTTGACCTTCCTGTGCTCCAGTTTGTGCCCATTGCCCCTTGTCCTGTCACTGGGCACTGCTGAGAGCAGACTGGCCCCATTCTCCTGACACCCCCCTGGAGATATTTATGAGCATTTACACAATCCCTCCTCAATCTCCTCCAGGCTGAACAGCCCCAGCTCTCCCAGCCTTTCCTCACAGGGTGGATGCTCTGTTCCTCTGCAGCCTCCCTTCCTGCTGGTGCAGGATGAGGCCTTGCAAGGAGCCCAGAGACCAGGATATGCTCCTGAGCAGGGGGGTCCTGCAGGCAAACTGTCCCTACCCCCTGTGCACGGGGCCAGCAACACACCTGTGCTGAGAAGCCGCAGAAGAAGCCAAACCAGAAGTGGACCATGGTGAAGGCAAAGTTCTTGTAGAAGAAGTAGCAGAGGAACTTGCACATGCGCAGGTAGGACCAGCGCCCGTGCACCAGGAGCAGGCGTTGCAGGAACTTGAACTGGGAGAAGGAGTAGTCAGAGGCCAGCACAGCCTGGATGCCCTCCTGCCCACTGATGCCCACCCCGATGTGGGCAGCTGTGGAGGGAAAAGACACATGGAGTAAGAAGGGCTCTGCCAGGAGCAGAGGGGCACAGACGGGTGAGGACAGAGGCTGCCACAGGCCCCAGGATGGTGCAAGGACCTGTCCCTCCTGCAGCTCCAAGGACTTACTCTTGATCATGCTGACATCATTGGCCCCATCCCCAATGGCCAGGGTCACAGCTTTCTTGTACTTCTTCACTAGCTCCACCACCTGGGCCTTCTGCAAGGGTGTGACACGGCAGCAGATGACAGCCTTGCAGGCACACGCTGTCTCCAGGAACTCCACCTCCATGTCAGCCTCCAGCGCATGGGCCTGCAAGGAGAGTGGGGAGACAGTGGGGGGGACAGCCCACAGCCAGGCATGGTGTCCTCTCCAGCCTGGTGCTCCCAGGTCCCTACCAGGCTGTGCCCGTTGATGACCAGAGCATATTCGCCAGCGATGGCTTCCAGCACGGAGGTGAGCTTGGAGGAGGAAAGTTTCTCCTGGTAGGAGAAGCCGTTGCCCACAGAGCGCGACCCATGCATCATCTTCTCCCGGGCTTTCCTGAGGAGAAAGAGTGGGGTTGGGGGGTTCCGATTCAGTATCCCCCCGGTCCTTCCCCACATGCACTGTGCTCCACACGTGTCCTCTGCCCCCCAAGCCTCACCTGAGCTCCTCCCGCACCTCCAGCACCGTGTGGCCTGTGACCACAAACACCTCCGTCATGTCGTCCGTCAGCATCTTGCAGGAGTAGCCGATGTTCACGGCCGTTTCTGGGGAAGGGAAAGCAGGGGCTGAGCCCGGGTCAGCTCAGGGGGGAGCATCTGTCCCACCACCTCCCAGATCCAGCCCATGAACATCCTCGTCCCCAGCCAGCCCCAGACCCCCACCCCAGCGATGCCTCACCCTGCTTGTCCCCCGTCAGCACCCAGATCTTGATGTTGGCCAGCGTCAGGATGGCGATGGTTTCAGGGACCCCCTGCTGCAGTTTGTCCTCTATGGCAGTGCCCCCCAGCAGCTAGGGGACCCAAGGAGGGGGGAGGTCAGCAGGGGCTGCCCCCGCAGCCGCCCCCCACCCCCCCAGTGCCCCCCAAATCCACGTACCATCATGTCCTGCTCCACCTCGTCGTAGAGCCGAGCCAGGCGGTCCTCACGAGCCTCAGGGGCACCGCTGGCTCGCTGCAGCCGCTCGGCCCAGTCCTCATAGTAGCCCTCCTCCAGGTCCTTGTAGGCCAGCAGCAGCGTCCGCAGCCCCTCGCCAGCGTACTCCTGCAAGCAGGTGCACGGGCAGCCCCCGGGGGCACCCCCAGAGCCCCACTGCCCTCCAGGAGAGGGGACCGGACTCTGTGCAGCCCCCCCCTTTGCCCTCCCAGCCCTGCCCACAGGCCCCCATCCTGCTCACATTGAGGTGGTCGGTGGTGATGTTGGTGAGGTCCGGGTTGAGGGGCTGCAGGCGCTCCAGCAGGATGGTGTCAGCACCTTTGCAGTACAGCCGGATCCTGCCCTCGGGGCCGCGGACTGACGGGACAGGGGGCAAGCTGCCTGGCTCTGGGGGGCAGGTCCCACTGCCACCCCCCAGCCATCACCCTGTGATGCCTCCACAGGCACATCACTACCTGCATGGGGTGGTCCCCAGTCCTACCACATCAAGCCTGTGTCCCAGTGCCACTGCAGCCTCTCTGACCTCACAGCTGCCCTCCCAGCCCCACTGCAGCCCCCTTGATCCCACTGCCACCTCCTCAGCCCCTGCACTGTCTTCCCAGCCCCACCACCACAATCCCTGGCCCACTGTGGCTCCCCCAGCCCCTGCACCGGGTCCTCCCAGCCCCACTGTCACACCCCCAGTCCCACCACCACTACCTGAACCACACCACAGCCCCCCCAGCCCCACCACCATTCTCTGAACCACACTGCGGCTCCCCCAGCCTCACCGCTGCCCTCCCAGCCCCACCACCGCAATCCCAGCCCCACTGCAGCTTCCCCAGCCCCTGCACCGTGTTCTCCCAGCCCCACTGCCACCCCCCAGCCCCAGCCCCACCCCAGCCCCTGGCCGTGCCCAGGACCTCACCGATGACCGACATGCGCTTGCGGATGTTGTTGAAGTCCAGGATGGCCAGCAGCTGGTAGGTGATGGCTCGGCCCAGCTCGTGCACCGTGATGGTCTTGGGTGTGCGGGACCGGAACACGAACCCGAAGTTTCTGGCAGCCGTGACCAGTGCCCCCTCATCCGGGGACTGGGCCTTGTAGTAGAGATGCCCTGGGGACACAGCGGGTGTCAGAGGCAGGGCTGCACCTCGAGCCCTGTGGGGACAGGTCCTGTCCCCCTGCACCCACCTTGGCTCTCCTCCTCAGACATGACGGTGTGGCAGAGCGAGAGTAGGCGGAAGAACTCGTGCACGTGGGGGTCTCCCAGCGTGACGGCTTCCAGCAGGCTGGGGTCCCAGAACTGGAACCGTGGGTCTGCCAGGGGGTTGAAGGAGAAGTCGACGGGCTTTGGTCTCTGGCAGGGACAGAGAGGGGGTCACCCCGCTGTGGCAGGTGGCATGGCCAGGCACCAGCCCTGGGGCACCTTCAGCTCTCCCAGCTCTACCTTATGACCCAGCACATCCTGAATGTCACCTGTAAACAGGGTCAGGGAGTTAATCATAGAATCACAGAATGAATCATGGAATAGTTTTTGGGTTGCAGGGACCTTTAAAGATCATCCAGACCCAGTCCCACCCCCCTGCTATGGGCAGGGACACCTCCCAGCAGCCCAGGCTGCTCCAAGCCCCATCCAACCTGCCCTTCAACACTGCCAGGGATGGGGCAGCCACAGCTTCCCTAGGCAACCTTGTTCCAGGGTCTCATCTCCTTCACAGCCAAGAATTTCTTCCCAAGATCTCATCTCCAGCTCCCTCTTCCAGTTTTCATCCATCCCCTTCATCCCATCCCTCCCTGCCCTTGTCCCAAGTCCCTCCCCAGCTTTCCTGGAGCCCCTTCAGGCACTGGAAGCTGCTCTAAGCTCTCCCTGGAGCCTTCTCCTCTCCAGGCTGAACACCCTCAACTCTCTCAGCCAGGGCAGGCACCCAAAGCTGCTGCCCCATCACCACCCATGCCTAGGGGTGCTACAGGGCTGAGCCCCCTCATTCCTAGTACCCTAAAGAGGGGAGCTGGTGCACCCACACCCTGTGAGCAGACCCAGCCCAGCCCTGGTGTCCCCGCACTCACCGTAGCTGTGCCCATTCACGGAGCACTTGCTGAAGACCATGATGTTCTGGGTGAGGGTGCCAGTCTTGTCAGAGAAGATGTACTCCACCTGCCCCAGCTCCTCGTTGAGGGTGGTGGTCCGGGCCTCCGCTGGCGTCTGGCACTTGGCACAGTACATCTTCTTGTCCCAGTTGATGAAGTAGCTGTGTCCCAGACGGATCACCTCCACACTGCGGGGAGGGGACAGCTGGGTGTCACCATGGCAGGGCAGCATGCTCTGCTGAGCCAGTGACAGCAGACACGCCCACCCCAGACCCCCAAGTGCCAGGGGCACCCCAACATCCCAGGCCCCCACGCTGCTCACCAGCTCCTGCGCCCCAGGCCTGGCCCACACCCACTCCTATCCACAGCCACTGCCAAGCCAGGGCTGGGGACACAGGACCTGCCACCAAGGGGGCACCTTGAGGGGCTCCCTGGGCATCTCACAAACCTAGGCACCCCGAACCCCCTCCCCGGCCCCCAGGGCAGACAGCAATGAACTAGTGGGAGGGGTGGGGGTGACACGTTCTTACCTCGGGGCTAAGGGTGACAGAACCCATGCTGGGGAACGAAAAGAGAGAGAAATTAAAAGAGAGAGAGAAGGGGACAGTGCAGGAGCCTGGGAGCTGCAGGAGGCAGAGCAAAATAACCAGCATGCAGCCAGGGCAGGGAGAGACGAGCAGCCAGACAGACACAGCCAGGGGGGGCCCCGAGGGACCCGTGGGGTCTCAGGTCTTGGGGTATCCCCAAGGGCAGATGTGGCCCATCACCAGGAGAGCAGCCCGTGCCCACCCCATGCACACAGCTCTGCCCATGGGTGTCCATCCCCAGCTCCCATCCCCAGAGGACACCCCAAATTCCCTTGCATCCCCACACCCAGCCCAGCCCCTTGGCTCCTGCCCTACCTCACGTAGAGAGAGATGGGCACCACAGTGTTGAGGATGATGATGTAGGACCAGAAGGAGAGGAAGCCGGAGAAGAAGGCACTGTGCACCCCCTCGTCCCAGGGCAGGTAGATCTGGAAGCAGATGCCCACCTCGTGCTCCCAGATGGCGTTGCCGATGGCCAGAATCACCCCCATGCACACCAGGAACCCGAAGATCTGGGGACAGGGTGGGGAGATCAGAGCCTCAGCCAGGCCAGAGCCAGCAACGCCCAGGATCTGCCTTCCACGTACCCAGAGCACCAGCGTGTTCATCAGCCGGTCGATGCTCGTCCGCTTGAACTTGGTCCGGCCGCTGTTCTGCATCAGCTTCGTGTCGGGCCCTGGGGAGGGGGAGGGGTCAGGGTCCTCCCCCCTCAGTGCCCTCCAGTGGCCGCAGCCACCCCAGCCCACCTGCGAAGAGGACGAGGCCGAAGCACCACTCGGTGTTGCGCACCACGCAGCCCCTCAGCAGCATGTTCTGGTTGCTCAGGGGGTACTTGTTCTCCTTCCAGTACAGCGTCCCAACAAACTTGTCCAGCTTGTTGTTGGGGGGTTCACAGATCACCTCACCTGGGGGATATCTTGGCTGTCAGGTGCCTCCTCCACGTGCCCAGCTCTGTCCCAGTGCTCCCAGCACCATCCCCAGAGAGCTTCAAGCCACGGAACCACGACAGCCCTGGTCTCTCTAGGGTGGACCCGCGCCAGGGGATGGAGGAGGAAACCCAGGGGCTGCCCCATTGCTGAGGACCAGTGCTGGGGACTCACCATCAAACAGAGCCAGCTTGCTGGTGTCCCCCAGCTCCGAGGTGACGGGGTTGGCCTGTCGCACCTTCAAGTTGGTCTCTCTGTGGGCAAGAAGGCACCGTGAAAGGGTCAGTGACAGCCTGGCCAGGTCTCAGGTCCCCAGAAGCTCTTCCCTGCCTGCAGCCTGTTCTCACTCCCAACTCTCGCCTTCCCTGACTCCCAAGGCCACAGGGACATGGGTGCCCGAGGCCAGCAGTGGTCACATACCCATCCAGCTCTGCTGTCTCTATGTAGCACAAGCCATGGGGCTCACTGGTGGAGAGGAGGAGGAGATCAGCCTGCAGGGAGAGAAATGTTTGTGACAACACTGGGGCTCCCCTATGCCTCCCCCAGAGTTCCTGGCCCTCGGACATGGGGGCCAGCAGGGTCTCCAGAGCCACGTCTCCTTAGAAGGGCCCTGCCAGCCCCCTGGTCTGGACACCATTGGCTGAAGCACCCACATCAAGCCAAATGCCCAGAGCTCAAACATGGCTCAAATGCAGTTTCCAGGCTGGGAAGCCCCTGATGTCTCCACCCTGGGAGGTGATGGAGGAGCACAGCAGCACTGGGGCCACACTCACCACCACAAACTGGTTGTTCTCCAACTTGATGATGTCTCCAACATGGACATTCATCCACTGCTCCTGCTGGAGGCTGAGGAGGGACAGGGAGGGGAGTGAGGAAGGAGCTGGTAGCATTGCTTCTCCTCTGGCCCTGCCCCCAGCCCTGAGCCGTGTCCCACAGCCCCATGTCCCCGACACTCACACTCCGCCGATCAGCACCTGAGACTGCCGGTTGTTCACCTGGTTGTCGCTTTTATGGCGGAACTGGGTGCAGAGGGAAAGAGACAGCTTAGAATGGTAAAATCATGGAATGGTTTTGGTTGGAATAAGAACACCCAGTCCAACCAGTATCCAAGCACCACCCAGTCCCCACCAACTCATGTCCCTCAGCACCACATCTTGGAAACCCCTCCAGGGATGGGGACTCCCCCCTGGGCAGCCTGGGCCAGGCCCTGACAACCCTTCCCAGGAAGGAATTGTTCCCCAGATCCAACCTCAACCTCCCCTGGGCACCTTGAGGCCCTTTCCTCTTGTGCCATCCCTTGTTCCTGGGGAGCAGAGCCCGACCCCCCTGGCTCCAACCTCCTCTCAGGCAGCTGCAGAGCCAGCAGGTCTCCCCTCACCTCCTGGGCTCCAGGCTGGACACCCCCAGCTCCCTCAGCTGCTCCTGCTCACACTTGTGCTCCAGCCCCTTCCCCAGCCCCGTTGCCCTTCCCTGGACATGCTCCAGCCCCTCCATGTCCTTCTTGTCCTGAGGGGCCCAGACCTGCCCCCAGGATTCCAGGTGTCCCCTCCCCAGTGCCCAGCACAGGGGGACAATCCCTGCCCTGCTCCTGCTGGCAGGAGTTGGCAGAAAGTGAGGTCTTCCCTGTCAGCCCCTCTGGGAATGGGGTCCTGTTTCCCTTTGTCCCTCCCCCCTGCAAAAACCACAGCCTCAGGCACCACACACCCACCACAGGGTCACAGTCTCCTGTCCAACCAGGTCCCCATGCCCAGCCAGCTGGGGTAGAGGGACACATGGGGAACCACTCACATAGTCGTCAGTGGCATCTTTGACGGCTGTGATGGTTAAGACAAGAACCAAAGGCACCATGGTGGTGAACCAGGAGAGAGAAGAGATCTGTGGGATGAGCTGGGGACAGAGAGCAGGAGTTACAGTGGCCCAGGCCAGTCCCAGGTCCCCCCTGCTAAAGGGTGCCAAACCCACCACTCCCCAGGGGCAGGATGTGCCCTGGGCCCTCCCAGCTGCCCAGCCAGGGAAGGACAGTGTTGGGGGGGGGGCCTTGCCTGCCTCCCTGGGCTCCCCAGTGCTCACCTGCAGGATGAGAAGGAAGAGGAAATAGGTGTTGGCCACTTCCTGGAACTGCTCGAAGAGGTTGATAGGCAGGAAGGTGATGATGTTGTACTTGGAGGTCTTGATGCAGTTGTTCTGGGAACGGAGGGGGGAGAAGGGGCTTCACAAGTTGCCAAGGCCCCACGAGCCCCCCAGCATCACCCTGGGGGCTGGGCTGCAGCTCACCATGCCCCGAATTTGGGAGCTGGGAACAGCAGCCCGGACCCCTGGCTCCTGCCCCTGCTCTAACACCACAGCAGCTGCCTGGAGAGGCGGATGCCTCCAACTCCTCCACCTTGGTCACCGGCCGGTGGAGCCCTCTCTGGCAGCAGCATCCAGAGCATCTGGGTGGCAGCACCCGGCCCCCCCAGGGGTTCCCCCAGCCCAGACCCCCTGCTCCATCCCCAGCACCAAGACTCAGGTCTGAAGCAGCCAGAAATAACCTCAAGTTGGGGGGGAGGCCAAGGTGAGCAGGGCCCCTCCCCCAGCAGCTCTGGAAGCTCGTTAATTAGCCAGACCCAGAACCACATCAGGGGACCAGGCAGGGGTGCAGGCAGAGCAGGGGGGTGGTTTCAGGCCCCAGCAGAGGATGGGGGGCTGCATCCCCCTCCATAGGAGCATCCCATGCTCCCCTCCAGCCAGCCCCCCCTGGCACCAGCCCCAGAGCTCCACTGACGTTAACGACTCGTCAGCACAATTTTCTCAGGAACAAACATCTATTTTTAGCCATTATCCCCCCCCCACCCTCCGCTGACCCAGAGGGTGATACCGGCCCCAGCCCCCCCAGACCTTCCCGAGTCGGGGGGTGAGGCCCCAAGGGACAGGACTTGGCCACCCCACTCACCGCGTACTGGAACTTCTCGTTGTACTCTGGCGCGTTGGCTCGTACCCGCCTCTCCTCCTCTGCAACACAGCCCCGTCAGCCTGCCCCTGCACCCCAGAGCTCCCCTCTGCACCCCGAGACCTCCCCCCTGCACCCCAGAGCTCCCCTCTGCACCCCCAGACCTCTCCCCTGCACCCCAGAGCCCCCCTGCACCCCAGAGCTCCGCTCTGCACCCCCAGACCTCTCCCCTGCACCCCAGAGCTCCTCCCTGAACCCCAGAGACCCCCCGGGGCCCCCAGCCCGACAGCCCCGCTCCCTGGATCCACAACAGCCCCCAGGCGAGCCCGCGAGTCCCAGACCCCCAGGGAAGCCCCCAGCCGTGCTGTGTGGTCCCGTGCCCCCCTCATTCCAGGACCCGCACCCCCCAGACCCCCAACCCTGCTTATCTGCACCCCATGACCCGCCCTGGAGATCTTCCCCCCCCGCACCCTTCCAGTCCTGAGCGCCCGGAACCCCAGCCCCGCACCACCCGCCCCCAGCCCCCTCCAGGCCTGAACCCCTGGACTTGCTTCCCTGCACCCCCAGCCCTGCTCAGCCGCACCCCCGGGCCCCCAGAGCCCGCTCCGGCCCTGCCCTCCAGCCCCGGAGACCCGCACCCCCGGGCCCCGGCCCCGCCGCCCGCCCCGCACCCACCCGCCGGGCCGGGGTCGCGGACCCGCGGCCACTTCTCGGGCATCTCCCGGGGCACCGTCATGGCCGCGGGGCCGCGGCGCTCCCCGGCGGCCCCATCCCGCGTTGCCGCTGCCGGTGTCCCGGCCCGGGCCCTCCCGCCCCGCCCCGCCGCGTTGCCGCGGCAACGGCAGCAACGGCCGCACCGGGGCCCACCGGGGCCTACCGGGGCCTACCGGGGCCTACCGGGGCCCCGCCCCGCTCACCTGGGGCTTGGCGGGCCGCGCACCGCTCCATGGCCCGCGGCCCCGCAGCCCATGGGGAGCGGGCGGCCGGGGCCGGGGCCGGGGCCGCTGCCGGGGCCGCTGCCGCCGCCTCAGCGCCCCATGGCCGCGGCGGCGCCGGTCGGCGGCGGAAGTGATGGGGCGGGGGGCGGCGGCGGGAGGAGACCGAGCGCGGCCCCGAGCGGCGGGGCGGCCCCGGGGGTCCTGGGGAGCCGGGGGATCTGTCCCGGGGGCGGCCCCGGGGGTCCCGGGAGCCGGGGGGTCGGTCCCGGGGGCGGCCTCAGCGGCAGCGGGGACAGCCCCGGGGGGATTCCTGGGGGTCCCCAGGGAGCAGCCCGCACCCCCCCGGCTGCACGTGCCCGCCGGGCCAGGGTCCCCCCGCAGCCAGAGGGGGGTCCGGGGGGTCTGGAGGCGCTGCCTGCCCCGTGCCCCCCGCGTCCGGACACAAGACACCCCCGTGGCCTCAGGGCTCCTTTAATGATGCTACAGGGATTTGGGGGGGGGGCTGCGCTGCCAGATGGGGGGTCCCGGGCGTCACTTCTGGGGCTGCAGCTCCCTGGGATCCTTCTTCTCGAGGGGTATCTCAGTGGCCGGGTGGGCGGCGGCGTTGACGAGGACCAGGGAGCCCTGCTGGGCCTGGTCCCCCTCCTCCTCCTCCCTCGGGTGGTGGAAAGCCACGAAGAGCTGGTAGAGCGCCGAGCCCAGCGCGGCCCCCGGCAGCGGAGCCACCACCGGCACCCACCACCAGCCGTTGCCCCTGCTGGGGACGGGGCACAGCGAGCAGGGGCTCATCCCTGCTCCCTCTGCCTTGCCCCCAGTCCCTCTACACTCACCTAAAGACCCCTGCACCCCAACCTGCCACGTAGGTGAAGAGCCGGGGCCCGAAATCCCGTGCGGGGTTCATGGGGCAGCCGCAGTTGAAGCCCATGGAGACGCTGATGGCGAAGACCAGCAGGGCCACGGCCACCGGCTCCAGGCCCTTGGGGACGCCCTTGTTGCGGGTGTCCAGGATGGCCAGGATGCCCATGATCAGCACCGCTGTGCCCATCACCTGCGGGGGCGGCGCAGCTGCTCAGTGCTGCCGGGACCAGCACCACTGGAGGGGCCGGGGGGAACCAGCACCAGCACCCACCTGGTCCAAGAAGCCGTTGGAGAGGGAGAGGTGGTCGGCGGGGTAGGTGGCAAAGATGGAGGCGGTTTCCCGGGGGCCGGAGACTGTGAGGGTCCCATTGCTGTAGGACCAGATGGCATCTGCAGAGCAGGGGCAGAGCCCGTCCGTAAGCCCACCCAGGCTCAGCTGCCAGGGTCCCCACAGGCACCCACCCACCTCCCCGCACCATAGTAGAGGGCGTAGACGGCTCCAGAGGCAAGGAAAGCTCCCAAGATCTGCACGGCCACGAAGATGGGAAATTTCCACCAGGGAAACTGCTCCAGCAGGCACATGGCGAAGGAAAATGCAGGGTTCAGGTGGGCCCCTGCAATGCAGCCAGGAGAGAGGCTGGGAGTGGAGGGTCCTGTGGAATCTGGAGCCAGGGGACAGCAGGAGTCGGGACCCTCTCCCCAGCCTCACCAGAGACTCCTCCTGCTGTGTAGATGGCCACCATGACAGCCAGGGCACCCGCCAGGCTGGCAGTGAGGATGTTCCCTTTTGTCTCTGAGCTGGTGAGCATCTGTGCTGAGCCTCCCAGAGTGATTAGCTGGAGAAGGACATGGCTCCACCATGGCCCCTCCAGCCTCTTGCCAAGCCCCTCCCTGGCTCCTCAGGGGCTGCTGTCCCACTGTGCTGCAGCCACTGGCAGGACTGGTGGGTGCCAGCCCCATCATTTTGCTCCCCCATCCCCTCAGCTCCAGCTCTGGGAGCCTGACCTGGACAGGCAGGGAGGTGGTTACTGCCTCACTCGTGGTTTTGTCAGCAACGTAAACAAGTGATCAGCAATTAAATGACCTCCTTCCCTGGGAGATAGCGGGGATGGGGTGCAGCTGTGAGGTCACCCGCTGCCACCACCTAAATGCCATGTGCACCTGGCTGCAGAGCCCCAACCTTTGCCTGCTCGGGGGTGGGAAGCACCAAGGTACGTGTTCCCAGCGCCGCTCCCTCCGGTGTCGGGTGGCAGCCAGAGCCAGGGCAGCACAGGGCGTCCTGCTCCATGGGAACAGGGTCCGAGGGGGAGCAGCCACTGCCAAGTCTTTTGGCAAGCATGGAGCAGCCTCAACACCCCCCACCCCTGGCAAGGGGTGGGCAGGGGGGCGCTGGGACCCCCAACACTTGCCACAGCCCCAGGGTCAGTCCCAGCCCACCCACGTGCCCCACTCACGATGAGCACGAAGACGCCCAGCAGCTCAGCCAGGCACTCCCGCAGCAGCTGGTTCCGGACGTGGAGCAGAGCCCGGGCCTTCTCCAGGAGGGAAGAGGTGCCCATGGGACCCGCCGGGATCGGGCAGCGGCCGCGGCGTCGGTGGCTCCTTCCCGGCGTGATTTTATGAGCCTTGGGGCTGGGGTGGGTGATAATACGCAGACTTTAAACCAATCAGGGCCACACCAGAGGGTGACGCCTGGCTGGGACCGGAGTCCCGCGTGGGGTCAGGGACAGAGATGACAAGTGTCCCCTGGTAGGACCAGACCCCGCAGGAGCCCCAGAGAATCCCTGAGTGGCCATGGGGAACCAAGCCCTTGCCCAGGTGAGCTGGCATGGGTATTTCCCCTCGGGGGAGATCCTGCTTTTCTCTGCCAGATCCCTGCCCAAGCCACAACCGCAGGCAGTGCTAATGAAAAGGCCTTGGAAAGGCTCCCGGGGTAAGAGTGGCCCGGGGGAGGTGTTGGTGCAGTGCTGGGCAAGCAGGGAAACAGGGAGGGAGGTGTGGGCAGGGAGCAGTGCGGGCACAGGGCCAGGCATTGGAGCCTGCTGGCCACCTGCACCCGTGGGGCAGCCCCAGGAGCCACCCCAGGAGCCACTGAAGGCCCTGTCCCCAGGGAGGTTCCAGCCTGAAGGAGCCTGACAAGTCACCGTTAGCATAAATAGACTTTATTGCTCTGTACACACAAACAGCTGGCCCCCACGGGGGGGTCCTCTGCAGCGCCCCAGAAGGCAGGCAGCCCCAGCCCAGGTGCCAGCTCCCAGCAGGACCTGACCCATCTGCAACAGAAAGAGGTGGTGAGAAGACGTTGCTGCCCACTGCCTGCCCTGGATGGAGCAGGCAGAGCAGCCTCGGGAAGCCCCTGGTGCCCCCACCCGTCACACCTAGGGCTGCTCAGCCAGGGGGCACAGCTACCAGCTCGAGAACCAGCGCCGGAAGAAGCTGCCCAGCAGGGACGCGGGGTCGCTCAGGGTGGGAGCGCGGAGCTCGTCCTGCTGCGGCCACGCGCCCGCGAACTCTGCCAGCTCCCCTGGGAGGTGCGGGAGAGCTCAGCCGGGGGGGGGGCCCTGCCCGCTCCCCTCGCACCCCTCAGCACCCCACTCACGGTCATCCATGTTGACCACCTCCTCCCGGTAGTCCTTGCCCTGCCCGTCCTCCTTGGTGGTGGTGATGAAGGCCTGGTCCCCCCGCCGGCGCGTCACCGTTGTCTCCCGGCGGCCCTGGCTGTCCTGCACCGTCCGGCGCTCCTCCACCGCCTGCAGGGGCCCCCAGCCCTCAGACACAGCACCAGCACCCCGGGCCCTGCTCCCCGCCCTGGGGACACTGTCCCCAGGTCACCTGCAGCCCGGCGCTGTGACCAGGGGCGCTCACCCCGTCAGGGAGAGTCACTTTGGTGACGGAGACGCTCTGGAAGTAGGAGCGGGACTTGGGCTCCTCGGGTCTCAGGATCGTCCCCAACCCTGCGGATGAGACCTGGGAGTCCAGGTCTGTGGAGAAGATGCGGGAGGGTGACACCGGCGTGGGGACGTGCCACCAGCAGCACGGGCAGGTGGGGAGGGGAGGGGGGAGACCCTGCGGCCCCACCCCGAGCACCCACCTTGGTCCTCCTTGAGGCCGGGAGGATCCGGGCGAGCGTCTTCCAGCTGCAAGGCAAAGCCACGTGCCAGGGATGGGGGGCAAAAGGACCCCCCGACAGGCTCCAGGGGCCGCCACCGCCGGCCCCGCGGGAGGCAGAGCCCTCACCCACCCCCAGGAAGGGTCTCCAGGGCCGGGCGGGGTCTCCGTCCGGCTGCTTCAGCATCGAGTCCCGCAGCGGCCGCCCGGTCCCGCCCGCGCCGGGGCCGGGCAGGGCGGGGGGCTCTGGGGAGGAAAAGGGGGTCGGGTCAGGCCGGGCAGCCCCAGGGGCTCCGCTCAGCCCCCCGGGGTGGGGGGGGCCCCTTCCCATCCGCACCGAACGGCTGCGGGGGCCCGGCCCAGGCCCCCCCGAAGACGCCCAGGAGCTCCCCCATGTCCCGGAACAGCTCCTCGAAGGCACCGCGGGACCAGCTGGGGCTGAAGCCGAAGCTGAAGGCGAAGTCCTGGGGGGGCTGCGCCAGGGACGGGCCCTCATCCTCCTCCTCCTCCTCCTCGTCCCACGCCGAGCCGCCGAACAGCGGGTCCCGGGGCCTGCGGGACCGCGGCGCTGAGAGACGCCCGGGCCCGGGGCCACCGGGGGGCAACCGGGGCCCGAGGAAACCCGGGGACCGGGACGGGACCCGCGGGGAAGGAGGGAGCTGGGCTGGCGGGCGGAACCGGGAGGGGACCGGGCCGGGCCTGTTAGGACGGGGGCACGAGGGGCAACCGGGGGCAACCGACGGCCGGAGGGCAAGCGGGGGCCGGGACAGGGCCCGCGGGGAAACAGAGCTGGGCTGTGGGGCGAAACCGGGGGGAGGCACCGGGCCGGGGCCCGCGCGGGCACGGGGGACAACCGGGGACAACCGGGGACAACCGGGCCGGGCCCGCGGCAACCGGGGGCAGCCAGGCCGGGCCTGCGCGGCGGGGGAGCGGAGGCCGGGCCGGGTGGGGCCGGGCCGCGGTGCCGGTACCTGTGCCGCCCCGGGAACCCGAAGAAGCCCCGGAACGCGTCGTAAAAGCTCATCCCGCTCCGCCGCCCGGGCCGCGCTGCCGGAAAGCGCCGCGGCCGCAAAGCGCCGGCGGGTGTCGCGAGGGGCCGGGAGGGACGGGACGGCCCGAAACCCCCCGTGTCCTGGGCTGACACCGGCAGCGTGAGCAGCAGGGCCAGGGAGGGGATTGTCCCCTCTGCTCTGCTCTGGGGAGACCCCCTGCAGGGCTGGGAACAGCTCTGGGGTCCCCAACACAGGGAGGACATGGAGCTGGTGGAGAGAGTCCAGAGGAGGCCCCAGAGATGATGGGAGGGCTGGAGCAGCTCTGGAGCCAGGCTGGGAGAGTTGGGGTGTTGAGCCTGGAGAGGAGAAGGCTCCAGGGAGAGCTTAGAGCAGCTTCCAGTGCCTGAAGGGGCTCCAGGAAAGCTGGGGAGGGGCTTGGGACAAGGGCAGGGAGGGATGGGATGAGGGGGAGGGATGGAAACTGGGAGAGGGAGATGGAGATGAGATCTTGGGAAGGAATTCTTGGCTGTGAGGGTGGGGAGAGCCTGGCCCAGGTTGCCCAGGGAAGCTGTGGCTGCCCCATCCCTGGCAGTGTTGAAGGGCAGGTTGGATGGGGCTTGGAGCAGCCTGGGCTGGTGGGAGGTGTCCCTGCCCATGCAGGGGTGGGACTGGATGAGCTTTAAGTTCCCTCCAACCCAAACCAGGCTGAGGTTCTGTGATACCGATAGTGGCCTCTGACATACTGAGTTGCTTCTACATGAAGAAGGGCTCCAGACTGTCCTTCATCCCTGCTTTGTCCGTTGGCCTCACTGCTGATGACATGGCTCATGTTTAGATTCAGGCAGGGAACTTCCTCATATCCAGTTTTAAATTTGTTATTAGGAACAACTCCTTGGAAAGGGTTGTCAGGGCCTGGCCCAGGCTGCCCAGGGTGGAGTCCCCATCCCTGGAGGGGTTTCCAAGCCCTGGAGATGGTGCTGAGGGACGTGGGGCAGTGATGGCCTGGGCAGGGCTGGGGGAATGATCTTAAAGGTCTTTTCCAAGCAAAATTAATTCTCTAAATCTTCCTGATGGAACAGGGGGTGCAGTGCTGGGCTCCAGGGTCCTGCCCCCCTGCTGGCTGTCCAGCCCTTCCCTGTGGCTCCATCCTGCTGCCCTCCCCCTCCTCCCCTGGACCCCAGAGCACAGGGAAGGGCTTGAGCCTTGAGCCAGCTCCAGCTGTGCCCCCCTTACCCAGAGGCAGGGACCCCTCAAAACCCCCAGCCCTTTACCTTGCATCTCAGCCACCCCCACCAGCAGCTCCCAGGCTTTTCCAAGGAGAGTGACAGAGAACACAGGACTGGAGGGTGGCTCAGCACCCACTGCCAGGAGAGTGGTGGTCCTGTCCTCTCCCCTGCACTGGGAACCCCCCTCCCATGCCAGCCACCCCTTCCCCAAGGCCCTCGTAGTGAGGAGGGGGCTGAGGAGCACCCCCCAACCTCAGATGGGAGTAGCAACAGCAGGGAAATGGAGGGTGGGGGTCCCTGGCATAGGGAAGGGGCAGGGAAAAAAGGATGACAGTGGCCCTGGTGCTGGGATCCTGGTGCTGGGAAGAGGAAAAATCCATGAAAAGGGGAAAAAAAAAAACAAACAACCTCAAAAAAGCAATAATAAAAAAAGCTGGGGAGAGGTGTGGGGGGGAAAACACTGCCCTGCCTTACCCAGGGCCTCCTGCCCCCTGTGCCAAAAATCTGGAACCAGGTATTAAAAAATACACACATCACTTTGTGATCTTTATTCTCTTTAGTAAATCACCCACACGGGGCTTCAGTTGAAGTGACCAGTTGGAACTGAAAAATACAAGATCTGGACTGTATAGAAAAAAAAAAAAAAGACCAAAAATAAAAAACAACCCAAACCAAAAGCAGAAGATCCAGCGTGCAAGGGGGGGAGGGGCAGGACCTGCACTCGGGGCCTGCAGGGAAGGGGGGGGCAGGGGTGGAGAACTTAAAACTGGGGGGCTGCCCTCCTGGGTGGGGGGAGGGCAGAGAGGGTGGGGGAGGAAATGAGAGAACTACAGGACAGTGTGGGGTTTTTGTTTTTATATACAAGACACATTTATCCATTAAATTTAGAACACGGTACAAAAAAAACACTTCAACTAATTCATCTTACAATGCTGTTCATATCAATTACTGTTCTTATTTCCTAATAATAAGGGGGTTTGCTGTAGGCGACTCGCAGCTTCCACTCCTTTGGATCCGAGAGGTTCTGGGGCAGCAGGAGGGTTTTTCTGGGGGGTGGGAGAAGTGGGGAAAAAGGGAAAGAAAGGAGTAAAAACCAAAAAAGGCCCCTACGGCAAACGGTTCGTAATCTGAATGCAGAGAGAGAGAGAGAGAGAGAAAATAAAGGAAAACAAAACAAAAAAAAAAAAGAAAAAAAAAAAAGAAAAAAATACAAATTCTATATTACATACAAGAGGAAAGGTGGCTGAAGATGGGCAGGGCTGAGCTGCCTGCCCTGCCCTGCCCGGGGGCTGCGGGGCCCGGGCGCTGCCCCCTCTCCTTCCCGGGATCCTTCGGCGTCGGGGTTCAGTGGGATTCTCTTCCGGAAGCAAATGGTGGGCAAGGGAGGCCCCGGCCTCAGTTGGCTCCCCAGCTGTAGCTGTTGTAGGCAGACTTGTTGGCCTGGGATTTCTGGGGGATGGAGCTGCCTTGGCTGCGCTGCCCGGAGCCGCTCTGCGGGAAGGGGGGAAGGGAGAAGGCGCCGGTTACCGCGCTGGAACCGGCGCTGCCAGAGCCCAGAGCCCGGCCTGCTGGGCAGGGAGACGCTGCCCGGGGCACCCCCGGCCCCGCAGGGTGTTCCAGGTTCCTCGGTGCTGGCTGTCCTGCCTCAGCCCAGCAGCCAGGCCGTGTCCTCAGGCCACCCCAGCAGCCTCAGGACCCTCCCTCTGCTCTGCACCTTCCTCCAGACCAGCCCCGCAGGCCCGGGCAGCACCGGGAGGGGGGGAAAGGGGGGGAAAAGTGGGGAGCAGGGGGGTGTGTGTCTGTGCGCGAGGTGTGTGTGTGTGCACATCCTGACTGAGGGCCTCTCTCCTCGCCTGGTGGGGCCACGGGGGGAGAAGGACGGGGCTTCGTGAGCCTGGGGGGCCTTAGGGGCAGGGGGGGAGACCCCAGGGCAAGTGCAATGCATGATCAGAGAGGTTCATTACCTGGTCTTCCTGCTGGCGTTGGCAGCACAGTATCATCTGCAAATATGGAAGCTGTTGCAGTACCAGGATATGTAAAAATAAAGGGACAAACTATGACAATAGAAATCCACGGTTAGACCTGAAAGCTACGGCGGGGTCGTGGCTGTGGCGAGTCGCCCCTTGGCTGCTGGGCTGCGGAGCTGGGGGGGGTCAGGGCAAACCAGGCGTGTCTGCGTGAGGGGGCACTGCCTGCCCGGGCCTGGTGCAGCAAGGGGCTGTGCCAAGGACCCCCCAGCACCCCGGCCCTTCCTCACCTCCTCCTCTTTTTTGGCCCTGTGTGTCTGTGCAGGTGTAAGCGTGTGCGTGTCACCGCGCGTGTCCGGCGCAGGGCGTGAGGGAGGGAGGGAGAGGGGGAGCGAGAGCCCTAGGAGATATCCCAGCCAGGGCTGGGGGGCTGGGGGGGGTGGCTTACCTGCCCGTCCTGCTGCAGGTGGTGGTGGAGGATCTGGGAGTGGGGCTGCTGATGCGGGGTGAGGATGTGCATGAAGGGGGTGGGGGGATACGCCGCCGCCGTCGCAGGGTTGATGGGGCCCCCGCTGCCCAGCGCCGAGGGCAGGTTGAAAGAGGCTGCTGGGGTTCCAGTGTGAAATCCCTGCTTCTCGAAGGATTGCTGAGGAGACACAGAGGGTGGAGTAAGGGCTGGGAGCTGGGTGGTGTTCTCCTGGCCTCTGGGTGGTGGCCTCCCCCTCCCCAGCTCCACAAGTCGTGGGCCCAGGAATCAGGCGCGTGGTGCAGAGAACAGAGTCTCTGCCTGTGGCTCTTTCTGGGCTTGGAATTGTCTAAGTTGGGAAAGGCCAAGCATTTCCCTTCTCCCTGGCTGCTCCAAGGGGAAGAGACCTCACTGCCAAGGGAGGCTGCCTCAGAGCTGGGCTCCTGCTCCACAGCAAAGCAGTGCCTTCCTGGGACACACACCAGGCACTAACCTGAGTTTTGGAGTAGACAGAGCCCGAGATGTCCGGCACTCCTGTGTTACTGGAGGTCACAGATACACCTGGGGAGGAGAGGCAAGAGAATTAGGCAGCAGCCACTGGTTTAGCAGGAGCTAGTGCTGCTAATGGTGGTGGACAAGGCCCCGTGGTCTGGCAGCATGGAAAAGTTTGGAGGAGATGTGGTCCTAGGGAGCAGGGTCTTGGCAAGGCCAAGATGCAAAGTGCCCTACAAGTGCAAGTTCTTCTGCTCTGGACACAAGCAACTCCTGAACAACTCCAGAAACAAATGTAGGGGCTTGCTTCCACCCAGAGAAATGCCCATTCTAGAAGAGCCCAGAAAATAGCAACTCTGAGAAGAGCTGGGGGGATACAGGAGACAGACAAGGAAACAAACTTCCAGCAGCAACAGCCTGAGAGCTCCTTGGATGCAGAACAAGCAATTGCAGGTCAAGGTGACTCAACTGTGAGCAGGGGTGGTCGGTGCAGCACTGGCACACAACCTGCATGTGGTGCTGGCTGGTTCTTACAGGTGCTGGTGCAGAGAAAAGCCTCAAAAAGGACTTAAGGCCCAGAAAAAGTGCTGAAATGGAAAGAGGTTTGAAAGACTCAGCCCCAGGTGACCTGGTACAGAGCTGGAATATCTTTGCAAAGAGGAAAGAGTGTCTTGAAGGGCTCTAATGGAGTGAAAAGAGGCACAACAGGAGTTTAAAGGCTGGAAAAGGGACCCAAATGCAGACTCTTTTTAAGTCAGCCAGACGTTAACCAGTGAAACCCAGTATTGAGACAAGAGGCAAGTTCACAACCTTCTTGCATCTTTGAATTAAGGACACTTCTCTAGAAGCCACAGACCAAATGCAGGAGGCAAACAAGTCCCCAGGCTCAAATCTGGAATAATTATTGTTCTTTTGATCACATACAGACAGTGAAAAAAAAACAACAAAAAACCAAACCAAAACTCAAACAATTCAGCAGCTTAAGTTCTTTGACACGAGTCCAAGGCCCAGCCATCCCACTGCTGGGCACAAAGGAGGGAGTGAAGGGCTGTCTACTCCTTAATCCTGCTCCAGACCTGGATGAAGAATGACCCTGGGCCTTTCCCAGGAGAATCATCTGATCTGTGAGTTGCACCAGGGCCATTTTCCTCCATCCCTGCTGGAGGCAGTGAGGCAGCATCCCCCTTAAGTGGCCAGGGAGGTTGTGAACAAGCTCTGCTGCTGTCAGCAAGTGCTGCTGTGAAAGGGCTGTGGGTCTCTTACCAGTGCTGTACCCGTGGGAGCCGTAGCCGCTGGGCTGCTGGAACGGGGTGGCTGATGCGTTGACGCTGACATTCACACCATGCTGCTTGGAAGAGGTAGGAGCAACCTACAGAGAGGAGGGCAGCAGAGTGAGGAGAGGCTTCCCTGCAGTGCCCTCCTGCCCACATGCCAGGCCCTGCCTCTGAGGAACTCACAGGGAACACGGCGGGCCCGTACTGGAAGGTGCTGGGGAGCCCTGGTACCCCTGTGTAGTAGGGCAGACTGGTGTAACTGTAGCCAGGAGGCAGCGCCGGGTTCAGGAAGGTCTGCTGAGTGGTGTGGTGAGTCTGGGTCTGGCTCTGCTGGGGCTGGGCCAAAGTCGTTGCAGGAGCAGGGGAAGAGGCATCACCCCGGCCAAATTTTGGTAAATCACCTGGAATACAGGATGAAGAGAGACTGAAGAACAGACCGTGTCAGATCCTGGCCCACTCCAGCCCAGACCAAAGGGCTCTTGATCCATGGTGACTTGGATTGACTCCCCTCCTACATCTTCCAAGGACTGCAGCCTCACAAGCCCTGCACACTGATGAGGCTAAGCTGTTAATTGCTCAACTCGCCCCTGAGAGGAGGATTCAGAGGGGAAAGGAAACCCACAGCTGAGCACTGCCTGATGCCACCTGCCCTGGCCACCTGCACAGCCACAGAGCCCAGATGCTGGAGCTCTCCCTACACCCTCTGTGCACCAGCCCTGAACACAACTCCCTCCAGAGCCAGCCCTGAGGCCAGGGCAGCAGCTCAGGGGCCCTGTCCTGGCAGCAAACAGCTCCTCCTTAAAGAGCAGAGACCAAGATCTTCCAGCTGAGGATGCGTGAATGGCCCCTTTTTACAGCAGGGCTCACATCTCCTCTCTCTTGCTGGTGGCACCAAATCAAACGCTGCTGCAGAGGTTCAGATCATGCCAGAGAGCACTGGGAAATGTCACAGGGAGCACTTGGAAACAGCAGTTCCTCTCTTCCCAGCCTGGGCACTGCCTGAGGGCTTGGCCATCCTGCTCCCTGTGCTGCTCTCCACACACACCTGCTTGGCTCTTCCACACACTCTCCCCCATTCAGGGCTCACACATTAAGGCAGTGATTTCTCAGCCCAGCCCCAGCTCACAAGTGAGTCCAGGCTTAGCCACAAACATTAATTATCACCAATGTGAACTTGGCAAATGAACTTGGCAGCAGTGCTGAACTCTGAGCCTGGGATTCCAGCCCTGGCGTGCCAGGCAAAAGCGCTTCCGTGTAAACAAGCTCCGGCAGGGGAGATGTGGGGCTGGAAAAAGAGGGATCCACAAAGTGCAACAATTCCCAAAGGACGTGAAAACTCAGCACAACTGCTGCCCACTGCCCATCAGCAGTGTGAATAAATGCACCTACTGAGGTCAGGGAGAGACCAGCACCCACTGAGCTCCTGGTCTGAACCTGACAGCTCCTAAATGCCACTTTCTTTCTCCATGAGACTGTTGCATCCATACAAAACTTAATTTCTCCAGATTTTGTGTTTCTTTATCTCTAAGTGCTTAACTCCTGCCTCACCACGACCTGAAAAGAAGTTCCCCAGTGTTACACTTCACAGATACTTTCAGCCATTCCTTGCTTCCTTTCCAATTCCTATTTCTCCACATCTTCCTGGTAAAATGCTTTGACATGACCAGGATGAGCAAATGGAATTCAGGAGTTTAGCTGCTAAGAAGCTGCTCCAGCCCAAAGGCAGCGCAGGAGGCTGGTGCAGAGGTAGCTCCAGGGGACAGTGGCACAGGAAACAGGAGCAGCAGGAGGGACATCCAATGGGATATGTGAGCTGAACCATCTTTTTCCCTACCAGAGTAAGGATTGCTGCTCAGGCTGCCATCTCTTCCAGTCAGCGGGGTGGTGGGCGTAGGGAAGGGGATGCTGTAGTAATCCTGAAGGATGAAAACAAAAGGAGAAATAGTTTTATCAGCTCTGTCCAGAGATGCAAAGCAGTATTTTTTGGAAAAGAGGGATTTCTGGACTGCAGTTGCTAGATATGTTGGGAGTACTGCAGCTCAGCCAGCCACAGCCAGGCTGAGCACAGCTCACAGCAACCCCAGGTTCTGTAGCACGCACCATCCCCCTCGTCTGGCTACAACAAGAACCAGGTAAGGTCTACTGGTGTGCAGCCCTCAACTGCCTGGGCCTGCCCCTGCACCTGACAACACAAGGTACACACATGATATTGCTAAATCATGGAATCCCAGACTCCTTTGGGTTGGAGGAACCTTAAACATCACCCAGTCCCACCCCCTGCATGGGCAGGGACACCTCCCACCAGCCCAGGTTGCTCCAAGCCCCATCCAACCTGCCCTTCAACACTGCCAGGGATGGGGCAGCCACAGCTTCCCTGGGCAACCTGGGCCAGGCTCTCCCCACCCTCACACTCCACAATTCCCTCCTCATCTCCAACGTCCAGCTCCCTCTCCCAGTTTCCATCCCTCCCCCTCATCCCATCCCTCCCTGCCCTTGTCCCAAGCCCCTCCCCAGCTTTCCTGGAGCCCCTTCAAGCACTGGAAGGTGCTCTAAGGTGTCCCTGAAGCCTTCTCTTCTCCAGGCTAAAATAAACCCCACTCTCACAAAAGTATTTAGTCACAGCCTCTTTCAAGCATCAGAGGCATCTACAACAGAAGAGAGTTGGGCAGAACATCTCTGCCTGCTCTAGCTCTCACATTCCCCAGCCCCACTAGCCCAATAACTCCTGCTCCCAACTTCCAGGTGCAAAGGAGCAACTGATTAACTCCTCCCTACTGCCATGGAGAGGTGCATCCACTTAGCACCCTGTTTTGCCAGCTCTTTGGACCTGCCTCCCAGCCTGACCCCTCTGTGCAGCACCAACGAGCTGCCAGCCCTGTGCCCGTGTTGGTCTCCAGCACTCACCAACGGGAATCTGGTCTGTAGCATTTGCAAGTCATCATATCCATACACCTGTGGCTAGAAAGAATGCAGGAGATGATGTTAGGGATGCAGCAGATAAAGACTCACCCAATTTTAGATCAAACATTTAGATAAACATGTGATAAAGCCAGAAGCAGACGATCAGAGGCTACACGATTACCAGGTGCAGGCACCCAGCACCAGACTGACCCTGCCAAGATTCCATGAGCTGCTCAGATGGAGAGTGAGCTCTCTGACACCTAGCACTGCAGCTCCAGACCACAGAGGTCTCCAGTTTTCCTCCAGAAACTATTCCAACACTGTAATCCTTTCCCACCTTCAGAAATGGGCTGTGAAACACCCCTAGACTTTGTGGCAGTCACCACCCTTGTCCTGACTGGCCTTTGTCACACCACGTTGCTAACACAGCTCCACATTTTCAGGACCTGTGCTCTGACCAAGGGGCTGCTGCTCCCCAAAGTTTGGGGAAGCTGTAGAGACTGGAGCAGAATCTGCTTTGGAGTGATCAGAACCACCAACATTTGCCCCCATGGGCACACAGATTTCCTCTGCTACTCTTTTATGGAAAACAGCAGGTCCAAACTCTTCCCATCCAAAGAAATCCTGCTGGGCTGATGCTGCAGGTTTGGTTGCTCTGCTACACTACATCACTCCCTGCTGGCTGAAGGCAAAGCTAGAAGAGATATTCATAAAGTCATCAGGGTTGGAAGGGACCACTGGAGATCATCTAGTCCAACCACCCTGCTGGATCACAATCACCTACAGTAGATCCCACAGGAACACGTCCAGATGGGTTTGGAATATTTCTAGAGGAGAAGACTGCACAACCAACCTGGACAGCTGGTCCCAGGGCTCTGTTACTCTCACAGTAAAGAAGTTTTTCTTAATGTTTAACTGAAGATCCAGTTTAAGATCTAGGGCCATGACATGACTGCAAAGAGCTGCTGGTCCCACTCACCGGATAGGCGTGTAGCAACCCCGGAGCCATGATGTACGGATTAGGCAACAACGGTGGGACTCCAGGAGGGAGGTTGGGAGGGGCTTTTCCTGATAAAGGCAGAGAAAGGAGAAGTTCCAGAGTGAAACCAACTACAGAAGCTGTCTCTCTTAGCCCCGAGGCCCTCCTCCTATTTAGCAGCACCCAGGACAGTACCTGATGTTGTTGCAACAGAGCTGCGAGTGGTGGCCGTGACGGTGGAGTTGCTGCTGAGGCTGAGGCCCAGGCTGCTGACACTGCTGAGGCTGGATGAGACACTCACCACTGGTGGGGCAGCTGACACTGTGCTGGAGGAGGTGGAGAAAGTGCTAGCAGAAGAATGGAGGCTTGCTTCACTCTCCACACTTGTGTGCTAGGGAAGGAAAGGGAAAAGTCAGGCAAGTAGGCACTGTGCAGGTCTGTCTGCACCCGGCTGTTCCCGAGAGCCTGCAATGAACTTGGCTACTGCAGGCTACAAAGAAACCTGCTCTGCATCTGGCTGAAGTCCAAAGTCCTGACAGCAGCCAATTCCTAATGCTTCCAAGCCTCTCATGTGGCTGTGTCCCAGCATGTCTGTCTGCTGGAGACACAGGGCTGAGCAGCGCGTCTGCGGCAGGGAGACGGACTCTGCTGCAGCAGCCAACGCCCCGGACTGCACTGCAGGAGCTCCAGCACTGAGCACGCTAAATGGTGACTCCACCAGCCACCAGTTTGTTCTGACAGGTGGCTGCAGCTCTGCAGCACTTCAAGAGCTGCAACAGGCTCAAAAGAAGCTGCTGCTACATCTGGAACAGGCAAGGGGTCAAAGCCCTCCAGCCAGAGGTGCACACAGAGCATTCTGACATCACCCTCCGTCCTCTCTCCACACAACACCCAAACTCCAGCAGGACAAGCAGCAGCCTGGCAGCTCCTGGCAGCTCTGCAGACCCCACCAGCTGCACACCCAAGGCTGGGTACACCAGCAGAGCCCTCCAAGCAGAGCAGGAATGAGGGTTTGCAGCACTAGAGCACACCCAGACTCACCAGAAGAGTCGAAGTCGACGTTCGCCCAGAAGACGTGGATGAGGACAGACTGTTCTGCTGGGTGGGCAACGTGCTGTGGGAGGAGGAAAAGGTTCATAGAATCACAGGATGGTGAAGGTTGGAAGGGGCTTAAAGACCATCAGGTTCCAACATCCCTGCTCTGAGCAGGTTCCAACCTCCCACCAGCCCAGGCTGCACAAGCCCCATCCAACCTGGCCTTGAACACCTCCAGGGATGGAGCAGCCACAATTTCCCTGGGCAACCTGTTCCAGTGCCTTCCTACCCTCATGGGGAAGAATTTCTTCCTGATGCCTAACCTAAATCTCCCCTCTTTCAGTTTAAAACCATGATTCCTTGCCCTATCACTGCCCTCTCTGGTGAAAAGCCCCTCCCCAGCTTTCCTGGAGCCCCTTCAGGCACTGGAAGGTGCTCTAGGGTCTCCCTGGAGCCTTCTCTTCTCCAGGCTCAACACCCCAACTCTCCCAGCCTGGCTCCAGAGCAGAGGTTGTCAAGATAAGGTGCAAGAGAGCACCAGGACAGATCCCATTCCCCATCCCCTCAGACAGGATGGGTCACATCAGCCTTCCCCACTGCTGAGACAGACCTGGCTGCTACAGCCCCCTGCTTCCCTAGAAGCACCAGGCTGACCTGCTGAGCTGGGCACTGGTCGTACTGGGGAGCTCCTCACTGTGGCTCAGGCTGCTCAGGGCTGTCGAGTGCTGGTTGGCTGTGGTCAGCAGGGATGCTGCTGGGACCCCATCGTTGAGGGGCGGGATGTTGGGAGCAGAGGGGGAATCAGATTTCACTGCGGGGCCTGTAGCACCTGCCAACAAAAGCTTTGAGTTAGGGGCAGCCAGGAGCAGTCACAGGGTCACAAAATCCCCAAGGCTGGAAAAAACCTTTAAGATCATCAGGTCCACCCTATGACCTGACACCACCACATCTCCAGACCATGGCACTAAGTGCCACCTCCAGCCTGTCCTTGAACACATCCAGAGATGGTGCCTCCACCACTGCCCTGGGCAGCCCATCCCAATGTCTGATCACCCTTTCCATGAGGAAGTGCTTCCTGATATCCCACCTAAACCTCCCCTGGAGCAGCTTCAGGCCAGGCCCTCTCCTCCTGTCACTGGTTTCCTGGGAGAAGAGCCCAGACCCCACCTGACCCCAACCTCCCTTCAGGTGGTTTTAGAGAGCAAGAAGGTTGCCCCTGAGTCTCCCCCAGGCTAAACAACCCCAGCTCCCTCAGCCTCTCCCTGCAAGACTTTCTCTCTAGTCCCTTCACCAGCCTCATTGCTCCCTTCTGGACCTGCCCCAGCACCTCCAGATCCTTCTTGAAGTGAGGGGCCCAGAACTGCACCCAGGATCCAAAGTGAGGCCAGTGATGAGGACCAGAAAAGGCTCAACTAGAGGAGCAGGAAGATAACAGAATCATGGAATGGTTTGGGTTGGAAGGGACCTTAAAAATCATACAGATCCAACCCTCCTGCATGGGCAGGGACACCTCTCACTAGACCAGGCTGCTCCAAGCCCCACCCAACTCCCTTCCAGGGAGATCTGAGGCTTCCCTCACTGCTGCCAACCAGTTAGATGCTTGTGTTCTATGCCTCTCTCTACCCCAACACCATCAACCCTGCAAAGAGCTTCAGGACCTCCAGATGAGGTGCCTTTCAGAAACAGAGTAAACTATCACCACAGAGTGACTCATGGAGGATCTCATGGATCCACTGGCACAAAGCTGAACATTTCGAGGCAAGCAAGTAATAGGAGTGGCAGCAATTAGTCCAAGCAGGGAAAGGACTTGGTATTAGCACAGATAAAGCTTCTAATCCAGAGCAAAGAACAGGAGCACCAGGAGAGACTTGGGACACCCACAGCACGGACTCTTACCTTCAACAGCCTGTGTGGTTTGTAACGGCGTGGGCTGTACAGAGCTGAAACCATTCTAAGGAAGGAGAGAAAAAAGAGCATTGGGCATTGGAGCTGCTCATGTCCAGAGGCAGATCTGGTGTCAGCCCCCTGCCACACTCCCCCCTCAGCTGTGAAAAAGGGGTGCCACCAACACATCACCAGACTAATCCAGGGTCAATCCAAGCTCAACTAGCCCAGGACCAGCATGACCCTCATGCACCTATTTCAGAAAGCAGTGCAAGAAGTTTCTCTGCTGGTGGTAGTTGGACTGGCTCAACATCCTCAACCCAAGTTCATGAACTGATGTTACTGAACTCATATGCAGCTCTCAAGAATTAAATCCTTAAGACAAACCTAAGTCCTCAGCCTGATTGCCACCCTGCAGCACGTAATTATGTGTGACATGACACATGGCCTGGAGTCAACTTAACCTCTGTTAACCCCTGTGGCCCAGCCCCAGGTAAGTAACATAAGGAAGGGCTCTGGGGGCAGCCAGAAGGAAGCTCTCAGGAAAGCCCACATGCCACACAGAAACACTTGATAAACCACTTATCCTCCCCCAAGACAGTGCTTCACACGCTAGGGTTACTCAGCACAAAGCCAAGCTGTTTTCCTACCTTGGCCTGGGTCAGATCTTTCTGAGGTGAGGAGGAGATGGAGTTTGGGTATCGCCTGGTCTGGGTGGATCTCTGCTCGTACAGTGGTCCCTGAGCACTGTTCTGGGAGGTAAACGTTGCTGTCTGCATCGTGCTGCTCTGGTAACCAGACTCCTGGCTCTGATTGGACGAAATTGTGGATGAAGATTCACTATAAAAAGGGAGAAAAAGAAAAAAGAAGTTTGCATTATCCTCCCAAACAGTCCCACCATCAGGTGCTGAGCCAGGCTCTAGGGTCTTTGTTTCAGATCTTCAAAATCAAGAGCCCCCAACATCAGCATAAAAGCACCACACAAAGCAGCCCCATGAACCAGGCAGAGAAGCAGCCCCAGACAAGGATGGTCTGGGCTCAGGAGGTCCTGGCACCTGACTGCTGGGCTCCAGGGGACACTCCCTGAACTGCCACCACTCAGGTCCCTTCCCTCAAGTGACTGGTCAAATCCTAAGGGTCAGGCTGAGAGAGCTGGGACTGTTTAGCCTGGAGGAGGCTGAAGGGGATCTTATAAATGCTCATCAATATCTCCAGGGGGTGTCAGGAGGGTGGGACCAGGCTCTTCTCAGCAGTGCCCAGTGATAGGACAAGGGGCAATGGGCACAAGCTGGAGCACAGGAGGGTCAAGTTAAACAGAAGGAGAAACTTCTTTCCTGTGAGGGTGACAGAGCCCTGGACAGGCTGCCCAGGGAGGCTGTGGAGTCTCCTTCTCTGGAGACATTCCCAAGCAATCTGGATGTGTTCCTGTGGGATCTGCTATAGGTGACCCTGCTCTGGTAGGGGCTTGGACCAGATGATCTCCAGAGCTCCCTTCCAACCCCAACCACTCTGTGACACAATCAGAAGACAGGAACTTTGGCATCATTGCCATAGACATATCTGCTCCCCTGCATCCTGGTCTGCCAGGTGAGAAGCAGGACAAAGCTGGCAGAATCCATTCACGAGGGACAAGGAGCAGTTGTGCTGGGGCTTCCCCTCCTGTGCTTCCAGCAACACAGCTCAAGGACAGCAGGAAAGCTCTGCTTTCTGTTTAAGTACCACAGGCCCATCAGTCATAGAGCTGCCTGAGAGTCTGCTGGCAACTTATGCTTTGCTGTTGCATACCTTGTCCCCCCTTTGTGGCCACGGCAGGGTCAGAAAGGGTCTACTAGTATGCTGCAGGCCACAGAAGCTGCTGGGATGAACCCTTCCCTCCCTCTGGTGCTCCTCACCTGGCCGTGCTGGTGTACAGGCTGCTCTGGGCCTGGCTGGCAGCAGCGCTCGTGGCGGGAGGAGATTCGTACTCTGCCAGAACCGGCTCCGAACCGAACTGCAACGCCCCAAACTGCAGGTTTAGCCCTGAGATATCTGCTGAGCCAGGCATCTCCACTGCCAGAGCAGGAATCTGCAAGGGAGGAACAAGAGAGAGGGTCAATCACTCCCCAGAATCAGCACAGAGAAGGACTTTCAGCATCCATGAGAGGCAGGACACGGTGGTAACTGCAGGCCTGCAGACATCCTCTGGATTAGGCTGTTCAACCCAGCTGGACAAACTCTCCTGCCACCCCCACAATAACCAGTCTCAACAGCAGGAAGACCCAAGCCCAGCCCTTCCCTCACCAGCCCAAGTGGATTTTTCACAGAATCACAGAGTTCACAGAACTGTCAGAGTTGGAAGGGACCTCTAAAGATCATCCAGTCCAACCCCTCCACTAAAGCAGGACTGTCTGGAGCACATCCCACAGGACTGCACCCAGGTGGGTTTGGAACTCCACAACCTCCCTGGGCAGCCTGTTCCAGTCACCCTCACAGTAAATAAGTTTTTTCTCATACTTAAATGGTACTTCCCATGTTCCAGCTTGCTCCTGTTGCCCCTTGTCCTGTCACTGGGAACTACTGATCCATCCTCCTTGCACCCACCCTTCAGATACTTGTAGGCATTAGTGAGGTCTCCCCTCAGCCTTCTCTTCTCCAGACTAGAGCCCCAGCTCTCTCAGCATCCGCTTGTCAGATGCTCTAACACAGGACAACTCCTCCCTTCCCCCCCCCACAAACCTTTGATGTTAACGACGCCTTCTTCTTCTGCTGCTTCAGCTTCTGCTGTGCTGGCTGGGGACTGGAGGACTGGTTGTCCGAGGACCCTGGGGACATCTGGGGGACAGGATTGGTTTTGCTGGGCAGCGGGGAGGATGGTGGGGCCGGCACAGTCGTGGAGGCAGTCACCACAGGCTGCTTCTCCTGCATGAACACTTCAATCATGGTGGAGGTGGAGGTGAAGGCCTGGCGCTTGGCAAAGGGACTGTGCACCGAGGAGTCCGCTGGGTTCTTGAGATCTACTGGGGGAGGCAAGAGCTGAGTCAGCTGGATTGGTTTCCCTGGAACTAAATCACATTCTGACACTTCTCAGCACCAAAAAAGCCCACAAAATCACTTCTCCTGGAGCCTGTTAACATTAGAGGACCCTGGGATCTCCCCTCCCGGCCCTGCGCTCTCACCATCAAGGCTGAGCCTTTTGAGCCCTTCTCCCCTCATCTCCTTCCACCATCTCTAGAGGACAAAGTGAGACTGCACAGAAGTCCTCTGTCCTCCAGGAAAAGCTGGATGTCAGAGACCCTTGTGTGGAGGCACTGCATGTCAGGGCCTGCGTGGACCTGATGCTGCTGCTTCCCCCTCCCTGCCAACACTGCTGCTCTTCCTGCCTGTCCCTTCCCTGCACAGATTCCTCCAAGCTGGACCACTCCTCAGATCTCCCCACCCTCAGTTCTCTGCACACGTGCACCACCCTCCTCCTCCTCCTAAGCCTTACCACAGCTTATTAAAAAACTACTCCTATTCTCTCTGCTTCTCCTCTGTGCCTCCTTGTCTGAAAATATCAGAAGCTGCCAACACTGTTACTAGGACAGAGCTCGGTTTTAGTTCAGCTTAGATTTGAACCAGAGCCACTTCCCTATAGCAGGAAATCAAAAGGACAAGCTGAAAGAAATGGCACTATTGCTCGACCACAGCAGGGCTCAGCATCTCATCTAAAAAGCAGGAGTCTCTTAATCACTGTTTATTCCTTCATGCCAGCCCAGAGGTAAGAGTTACATCTGGGCATTTGTCATCAGAATTTAATTCCTTTAAAAGATAACACCAGGCCAGCAGTGAGACTGCCAAGTGTTGGTATCCAGGAACTGTTCTCCAGAGGTGCCGCTTTCAGACCCCTACTCTGTTAGGCAGCTTTACAGCACCAAGTAGCTCTGCACTCTGTGAGGGTCTCAGGACCACCAGTTCCCTAGCCCTGAAGCTGGCTGGAATGACCAAGAACCAGACAGATTCAACTGCTGGAAGTACAAAAGGAACAGAGAAAGACTCACATGCACCACTACATTTTACTCTCACAAACTGGCACCCGCAGTTCTTTTATCTTCTCCAGCAGTTGACCTGGCTATGAACTTGTGATCTGACCCTTCCTGGAACCCCTCACACTGCTGTTTGCAGCGTGATCCTGCAGCTGTGGGAGAAGGTCCTCCCTGTGGGGAGCCACGCTGCTTTTCCTTACCATACTGCACGAGAGATGAGGTCTGCGTGGTGGATCCCATGTCCCAGGAAGCAGCAGTGGTGTTCCCACCAGGCTGGGTGTGCTGAGCAGCCAGCTGGGCCAGGGCCTGGGCTGTCTTGAACTGCTCCAGGAACTGGGAACCTGTGGTACTGCTGCCCTTGGCCTCCCCGACATCTCCAAACCCTTTCCCCAGCATGCTCACCTGCAAGATCAGCAATGAAAGAACAAAGTCAACATTTCCCTTTGCTTGGAACGTGGCTCGGAGGACAAGAATCACCTTTTAACACAAGCCTGCACACCCTGTACCTCACTGCTTCTCTCTGAGTGCCTCAGGGTGACCCTCCTGAGCTTCAGATGCACAGAAACCACTGGCCAAGAGAGCTCCACCTTCCCTCACAGCCTTTATCTCACGTGAGCACAGATACATTCATCTCTTGCCCAGCCCCTGGGGCTTCACAGTGTCACGGAGGCTCACAAAGTTAACAGATTTAAAAATACATTCAACTACAATTGTTCAGTTGCAATAAGACAACCACCCAAATGCAGGCAGAAAAGCTCAGGAAAACCAACTCCTGCCAAAACTCCCAGACTGGCAGGGATCAGGACTTCCTTACCATGCTGTGGTGAGAGAAGGAGTTCCCAGAGGCAGGTTGAGACATCCCACTCTGCTTGGAATTGCTGAACACCAGTGGCTGGGCCAGGGAAGGAGCCTGGGATGACTCCAGGTTTGTCGACTCATTCTCCATAGAAGAGGGTGTTTTTCCTAGCAGGACTGCAAGATCGATTCTGGGTAGAGAAAGAAGATAAGGGGCTGGAGCAGCTCTGCTCTGGAGCCAGGCTGGGAGAGTTGGGGTGTTCAGCCTGAAAAAGAGAAGGCTCCAGGAAGACCTTAGAGCACCTTCCAGTGCTGAAGGGGCTCCAGGAAAGCTGGGGAGGGACTTGGAACAAGGGCAGGGAGGGATGGGATGAGGGGGATGGATGAAAACTGGGAGAGGGAGATGGAGATGAGATCTTGGGAAGGAATTCTTGGCTGTGAGGGTGGGGAGACCCTGGCCCAGGTTGCCCAGGGAAGCTGTGGCTGCCCCATCCCTGGCAGCGTTGAAGGGCAGGTTGGATGGGGCTTGGAGCAACCTGGGTTGGTGGGAGGTGTCCCTGCCCATGCAGGGGTGGGACTGGATGAGCTTTAAGGCCCCTCCCACCCAAACCATTCCATGATTATATGACTCTCTAACCCACTGAGGTGGACACCAGCTCTGTCACACCTCTCACCTCCTGCTTTTACTTTGCAAACTGAATGCAGAACATTAAGTCAGTAGGAACCTCAAGAGGACAGAGACTAAGCAAGACCCTGCTGGGCCTTCTATTTTAAAGCATTAATTTAACACTGCTAAATGCCCTCAAATCTGAAGCAGCAGCAGCGGCGCCAAGAAAACCTCTAATCCAGGATTAGGACCCAGAACCTCCTAACTCAACTTTTCCATTTAAATCCATCTCAGCTTCTTCAGAGCTGCTATATTTTAGCTAGCTGGCAAGGTTTAGTGCAAGACAGCAATTTGCTCTGGGACTTGGGCACCACTTTTCTCACGTGAAAAAACAACACTGCCATGGGCTATCACCTCTGTCCAGCTGTGATTGTCACATTCTCAGCAGGCAGAGGCACTGAAGACACGTTGGAGGCGGTGAAGATCTTAGTCTCAGACAGCTGCAAGGAACAAGAGGGGAAAAGAATCCAAACATGAGAAGAGCATCTCAGGACTCCAGCTCAAGCACACAAGCATTTCAGACAAACAGCCACAAAGACTCAAGGAAGTCAAATGCTGAGACTCAACCTTCCCTAATATTTGGTTCCCATCAGAATCAGCTTCTCTTTCATTTTTTACTTCTCAGGTAAGTGCACAAATCACCTGCCAGGGGGAAAAAAATCCTCAAATCCTTCTACAATTTTCTTTTGTAGTTCCCAAATCTACTAGGGCTGTGGGGGGATCTTAAGAGAGATGCTCTGAACTGATGGTGCATCTCTGCTATGGAAGTAAAAAGTAAATTGCTCAAAAATGAATGAAGAGGAGGTTGAGTGACCACCTGAGGGGGAGTTTTAGTGACCACCTGTGATCCAGCCTCGAACATATTGGAATATAAACGGCTTTCATTTCAGACCAAGGAGCTGCCAGCAACAAAAGAGTCTAAAAACAAAATCAGGAGCTCCTGGGAGCATATAAACACACAGGGAAGGCAGGAGGTGCCACCAAAGGCTCTCTCCAAGAAGAGACCTGAGTGAACAGACAGAGGAGCTGCTCCCCTCTCCAAACAGCAGGAGCGTTTCCTTCAGACAGTGACTGGAAAGCAAAAGCCTTCCCTTCATGCCCACTCTGCAGGCTTAGCAAAAATGAGCTTGCAAAACTAGTAACAACACTAAAAAAGCCTAACTCTGCTTCCATCTGCAAGAACAGAAGTTCTCCCTTGATTCAGGGAGGGACTGAAGCTCATTTCAGAAGCAAGTGATAGAGGCCTTAAAAGCCAGTGGTAACAGTGTCTGTTCTGCTCTGAAGGAGGCACCAGGTAGGGAACAAAAAGCAGCAAAATACACAAAAGAGCAAGTCAGAAGGTAAAGCCAAGAGCTTGTCTTCCATCCAAAACACAAGGACCAGCAGAGGCACGTGACATGCGTGAAACTGCTGCTGCCTCCTCCCCAGCATGTGGTGTGGATCAAAGGGAAACCTTTCCAAACTGCCACCCCACTAGAGGAGCAGAGCAAGAACCTGGTGTGAAGCCAGGCCAGCTTATGGAAGAACTCAACCCTGCAGCTGCAGGCAATGAGAAGAGGACCAGACCTGATGTCTTGTGAGATCCCTTCCTGTCTGGGGCTCCTATAACAAGCTCTGCTACCCATGTACTTCAGAAGCAGCGTCTGCTCTGCTTATTCCTCAGAGCTCTGGGACTGGGAGCCTGGCTGGGGCTGTGCCTGTAGTTTGGGGAGGATGGGCCTTGTGCCCCCCTCATAGCTGTGTGTGCAGACCCAGGACAGCAGCCTGCCAGCAGACACGTGGGGAAGAGGGCTTTGGAGAGTACCTACATCTTCATTCCAGTCCTCCGTGCCCCACTCTTCTGTTGCCGCCCTCCACGCACCTACAAGGATAACAACAGGTAGAGAAGTTACAGAAGCATCAAAGCTCTACCTGGGAGAGTCAAGGAAGTACTGGGGGGCTTTGCAAGCAGCTGAGAGGATTTTTATTTGCCAACCAGACAAATTAAAGCAGTTGACCCCAACCCAGGATTCAGGGAAGGGATGGGATGGCCTCAGCCTTGCCCGGGCAGCCCAGGCTGGAAGAGGAGCAGGGCTGGCAGCCAGGGCAAGGCAAACACCCCAGCACCAAACAGGGATCTTGGCAAGGAAAACCTGGCATTGTCCCCAGCCTCCTCATGCCGTTTTCCTGATCTCCCCTCATCCTGCAGGTTTCTACACTCAGAAGCAGTTAGTGTTACCCCAGCAGCTCACAGAGCACCTCCTTTGGGGGTTCCTGCCAGCTCTCAGGCAGGACCTCACCACCCACTTAAACCTGGAGCTTCTACCAAACCCAGGGACAACCAAATCACTCTCATGGTTCAGCTTTTGGTCTTCCCCCCCCAAAATGTTGACAGCTCGTCGCACCAGGACCTCCTGTGCACAGGCAAGTGGGAATCAGCAAGGAGAATCTGAGGGACTGAGCAATCCACACATTTTCTGTGACCAATTTCAGAGATGTGCCCCAAGTGAGCAGCTTAAGATATCAGGCAGAAAAGCACAAGATGTCAGCCACAATCCAGCACAGCATGATTTATAAGAGAGCAAAATGCATGGGGGAAGGGGAGGGGAGGGGAAAAAAGGCTTGCCTGGCCACATCTTCAACCTGTTCCATCCCTCACTGCCACCAGTTTAACCTCTGCTCTGAATTTTTTGTGACGACTTCCAAATCCACTGAAAAAAACCTTAATTTGGTGCATTTGACATCCCAAAAGACTCAAGGGCATAAAAGCAGCCCCATATTGTACACCTTGTTTTCAGCCCATGGAAACCCCATAAGAAAACCCAACAGAGCCAAGAAAGTTCATCCTGGAGACATGAACAAGGATGGAACAAGTTGGCACCAGCCCTTTTAGGAGATGAAAGCCTTTTAGAGCATCAACATGTAGCAGGTGGAGAAGAGAAACACTGTGGATTCTTCTGCAGGACACAGTCAGGCTTGCTGAGATATTGGGAATCATCCCATAAACACTTTGTAATCAAAGTCAAAACATCCAAACAACTGTTTGTCTAGAAGTGAAGGATTTAAGTGCATGAAAAGTATTTTCTCAGCAAATTCTTCTTTTTTCAGTATTGTTTTGCTGAGTGTTTTGATTGGCCTGATGACTTGAGCCAACTCAAGAAGCCTTCCTGGATTTCTTTGTTTAAATTGAAAATGTTCTATTTAGAAATCCAGATATTAATGCAACACAACTTCCCTGAGTGCCAGAAGTTGCAGGGCCCACTGCTCTGCCCCTCCACGAAGCATCAGGAGGAGCTCAGCACACTCAATGAAAAACCCACCTGGGGTTTAAAAAGCCAGATCCCACCATTCCTTAAGATTTGTTGTGTCCTCACAGCAGTAACAGAAAGGCTCCTTTCCAGCTTTTCAGAGATCAGGAAGATCCTACCAGCTCAAGCCTTACCCAAGTGGTAGCTGGAGGTACCTGGGTCAGCTGCAGTTGGCAGAGAGGAGCAGGAAACCAGGAGAGTTGCCCCAAGAAGAGTCTGTGCATGTAGAAACATGGCACAGGGCTCCAAGTCTTGCTTGCTTGGAAAAAATGAGAAGCAAAGCAAAACAGCAGGAAAAGCAGAAGGAAATCCTGCAGGTGAAGAGCAGCCATGGATGGGGCTTTCTTGGCAAGTCTGCTCTCCAGCACCAGACACCTCTCCAGCATGGCTGGTGCTCCTGGCACACAAAGGGACAGATGGGAAACCAAGGGCCTGTGATGTGGGGATTCACCAGAAATGCTCCACAAAGCTTCCCACCAACACAGTGTTTAGGTTTTTAAGGAAACCAAGAGTCTTGCTCTCCATCAAGCTCTTCCAAAGGAGAGAGCTGCAACATAAGCAACACCCTGACACTTTCAACATCACTTCAGAAGTGTCTCCTGAACAGGAAGCCCTCCTTTGAGCCCTTCAAAGAGCTGCTGGTCTTTAAGATTCTCAAACCAAAGGAAAAATAAAAGTCAAAAGGTGTTTGAAATACAAATGTGATAAAGTCCCAGTGTGTCTTCAAGACTTCCCCCCTCCCAATACAGTCTCTCTCCATTTTAAACTAGGAGATGAGCAACCAGCTTGCCCAGCAGGCAGCCTGCTGGGATCCCTATGACTGGATACATGCTGGCCCACCCTGGAAGGGTGACAGACCCCAAACCCCCTGCTCTGCACATCAAAGCCAGAGAAAGCCAAACAAAGCCACATGTGGCAAAGCCAGGATGGCAGCACTGGAGCAGATGGCCTTGTGCTGCCTGCAGGAGTTAAAGATTAACCAGAGGTGAGAACATGGAAAACATCTGCCTCCAGGCCCCCATGGAAGAGACCCTATGGCCTCAACTTCTCCTGTCCTGACCTTCAAGAGCAAAGTCACCAGTTCCTCCAGAAGGACCTTTAGCCTTGAATTCCAGACCTTAGGTAAGATGGAGGAGACATGGGCTAAACATGATTCTGGCCCCATTCTGGACACCAATTGGATTTGCTGTAAGGCAAATGGGATCATCTCTTGGGTGTCCTTGGCTGAATAAGGCATAAAGGTGTCAGAGCAGGAGATAAGGGGCCAGGCATGGAGCAGCTTGGCCATCAAGCACCCTGATCATCTCAAAATCCACTGGCATCTTCAACTGCAGGGCAGGTCTGGGGTGGAGCAGGGCAGCTGGGCAGGCAGAGCAGCCACAAGCAGAGGTGAAGCACCAAGATGGTTTATACAGACAACTCCCCTTCCTGACCCTCAGCAAGAACAGAGGAGGGAGGTGTTGGCAGCAGAACAGAGCATTGTGCTGAGGGAACAGCATGGGGACACCAGCAAGGCACAGCTTTTGGGATGAGAGACCAACTGCCTCCTGCTGCCTCCTCTGGGGTGGGACATGGAGCTGCTCTGGCTGCTGAGGAGCAGTTCAAATTTCCACAATCCACAAGATTTTGGGTTAACCTCTCCCCGTTTCCATTCGAGGTGTCAGTATTAGTAAAAAGCACAGTCAGAGAAAATGTCAAATATTCATTACAATGAACAAATAAAGAGAGACAAGAATGACATATCCACAGATATTTCAGGTTTGTTTTTAAAAAAAGCTATAAAGTAAAAGGTATCCGGGGCAGTTAGTGCACCTGGATGAATCGTACCAGGAGCAGTGTCAAATTTTCGGGGATAATTTGCCCCCTCACCCCCAATGAAATCAAGTCCTGAAACAAAACAAAAACAGAAAAGAAAGACGAGTGAAATTTTGACTTCCAAGAGGTGAAGGTGAGTTTCACTGCCCCCACGTACACCAGTCACATTGTACCTGTGGATATTAATTTCAAGAGATACCTGTGGCTACTAACATGGAAACCAAACGACCACACACAAGTGAACAGCTTCATTGTACCATCAAACTCAAGTTGTGCTGTAGCAGCAGAGCTAATTTGAGTTGTTCTGTCAGACAAACCTCCCATTCCCTCCAACCACACTCTTACCCACTTTGTTCCACAACTCCACAAAAAACCAACACAGTAAAAAAAAAAATCACCACCACACAGAAGCCTGTTGAGACTAAAATTGCACCACTCTTTGGCAGTTGGCAAGATGATGATCACTCAATCTGCTCCTGTTTTACAAAACCATGTTTATATCCCCCCCCCCTTTTTTTCAAAACAGCTCTTCCTTTTCTGGAAAAAAACCCCAATAAACCAAAAGACAAAAATACCCCAACAAAAAACCCCCAAAACACAAACCAGCCAAAAAAACCCTACATTAACAATGTGCAGAGGTATCACAGTTCACAGTCCTTTACTTCTGTCTTTCCAAAGCTATGAAGTTTTCAGCAAGTACAAAAAATCTGGAAGTTGCCCAAAGCAACATGAAAATGGTTGTGAATGTTTCTCAGAACCTGGATGTGGTGTTTACTTGAATGCTCCAAAATCATGGAAAAACAATTTGACTTCATGATGGTGCAAGACAGCTCCTCAGAACAACATCAACAACACAACCACTCCTAAAAACCCCACCAACAGACTCATCAAAATCCAACAATGTCCCTTGTTACTCTCCAGTTGTATCTCAACTGGAATGGCATTCCCTGGAGGATGCACTGAATACTGGGAGAACTTCCATGTGTTTATCACTCTACAGTTAATAAAAAAAGAGACTTTTCCGAAGAGGCAACATGGTTTCTGCTGGAAAACAAACAGAGCCAAGTGCTCCTGTGCCAGCAGCACACACAAACTCACACCAGAACAATCATCCAGCTCCTGGTATCCAACATGGTGACCCAACAGAAGCAAAGGCACCTCTGGATGTGAAGAAAAGGGCCACAAATCCATCTCTGAACCAACAACTTGTTCCTCTGTCCCTGAACCAAAGATCTTCCCCAAAGCCTCCTCAGTGAAACCAGTTGGACACAAACTCCACTCACTAAACACCAACCAGCAAACCCAAGCCTGAAGGCCACTTACTTGTGCCATCATCTGGCTCGAAGCTGCCCGTGTTGTTCCACGTGTTGTTGTTGCTGTTCCCGTAGTTCTCGTCCGCACCGGCCGGCTCGGCGTAGTCGGCAGGGTTGAAAGTTCTGTAAGAAACATGAAGATGGGACATTTTTACTCCTACCTAAGCATTCCTAGGAGTCTGGAGAAGCAGCCTTACGAGGAGAGGCTGAGGGAGCTGGGGCTGTTCAGCCTGGAGAAGAGGAGGCTGAGGGGAGACCTCACTGCTCTCCACAACGACCTGAGAGGAGGCTGTGGTGAGGTGGGTGTTGGGCTCTTCTCCATGGTGACCAGTGACAGGACAAGAGGAAATGGGGTCAAGCTGCAGCAGGGGAGGTTCAGGCTGGATATGAGGAAAAATCTCTTCCCAGAAAGAGTGGTGAGGCCTTGGAACAGGCTGCCCAGGGAGGTGGTGGAGGCACCATCCCTGGAGGTGTTCAAAAAAGGGACAGACGTGGTGTTTCATGAGATGGTTTAGTGGTTGGGGCTTGTAGGGTGGATGGTTGGACTTGACGATCTTGAAGGTCTTTTCCAACCTTGATGATGATTCTGATTCCCATCGCTGAAAGTGTTCAAGGGCATCCTGAATGGGGCTCTGAGCAACCTGGTCTAGTGGGAGGTGTCCCTGCCCATGCAGGGGGGTTGGAACTAGATGATCTTTAAGGTCTCTTCCAACCCAAACCATTCCATGATTCTATTATTTTAAAAGCAACTGACTTTATTCAGACCATGACACAACTCCAAAGCCAGTCCCCTCAATAGAGGGATGCTTCAGCTCCACCAGCCATTCCAAACTGAAGTTAATATGATGCAGTTTGGGCTTCATTAATAAAAATAAAAGGAAGAGCAGAACACAGATGACTGACACCAACAGCACTACTCATGGACAAAGACTTATTGTGGCTGTGATGGTACCAGTGACACTCACCCCATGCCTTGGGCAGAAAATCTTCCCCCTCGCCTTCCAGAGCCACCTGCAAACACACACAGTGTTGAGCAGCTCTGCATCACCAGGAAAAGAAACATGTGAACGTGTGGATTTCTGATGCCCAGAACACGAGAGTGGTGAGGATCTTCCTGAGCTGATGGCATTTCCAGCCAAGTCTTTATATGACCTCAGCTGGCTGGCAGTGTAACTCCAGGCTCAGGTGAAGTGCCCAGCTGGCACAAACCACCAGTACACTGGTCCTGATTTCTGCAGCTGTGCCCTCAGCAACAATTCCTGAGCAGCACAGATGTTGTGGAAAAAGGAGTTTCCACCACTGAATATTTAAAAACCAAGCCAAGTGTTTGCACAGCAATGGTGCCCAGAGACACACGTGCAAGAACAAGGAAGATCCATGTTCTGTTCCTAACAAGGACCTGGGCCACCTGCCAAACAGTCACCTTTGGTTTTTTTTAGCTTCCCACCTTGATGCAATAAAGCCCCATTGTTTTTTCAACTCCACAGATGGAATGTAGGGACTAGATGCTCTTTTTAGGGTGCTTAAGATGGGGAAGTAACATGTAGCCACCAAGTTTAAGCACAAGAACAGGAAAATCAAGGGCTTACTTTCAGTTTGGTGATTCCTCCTATAAAAGAGGCTTTGCAAGCACAGGGAGGACACAGATCTGCTGATGTAGTTCTTCCCCTCCCACCCCCTCTGACCTCAACCCCCCGTGTACCTCGGCCTCGGCCACGTCCCCGTCTCCCTCTTTCTGTGCCTCTTCCAGAAGATCCTCCACTCTTACCACCGTCAAGTCCATTCTCCTGGCCCCGAACTGGAAGACAGAAGGATGCAAAGACAATGTCAAGATTTCTCTTGCTTCAGGGAGGATACAAGAGCAGACCTCACACACCAAAGAACAGCAGGTTTGTGGGAAAGCGGGCTGCCAGACACTCCCATCACTTCTCTCATTCCAGCTGATAGCATCAAGGGCGCCACCCAAGGAATCGCGACAGAGGAACATCAAACACTGCCACGCACACAGGGATGGGTTTTTCCTCAAAATGCATCTGCCTCAGCAGCTTTGCTGGCAGCTTTTATGGGGCAGGAAGTGCCTGGGTATGCAGCAGGACAGAGAGGGGTGTTAGGAAGGGGCAGGTCCCTACACTCTCTCCCACGGCTGGTCCCTCGGCCCCGCCTGGGCAGCCCGCCGCGTCGCCGGCTGAAATCCCGATCCCTCTCCCGGTTTTCTTTGCTTTCTTCACTAGGTTCTGTCTGTCCACTCTCCTTCTGTCCTGAGACACCTTTCTTCTTCCCGACCATTTCCCAGGAATGCTGCAGGTTTGTAAAGGAGAGAGAAGTTAATCACGGTCTGATGGATGCAGGATGCAAACACACGTGTTTAAACGCAGCACAGGGACCATAACGAGGGTCTCCAGAAAAATAGTTTCCAGCCCAATTTCTTCTAGAAGTCTCTCAACCTACACACATGACAGCTTTTCCTTCAAGGAAAGCTCTCTTCCAGGTGATTGGAATGCAGTTTGAGGTAACAGCACATGAGTTATTCTACTTCTGCAAAGATCTACTCTTAAACAGAGTGAGCATAACACTTCAGTTCAAAGCACAGACAATTTTCACTTGTTTAGGGGAAAAAAAACCTGCCATTTGATGGGGGCCACTGTTTTGGGGAGCTCTCAGAATAACCCAGGTAAATGTTCCAAGTGCTCTGCAGCCAGTATTTTTGGGTAAGTTGCTTTCTTTAATGCTTTGTGATTTTAGTGATTTAAAAGAAACCCCTCCCCTAAAACACCAGCTCACAGGGAGAGGGGCAGCACAGACATTATCCAACAGCCACGTTCAAGTCACCCCAAGTTCCACTGCCAGGAGCTAAGCATGACTCCAGCTTGCTGCCACGGGCTGGTTCACTCTGTGACAGTCTGCAGTGCTTTCAGATTCTTAAATTGATGCCACACACTGTTAGGACAATTAAAAATAGTCACAAGTCACTGACAGACACCCAAAACCATAACTGGCAGACAAGTGCACAGCTGGTGTTGGATGGCACCACACAGGGACAGTGAGGAAAAAACCCAGAGAGGCACAAACTGCCTTCAAACTCAAGGCTCCACAGGTATCTGGCTCAGAAGGAAATTGAGAGAAATATTTACTTTGAATACCGTTAATTTTAAGCCAAATCCAACTCAGCAGCCAATCCAGCTCCTTCACTGTTTGAAATACAGCACGTTATGAGTAACTAGCTCAGCAGGTGAGCTGTCCTCATCAGCACAGGAGTATCCAAGCAATTAGCACGTCTATTTCTTATCAGAAAATCCCCTTTACTGGATTGCTGCACAGGCTCAATCCAGGCCAGAAGCAGCTCCAAGACCTTTGACACATCTGAGCACTGCAGGTCCTGGCCCACAGCCCCAGGGCACCCCAAGCTCTGCTCTCCCAGCTCCCTTCTGCCTCCACACTTCTGCAGCAGCAGCTCTCATGCTGCTGGGCCTTCCAGCTGCTCAAGTACAGCAGGTTCAGCTACAAAAGGGGGTTTATGCTGCACACTCTCCTGGCTGCTGTTTTCAGGAGCACTGTGGTTATCTGGGGAATGCAGCTGCTGTGGCAGCAGGGGTCTGCACTGCTCTAAAAGCTGCTGGTTACAAGAGGTGTGGAGGAAAATGCAGTCACAGCTGAGCTTTGCCTCAGCAAGAAACATTTGTATCATCCCCCTTCCTAAAAAGATATTTCCAACAGCTATTTGTTCAGCCTGGAGAAGAAAAGGCTCCAGGGAGGCTTTAGAGCACCTTCCAGTGCCTGAAGGGGCTCTAGGAAAGCTGGGGAGGGACTTGGGACAAGGGCAGGGAGGGATGGGATGAGGGGGAGGGATGAAAACTGGCAGAGGGAGATGGAGGTTGGAGATGAGGAGGGAATTCTGGAGTGTGAGGGTGGGGAGAGCCTGGGACAGGCTGCCCAGGGAAGCTGTGGCTGCCCCATCCCTGGCAGTGTTGAAGGGCAGGTTGGATGGGGCTTGGACCAACCTGGGCTGGTGGGAGGTGTCCCTGCCCATGCTGGGGTGGGACTAGATGATCTTTCAGGTCCCTCCAACCCAAACCATTCCATGGCTCTGTGACTCTGTTTTGTTCAGCTGTCAATGGACAAAAGCTCTCTACAGACAGGGAAGAAGCCTGATATGCTGCCCTGAACTTGGCTGGTGCCAAAGCCAGCAAAGCACCCAACCTTGGGGAGCAGCCACATTACACAGAACAGTCTGGGCTCTCCAGCTTGCCCAGCTACTCAGGGCTAATACTGAGGAGAAAAAAAAAAAAAGACAAGGCCTAATATTCTGCAGTGATATTTAGAGCCTCAACTCGTTAACAAGAGCTGAGTCAGGTTCAGCCAGGGCAGAGTGATGGGAGAATGTATCTGGTCAGGGGCAGTTTGGAAGAATCTGATATTCACAGCCTTCTTATGAGGCTGTATCTCATGAACTCATGTCCCTGCTGTCAGAAAGGGAAGGACACCCCACACACCAGGCAGGAAGTTCCTCCTAAGCAAGGGCTCACTTCTTTTCAGATCTGACTTTGGTTTGCCTGAGACAGGCACCTGCATGAGTGGCAGCACTAGAGGCTGACTCCACAGAAGACAAACAGCAAAAAGACTCTCACAACCCAACAACAACATGGGCAGCAGCACACAAACCTGTCAGCACAGCACTGAGAAGGAAATGTTTAGAGTCAGAGACACAAAACTGCATTAATCTACCAAAAAGAAATCCCAGCTGACACACACTGGCCTCTCACAGAGTGACAGTAGGGTTAGGCTTGGAAGGAACCTCTGGAGATCATCTAGTCCAACCCTCCTGCCAGAGTAGGGTCACCTAGAGCAACACAGGTTACAGTAACAGAGGTTACTGTGCTACCTGCTCAACACAGATCACTCAGCCCTCAGGGGAAGAGACAAGTTACTTCCCACTCACAGTAGAGTGAAAGATCACATGGACACCACTGCACTGCTGTGGGGGTGCTTGGATCCAGAAGGAATAGGAAGTCAATGATTTATTGCATTTTCCCCTCTACACTCTGCTGGCCACACTGTGCTGTGCAAGCAGCATGTAGAAACCAGGACACAACCACACCTTACATGCTACTTGTCACAGAATCACAGAATGGTTTGGGTTGGAAGGGACCTAAAAGATCATCTAGATCCAACCTCCTGCATGGGCAGGGACACCTCCCACCAGCCCAGGCTGCTCCAAGCCCCATCCAACCTGCCCTTCAACACTGCCAGGGATGGGGCAGCCACAGCTTCCCTGGGCAGCCTGTCCCAGGCTCTCCCCACCCTCACAGCCAAGAATTCCCTCCTCATCTCCAACCTCCAGCTCCCTCTCCCAGTTTTCATCCGTCCCCCTCATCCCATCCCTCCCTGCCCTTGTCCCAAGCCCCTCCCCAGCTTTCCTGGAGCCCCTTCAGGCACTGGAAGCTGCTCTAAGCTCTCCCTGGAGCCTTCTCCTCTCCAGGCTCAACACCCCAACTCTCCCAGCCTGGCTCCAGAGCTGCTCCAGCCCTCCCATCATCTCCGGGGCCTCCTCTGGACTCTCTCCACCAGCTCCATGTCCTCCCTGTGTTGGGGGCTCCAGAACTGGACAGAGTGCTCCCGGTGGGGTCCCAAAAGCAGAGTGGAACTACTCAGTCATGTTGGCCCCTGTTATCCAGACGCTGCTCTGCGTCTTGTCTCCACACAGTGACACTGAGCCAGGCCTCACCAGCTCCCCAGGACCCAACCCTACCGTGTCCGGGTTGCCCTCCAGCAGCACGTTGATGGCTCTGTTGACATCCCCGTTGCAGTCATGCAGAGCAATCACACACTCATCCTGGTTCTTGCCTGTGATGTCGATCAGCTGTAGAGAACACAACACCCTGGTCAGCATGTTCCAAACCAAGAAGGCACCAAAATCTCTATGGAAGGGAAGCTGAATCCCAAACCAGAAGTCCAAGAGAGACGTGTCAGGGTTTGGGATTCTCCCCAGCCTCCTCAGCAGAAAGTAACTGAGGGTGGGAATTTCTGAGCTACTGTTGTTTCACCACAACCCAACCTACCACCTCTTTTTCTCAGGGTAACACCATTCCCTGCATTCTGAGGAACAAGCCAGTCCAAGGAAATTCAGGGAGCAGCCAGCTGTTTCCCTCCCAGCCCCCCAGCATTCAGTGTACTCCCAACATGGATCTCCCCTTCCCATCCCATCCACCCTCCCCTTCCAGACTCACTTGTTTCACCTTCTCCTCAAAGTCAGCGTCGTTGTGGTCCGAAATCATCTGTGCAAGTCGGATCTGTTCTGCAGTGGCCTAAGGAATCATATGGAGAGAGAGCAGGGTTAGAGTAGGGCATTCCCAACAGACCTTCCTCCAAAGGCCATTCCATGTCCCTGAGATCTCTGGAAAGGAATCCATTGATGATGAAGAGATGCAAACAAGGGCCAGGAAGAGGAAAGCTCCAGAAAGGCAGACAGAAGAGAAGGGAGAGAGGGGAGTCTGGAAGAAAGGGACATTCCACTGGATGCCCTGTGGCACCAGGTGAGCCACAACCACCTCACCTGTGTCCATTCTGAGGCAGACCTCACCACCACCAGAACATCAAGACCATCAAGCAGGCAGCTCCTCAGCCACTTGCCTCCAGTACAGTGAACAGGGAACAGTCAGAGGGAACTAAATCCCAGTCTCAGCTCTGGCTCCCACCTGGAGACAGGGATGCAGGAGCCCCACGGGCAGTACCTCCCCAATTAACTGGGCTGTGCAGGAAGCTCGTTAGGCCAAGCCCAGCCCTCAGTGCTGGGCCAGGCAGGAGTGCCAGGTCTCCACCTCCAAGCTAACTGGTTTCCATGGACGCTGCCCTTACCTGCGGCCGCTGCTTGTGCTGTGTCTGGCTCTGTGTCTGTGTCTGCTCCCAGTTCCCCCGGGCTCGGTTAGTGCCCACCGATGTCATCATTTACAGTATATACAAATAACAGTATTTACAAGGTAGAACTCTGTGGTGGGTCAGGGGAGAAGAGAGAACAGACTGTTAGAAACCAAAAACAAAAGGCAGCAGCACCCAGACTGACCGAGGCAGTGAGTAAAACCATGGCAGGCCCTCATCCTCCCCAACACGTCCCCAAAAGCCATGGCACTGCCACGTGTCCCCAAGACAAAAAGGCCACCTGTGCTTCTGGGGGTTTCTCCATGATGGAGAGCTCCAAATGAAGCATCGTGTGCAGCCAACAGGACCCAGGAGCAGAAGTACTTGGGGTAAAGGGTTCCATAGAATCATTAAGGTTGGAAAGGACCTTAAAGATCATCAGGTTCCAACCCCCCTGCTATGAGCAGGGACAGCTCCCACTAGATTTAAGGACTTGCTGCTAAAACTCATGAGTGGGCAAGGATCTGCCATGCCCAGGGCTGTAAGAGCTACTGGAGCAAGGAACACTTGGAAAAACTCTACAGAAATGTCACTTTGAGAGCAGAACACCTCAGAGCCTCAGACACATCAGCTACTTCCCTTTTTCCTTTCTTGCCTTCAAAGCCAGACAGGGAAGTAAAAACTCTCCAGTAATAAGTGGTGCTACAGGTTTGTGGGACATTGTATTAAAGAAACACTGTCCCTGCAGAACCGCCCGTTTTTGCTTCCGTCAGTTACTCCTCAGAACTGGAAAGATTAAGTTTTCTTCTCCTGAGAGTTCTACATTTAAAATCTATGAAAAACGTGAACTCGATGTCCACAAGGAGTAACAGCCAGCAAGGCTGGCAGGTAACTGCTTGAGGCAAAAAGTCCCAGAGTTGAGGCCAAGGAGGATCCAACACAAGAAGAGTTTTATAACCTCACACTGGGCTTTGGGAAGAGCCCAACCTGGATGGATGGAACAGGATCAGAACGGAGCAGTTCTCTCTGCCTCTTGTCCCCCAGGTGCAAGGGATGCCAGCACATCCCATGGCACTGGGATTGCTATCTCCAACCCCCTAAAAACTCAGTAATTGCAAGCTTCACATGTTCAGGTTTTGTTAACACGACTGTGACACCCTGATCCAAAGCAGCAGGGTCTGTTCCAGGTGCTGGTGCTGCAAGGAGACCCTCAGGACAGGGGAAGGAGCCACAGGCAGAGTGTGAGAGCAGGGAGGAAACCTGAGCAAGAAAACCTGCAGGATACAATCCCAAACGTTGCTGTGAACATCAACAGGGCAAGACCCAGCATGCAAAGAGGGGAAAGGTCCAAAGCAGCATCAGTAAAGAGCCCTGCAAGGCCTGGGGAGTCACAGTCCAGGCTGGACTGGGCTGAGAGACCCCCTTGAGAGCACAGAGACCCCAACATCACCTCTGCCCCGTGGCTCCGTGCACGCTCCACCACTCCTGCTCCCACCACCATCTAAGCTATCATTTGGAGGCAACACTCCTGCAGCTTCCCAGGAAACCTCAGCTCACCCTTGGCCACCCCTGCCTCACAGCAACTTGCAACCACAGGCTTCCAGCTCCACAGGGCCACAGTTTATCAGGGAATCACAGAATGGTTTGGGTTGGAAGGGACCTAAAAGATCATCTAGATCCAACCCCTGCATGGGCAGGGACACCTCCCACCAGCCCAGGCTGCTCCAAGCCCCATCCAACCTGCCCTTCAACACTGCCAGGGATGGGGCAGCCACAGCTTCCCTGGGCAACCTGGGCCAGGGTCTCCCCACCCTCACAGCCAAGAACTCCCTCCTCATGTCCAAACAACTCAAGCTGCCCGTCCAGCCCCTGAGGTGAGTGTGACACTGAGATTAAAGAAAGAGCATCAAGCCTGGGCTGCACCCGAGCAGAGCAGCCCAAGCCTCCCAGACCACACCATCCCTCCCACACTCCACGCAGGCTCCTTCCCCACCACGTTTATTTTTGCTCTTCACCGCCACGTCTCTCCCAGTTCTAAGTGTTTCACGCACAAACAAGTTGTCAGATTAAACCAATTTGGCAGCAGAACTGCAGGCCCAGAGGGAAACAATCCTGCACATTTGCAGGAACTTAATCTGCAATTTCAATAGGACCCAGTTCCAGCCTCTGCTGCCCCCAACCTTTGTGCAGTGGCTGGGCATTGTTCAACAGCTGCCACCCTCCCTCCTGCCCAGCTGCATTTCTGCCACCATCAAATCATGAGTATTTTTTTCTTTAAACATAAGGAAAAAAAAAAACACACAAGAAAAACATCTATTCTAGACATCTCAGCCAGGCCCTGACCCTGCTAAGACTGTGGGGCAAGGGGGTGTCCCCACACAACACCCCACATGCTGCATGGAGGACACAGGACTCAGCTGGTAAATTTATTCCTCAATCCTGTAACTTCAGAACAGCTTCAGGGCAACATTTAACTGTAAATCTTGGATATCCTGACACTTGAACTGGCCCTGCACAGAAGTAACAATAAAAACAAGTTTACCAACAAGAAAAGTGTTTTACCTCTTTTTTTGTTGTTGTTGTTTTCCAAAGAACAAAGCCAGAGCTATTCACCAAGAGGGACAGAATAAAAAAGATTGGCTCCAGCCAAATGAAATTGTGGCTGATCCAGACCCAAAGAACCAGCATTAAACTGGGCAAACACCTCATGTTTCAAGACAAGAAAGAGACACATTCAGACAGGATTTAGGGAAAACAAGAAGCTTCCCAGCTACAGGTCCCAACACCTTTTCTTCCAAGAAACTGCAAGGAACACAACACACTTTGCTGTTACCCCCTTTTCAAACAACACCTCTGCTTGCCTTACATGCCTAGAGGGGGGGGTCTTGGCTACACGAGAAGTGCAGAGTCTCCAGAAAAAGAGGTGATACAGGAATGTAAGGAACTGTTCATTTTATTAGAAATTTCAGGTAAGTTACAATTTTAGAACAAGGATCTGTCAGTCACATCCACTATCCCCGGCTGGGTCAGACCTGCCAGCTGACGCTGGGCCAGTCCCAGCACATCCCAGTCTCAGTTTCCCTCATCTGTTAATACAGAAAAATGAGTATTTCCATCCCCTTCTGACTTAATTGAATCGTGCCAAAGGCTCCGAAGCTCCAAAGGAAAGGACCACAGAGGGCAAAGCATTCAGAAAGATTTTCCTGCAACATGGAGCAGAACAAGCACCCGAAAAGAGCCAGACGTGGGGGGGGGGGGGGGGCTGGTTTGTCAGTGTTTTGAGTTCTCCTCCGGAGCAAACACACTGAGGCTGCAAAGTGAATCACTTCCGTGTGTGCAGAGTACAAGATTTGGGGGGATGCCCCCCGGATACATCATCAGAGCCCGCGGGGTGGGCAGCGTGTGCACGGCTTTACCGGGGAGACCCGCCGGCCGGTGCTGCCGCCCCCGGGCAGAGCCCCCCGGAGCGGCGCGGAGGGAGGGGCCCGGCGCGCCCCCCCGCGCTGGCGGCTCCCGATTGCCCCAGGACCCCCAAACCGGCGTCACCCGGGCATTTCGCAGGCGCCGCGGGGACCCGCGGCCAGGCCCGCCCCGCACCGAGAGGCCGAGCTCAGCTCACGCCACCGGTAACGGCCCCCGGGGCGCTGCCGGGGAAGGGGCGGCGGCGGCGGGCCCGCCCGCCCGGCGGTGGCGGGGCAGCAGGGCGGCGCGGCCCCCATTGTTAGCGCCGGCAGCGACCCCGGGAGCACGGCAGGGCCGCAGCCGCCCGGCCCCGCGGCGCACAATGCGGGAGGGCGGCCGGAGGGACCCGCAGGGAAGCGGCGGGGCCGGGCGGGAGCCCCGCGGGGGCGCAGCGCCAGGCCGGGCCCGCAGCCGGGGAGGCGGGCGAGCGCGGGGCCGCTTCCGCCCTCATGGCCGCGGCCGCCATTCCGCCCCCCCCCCCCCCCTCCCTCCCCCGCCTCCAGACCGCCCGCCCGCCCTCACCTGCGGCGGCCGCGCGTCACGCCAGCCCCCGGCTGCAGCCCGGCCCACTAGGCCGCGCGGGGCCCGGCGGGGCGGGCGCCCCGGGGCGGCGCGGCGGGGCCGGGCGGGCGGGCGGCGGGGCCGGGGCGGGGGGGGGGGGGGGGGGCGCGCGGGGGTGGCGGGAGGGGGGGCTGGGAGGGCGGGGGGTGCGGGATTTAAAGGGGCCGCGCGCGGTTACCGGAGCCGCCGCCGCCGCGCGCAGCAACTTTACCTGCTGGGCCCGCACTGACAACTCCCCGCGGCGCCGCCCCCGGCACGTGACGGGCCCGGGGGCGGGGCCTCCCGCCGCGCCCACGTGACGCAGGGAGGGGGCGCTTCCCCCGCCCCCCCCCCTCCCGGCCCCGCCGCCCGGTCACGTGAGAGCGGCGCCGCTCCCGGTCACGTGGGCGCGGCGCGGAGCAGGCGGCGGCGGCCGCCATGTTGTGCGGCCCCGGGCCGGGCCGGGGATGGCGGGGGCCGGGAGCAACTGGCTCTCTGGGGTCAACGTGGTGCTGGTGATGGCCTACGGCAGCCTGGTGAGCGCGGCGGGAGGCGGGCGGGGCGCGGGGCGCGCCTGCCGCGTGCGTGGGGCCCGCGCCCCCCGTGGAACTGGGCCCGGGGTGTTCGTCGGGCTCCTGGGAGGCCGATCCTGGCGTGTCCGCGGGGCCGGGCTGTGCGTGGAACCTCTGTAAAGTCGGTCCTGGAATGTTTGTGGGGCCTGCGTGGCGTGGAGCCCGCGGTATCCGTGGGGCTCCTGGGGGGTCTGTGGCGGCCCTGGGAGGCCGATCGCGGCGTGTCCGTGGGGCTGGGCCTGGGGTGCCCGTGGGAGCCCCGTGAAGCTGAGTCCGAGGAGTCTGTAAAGCTCCGGTGAGACACATGCCGGGGTATCCGTGGGGAGCTCCCGTCCAGCCGGGCTCAGGGCCCTGGCACGGCCAGGCTGGAGCGTCCCTGGAGTCCTGGCATCTGGGGCAGGGACGGGCCGTGGGCAGGCGCCTCTGTGGAGACTGAGGCGTTTGTGTAGCCGGCCGGGGTGCCCCTGGGGCTCCTGATGGGCTGAGCAGCCACCCCAGTGCCTGCCGGGTTCGGGGGGTCCGTGGGGCTCCGTGCTTCCTCAGCCTGGGGTGCCCACGGGGCTGGGCTCAGGCCGACCCTGAGAGCCCACCCGGGGTGCCGCTGGGTGCTCCTGACCCCCGTCCCTGCTGTGGTGCTCCAGGTCTTCGTGCTGCTGTTCATCTTTGTGAAACGCCAGATCATGCGCTTCGCCATGAAGTCGCGCCGGGGGCCCCACGTGCCCGTGGGGCAGCACGCGCCCAAGGTGGGTGCCCCTGCTCCCTGCTGGGGACGTGCCCTCCCTCCCCTGCACCCCCAGACCCTTCTGTGCCCACAGGAGTGGGCAGAGCCTGCTTTGTAACTTCCAGGAGCTGCCGCCTCCGTGTGGTGGGCAGCTAGAGAGGGGGTGGGTTTATTTCAGAGGAGCCCGGGGTGTGACTTGTCATCCCTGAGATCCCACAAAGTGACTGCTCGGGGGTGGACTCGAGGATCTCCAGAAGTCCCTTCCAACCCCAAACATGTAATTCTGTGCTCTGTAAATGTGGGTTTTCCCCCCCCTGCTGTGCAGGATTTAAAGGAAGAAATCGACATTCGACTGTCGAGGGTGCAGGACATCAAGTACGAGCCCCGGCTGCTGGCTGAGGATGACAGCAGGCTCCTGCAGCTGGAGACACAAGGTACCCTTTGTCACTGCCTGGTGGTCACAGGCCACCAGAGACGCCATCCTGTGCTTGTCCCACTGCAGCAGGTCATTCTTCTGGGGCCAAGCTGCTTTGCTGGCCTCTCTGTCCCGTGTTGAGCTGACACAAGATGGTGTCTCTGTGCTCTGCTCCTGTTTGTTTTCTCAGCCCTGCCTCCTGCTCCCAGGATTTTCAGAACTTTCACTTTGGGTTTTCTCTTTGCCAGGCTGCTATAACTACCTGTACAGGATGAAGGCGTTAGATGCCATCAGAACATCTGGTAAGGAGCTGAGAGCAGGGGGGGAGGGGTGGAGAGAGACCTTGTGTGGAGGAAATGAGGGGGCAGCACATCAGCCACCAGGCTTGTCATGAGGCTCCAGTTCACAGAATCATGGACTGCTTTGGGTTGGAGGGACCTCAAAGCTCATCTAGATCCAACCCCTGCATGGGCAGGGACACCTCCCACCAGCCCAGGCTGCTCCAAGCCCCATCCAACCTGCCCTTCAACACTGCCAGGGATGGGGCAGCCACAGCTTCCCTGGGCAACCTGGGCCAGGGTCTCACCACCCTCACAGCCAAGAATTTCTCCTTCAGATCTTATCTCCATCTCCCCACTTCCAGCTTGAAACTGTTCCATCTCATCCCATCCCTCCCTGCCCTTGTCCCAAGCCCCTCCCCAGCTTTCCTGGAGCCCCTTCAGGCACTGGAAGCTGCTCTCAGGTCTCCCTGGAGCCTTCTCCTCTCCAGGCTCAACACCCCAACTCTCCCAGCCTGGCTCCAGAGCTGCTCCAGCCCTCCCAGCATCTCCGGGGCCTCCTCTGGACTCTCTCCACCAGCTCCATGTCCTCCCTGTGTTGGGGACCCCAGAGCTGTTCCCAGCCCTGCAGGGGGTCTCCCCAGAGCAGAGCAGAGGGGACAATCCCCTCCCTGGCCCTGCTGCTCACGCTGCTGGTGACAGCCCAGGACACAGGGGGTTTCTGGGCTCCAGCACATGGTGCTGCCTCATCTTGAGCTTCTCCTGCCCCAACACCCCCAGGTCCTTCTCCTTGGCTGCTCCATCCATTCCCACCAGCCTGGCTTTGTGCCTGGGGTTGCCCCAACCCTTGTGCAGGACCTTGCACTTGGCCTTGTTGCCTCCATGTGCTTCACAGGGTCCCAGCTCTCCAGCCTGTCCAGCTCCCTTTGCATGACATCCCTGCCCTCCAGGTCCTCACTTGGGAATAGCAGTCACTTATCCCATGGGTGCTGGCAGCCTGAGGGTCTGCTCTGCTCTGCTCCCACCAGCAAAGGGAGGCAGCAGATGTGCTGGGAAGCCAAATCATCCACCAAGTTCTGACCTGCTCTGCGGGTAATTCCAGATGTTCCCACTCCCCCTTCAGCTGGTTGAGTTGTGCCTTTTTGTTTTCCAGAAATCCCGTTTCAGGCCGAGGGTCGCTACCCAAAATCTTTAATAGGAAAGAACTTCTGTGCCTACCTGCTGGAGCTGAGGAATTCCAGCACCTCCTTCAAAGGCCTCCGCAAAGCCCTGATCGACTCCCTGCTGGACGGGTACGAGAGCGCCCGCTACGGCACCGGGGTGAGTGCTGGGGCTGCTCCTGCCTCTGGCCCCACAGCCAGGATGGGGTCCCACTGGAACCTCAGTTGGGTTGTCCACCCTCTTTTCTGTTTGTGTCCAGGTTTTTGGGAAACCGGAATATCTGAAGTACCAGGATGCTCTGAATGAGCTGGCAAACATGTAAGTGTTCCTGCCTGGCTGTGGTGGGGGCTTCTTAGGCCCCAGCAGCTGTTTGTTTTGGGGCAAAACTTCAGAGACACGAGCTCTTCGTGCCTGACCATCCTTCCAGGTTCACTTCCAGGTTCATGGCCCATCTGTTTATATGTTTTTGGGTTTGTTATTTGGTCATGCTCCAGGTTCCTGCTTGCTCTGGCTGCTTTAAGCCAGGAACCTTGGGCAGGCTCCAGGATCTTGGGCAGGCTCCAGGCCCAGCACCCTCAGAATCACAGAATCACCAAGGCTGGAAAAGACCTTTAAGATCATCAAGTCCAGCCTGTGGCCTGACATCACCACACCAGCCAAGACCATGGCACTAAGGAGCACCAGCCTTGGTTTTCAAAACCACAGACAGCGTGTTTGTCCTGAGGGCAGCTCTGCCTTGTGTCGAACAGACGGACACGGTGGTTGAGCTCCTCCCCTGGGGAGGGCAGCAGCTTCCATGGTGTGAGCCTCAGGCATGGTGCTTCTCCTCTCCCGGCAGGACCAAGGCCCGGGCAGGCAGCAGCCAGAGGCAGCACCAGTCGGCAGCCAAGGACCTCACCCTGTCCCCTGAAGTCTCCAACCCTGCCACCATCCAGGTCACCTACCTGCCTTCCAGCCAGAAGAGCAAACGTGCCAAACACTTCCTGGAGCTGAAGAGCTTCAAGGACAACTACAACACGCTGGAGAGCACCCTGTGAGCCCCAGGGAGCACTGCTGCAGGGACCTGCCACGAGCAGCCCCCTCCTGGCTGCAGCTGCTGTCCCGGGTGGGCTTTGGCCTCTGTTCAGCATCAGGCAGCGCTGGGAGGAAGCGGCTGCGCTCTCGGGTCTCCCTCTTCCACCACCCTGTGATGGTGGCTCCACGGCAGCTCCGTGTCAGCTGGTGGAGCTCATCCCTCACCAGGAGCCTGCTGAACCCAGGGGGGCTCAGCCCACCTGGCCTCCTCCATGGGGGCTTGGGACAGTCTCCAGGCTTGAGGCTTCGGGTCTGGCAACGTCTTGGAGCCCCGACCCTGTGAATAAACTCAGAGTAGCTTTAGCACATAAAGGACATCGCTCCCCCCAGCGCTCCTTGCACCTGCTGCCCTGCAGGGGCTGACACTGTCTGTCTGTCCTGTCTGTCAGGGGCTCAGGCTCTGGAGCCCCTTGTCCTTTCCAAAGGGTGGATTGTCCTGTTTTCCCTGTGGCTCCGGCGCTGCCTGCGCCTCTTGGCCAGGGCACCCACGTGCCTGGACGTTGTGTACATAGTTTGGTGGCCAGTTCCCAGCCTGCCGTGGCTGAGGTGCCTCTTTGGGCTGCACTTTCTACTCTTTTCTCCTGCAACTGGACGTTTGGGCACGTCTTGGGCAGACAAATAACAGCTTTGAATGTCTTGTCTGTTCTGCCAAGGGGGTGTTTCCTCCCACTCTCACCAGCACCTTGTGTGCCAGCGGCTGCTGAGCCCCCGGGGGTGAAAGCTCGTGGCCCCCAACTCGACATCTACGTCCTGCCAGGCCCACGGCAGCGTGTGCCACGTGGGGTGGGGACCCCTGCCCCTCACCCAGGACTCTGCACTCTTTTTAATTGCTCTTTAATAAAATGACAGTTACCCCGAGCAGGATCCCTTCCTTGCTGGATCCGGGGTTGTGTCCATCCAGGTGCCACAGCCACGGTAACCAGGATGCCATTGATGGTGTAGCTGGCACAGAGGGTGGCTGCAGGGTCCCTGTCACAGTAGCTGTGATGGTGCCTAAGCAGCCAGACCCCCTCGCTGGGGCAGGGGGAGGGATGGGGCAGGGGCTGGGAGGGTGGCTGTCCTAGCAGTGGTTGGGGACAGCAGGGCACAGTGTCCCCCTCAAGTGGGTTAAACCCTGGGCCCCCAAACACGTTGCTTTGGTTGCGGGTCCTGGCACAGGGGAGCCCCTGTGGTGAACCCACTGTGATGAGGGGCAGCAGAGGATGGGGAGCCCCAGTGTGGGTGACCTGGGGCAGGCAGAGGGGGTAAGTGCTGATGTCCCCTGTCCCCTGGTACCCTGTCCTGCCTCACAGCAGTGGGCAGGTGGCACCCCCAGCAGGGAGAGGATGTGGGGTGCAGGGCTCTGTGCAGAGCCTGGGGTTGGAGCTGCGGGTGGGGAGGCCAAGCGTGGGTCGGGCACAGCTGGGGGCTCCCAGCCCTGTGCCCCCCTTGTCCAGCACCAGCTCCTGTGCTCGGCAGGTCCTGCAGGGGCTGCAGCCCCTCGGGAGAGGCACCCGCGCGGAGCGGCTCTGGGCGCCCAACACGGGGGCATCGCTGGGCTGCGGCTGGGAGGGCGTGGGGGCTGCGTGCTGGGGCGGGGGGACCCCAGGGTGGGAGGGGAAGGGGCGGCCGGGCACGATCCCTACGGCCGGGGTCCGGCCACATCGTGCAACCAGCCCTTCGTGTGCCGGGTCCTGCCCTCGCAGTCCCTGCCACGGCCGCGCCAGGAGGTGGCAGCAGGGCCAGGGTGGCCCCGCCAGCCCTGCCGTCCTGCCCCTGGCCCGGGTCCTGGCCCGCATGGCTCGGTGCGCCCAGCCCCGCAGCAGCAGGGAGAGGGGCTGCGCTGGGGGTCCCTGGCCCCACTCTCCATCCAGGCACCCCTGAGCCCCCGACTGCTCCCCCACAGGGGGGCCCTGTCCCCCCTCCTGTCCCCGCTGCCTGTGCCGACCTTGGTGTCTCCCGGCCCCAGGGCCCATCAGTGCCTGTCCTGGCTCTGCTTATTGACAGGGCTGGGGGCTGCGGGGCTGGCACCCCCCGCCCCTGGCCCTTCATTAGCTGTGCTGTCGGGTTGGATCACATCAGCTGCTGCCGCACACGCTCCCAGCGCCGCGCTGCCGCCACGTGTGTCCCCCTGTCCCCGCTGCCACCCTCCTGCCTCACCCTGCTGCCCCTGGAGCCCCCGGTTCCCCAGCCGAGGTGGGCAGCAGGGCGGGGGCTGCGTCCCCCTCCCCTCATGGTACTCAGGGCTCCAGCTGCCCCACGTCCTGCCCTATGGTCCCCCCCAAAGTTTGCCCCCCTCGGTGCTGTTCCCAAGGTCAGCGTGTCCCGCTGCGGTGAAGCACTGACCGGGCACAGGGACACACGTGCCCCCAGGGCCCTGGCAGACCCTGCGTGCCCCCCTGGCTGGGTGCCACCGGGTCCTGACAGCCAACCCAAAGCCGGGCAGGATCCTGCCTGCATCACCCAGCATGGTGGGGCCACAAGGAACAGGGCAGAGCGACAGTCACTGACTCCGGCTGCCCCACAGAGGGGGCATGGGGGGGTCCCGGTGGCTTTCCCTGTGTGAGGGTTCACGGATGCAGAAGGAGGGGACGTGGGGCAGAGCCCCCCAGTGTGGGCCGGGGCTTGTCCTTGGGCAGGGTCACGCGCAGCCCCGCGGTGGCACGGAGCCCCCCAGGCTGGGCCCAGCTCCCCGGTATTGATGACCCTGCTAATGACTGCGGAGTGTGACCGGGGGCAGGAGCAGGCGGCGCGGGGACATCGACCCGTATCGACCGGCCAGGGCGCGGGGGGCTGCGGAGGGGGCAGGGGGACGTCGATGGGAGGTAATTAATGGGAACGGGGCCACGTGCACGGGGCTGGGGCACCGGCACTGCAGCCCCCCGCCCCGCAGCCCCCGCCGCTATAAACAGCGACCGGGCAGCCCCCGAGCCAGAGCGCCGAGGAGCCCCCCGAGCCCACCCAGGTAAGGCACCGACAGACGTGGGGTCCCCCGGGTGTGCAGGGATGGGTGGGCAGCACCGTGCCATGGGTGCCGGGAGGCTGCACCTGCACTGCCCTGCGCTGGTTCATCCCCACTGCAGGATCCATCCTGCCCAAGCACGGGATCCCAGAGGATCTGGGTGCTGGAGCAGCTGCCCAGGTGGGCTCTGGACCCCCAGGCTGGGGTGCCCTGGGAGGGGTCCTGCCTGGCAAGCAGTGAGGGTTGAACACGCTCAGCTTTCCTCTCTCCTTCTCTTGCAGGGAGCCGAGTCCTGCAGGGACTCCACCTTCACCTGCCCCTGCCTCTGTCTGATATGTTTGATATTAGGTTGTTTGATTGGAAAACCAACTAAATATCAAACATATTCTTACAGCGCCAGGAACACCCAGCGCCAACTGGTCGAGATGCTGCCCACACCCTGCCAGGGAGGGAGCTGCCTTCCCCGGGGGCCAGCGGAGGTTTGGGATGGCGGTGGGGTCAGCACTCACCACCTGTCCCCCTGCTCGTGCCCGGGATGATCCCAGGACAAAGGAACGGCCCCGTGCCCATCGCTGCCTCTGCAGCTCCGGGTTATTTATGGCTCCCGAGGTGCAGCAACCACTCGGGGACCTGCATGGGCACCCTGGGGAGCCACTCTCCGTCTCCCGCATCCCTCTGACCCTCTCAGCCCCCAAAACCCCAGACAGGAGCAGTGGGTCTTCCCCATGAGATCCCGACCTGGCTCTCGGGGCCAGCAGGACCTTGTGGCTGGCACGAGGAGGCTGCTAATCCCCCAGCTGCGTAGGAAGTGCCGCTGCTCTCCCTGAGAATTCCTCCCTGCGCCTGGGGAATTTGCTCCTCCAGCTGCCAACAGCATCTTCAGCCTCGCTGCCAGGCACCAGGGTGGCTGGAGCTGGGCTCGGGGCTCAGGGGGTTCCCGGGGGGCTCTTCCCTGCCTGTCAGGCTCGGCTCCTCTTGCTGCTCCCTGCTGAGCCAAACAATCCGGGGCAGGGGCTGCTGCTAAATCCCTGCTCCTAAAATGGTGCCAGGCTGATCCTGCCCTTTCCCTGCCACCCCCGGGCATGGGGAAATGTCAGCCCGGGGGCCAACCAAAAATTCCAAGCCCACAGTGGGGTGCAAACCAGGGGGGGCTTCACTGCCAGTGCTGCACAGGCCTGGCTTGATGTCCTGAGCATGTCCCAGGGGAGTGCTGGGGGGAGCACAGTGTCCCCACGATGCCAGCCAGGGTGTCCCATTGCAAGGGGGAGGCAGGTGGCCTGGACAATGCAGGACCCCCCGCTTGCAGACCTGCCGCTGCTTTTTATAACTGCCCCAGCTGTCCTCAGGAGCCCAAATAAGGCTGCGGCCACCCGGGCCCCCCGGGGCAGACAATGGGTCCTGGACACAGACTTTTTGGGAAGGTGGGGAGGTGGCTCAGCCCAAGAAAGGCAAAGCCCCCGCGCCAGCAGGCAGGGCAGGGTTGATAAACCAGGCAGGGGGGTGACAGGCAGTACTGCTGCCCTGCCTGCCCCTTGCCCGTCCTGCTGCCTGCTGTCCCACCACCTGTGTCCCACCGAGGATGGAGGCCATCAAGAAGAAGATGCAGATGCTGAAGCTGGACAAGGAGAATGCCCTGGACAGGGCAGAGCAGGCGGAGGCCGAGCAGAAGCAGGCAGAGGAGAGGAGCAAGCAGGTAGGGTGGACAGTAGAAGCCCCCAGCCCGGGGATGTTTGGGGGGGTGGCTTCTCCCTGTGCTGGACCACGCTGAGCCCAGACCCAGCCCTGGCAAGGGCAACTAGAGCTGCCACTGTCCCACAGCTCGGAGACAATGTCATGACATCGTGGGGCATCCTGAGGGCTGCCCAGGGCTCAGCCCATGCCAGCTGGTGGCATGTGGGGCAGAGATGTGTGGGGATCCAGAGGGGTGTCCACCTGCAGTGACTGCTGCTGCCCTTCCAGCTGGAGGACGAGCTTGCTGCCATGCAGAAGAAGCTGAAGGGGACGGAGGATGAGCTGGACAAATACTCTGAGGCCCTGAAAGACGCCCAGGAGAAGCTGGAGCTGGCAGAGAAGAAGGCAGCAGACGTACGTATGGGGTGCAGGATGGGAGCTGGGTTCATTACTCAACCCTGGCCACCCTCCTGGTGGGACTGCAGCCTCTCCATGAGACCTTGGGATGGAGGAAGGTCCCTGCCAGGCTTGGTGCAAAGCTGTGTGGGTGTCTGGACTCAGAGAGTGACCTTGGGAAGGACACCTCCCATGGGGCACACCCACAGCCATGCAGGGACTGAGGGATGCTGGCAGGGGCTGGTTCCACCTCCTTCCTCAGCAAGGATGTGCTGGGCAGCTTGGGAGCAGGGGTGGGGCAGGCTGGGCAGATATTTCCAATATCTGAAGGAGGCCTACAGGAAAGCTGGGGTAGGGCTTTTTCCATGGGTGTGTAATGTGAGAACAAGGGGCAATGGTTTGAAGCTTAAAGAGGGGAGATTCAGGTTGGACATTAGGAAAAAGTTATTTCTTGTGAGGGTGGTGAGATGCTGGAACAGGTTGCCCAGGGAGGTTGTGGCTGCCCCATCCCTGGAGGTCTTCAAGACCAGGCTGGATGTGGCCTTGAGCAACCTGATGTGGTGGGAGGTGTCCCTGCCCATGCAGGGGGTTGGATCTAGATGATCTTTAAGGTCCCTTCCAACCCAAACCATTCCATGATCCTATGGGCAACGAGGCTTGACGAGGCAGGGCATGGGCACCCGGAGCTGGGGGCAGAGCCACAGCAGCTGGTGGCAGCAAACAGCCTCTTGAGGGCAGAACCTGGGGTCCCCAAGTGTCCCCATGGAGCCCTTGTGTTCCCGGGCAGGTGGAGGCTCCATGGGCAGGGGGACAGCAGCTCCATGGGGAGGGGGACAGAGGCTCCATGGGCAGGGGGACAGCAGCTCCATGGGCAGGGGGACAGCGGCTCCATGGGCAGGGGGACAGAGGCTCCATGGGCAGGGGGACAGCAGCTCCATGGGCAGGGGGACAGAGGCTCCATGGGCAGGGGGACAGCGGCACAGCCCGGCTATCGTTGGGACGTTTCCAGGCAGACAGTGGCTCTGGCCGGGCAGGGTTTCACCCGCTCTCGTGGCCACCACGGGGCGCTGAGTTTGGCCCCTTCACCAGCCCCTGGGACCTGGGAGCCCGAGGGGCTGTCACCCCCTGGGGCTGTCACCCCCTGGGGCTGTCACCTTATGGAGCCATCGCCCTGAGGAGCCATCGCCCTGTGGGGCCGCCGTGTCCCTGGGGTTGAGCGGCGGGGAGACGTGGATCTTCCCTCCTGAGGGAGAGGGAAGAAAAGCTCCGGCTTCTCGCCCTCACGGCCCCAGCTCTGACATCCAGCCCAGGGGCAGGAACCTTCCCGTCCCACAGGGCTGTCACCAGGCCATGGGGAAGCTCCCCAGGCCCCAGCAGGGTTCCTGGACTGGCTCTCACCAGCACATCCCAGCTCTGAGCTGGGGGACAGGGAGTCACGGGGAAGCCCGGAGCCGCCCCTGAGCCCCGGGCTGTTTGTCAGCTCCAGGCCTCGGCTCATGGCTTCCTCTCCCAGCCCCGGCGGAGTGTTCCAGCAGCACCAGAGCTTGGCACACACGTTGCTGAGCTCTGGGAAGCCCTTTCCCTGCTTTGCACCTCCCTGCCCTCCCTTTTTCTCCCTGCTGGCACTTCCACGCTCTCCTGCTGCCGCACCCCAGCGCTCAGCACCACATCCCCGCTCTGTCCATTTGGGGCCCCCGTTTTCTGGCCACCACCCTCCACCCAGGGTGGCTCCTGGGGCTCCCCTGGCTTCCCTCTGGCTCTGGGAAGTGGAAAGGAGGGATTTTCCACCCAGCTCCTTCCAGGTGCCGGCAGGGCCAGGCCCTTTGGACGGCCAGCTCCTCTCTGGGGAACATGCCGTGCCGTTTGAGGGGTCTCCACGCCAGCAAACGCACCCCTGGGGCAGGTCCCTGCCCAGCTGATGAGGTTTAAAGGCTGTGGCACGAGGGTGCCAGCCCGGCGCCCCGTTTTCCTTCATTCCTGTGCCTGAACAGGCTCCCGTGGCTCGAGGGCAGGTCGCGGCCATGGGTCTCCGAGCCCAGAGGACGCTGGCAGCTCTGTGGGGGTGCCAGCCCCCCAGTGCCAGCCCCCAGTGCCAGCCCCCAGTGCCAGCCCCCCAGTGCCAGCCCCCAGTGCCAGCCCCCAGTGCCAGCCCCCCAGTGCCAGCCCGAGGGACAAAGGAGGCTGTGACAGCCCACAGGGCTGGGGGCTGGGCCCGGGGTCCCGGGTGAGAGGGAGGCAGGGGGTGAGCTCAGCCCAGGGAACGCGGCCCCTGCGAGGCCCCTGGGGACAGGGTGGCCCTGGGGGCCCGGGCGTGTGCCCCCTGTGGGGCAGGACCTGTGTGGGGCAGAGCCCTGCGCCTCGGGCCCCATGGGGCTGCCCCTGGTCCTCGTCCCTTGTGGGACCTGGTGCTCCTGCTCCTCCGTGGGGCAGGTCCCCGTGTCCCCACAGCCACATGGGGCAGGTCCTGATGCCCCCATGTCCAGCTGGGGCAAGTCCCCGTGTCTCCGTCCCCATACAGGGCAGGTCCCTGTGTCCCCACACTTACACGGTGGACACCCACGTGTCCCCACACCCGCATGGGGCAGCTCCTGGTGTCCCCACACCCACACGGGGAAGGTCCCATTGTTCCCACAGCCATATGGGGAAGGTCGCTGTGCCCCCAGCCCCTCGTGAAGCAGGTCCTGGTGCCCCAGCCCTGCCATGAGGCAGATCTTGATGCCTCCAAATGCCCGTGGGGCAGAGCCTGGTTCTCCCAAACCCCCGTGGGGCCGGTCCCGGTGCCCCCAGCCCCCAGTCGGGGCAGATCCCGTTGCCCCCAAACCCCTGTGGGGCAGGTCCCGGTGCCTCCAGCTCCCCGGGGGGCAGATCTTGTTGCCCCCAAACCCCTGTGGGGCAGGTCCCGGTGCCCCCAGCCCCCCGGGGGGCCGGTCCCGGTGCCGTGTGGGGCAGATCTCGTTGCCCCCAGCTCCCCGTGGGGCAGATCTTGTTGCCCCCAGCCCCCCGTGGGGCAGATCTCGTTGCCCCCAGCCCCCGTGGGGCAGGTCCCGGTGCCCCCAAACCCCCGTGGGGCAGATCTCGTTGCCCCCAGCCCCCGGGGGGCCGGTCCCGGTGCCCCCAGCCCCCGGGGGGCCGGTCCCGGTGCCGTGTGGGGCAGGTCCCGGTGCCCCCAGCCCCCGGGGGGCCGGTCCCGGTGCCGTGTGGGGCAGGTCCCGGTGCCCCCAGCCCCCGGGGGGCCGGTCCCGGTGCCCCCGCCGCCGCTGCTCCCCGTTCCCACGGCAACCCGGTGGGGGGGGGGAGGGAGGGAGGAGGAGGGAAGTGACGTCACATCCCGGGCCGTGGGGCCGGGGCGGCGGTTCCGGTATTTCAGGGCGGGTCCGCGGCGGCGGGCGCGGAGCGGGGCCGGGGGAGGCAGGATGGCGGGGGCCACCACCATCGAGGCGGTGAAGCGCAAGATCCAGGTGCTGCAGCAGCAGGCGGACGACGCCGAGGAGCGGGCGGACCGGCTGCAGCGGGAGGTGGAGGCCGAGCGCCGCAACCGGGAGCAGGTACCGGCGGGGCGGCTGCCCCCCGGGGGGCTCCCCCGGGACGGGGCGGCCCTTGGGGAGGGGGTTCCCGGCAGCCGGTCGTGCCCCCGCGCGGGGGTTACCGCGGGGAGGGGCTGCACCGGGGCCGGGGGCTGCACCGGGGGGCTCCCCGGGCCGGGGGCTGCTCCGGGCAGATGGCTCTACCGAGGCGGGGGCTGCACCGGGGCCGGGGGCTGCACCAGGGCCGGGGTGCCCCTCGTTCGGCCGCCCCGCCCCGCGGGGTTCGTGGGTGCCGGGGCAGCGTTTCCGCGGGGCCGAGGGTCGCTCGGAGCCGGGCCCGGCTCGACGTGTGCCCCGTGGTGACCTGGGACCCCCCCCCCCCCCGCTCCGGTGGGTCTTGCTGGGGTCCCCCCCGGACCCCCCCCCCTGCGGTGCCCGGGGGTGGCTGGAGCGGGATGGAGCCGCTGGGTCTTTCATTCGTTGTGCTCGGTTTCCCGGGGCTGAAAGCGGCTGGTGGGGGGTCCCGAGGCTGAGGGGGGGGGGCTCCCGGTCCCCGGGGGGGTTCCCTGTCGGTTCTGAGCTGCGGGAGAGGAAGGGGAGGAACCCGGCCATCTTGTCTGGCCCAGCGTTGCAAGCACAAAGGTGCGAGTAGCCTTGGCATGTGCTGATAAAATGGAAGTGATCTCACTCGTGATGCTGCCAGGGAAAACTCCCCAGCTCTGCATCCTGCTCGGACCCGGTGGGGCTGGTCCTGCCCGGGGACTGGCTGCCCCTGACTGGCAAGCCCCTTGTGTTGGGGGCAGGCAGGGGCTGCTTGGAGGGATGAAAACCAGGAGCAACCAGAGCAGAAGACAGGCTGAGAGGATTGGGTTTGTTCAGCCTGGAGAGGAGAAGGCTCCAGGGAGAGCTTAGAGCAGCTTCCAGGGCCTGAAGGGGCTCCAGGAAAGCTGGGGAGGGGCTTGGGACAAGGGCAGGGAGGGATGGGATGAGGGGGAGGGATGGAAACTGGGAGAGGGAGCTGGAGGTTGGAGATGAGGAGGGAATTGTGGAGTGTGAGGGTGGGGAGAGCCTGGCCCAGGTTGCCCAGGGAAGCTGTGGCTGCCCCATCCCTGGCAGTGTTGAAGGGCAGGTTGGATGGGGCTTGGAGCAGCCTGGGCTGGTGGGAGGTGTCCCTGCCCATGCAGGGGTGGCACTGGATGAGCTCTGAGGCCCTTCCAACCCAAACGGTGACCATCTGAGTTGGTGGGTCCCTCTCTCACAGCTCCATCAGCCTGGGGAGGCTGATGTCATTGAGGGGACACTAGATGGGGTGACACAGGGCAGGTCACCACAGGTGACTGCCTTGTGTCAAACTGTGCCTCTCCACAAATTTGCTCAGTGACTTTGCTGCTGATTCTGTTCAAAACGTGAACCTCAGGCTCTCCCACCTTGTGCCCAGGTCTGGAGACTGTAACGAGTGTCCTGGTGTCCCTGCTCTGGCACCTGTTGGGCTTTGCTGCCAGGGCTGGTGGCAGAAGCTGCTGGTGTGCAGTGAGAGGCCACTCCCAGGCCTCAGCTGGGTGCTTCATTTGCAGCCACATAAGGAATTCTCTTGCAATAGCAGTGTTGCCATGGGAATGTGTGTTTCTCCCAGCTCGCTGGAGCCTCTTTACAGCAGAGACAACCAGTGCTCCCAGCGTGGTGAGGTCTTGGCCTCACCCTGTGGCCTGGCCCTTGGGTCTGGAGGACTATCCCTGCTAGATCTCTGTGGCCTGGGGAGGTGATGGAAAGCCTCCAAGGTCGAGGTGAGCTCTGCCCTTGGCTTGCAGGACTCCTGGTAGCTCCTTGACTCAGAGCTGCCTTCCTGAAGGAAGTGTGGAGTAATGGGAATGAGCCACTGGAAGTGTCACCCCTGTGCCCCTGGGAAGCCTGGCAGCCTCAGCTGTATCCAGGGAGGAGGAGCAGAAGGGGGGAGGTATAAGGGCTCTCCTGCAGAGAAGGAGGCAGTTCTTTACAAGCTGGGGTGGTTTTTTGGGTGGGTCAAGTGCTGCTCGCAGGAAGTCAGGGCTGTGGTTCAGGGGTCAGGAAATGAGGCTTGCTGTGCTGGTGTGTCCCCATCCCCTGGGAGAAGGAGGAGGTTCTCCAGCTTGCCTGTTTGTGCCTCTTTGATAGGCAAAAGTTGTGTGTGACGAGCAGGCTCCTTCCCGTGGTGTTTATCATCGTTTTGTTCCTCTCTGAGCAGACCACTTCCCCCTCTGGAGGAAGCTGCTGCTGGGGCTGGTTCTGGGGCAGCTCTTGTTGGAGCATGGGGGTGTTGTGGTTTTCCCTGGTGAAGAGCAGGGTGTGCTGGTGGGACAGCTCCTCTGCAGCTTGGGTTCTCACAACCTGGTCTTGAAATAGGGGTGCTGAGCACCCTGCTGCCAACGTGGGGGAAGAGCCTGGGCAGCCTCCTGGGAACTCGCCCTGGTTTGTGTTGGGCCCTGGTCTAACACTGGCTTCTTTCATTGCTCTGCTCCTCCTTCCTTGGGCATGGATAGAAGCAGCATGTCCTTGCAGGCTGCTTTGTTGCAAGTAGTTGGGATATTTCATATATGCCTGGCATGTGTCTGCACCCGGGTCTCTGCAGAAGATCACAGGGCTGCCCTGAAATGGCTGCAGCCCCATCCATCCCAGCTCCAGCACAGCCATCCTGCTGGAGAGCAGCACACTGGGATGTCCCCGAGGTGGCTCATGTGGGGCCTGAGTGTCCCCAGAGTGTCTGGGCTTCCCCCAGGCTCTGGTGGGGGTTGGTGGTTCCTGGCAGTGCTGCTGTACCAGGCCTGCCCGGGGGTGTGATGGTTTCTGATCTCTGCTGGGTCGTTGAAGCCTGGGTCATTTTTGTGGTGACACTTGTGGCAAGCACACAGTGCCTGGGGCTCGGGGCCATCTCACCAGGCTCCTGGCACCTCTGGCTGAGCTGAGGAGGATGTTTGTGTGAGGCTGTTGCTGGGAAACAGCCTCCTCGAGCTGTCTCAAGGCTGGGTGAGGCTTTTTGCTCTTTCTCTGTTCCCTTGATGAGTCGGTGGGAGGAAGGAAGCCCAGAGCCCGGCTGGGGTTGTGGCACTGGGCAGTGCTGGGGGAAGCCTGGTCTGCCAGAGCCCTGACACAGCTCAGCACACTCCTGAACCTCTTCATCTTCCCCACGGTGCTGAGGAGAGGGCTTGTTTCAAGCACTGCTGCTGTCCAGATCTCATGAGCAAACTGCCCGTGTGCTAAATGGTTGCTGTCACCAAGTGCTGGTGTGGGGGATCAACAGGGCTGTGATTGATGGGCTGGCAGGATTTCAGCAGCTGCAGAGAAGAGCCATTAGTGTAAGTCATCTGCTCAGTGTTTATGGCTTCAGCTCGAGCTGGCAGGTGAGGAGCCTGCAGGACGAGGCAGGTGTGTGTGAAACGCTGCCCAGCAGGGAGCGCGGCCCCCCGAAACTGGGTGAAGCCCCCTGGTCTGGGTTGGCTCCCCGTGTGCTGCTGCTGAGCTGCAGGCTCAGCTGGGCTGCTAAACCTGCCCCAGACTGAGTCACCCCCCGTTGGTCCCTCCAGGCTGAGGCAGAGGTGGCATCTTTGAATCGCCGAATCCAGCTGGTGGAGGAGGAGTTAGACCGAGCGCAGGAGCGCCTGGCCACGGCTCTGCAGAAGCTGGAAGAGGCAGAGAAGGCTGCAGATGAAAGTGAAAGGTGAGCAAGGGCTGCTGCTCTTACTCTGTCAGCCATCTCAGTTGTGTTCCTGACTCAGGGCCTGGTGCCATCGACCTCTTGGGCTTCCCAGAGGGTGGGAAGTAGAAACCACGTCAAGGCGGGATGTGGGAGTTGGTGCCTGCTCTGCAGAGCAAACAAAATAGGGCTGTTGGCCTTGAGTGAGTGTCTTGGAACCCGAGGCAAAGGAGTGAGTGCTGTGTGCTGCCATGCATCCCCACCCCCAAGGGAGGAGAAATCACAGAGTAGAGTCATAGGGGTTGGAAGGGAGCTCTGAAGATCATTAAGTCCAACACCCCTGCAGCAGCAGGAACACCCAGGGAAGATCAATAGAGTCAAAATAAGGGGGTTCTGGGCCACCATTGAGTTGTGAAGGTGTCTGCTGGTGGGGAAGCCTCTCTTCCTGCTGCCTCTGCCAGCATCCTCCCTTCTGGCACTGTCCTCTGACCTGGACTGACTCAGAAGGGAGTGGTGCACTTCCAGTTGGCTGATGAGCTCCACCAGAGCACGCACTGTAGTGAGCAGCCTGACCCAGCTCATGTCCTGCCACAGACACTGACTTGGATCTTCCTGCATTTCAGCCTGGAAAGTGCTTGGCTTGTTCCCCTCAGCAGCACCACATTTCCCTTGGTCCAGAAGCCTGATGAGCTGCTGGAGCAATGATCCAAGGAACACTTAATTCCCAGCAGTGGAGGCTGTGTTTGCAGCAGCCCAACAGTGTCTGCCTTCCTGTGCTGCCCCCTGCACTGGGAGGTGTTGGTGGCTCCTGAGGAAGCAGCAGGGTCCCAGGGGAGCACTGTTCATGCTCTGGAACTCGTGACACCTCTGGTTTGCACAGGAGTGTTTGATACATCCTCCCTCCCTGTGCTTTCCTTTGGGCAGGGGCATGAAAGTCATTGAAAACCGAGCTCTGAAGGATGAGGAGAAGATGGAACTGCAGGAGATCCAGCTGAAGGAAGCCAAGCACATTGCAGAGGAGGCAGATAGGAAGTATGAGGAGGTGAGACCCTCAGGTGCTTCAGTCCTGGTGGTCCTGGCCAGGAGAGGCAGCTCCTCTTGCCCCTGGCAGAGCTTTCCTCAGCAAACCTGGGGGGAGAGCCTGGCAGCAGCTCTTCTCAGCCAGAAGACCCTGGCAGCACCAGGGACTCCTGCCTTTGCTGTCTTGCACAGCCCACAAGTACAAAATCATCTTTCTTCTTCTGAACTCCAGCTCTTCCTTCCAGGTTGCTCGGAAACTGGTGATCATAGAAGGGGATCTGGAACGTACTGAAGAGAGAGCTGAGCTTGCAGAGTCGTGAGTAACCTGCTTGCATCTCACTGGCATGTCCACCTCTGCATGGGAACTAACACAGCATTTCTAACCTTGTTACACAAGGCCTGAAGCACAGGGGGGGTTAGATGATCAGATGAAGAAGCTGGAAGCACTTTCCTGCTCATCATGGGGTTAGGCCCACTGAGGATGTGGTTTGTGAGGACGTGCTTTGCCTTGTGGTGGATGTGTTCTGCCTCTTGGCGTGGGGGGACTCCTCAGTTAGTGGGGCTGGGGAGTTCTTCTCCCCTTGGGATTCACCAGCACTGCTTTGTGTGTGTAGTCACTGGGTCCTGACACGTTGCTGTGGGGCACATGAGTGCACAGGCTTGTCCCCAAGCGGCAGAGGCGTCCTGGGTGGGATCTGAAGGTGGGATGTCCAAGGGCAGAACTGGGCTGAGGTTGCTCTCTGGTCTCTTAAAGTATCTGCAGTAACCACTGCAAGCTCTGCCAAGCAGCAAGCTGAGCTTCCACTGCTGGGAGCAGACACAAATGGTGGGGTTTGGGCTCCTTTAACCCCATCTGGGTGCTGTAGCTGAGGAGCAGGGCCTGAGGAGCTGGTCAGGGCCTCTCTGTGCTCTGGGCCTTGTCTAACAAAGCTGGCGTGTGCAGCAGCAGCTCAGTGCTTCCTGCCCAGACCTGCATGTCGTGACCATGACTTCTCTGTGTTTTTCCCCTGCCCCCGTTTTTGCCCCATGGTGTGGTGTTCTTGGTGCTCCTTTTGACCCTTGTCCCCACCTGGCTTGTGCCATCGTGTGACCGTCACTAACAGGCGTTGCCGGGAGCTGCAGGAGCAGATCAGAGTGATGGACCAGAACTTGAGGTGTCTGTCTGTTGCTGAAGAGAAGGTACTAACCTTTCCTTTCTCAAACATTAAACCAGAACTCCTGTGGGCTTCTAGCTACGCTCCTTCCCTCAGCTCAACTGCATCTTCCTCTCTCCTGGAACGTTCTGTCCTCTCTGCCCATAAATGTTCCCTCCTCACAACAAACTGAACCTGCAGCTTCTACTCAGACTCCAGGGCCAGCAGAAATCTGTGTCCACATCTCGGCTGCTCAGCTCAGTGCCCTGTGCATGTGCTGGCAGAACACCAAAAATAGCAGCTTGGAGGTGGGAAGGGAACTTGTTTTCAGCACAAGTGCCTGAAAACAGGGTCCCATCCAGTCTGCTCACAGATCATCTCCTAAAAAGCTCTTCCTGGCCTTCCCTGCACATGGATTCACTTCTCGTCTCTCCTGTCTTTCCTTCCCACTTCTTTTCCTTTTTCTCCCCCCTCCTTTCTTTACAAAACCCCACAGTAAATGTTCCGAGCTGGAAGAAGAGCTGAAGAATGTCACCAACAATCTCAAGTCTCTTGAGGCTCAGGCTGAGAAGGTAGGGCTGCTTGTCCAAAGGCCAGAAACGTTTCTGGGGTGCTCAGAGGGTGCGTGACAGCCGAGCACCCACTGGGATGGAAATGGTGCAACGCAGCCTTAAGCAAGCAGGGACAGCCAACTGGTCCCAGCACAGGGCTGATGCTGGGAGAGAGGGAGGTCTGGTTGCCCTGCCCTGCCTCGGGGCAGGTTTGAACAGCCAAGTTGATGATGCTGCTGGGATGAGAACTTTTCTGTGCCCATGTTTGTGTTGTGTGCATGAGGTGGGACTTGGTGCTTGACCCAGTGTGTTGGACTAGGGTAGGAGTGTGAGCAGCTCCCAGTTGGGAATTCCTGAAGGCATCTGTTCAGTGCAGGGAGGAGCTGAAGTCTCCCTCTGTGGGCTCTCTGGAGTGGGAGATGCTTGGGGCTGCTGGTTGCTGACTCCTCTGCTTTTCCACAGTACTCTCAAAAAGAGGATAAATACGAAGAAGAGATCAAGATCCTGACTGATAAACTCAAAGAGGTGAGTGGCCGTGTTGGGATGGGTGGGGTGGCCTCAGCCTTAGGGGGGTGGGGGACTTGATGGCCTCAGGCCAGTGCCTCTGTAGTCCCTGCACTCCCAGCTGTCCTGACTGGCTCCCTTTGCCTGGCAGGCAGAGACCCGTGCCGAGTTTGCCGAGCGGTCTGTGGCCAAGCTGGAGAAGACCATTGATGATTTGGAAGGTATGTTCTGGGGATGGGAAGCCAAGGAATACGTGGTGAGGGAGCTGAGGAAGGCTGTGTCCCAGGTAGCTGGAGAGTGGAGACACTGCTCCTCAGTGCTTGAAGTGTGACCTAACCCTGCTTGCAGGGTGAGGATGGTGCCTCTGGGCTCCACCTGTGCCCTGTGTACCTGCTCCAGGAGGTGTTCCCTGGCCGTGCTGCTCCAAACTCCTTGCATATCTGCCTGGTGGACACAAGTAGCACAGCTGGTATCTCAGTTGTGATGTCCTCGGGAATGTAACTGGATTCCTGCTCTCCAGCTTCACCCCATTTAAGGATAAAAGGGCCTGAACCCAAGAGGAACTGGTTACAGTAACACACTTGAGTGGAGCATCTCATGGTGTGGCTCTCTGCTGCAGAAAGTCCTGGTGCAACCACAGTCGTCAGTCCTGAGACAGCCCCCAGGAAGCTTTAGGACTAACCAGTGGGGGTCCTAGTTCAAGATATAGTCACCAGCAGCCCCATCCATGCAGTGGGGTGGTCAGCCTGTGCCAAGCATGGGTTCCTTGCCTCCTGCCCCTGGTTTCACAGGAGCACTCCTGACACCGATGAGGATCCTGCCTTTCCCCAAGCTCTAGCAGGAGAAGGTTCCAACTGCCTCCCTTACATCTGGGCCTGTGGCCAGATTCTTCTGTGGAGAGCTGTGGCTGGAGTGGTGGTGCTGGTAAACCAGAACTCTTGCAGGCCTCCTGCCTCCACCCCAGCATGTGCCTTTGTCATCTTTTGGTGCCAGGTCTTGGAGACTCAAAGCCACATCCTACCATCTGGAGTCACTCTGGAGGGTTTTTATCTAGAAATAGCAATGGTGTCAGCTGAGCTGTTCCAGAGCTGCTGCCAAGCAGCAATCTGAGCCACCTCATGATCCAGGACAAGCTTTTATTTGGGAACTGCAAAAATTCCTCCAAGTCTCTGCATGCTCCTCTTGAAACACGTTGATGGGGAGTTGGCTCTGGTCTCCAGCCTTGCTGCTGAAGTGACCTAGTTTATGACAAGTGACAAAGTTCTTTGGGCTCCATGAAGCTGTTAACAACATCACCAGCTGGCCTGGGCAGCCAGAGCTGGGAGAGGCATCAGCATGAGCTTGAGAGCTGCCTCCTGCCCTGAAGGGCTGATCTGCCCTTCTGCTCTGTTATTTGATGGAGAACACAAGTTTCAGCTCAGCCTCTCTACCCATGTCCTACAGGGTGGGAATTCCCTTTGATGCCCAGGCCTTAATTATGTGGCTGACCTTTCCCAGGCAGGTTTTTGTATTGAGACTGAAGGTGGGAGCAAAGCTTCCCAGTTGATCTGTGCCTGCCTTGGGTGCTGCAAGCTCCTCCCTAAGTGGATGGAGTTGCCCTTCCCTGCTGCTCTTCCTGTCAGTGGTTCTTGCTGACCCAGCTGGGCAGCTTGTTCCCACAAGCTGATGTGGTTTGAGTTCTTGGCTCTGCTCTCCTCAGAGCTGGCTTGTAGTCCTGGAAGGCACTTGCTGGTCAGACTGTCCTCAGGCTGTCAGAACCCTCCTGTCCATCATCAGGAGCTAACACGGAGCTGTGGTGGCTCCATATCCAGCTTCATTTTCTTCTGTTCAGGAGTCCCATACTGCTTTTCCTGCCCCAGGCTGTTAGAAGAACTCCTCTGCCTTCCCTCATTGTTTCCCTTTTGTTCTCCTCCTAAACCTCTTCTAGATGAGCTCTATGCCCAGAAACTGAAGTACAAAGCAATTAGTGAGGAACTGGACCACGCCCTGAATGACATGACTTCCATGTAAATATGAGCTGGCTGGTGTTTGCCTCTTGCTTGGGCAGCCTGGGCTGCCAGGGCTTGCTTGGTGTGCTGGGATGTTCATAGTTGGAGAACCAGTGGCTCTGTGTTACCCAGGTTACTTCCTCAGATCTCTGCCTGGAGGGGGGTGAGGCTCCCTGCAGCATGTTGTCCTCTAACTCTGGGCCTTGTGGTCTGCATGTGACACCAAGTGCTGTGCTGCCCTCACCGGCTTCTGACCTGAACTCTGAGTGCAATTCCCACTGGGAAAGGCTTCCTAATGAGATGTGGCTTAGCTGCCTGCTGGAGCCACTGGGCCATGGCCTCGGGATTCCTCCTGGAAGAGGCAGTGGATAGTGCTTGAGTGGTTTCCTTGGGAATTGCTGTGAGATGGGCTGGATCATGAACTGATCTGTGGAAGTAGCTGAACTCCTGTTCCTGCAACTTTGCTACTTGGCTTTTTGTGGGCATCTGTGGGGGGTTCTGCTAACAGCTGCTGTGCACAGTCCTCACACTAACCAAGGAGATGCCAGATCCTTGCATTGCTGAGGAAGAGCCTTAACAGCAGCACCCCAGAGCTCCCTGAGCAGCCTTTGCTGTGCCCTAGCACTCCAGCTTCTCTTAAAATTAGTGTCTCCTTCTGTCTCACACAGATAAGTCTTGTGATTCCAAACTCCACTTTGGATTTGCCTCCTGCTTGGTGGCTTGTTCTGCACCTGCACCCTGCACTTGTGTTCTCCTCATCTCAGGCTGAATTCCAGAACCTCTCCCCAGCCCCTGTGCCCAGAGCATCCCTGGGAATGAGTCCTGTAGAGATGCTGAAGCTTGACAGCAGCAGCCACCCCTGGTCCTGCTGCACTTGCTCCCAAACAAAGCTCCCTCTGTCTGACCTGAGGTGCCAGACACTGCAGTGCTCTGAGGAGCTGCCCCTTCCATGGCTGGGTGGAGCTGGGAGAGTGTTGTTCTCATCTGCATATCTTGTGTAGAGCCATAAAGCTCCTTTTGTATTTCTCTTGCCTCTTGCTTGAGCATGATGTCACTTTTTTTGTTGTTGTTGTTTAAGGAAAACAGCTCTTGTATAAATGGAATGAAGCAGCTGGTGCTTTGGAGAAAGGGGTTTCTAGTGACCACTTGCTGCTGTAGAGTAGCTGTTCCAAAGCAGTGTCACCCTCCTGGCCCTCAGGGAAACCCACAGACTTCAGGAGCCTCCTGGGTTTTCCCTTTGGTGCCTCCTGGGCTCACAGGTGTGGCTGGTGCCTCAGCAGCTCGTTGGAGGCTGAAGGGGAGGTTGGGTCTGCAGCAGGGAGGGCTCGGGCTGTGCCTGCCTGAGGGACACTCTGCACGTGCTTTCAGTGGGAAGTCACCTCACTGGGTGGTCACTGGGGTCACTGGCAGGGTGTGAAAGGCAAGAAGTATCCACTGAGCTCTGGGTGGTCTCCAGTTGGGTGCCAGGTGCTGCCTGGGGGGTGTCTGGCCTCTTGCTTCAGGAGGGCTGTGGGCATCCCAGCCTTGGGGGTGAGGTTTGCAGAGTCCTCCCCTCCCAGTGCAGAGGCTGAGGGTGCTGGGATCCCCCTGGGGACGTGGCGTGGAGCCTGGCACTGAGCACTGTCAGCCTGTGTCACTGCTGGCCTGAGCCTGTCACTGGTACCACAGACACTGCTCGAGCTGTCCTGCCCCTTGGGGTGGTTTGGCAAATGGTCTTTCCTTTCTGGGTCGGTTCCTCTGCCCCAGTGCCCGAAGAGCCCTTCGTGAGCAGAGCCCTGATGAGCTGGGACATCTCCCGTGGTTCCCTCAGGTTTGTGTCACTCTGTTCTCTGCACAACAGCACGAGTGGTCAGGATGGTCCAGACACCCCAAACTGCCCCAGCCTGTCCTCACTCTGTCTTCTCTGTCAGGGATCCTCTCTGCTGGGTTTGGGTAGGGAAGGAAGAACCATTCCCACCAGGAATTTTCAAGCTTGGGAAGCTCTGGCAGATGATGGTCTGACTCTCCTGGGGTTTGGGGCAGGCAACTCTGTGCCCTGTAAGCACCAAACAAGGAACCAGAACTTCTCAGGAGCAAACCTGCAGCTGGAGGAAGGGGTCTGGGGTGGGGAATGGGGTTTCTGTCACCAGTGTCTGGAGGTGTGAAGGTTTCCAGCCCAGCCTTCCATTCCCAGCTCTTCCCAGGTGGAGGTGGCTCCCTGCCCTTGTGAAACAGCCCCTCTCTTCACAGGGAGGTCCTGTCACTGGGTGGCACCATGTGGAGCTGGTGGCTCTGCTGTTGCAAGTGATGTTATCAAAGGCTGGGCTGTGCCAGGAGCTTTCCCTGCTCATCCTGATGAAGCTCCATGCTGGGTGGTGGATGGATGGATGGGTGGGTAGGTGGGTGATGCAACTTCTGCCCTGGGAGGTTTGGAGAGGCTGCAGGTCTGACTGGATTGCTGGGCTTGTGCAGGCTGGTTACCACCAGCTGGGCTGTTGACTCAGGAGTGCTGGGAATGTGGATTAGCTGACCAGGAGGCACAGGGCCTGGAGCTCCTGGCTTCGTGGGCAGCTGGGAAGGCTGTCCTGTGGGCTGGGTGGGGAAGAGAGCTGGCCCCAGCTGACCTAGCCAAGTGTTCTGTGTTGTTCCTCAGGCCTAGGAAGGGTCATGCTAATCCCTGCAGATCATCTGCTCCCTCCTGTGGGAGGATCATCAGGTCCCTGTCCACAAGCCTGGAGCTGGTGCACCAGCCTGCAGCCACTGGTGCTTCTCACTGCAGTTCACTCCCATCCTCTGCCACTCTGGAGAGCCAGGAGCAGCCTTGGGGCTGGGGATGGGCATCAGGGGTCCATCCTGCCTGCTGGGCAAGTGGAGCAAGTCTGTAGTAGCTGGTGTGCAAGGTGGGCTCTGGTGTAGGCCAGGATGGGGTGTATCTGCCCCCACACCACAAGGTCCCTCAACTTCTAGTTAGGTTGAAGTCGTTGGCTTCTCTGGCTGGTGCTTTGTCCCTTGGTGGCTTTAGAGAAGGGACAATAATCAACTGCTGCTGAGCATGTGTGGTTGGTACCACCTTGGGCAGGAGTGGAGCCCCTGGAGGCCTGGGAGGCTGTGGGGACAGGAGGGGTGGGAGGTGAGGCTGGGAGATGCAGAGGCAGCTTGTGCCCCCCTGCTTGGGTTGCTCTGGGCAGACACAGAAGAGGAGCCAGTGCTCCAGGTCCTCTGTCCTGTACACGAAGCAGATCCTACCTTCAGCCCTGTCTGGGCTTGATGGGCTGTTAGTGTGGCACAAAGACACGTCCTTGGAGGGGTGTCCTGCAGGTCAGCTGTGAGATGCTGCTGTTCTCAGTTCTTCTGTCCTACTGTTAAGCCCCATCAATCCCACTCGGTGTGGTGGGGCTCTCTCTGGGAGGTGCCTCTGGTCAGCTGTGGTAGGACTGCTGCTTTCTGCAACCTGCTCCACAGGCTTAAAGGACATCCCCAGTCTCTCTCCTTCCCCAGGCAGAGCCCAGCCCAGCCTGTAGGCTTTTCTTTGGGTCTTCTCTGCCTCCTTTGCCCTCACAAGCCCTTGGCAGCACCTCATTTCTGCCTGCACTTGGCTGTCCTGTCATCTTCCTGAGCTGAAATGCAAGTTAAGAGTCAGACAAGCCTTTCTTCTCCCCAGCTGCATCTGTGCTGTAACCCAGACCTGATCCACGTGCTGTGGAGACAGCAGATGAGATGTTCTCATCCTGGTGTCCTACTAACCTTCCCTTTCTGTCTCTCTCTTCTCCCCTAATCCTGCTGCTGCCGTGTCTGTCCAGCCACCCTGAGAAAACCCACCTGCCCTCTCTGAGCTGGACTTAATGCTGCATGATCTGTGTGACTGGGGGGGGAGGGGGGCACTTAAATGCCATTAAACAAGCTTAGTGCCACCACCAGGGCTGGGGGCCAGAGACAAACCTGCTCATCCTCATGACTGGGCAGACTTGGGGCTTTAACGCAGTCGCTGCCATTTCATGGGGCACCTGAATTCACCCTCTAATTCAGAGTGTGAACACTTGTTTTCCTCTTGGGGGTGTAACCCTCAGGTGGGGCTGTTCCTGGAGCAGCCTTGCTCACTTGTCCAGGGGCTCCAGGCTCCGTGGAGAGTGGCTGCACCCACCAGGAGAGGGCTTGTGGCTGCTGGAAGCTGCCTGTCCAAGCCCTACAACCTAATTTGCTGTGAGCTGAGTGACTGTAGGATCTCCTGCTGCATGGACTGAAGGCTCCTAACAAGAAATGACTGACCTTCTGGTCTGTAGGACACTGCACACCTGGAGTACTTGCCTGTGTAGTCGAGTCCTAACCTAGAATCACAGCATATTAGGGGTTGGAAGGGACCTTCAAAGATCATTGGGTCCAGCCCCCCTGCTAGAGCAGGGCCAAAAAATAAAGGGCAGGTTGCTCAGAAAGGCATCCAGACAGGTCTTGTGGAGTCTCCTTCTCTGGGGACTTTCAACCTCTGGGCAGCCTGTCCCAGGGTCTGTAACCCTCCCAGGAAGAGGTTGTTCTTCATGTTGAGCTGGAACATTCTGTGGTCAAGCACAGAAAGAAGGTTTGGGGGAAGTGGCTGTTCCTGGGGCCTGATCCTGGCAGAGCTGCTGAGCCCCAGCACCACTGGGGAAAGCTCATGGACATGGTGAAAGCAAATCCCAAAAATCCTCAGCATGGGGCTGTGTCTTGAGCTTCTGCAGGGAATCTTTGAAAGCTGCAGTTCTGGAGCTCTGGGAGGGCTGCTCCTGGCTCTGTGCACAATTCCTGACCCTGGGGGGGTTGGGGAGTGACTTTGGGGAACTGCCTGTTCCTAAAGGACATCTTTCTACAGCCTGGCTACCCTGGGGCCCAGCGTGTGGATGTCTTCAGTGGCATGGGTGGGCTGACCTTTGGAGTGAAGCCCACCTAGAGTGCTAGTGGCTGCTCTGAGCTCTCCTCCTGGCTTAAGGAACATGTGAGAACTGCCTGTGGGCTCGGGCAGAGCTGCAGCCCCTCCTCCCTGTGTGCTCCCTGCCTGCCCCTCACTGAGAACAGCCCCTTCCTGCTCTCCTGAGCCACTGTTGTCTGCTCCCTGCTGCTGGGGGGTGACCCTCCTGGTGGCCAGCTTGGCCTCTCTGTCCTGTCCTGGGAGGGGGGTCACATCCAGCTGTAATTCCAGGGGCTGGTTTCCCAGTGTGTTTCACCTCTGCGTTGCTCTGGGGGGCCTTGCTGGGCCGTGGGGGTGACTGGCTGGATGTGGGGAGCCCTGGGGGGCTGTGGTTGGAGGCACCTGCATGGCAAACCACTGCCTGGCAGCCCGTGGTGCCCCCACCAGGGCTGCACCTGAGCCAGGTAACCCCAGAGCTTCTTGCTGCACCCAGCCAGGCACCCCCTGAGGACCTGCTGCCTGCTGGGCTGGGGCTGGTGTGAGCTTTCCCTGGCTGAGGTTCCTGGGGTGTCTGAGGGTGACTTGTAACTCTCCACTCTTGCTTCCTGCCAGATAAACTGAAATCCACCAAAGAGGAGCATCTCTGCACGCAACGAATGCTGGACCAGACCCTGCTAGACCTGAACGAGATGTGAGGGATCCCTGCCACTGCCACACACCCCTGGGGTCCCTGCTGCCCTCTAACCCTGGGGGAACCAGACTTGACTTTTCTGTTGCCAACTTGACCAAACACAAACCTTCTCCTTCGCCTCAGGGTTAAAGGCCACCAGGCTGGGCCAGAGCTTCAAACAGCATCATTAAGGGAAATAAACAATGCAATAATCATGGCTGGGGAGCATGTTTGAGGTGTCTACACTTGGTAGCTACCTTGGCTTTGTTTTGGTGAACATTCCAAATAACTCTTGAGGCTGGGGAGCTGCACTTCAAAACTCATGGCTTTAAAATTTGATGTCAACCTTCTGGTAAGGGGCTCTGGGCCCCCCCTGCTGTGGCAGGGGAGGTAGGAGAGGGTGACAGTCCCTGGCTCTGGGCTGCTCAACTGGAGTAGCCAGGCTAGGGACTGGGAGCCTGTTGGGAAGACTCCCTTGCCAGGAGCTGGTTGCCAAAAGAGCAGTTCAGTTTTTCAGCTTTAGGGTAACTTGTGCTGAAGCAACTTGAGCAAAGGGAGACACTTTTTATTTTAGTTACAGCCAATTCTCAGTTAAAGCCTGTTCTCTGAACAATTGAACCTTCACAGGGGTCGTTCCCCTTCCCCCCCACACACCCTCTTGGCCATGTCCTGGTAGGTTTAGAGAAGCCACAGCCCCTCTAACCCCTTTGCTACCCCGGGGCTGAACTTGCCTTCACTCCCTGCTGGTGCATCAAGCTTTGTCTCTCATCACTGGGTTCCCCTTCACAGCTTTGACCCAACAGCCTCTTCCTGGGGAAGTTGGGGGGCTTTGTTTTTGCCTACCCTGAAGGAGGGACCTGTGGCCTCCCCTCCATGGCCAGGGCTGCTCTTGGTGTCTTACTGAGGTCCAAGCCCCCTTGTGTGCATTGCTGAGGTGTTGTTGTTGTGAGGTGTGAGCGTGGAGACGTGTGGGGTGAAGCTGGTGCTGGAGCTTCTTGCTTGGTGGGAGCAGCTTGAAGGGGCCAACGTGGAGCAAAGATCCCTGTCCAGTGTTTTGATACTAAATGGAAAACATTGTCTTACTGTCTTTTGAAATAAAAACCAATCCCTCCACCCTGCTGGCTGCCTGCTGAGCTCTTGGGGCTGGGAGTTGATGGGGCTGGGGGGGCTGGGGGTTCATCCCTTGGGGGGGAGGCTGGGGGTGCAGGACACAGCACAGGCCACCGAGATGATGGGAGGGATGGAGCATCTTCCCATGAGGAAAGGCTGGGGGAGCTGGGGGTGTCCAGCCTGGAGGAAAGGAGGCTGAGGAGGGGGTCATAAACGTATCAATATCTCCAGGGGGTGTCAGGAGGGTGGGACCAGGCTCCTCTCAGCAGTGCCCAGTGACAGGACAAGGGGCAATGGGCACAAGCTGGAGCACAGGAGGGTCAAGTTAAACAGAAGGAGAAACTTCTTTGCTGTGAGGGTGACAGAGCCCTGGGACAGGCTGCCCAGGGAGGCTGTGGAGTCTCCTTCTCTGGAGATATTCCCAACCCATCTGGATGTGTTCCTGAGGGATCTGCTGGAGGTGACCCTGCTCTGGCAGGGGGGTTGGACTGGATGATCTCAGAGGTCCCTTCCAACCCAACAACTCTGTGACTCTCACTGTTCTACCCAGGGTGGATTCCTCCCTCCTCTGCCTCAGTGCTCCAGGGGAGCTGCTGCTTGGTGGCTGCAGGTGGGCTTGGCTGACAGCTCTTCCTTCTCCAGTTCTCCAGGGAAGGGCAACGGGGCTGGGGAAGAGGCTGGAGCACAAGTGTGAGCAGGAGCAGCTGAGGGAGCTGGGGGTGTCCAGCCTGGAGCCCAGGAGGTGAGGGGAGACCTGCTGGCTCTGCAGCTGCCTGAGAGGAGGTTGGAGCCAGGGGGGTCGGGCTCTGCTCCCCAGGAACAAGTGATGGGACAAGAGGAAAGGGCCTCAAGGTGCCCAGGGGAGGTTGAGGTTGGATCTGGGGAACAATTCCTTCCTGGGAAGGGTTGTCAGGGCCTGGCCCAGGCTGCCCAGGGGGGAGTCCCCATCCCTGGAGGGGCTAAAAAATGTGGATGTAGCACTTCAGGACAAGGTTTAGTTGGATGGTGGTTGACAGTTGGACTTGATGACCTTAGAGGTCTTTTCCAACCTCACTGATTCCATGGTTCTCCATAGTGCCCAGGCTCAGCTTCAAGCTAAAAGTGCTCTGAGCTGCAGCCCTTTGGCCAGGAGCTCGAGGGGTCTGGTGAGTGGGGAGCTGGGGAAGCTGGGCTGGGTCTCCTGCTGGAAAAGGGAGGAGTGTTGAGGGGAGAAAAAAGGGTGACAGGGAGTGTTGAGGGGCTGGGAACCCCTGGTGGTGCCTGGAGAAAGAAGGGGCTGATGGAGGGTGGGTGGAGGAGGGGTCCAAGGCTTGTTCTGCTGGGCTAGGGAAAGGCTGGGAGAGCACAAGGGCTTGTCCTGAGAAACACCCAGACCCTGAGCTCAGCATCTTGCAGAGGGTGGTGGGCACAGCTGGGACGTGGCCTTGCAAGACAAGGCTTGACAAGCACCATGGCCTGAGGACCCCGTGGTCTGACAGGGTGACCCAGGGGATGTCCCACCTGCCCTGCTGGGGGACACCAGTTTGTGTAACCAGGGCTGGTTTGTCTTCTCACTGGTGTCAACATCCACACCTGGGGAAGAGGCAGCACCAGCTCTTGGGCTGGGACTCTGGGGGGCTCTGTACACGAGCTGGACCCAGCCCTGAGGCAGAAGCACCAGAGCAGGTTGTTACAGGAATAAATAATTCTAAAAAGAGTGTTTTAGTGACAATAGAAACCTGCATTTACTGAATCCTTCTGCCTTTTATTTTATCAAGCCCGTTTCAAGAGAGCAGGGGGGGGGAAAACCCCACTTCCCATCTGTCCCTCAGGCCTTCCTCACGTTCCCACGGGCACTGATGAGCCCCGGGATGAGCACAAGGCAGTTTGTTCCCAAAACATTTGGGGTGGGCTCAGGCTGCAGCAGCCAGAGAGCTGAGCAGGGCTGGGGTGGCTGAGGAACGTGGCAGGTGGGAAAGTCAGAGCTCACAGAGCAGGGGGTTGTGCAGCCAGATGCACATTTTCAGGCAGAAGGACAATTTATTTGCTCTGCTGAACCCCCCTGGTTTGTGGCACATCCTGGTCAGGCTCTGCAGGCTGGGAAGCCACCCCTTGGTTCTGGGTTCCTTTCCCCAGGACCAGCTTTTCACCCGTTCTGAAGCCAGTAGGAGCCTGTAGATGCTGGATTGAGGATGGTTTGTTCTCTTGCTGCAGGGACAGGCCATTTGTGATCAGGGCATCACAGCATGGTGGGGCTGGGAGGCACCTCAGGAGATCATCTGGTCCAACCCCCCTGCCAGAGCAGGTCCCCCCAGGGCAGCTTGCACAGGGTCACATCCAGCTGGGTTGGAAATGTCTCCAGAGGAGCCTCCACAGCCTCTCTGGGCAGCCTGGCCCAGGGCTCTGCCGCCCTCCCAGGAGAGAAGTTTGCCCTCGTGTTCAGGTGGAACTTCCCGTGCTCCTCTGGGTGCCCCTCGTGCCTCCTCCTGTCTCTGGGCACCTCTGGGAAGAGTCTGGCCCATCCTCAGGGCTGGGCTGGACGGGGCTTGTGCAGCCTGGGCTGGTGGGAGGTTGGAACCTGCTGGGCTTGAAGGTCCCTTCCAACTCAACCCTGCCATGATCCCTGCCCCCCACCCTGCAGACACCCCCCAGCACTGAGAAGATCCCTCTCAGCCTCCTCCCCAGGCTGAGCAGCCCCAGGTCTCTCAGCCTTTCCTCCCAAGAGCTGCCCCAGTGCCCTCCTCACCCTCCCAGCCCCGCGCTGGGCTCCTCCAGCAGCTCCTCACCTGGGCAGCCCAGGACTGGGCTCAGCTCCAGACGTGGCCTCCCCGGGGCAGGAGAACCCCCTGCCCTGCTCCTCTTCCTGCACCCCACGATTCCACCGGCCTCCTTGGCCCCCAGGGCACATTCCTGCTTCACTTGGTGTCCCCCCAGGACTCCCAGGTCCTTCTCCAGAGCTGCTTCCCAGCAGGTCAATCCCTCACCTGTCCTGGTGAGGCCATTCCTGGGGTTACTCCCAGGACCCCCCATTCCTTGCCTTTGTTGACCAGAACAATCTCCTCTTTGTTTATGAGAACATCCCTCCTGAGCTCCAGGTAGATCTGGTGTCCCAACACGAGTTCATCCTCTTTCCCAAGTGTGACCAGCCTCATTTGTAGTCAAAGAGACTGTAAAAGCAAAGAGGAAACAGGGGGAAGGCTGAGTCAGGCTTTAACTTCTCAGAGTAGTTTATTGGGCTCTTTCAGGATGGTTTTCTTCTCTTTTAATCAAGTCAAACCCATGGAAGAATTCCTGAGCCAGAGCAAGGAAGTTCACACGAGCTGCACCTGCTCCTCCTGCCTGCACAGCCTGTGTTGGAGAAGCCAGTGATAAGAAAATGAAAGTTTAATTGTGAAACTCTCACATTTCCTTTTATTTTCTTAATTTCTTTGATCAGGGACACACTTTTTAAAGCAGAATTGGATCCATTTGGTGGTGCTGGGTGTCCAAATGTTGAGGTGAAAGCAGCTTGGGGATCATATCAGAGAAGCATAGAAGGGTTTGGGTTGGAAGGGACCTTAAAGCTCATCCAGTCCCACCCCCTGCACGGGCAGGGACACCTCCCACCAGCCCAGGCTGCTCCAAGCCCCATCCAACCTGCCCTTCAACACTGCCAGGGATGGGGCAGCCACAGCTTCCCTGGGCAGCCTGGGCCAGGCTCTCCCCACCCTCACAGCCAAGAATTTCTTCCAAATCTCCCCTCTCCCAGTTTCCATCCCTCCCCCTCATCCCATCCCTCCCTGCCCTTGTCCCAAGCCCCTCCCCAGCTTTCCTGGAGCCCCTTCAGGCACTGGAAGCTGCTCTAAGCTCTCCCTGGAGCCTTCTCCTCTCCAGGCTCAACACCCCAACTCTCCCAGCCTGGCTCCAGAGCTGCTCCAGCCCTCCCAGCATCTCCGGGGCCTCCTCTGGCCTCTCTCCACCAGCTCCGTGTCCTTGTTGGGGGCTCCAGGAATGGACCCAGTTCTCCAGGTGGGGTCTCATGAGGGGGAAACTATTTTTCCAAGGCACTGCTTGGAACACTGAAGCTGGTTTGTCTCTTGAGCTGCTCCCTAAACCAAATCACGACCCAAAGATGATCAGCAGGGCCTGGGCTGGGGAAGCACGTGTCACAGTTCATGCCACTTTTGTGCTGTTTGCTGAACTATTTTTGTTGGAGGGTGTTTGGCTTCAAGAATCAGTTTTCACATGTTAGTGGGATGTTTGGGAGGATGAATAATGAGCAGCTTTTCTGCTGCAAACACTCATTCCTCCCCAGGGAAGCTTCCCAGGACTGTCCCTGCTTGTTCCCTTGTGGCTGCCCCGCTCCATCCTGCACTGAAATCTGGATTTTTGGCAGCAGAAAGATGCCTCTGGGACAACAATCTGTCTCACTGGCACCCGAGGACAGAGCAGGATGGTGACTTCAGGTTCCTGAGCCAATCTGGGAGCATTTTGTCTGCATTTCAGAGCAATATTCACCTCCAGATGAAAAACTTCTGCTAACAGACTTGTGCTCCTTAAAGAAAAACCTGTTACCACCATGAACTGCTTGGGGTGGTTCTCAGGGACAAACCCTCAGGTTTTGAGTGTCCTCCAGGAGGCAGGAGGAGCCTGAGAGTGGAGCCTGTGATCCCTGCAGAAGTTTCTGGCACAGGCAGCACCAAAGTGCATTTATCTGACGTGATAGATGTTACCAACCAGCAGCTGCCAAGGGCAGTGCCAGGGTGAAGTGTCACAGATATTCAGCTCTAATAAGGAAATGAGAGAGAGAAGGAGGAGGAAATTAACCCTCACGGGGTGGGTGTCTCAGGCTCTCCCATTTCTACCCACCTTTCACCCACACCAGCCTCCTTCCCGTGCCCCAAACCTCACAGAAACACACAGTTCTGTGAGTGTGGGGTTTTCTTGGAAGGGGACACAGTTTTCCCAGATCTTTCTCAACTTCCAGACCCTGAGAAGAACTCACCCTCTTCCTAAGGAGGCTTTGGAAGAGCTCCTGTCCTCCGTGGCTTCACTTGATGAGCTGAAAGGTCTTTTCCAACCAGAATGATTCCGTGATTCCAATAATGGGTCTCACCATGTAGGTCAGGTTCTGAGAGATGACATCACAGGGAGAAGAGCTGAGCTGGTTTCTCTTCTTCTGCAGGTAAAAGGCAAAGGTGGAAGTCATTTTCTTCAGATCTTTCCTTTTTTTTTCCAGACCCTCAGATCACCTCATGTTGTTCATCCCTGTGTGACAGGAGCTGCTCCCTGCCTCTCCTGCAAGGTTCTCCTGAGGTTCTCACCTGCAAGAGCAACTTTCAGCCTGGAGAGAAGGCTCCAGGGAGAGCTTAGAGCAGCTTCCAGTGCCTGAAGGGGCTCCAGGAAAGCTGGGGAGGGGCTTGGGACAAGGGCAGGGAGGGATGGGATGAGGGGGAGGGATGAAAACTGGGAGAGGGAGCTGGAGATGAGATCTTGGGAAGGAATTCTTGGCTGTGAGGGTGATGAGACCCTGGGCCAGGTTGCCCAGGGAAGCTGTGGCTGCCCCATCCCTGGCAGTGTTGAAGGGCAGGTTGGATGGGGCTTGGAGCAGCCTGGGCTGGTGGGAGGTGTCCCTGCCCATGCAGGGGGTGGGACTGGAAGAGCTTTAAGTTCCCTCCAACCCAAACCATCCCGTGATTCTATTATACCCTCTACAAGGTTCTTGTAGGTGAGGCCTCCCGCAGTTTCTGCACTTTGCACAATCCAAGAGACTCCCTCAGAAATGTCACAAACCAGGCACTTGGCCAGAAAGGCCAGGACAAACTGCCTGACAGCAGCAGCTCTTGACCCTTCTGCTCTCACCTGAGCTCTGTGCACTGGGGATGCTTCTCACCTGGCCCCCCAGCAGGTCCATGGCCCACCAGCTCTTTGCCCACTGTTCCTGAAACTGATTTCCAGCCCAAGCTTTGGAGGGAGGATGTTCCAGGGCCCTTTCCCCAGGGGAGAATTACATGTAGGTTTCAAGCTGATGGGTTTCAAAGCAGAAGCAACTTGTTCCCTGCCAAGTGGCCTCAGCACCTGGGAATGTAAATTGAACGTGCTCAGGAACTCATAGAAATGCAGCTCCAGGCTCCAGCCTCTGGTTTTACACAGAGCAAAAGGTTTTGGAGGCAAACCAGGGTGTTGCTGTGACATTTTTATTACCTAAAAAAAGGAGCAACTGGTTTAATCCATTTTCATCCTGGTTCAAACCAGGACACAACTGGTGTTTTTTAAGCTTAAGGTCTGAGCAACCAGTAGAATCTTCTGGGCAGGATTTGAGAGCTGATCAGGCTGGTGTGAACCAGGAGGCAACAAGGCCAAGTGCAAGGTCCTGCACAGGGGTTGGGGCAACGCCAGGCACAAAGCCAGGCTGGTGGGAATGGATGGAGCAGCCAAGGAGAAGGACCTGGGGGTGTTGGGGCAGGAGAAGCTCAAGATGAGGCAGCACCATGTGCTGGAGCCCAGAAACCCCCCGTGTCCTGGGCTGTCACCAGCAGCGTGAGCAGCAGGGCCAGGGAGGGGATTGTCCCCTCTGCTCTGCTCTGGGGAGACCCCCTGCAGGGCTGGGAACAGCTCTGGGGTCCCCAACACAGGGAGGACATGGAGCTGGTGGAGAGAGTCCAGAGGAGGCCCCAGAGATGCTGGGAGGGCTGGAGCAGCTCTGGAGCCAGGCTGGGAGAGTTGGGGTGTTGAGCCTGGAGAGGAGAAGGCTCCAGGGAGACCTGAGAGCAGCTTCCAGTGCCTGAAGGGGCTCCAGGAAAGCTGGGGAGGGGCTTGGGACAAGGGCAGGGAGGGATGGGATGAGGGGGAGGGATGGAAAGTGGGAGAGGGAGATGGAGGTTGGAGATGAGGAGGGAATTCTGGAGTGTGAGGGTGGGGAGAGCCTGGGCCAGGTTGCCCAGGGAAGCTGTGGCTGCCCCATCCCTGGCAGTGTTGAAGGGCAGGTTGGATGGGGCTTGGAGCAGCCTGGGCTGGTGGGAGGTGTCCCTGCCCATGCAGGGGGGTTGGATCTGGATGATCTCTAAGGTCCCTACAATCCAAACCATCCCATGATTCTCTGATGATTCTATGATTGACTTGGCTGCCCCTGAGCTGCTCCTGAAGACAGGCAGGACTGCAGGACTCCCTGGCAGGAGAAAAGAGGCTCCTTCATGGTGTTAATTTTATTACAAAACCCTCAGCACCTCCACACACCCCTCCCCCTTCACAGAGCAACCAGAAAGAACAGAAACAGCAAAATACAACGAGGCTTCCTGGAGAACAAGCATCAACAGGGACCTGCTGTGCCCCACCAAGCAGAGCAGCAGGTCGGGCAGGAGAGTTGGGCACCTTATTGCTCCTTCCCACAGATGTTTCCAGAGGCCCAGGGAAGGCTGCAGAGGGCAAAGAGCCCCTGGGCTGAAGGGAGGCAGAGATGCTGGGAACACTGGAGTTGCAGCCCCACAAACCAACCCCTGTGGGTGTTTCCACCTCAGAGGCAGCAGCACCACGGCTGCCACGCAGGGAGGGGTCCCTGCTCCCAACAGGCTGACAAGGAAGGTTGGGATTTTCACTTGGGTTCACGTTTTTTGCTTATTTCATGTATCAAATGCAGAAGATGATCCCACTGCAGCCACTGGAGCCGTTGATTCCCTCTTGCTGCTGCCCAGGGGGGGCTGGTGACCCCCCCCCCAGGCTGCTGCTCTGGGGGGTTCATGTTCCTTCCTTCCTGAGCTCTGGGGGGTGGGGGCATTTGACCTGGCTCAGTTCTTTTTGGTCTTGGGGGTGTCATACTTCCTCTTGCTGGAGTACCAGAGCAGCAGTGGGATCCCGATGGAGGGCAGGGTCATCACCCCAAAGGCTGCCCAGTCCAGCTGGAAGGAGAGATGGAGAGGGGAAAAGTCAGAACAAATAAAAAACCATGGGTGGATTTGGTTGGAGGGACCTTAAAGCTCCTCCAGTCCCACCCCCTGCATGGGCAGGGACACCTCCCACCAGCCCAGGCTGCTCCAAGCCCCATCCAACCTGCCCTTCAACACTGCCAGGGATGGGGCAGCCACAGCTTCCCTGGGCAACCTGGCCCAGGCTCTCCCCACCCTCACACTCCACAATTCCCTCCTCATCTCCAACCTCCAGCTCCCTTTCCCAGTTTTCATCCCTCCCCCTCATCCCATCCCTCCCTGCCCTTGTCCCAAGTCCCTCCCCAGCTTTCCTGGAGCCCCTTCAGGCTCTGGAAATCACATGGAGATGAGTTGCACCAACAGACCTTCTACCCTTCAAGCTTCTGGCTCAAATCCCACAGCCCCAGGTCCTTCACAGAAGCAACTGGGATGAAAACTCTTTGTTTTTCCTGGGACATTCCTCTGGAAAGCTCACAGGGCTTAACTGCAACCCACACTGGAGCTTCCCAGGTGAGCGTGGTGCAAACCAAACCCCCCCCAAACTGCCCAGAAGCCCCGTGCTGGGGCTCCTCAAACCAGGACACTGGGCTGTGCAGGATCAGTCCCTGAGACACTCACAAAGTGAGGGGAGAACCTCCTGTCGAACTCCCGCTGAGCCAGGATCCCTCCCTGCCCGGGAGCACTGGTGAAGCCCACCTGGAAAAGGCAGAGGGAGAAGATCCCATGAATCCCCTTCCCTTCTTGCAGCAGAGCCTGAGCAGTGTGAGCACCTGGTGGTTTGAGGGGCCAGGGTTGTTGTGTGGGACTGCCAGGAGGGCCTGGAGAGAACTCCTGGGGGATCTGGGGGGGTCACAGTTCCCTGCCACTTCCTGCCACACTCCATAAAATCCAGGAGACATGGAGCCCGTGGCCTTCCTGCTCCTTTATTTCTTGCTGCTTTGCTGCACTCAAAGGCCTGGGAAGGAGGCTCCTGTTCCATCAGGTCACCATGTGCTTTGCAGGATGAGTCCATTGGGTGCTGGGAAGAGCCAGGGACCCACTCCCAGATCAGCCCTGACACAAGGGACCCTTGGACACCGATCACTGCCACCATCATGGGATGGGCTGGGTTGGAGGGACCTTAAAGCTCAACTAGATCCAACCCCCCTGCATGGGCAGGGACACCTCCCACCAGCCCAGGCTGCTCCAAGCCCCATCCAACCTGCCCTTCAACACTGCCAGGGATGGGGCAGCCACAGCTTCCCTGGGCAGCCTGGGCCAGGGTCTCACCACCCTCACAGCCAAGAACTCCCTCCTCATCTCCAACCTCCAGCTCCTTCTCCCAGTTTTCATCCCTCCCCCTCATGCCATCCCTCCCTGCCCTTGTCCCAAGCCCCTCCCCAGCTTTCCTGGAGCCCCTTCAGGCACTGGAAGCTGCTCTCAGGTCTCCCTGGAGCCTTCTCCTCTCCAGGCTCAACACCCCAACTCTCCCAGCCTGGCTCCAGAGCTGCTCCAGCCCTCCCATCATCTCCGGGGCCTCCTCTGGACTCTCTCCACCAGCTCCATGTCCTCCCTGTGTTGGGGACCCCAGAGCTGTTCCCAGCCCTGCAGGGGGTCTCCCCAGAGCAGAGCAGAGGGGACAATCCCCTCCCTGGCCCTGCTGCTCACGCTGCTGGTGACAGCCCAGGACACAGGGGGTTTCTGGGCTCCAGCACATGGTGCTGCCTCATGTTGAGCTTCTCCTGCCCCAACACCCCCAGGTCCTTCTCCTTGGCTGCTCCATCCATTCCCACCAGCCTGGCTTTGTGCCTGGGGTTGCCCCGACCCCTGTGCAGGACCTTGCACTTGGCCTTGTTGCCTCCATGTGCTTCACAGGGTCCCAGCTCTCCAGCCTGTCCAGGTCCCTCAGGATGACACCCCTGCCCTCCAGCCTGTCACCACAGTTTGGTGTCACTGCAAGTCCCTCCCCAGCTTTCCTGCACCCCTGTGAGCTCAGCCTTGGTGTTTATTTGTATTTGTCTATATCTGTTCCCATCCCCTGTTACTCCCCTCTCTGTGTTCCAATAAACCTGCTCCAGTTTTCATTTCCAGCCTTTAAGTCTGTCTTCCTTAATCCCCTTTTACCTTCCCTTGGGAGGGGGGGTAACAGGACAATTCTGCCCTCTGCTTTTTGCCTCACCCTGACCACTAAAAGGGGGGGAGAAGAGTGTTTGGCACCTTCTCTTCCTGCAGCAGAGCCCACGAGGGCACAGGGATGTGCAACAGCAGCTCTAAGGGCACCTCTGGGTGTTTCTGCTCTGGGGTTTGGGGCAGGATCCTATAATTGACCCACTCACCACAACCTGCCCACCCTCCTGGGCCAGGTAGGTGATGGTAGCAGAGGTGAAGTTGAAGTATCCAGCCTTGAGGGGCCTGAGGACCACGGTGTGGGAGACGTTGCTGGCGCTGAGAGCCCCGCGTTAAGGAACAGGGGAGGTTGGGAATGTTGGGAGGACAGAGGGAGGCTGGGGAGTCATGGGGGGCTGAGGGGCAAGGGGGAGATCTGGGAGAGATTCCCAAGCAGGAAAGGATACGGAGCAATCCTGTCCCACTTGACGTTGAGCATCCCAGAGACGATGCCAAAATCTTCCGGCGGGAAAGAATCATCCGAGAGCTCCACGTCCAGAGCAGCACTGGGGAGAGGGGAGAACATGGAGCTCTGCTCCTGGGGACTGCCCCAGGGAAGGCTGGCAGCTCACAGTCATGGGATGGGTTGGAGGGACCTTCAAGATCATCCAGTCCCACCCCCTGCACGGGCAGGGACACCTCCCACCAGCCCAGGCTGCTCCAAGCCCCATCCAACCTGCCCTTCAGCACTGCCAGGGATGGGGCAGCCACAGCTTCCCTGGGCAACCTGGGCCAGGGTCTCACCACCATCACAGGGAAGAATACCCTCCTCATGTCTCACCTCAATCTCCCTCTCCCAGTTTTCATCCCTCCCCCTCATCCCATCCCTCCCTGCCCTTGTCCCAAGCCCCTCCCCAGCTTTCCTGGAGCCCCTTCAGGCACTGGAAGCTGCTCTCAGGTCTCCCTGGAGCCTTCTCCTCTCCAGGCTCAACACCCCAACTCTCCCAGCCTGGCTCCAGAGCTGCTCCAGCCCTCCCAGCATCTCCGGGGCCTCCTCTGGACTCTCTCCAGCAGCTCCATGTCCTCCCTGTGTTGGGGACCCCAGAGCTGTTCCCAGCCCTGCAGGGGGTCTCCCCAGAGCAGAGCAGAGGGGACAATCCCCTCCTTGTCCTCCTTGTGTTGGGGGCAACAGAAGTTCTACAGCAGGTGGAAGAACTGGTTTTTGAAACACAAAAAGGCACCAGGAGATGACAGGGACAGCCCAGGATGGTGCTGGGGAACGACAGGGAGGGAGCAGGAAGGGGAAGGCAAAGCTGAGAGGAACTGGAAAAGGGGCAGGAAAGCAGAGGGGGAAAAAGAGCTGACAGGGCCAGGAAAGGGAGGCTGAGGGGGAGGGGATGGAATGTGAGGGGACACGAGAGGGGCTGCAGGTCCTGGAGCAGCCACGAGGGGAAAGGAGACAGGGGGGAAAGGAGGGGACAACAGAAGAAGCAAAAGGCAAAGGACAGAGCCAAAGCTTCAAGCTCTCGTGCCAAGCTCAGGGCTGGGGCAGCCAAGCCCCTCATGGAGCCCAGGAAGTCCCAGACACCCCCACATCTGCTCCTGATGCTGGAGCCTGGAGGGGGTTTTACCTGGAGCCAACGTTGTAGATGTTGTACTGCAGAGTCAGGTCCTTGCCCTCCACTGCATATCTGTTCAAGAGGGACTTGGAGGCCAGGAGCCTGGCCCCTTCCTCACAGTGAGCCACAGAGAGCAGGGCACACACAGCAAGGAGCAGGAGCTTCATCTGGAAGCCAAAGAAAACAGAATGTCCTTAATCATTTCGTTGCTAAAAGAAGAACAAGACAACAAGACAGTCTGGGTGCAGTGAGAGAACTCGTGTGTCCCTCACAGGAATTCTGCTGAGGGATCATCCCAAGCTGGCAGAAAGTCACTCTGGCCCCACATGAGTCTGTAGGTGCCCCTGAAATCCTGGTGCATTTTCCTGCAGAAGGTAAGAATTGACCCAGAGTGTCCCAGCTCAGCAGGCAGGGAAGGAAGGACAATTCCTCCCTTCCCAAAGCCCCAGCAGGAATCACTGCTCTTCATCACGTCTCAGAAACTGGCAAAAGTCTCAGATCACAAACTCTCTTCTAGCAAATTTCAGAGAAGCAGGTTTGACAATTGACAGTTTCTCCAGCTGTAGAAATTAAGAGTTAATTGCCCTTGTGAAGCACGGCAGCTTCCCAGCACTACGTGACACAGCACTTCGTTCCATCAGATTCCCTGTTCTCAGAAAGCACCAGCCCCTCATCCCCCACATCTGCTGCTCTTTCCTGCTCAGCCACTGAGGAGCCACCAACCCCGTCCAGCGGCCGCACGGGCCCAAGTCCCGGGTTCGGGCCACGTGTCCCAGCGTCCCCGAGCCCAGCATCGCTGGAGCTGCCCTGAGAGGGGCGAGGGGACCACACGGTCCTTGTACCATGGAATGACAGACTGGTTTGGGCTGGAAGGGACCTCAAAGCTCATCCAGTGCCACCCCTGCATGGGCAGGGACACCTCCCACCAGCCCAGGCTGCTCCAAGCCCCATCCAGCCTGCCCTTCAACACTGCCAGGGATGGGGCAGCCACAGCTTCCCTGGGCAACCTGGGCCAGGGTCTCATCACCTTCATTGGAAAGTATTTCCTCCTCATGTCTCACCTGGATCTCCCCTCTTCCATTTTAAAGCCATTCCACCTTGTCCTCTCACTACAAGTTCTTGTCCCAAGCCCCTCCCCAGCTTTCCTGGAGCCCCTTCAGGCACTGGAAGCTGCTCTAAGCTCTCCCTGGAGCCTTCTCCTCTCCAGGCTCAACACCCCAACTCTCCCAGCCTGGCTCCAGAGCTGCTCCAGCCCTCCCAGCATCTCCGGGGCCTCCTCTGGCCTCTCTCCACCAGCTCCGTGTCCTCCCTGTGTTGGGGACCCCCCAGACCCCGCACCCCGCGCTCCCACCCGGGGCTGCCCCGCCCGAGACCCGCAGGGACGCTCAGACCCACGGAAAACAACGGCCCCGCCGGGCCCAGCGGCCCCGGGACCCCCCCCCCCCCCCCCCCTCTCACCGTCCCGGCGCTCCCGGCACGGCCGCGTCAGCGCACGGCACCGGAAGTGCGTCAGACCGGAAGTGGCCCCTGGCTCCGCCCCGGGGCGCGCTGGGAAGTGGAGTCCGGGACCGGGAACCGGGAACCGGGACCCGCGGGGCCCGGAGAACAAAGAGCAGAGCCCAGCCCAGCCCAGCCCAGCCCAGCCCAGCGCAGCCCAGCCCAGCCCAGCCCAGCCCCGCCCCCAGCGCTGCGGGGTTTGCAGGCACCGGCCGGGCCGGGACCCGGTTTTCCCTCGGGGAGAAGGGGCAGGTGGTTCTGAACCGCAGAGCAGAGTCATGGAACGGTTTGTGTTGGAGACCTTTAATACCACCCAGTCCCACCGTTCCCCCAGCCCTGCCCAGTCCCCACTGCCCCACGTCCCTCAGCACCACATCTTGGAAACCCCTCAGGGATGGGGACTCCCCCCTGGGCAGCCTGGGCCAGGGCCTGACAACCCTTCCCAGGAAGGAATTGTTCCCCAGATCCAACCTCAACCTCCCCTGGGCACCTTGAGGCCCTTTCCTCTTGTCCTGTCACTTGTTCCCGGGGAGCAGAGCCCGACCCCCCTGGCTCCAACCTCCTCTCAGGCAGCTGCAGAGCCAGCAGGTCTCCCCTCACCTCCTGGGCTCCAGGCTGGACACCCCCAGCTCCCTCAGCTGCTCCTGCTCAGACTTGTGCTCCAGCCCCTTCCCCAGCCCCGTTGCCCTTCCCTGGACACGCTCCAGCCCCTCCATGTCCTTGTGCCTGGATGCTGCACCCCAGTGACCCTGTGGGGGAGGCCCGGGGGTGACGCTGCTGCCCTGGGAGAGAAGACAAAGCTGCCAAGCAAGGACGCAACACAGGAAGGCAGAAGAAGGCCACACCTCCCCTCCCCACCTGTTCCTGTGATTCTCCTCTCATCTCCTTCTTGCAGAGCTGTGGGAACAACGAGGCAGAGAGAGGTGCCCTCCCCCCTGAGCCTTCAGCTGGTGCCAAGGACATAGAGCAGGAGCCCGAGGACCAGCAGCGCCCGCAGCAGAACCTCAACCAGCAGCAGCAGCAGCAGCACGAGTGACACCAGGAGAAGCAGCAGCACAGCCCAGCTCAGCAGGGCTGCCAGCTGCATGGAGCAGCCAGGGAGGGGAGGACGAGGGCAGGGCAGGGGATCCGGGCTGAAATCATCTCACACGGGGCGGGAGCCCTGACCCCAGAGCTCTCCCCTCGTGTGTTACTGACCCTGTGCTGAACTGACCCCACCCCAGGGGGGCTCCACCCTTCTGGTTCCCACAGATTAGGAAACGTCAGGGCCTCCCTGGTGCCAAACTGGTGCCAAAACAGAAAGCTACTGGGTGGGATGTTCCCTGCTGGTGGAAGCCTTGTGGGGTCAGGTCCCCTGTTCCCATCTTTCTCAGGCAGCTGCCTGCAGGTCTCTGGGGTTAGAAGGGCCACAGATCCCCTCCTCTGAACACACATTCCTTCTCACACACTGTGCTGGTTTGGAGGGTTTTATTAGAGGGACCACCCAGGGGTGGTTCTGGTAAGAAGCTGAGAAGCTCCCCCAGCTCCAAAACCAGCCAAGGAGCCACTGGAGAGACACAACGGATGCACCTCTGGGATCAACATTTGAAAGAACTGAGATAAAACCTGAGCAGGGAGCGGAGCTGGAGGGGTGAGAGCAGAGCTGGGGGGAAATCCTGAGGTTGGTGAGGAAGAAGGTGCCCGAGCAGAAGTTTCCCTGCAGCCCATGGGGAGATGGCAGCTGTGCCCCTGCATCCATGGAGGAACGTGGTGAGACATTCCCTGAAGGCACCAGGAGGGGTGGACTTGGCCACTGGACTTGGATTTTGTGACCAGTGGACTCGGATTTGCTGCCAGTGGACTCGGATGCTGCAGCTGTGGAAGCCCCCGGGCCAGGGGAGGTGCCTGTTCCCCAAGCTCCCATGACTCTGTGGGCAGCGCTGGAGCAGCTCCGGGGCTGGTGGGAAGGACTCATGGAGGAGAGGTTGGTGGAGGACTCTGCCATGGGAGGGACCCCGTGGGGAGCAGGGCAGGACTGTGAGGAATCCTTCTCCGTGAGGAGGAAGGAGCAGCAGGAACCACCAGCCTGTGAACTGACTCTAAACCCCATCCCCATCCCCCTGTGCTGCTGGGGGGAAGGAGGGAGAGAAATGGGGAACAAAGTGATTTGGGCCAGGAAGAAGGGAGGGGTGGGGTGATGTATGTGGGCCCTGCTCTGTGTGTCCGTGTCCTGTGTGTGATTGAATAGCATTCAAGTATTATTTTTTCCCCCAGTTGAGTCTGTTTTGCCCGAGACTGTAAATGGGGAGTGAGGGAAGGAGTGAGGGAGGGAAGGAGGGAAGGAGTGAGGGAGGGAGAGAACAAACCCTCCTCATCCTTGTCTGGACCCACAAGCTCCTCGTGGGGTTTTTCCTCCCCATCCCAGGGTGAGGGGGGAGTTGGGTGAGCGACCACGGGGCTGGTTCTGTGTTGTTGTGTTGGGCCCAAACCAACACACAGATGACCCAAAACCACACACACAAATGATCAGCCCATGGATCCACCTCTCCAGAGCCCCAGCGACCACCTCGTGCTCTCTCTGCAAAGTTCTCCACTCCCAGCCTTTGCCAACAGCTCTCCAGGTTCTCTCTTCCTTCTGTCCCTGCTGAACCAGGCAAAGCTGACCCAAGATGCAGACTCTGGAAAGCATCACAGGGCTTAAATGATTCTATGATGAGGACCCAAGCAACCAAACACTGAGAAAATACCTGTCCTTAGCCTAAGGAGCTCAGAGCATTTCTCAAAGAAGAGGCTTGAATTTCTCTGCAAAGCACCTTACTCAAGCAGAAATTGGCTGTCAGATGTTTATACTTTTTGTATATATTTTTCTTCCTGGCTGTTGGGTCCACGTAAGCTGGAAGAAACAGGAGGAAGGGAAAGCCTTGTTATTGAGCAGAAAAAATTGGAGGGGGGGGGAATCATAGAATGATGGCATTGTTTGGGATGGAAAAGACCTTTAATACCATCCAGTCCCACCGTTCCCCCAGCCCTGCCCAGTCCCCACTGCCCCATGTCCCTCAGCACCACATCTTGGAAACCCCTCCAGGGATGGGGACTCCCCCCTGGGCAGCCTGGGCCAGGCCCTGACAACCCTTCCCAGGAAGGAATTGTTCCCAAGATCCAACCTCAACCTCCCCTGGGCACCTTGAGGCCCTTTCCTCTTGTCCCATCCCTTGTTCCTGGGGAGCAGAGCCCGACCCCCCCTGGCTCCAACCTCCTCTCAGGCAGCTGCAGAGCCAGCAGGTCTCCCCTCACCTCCTGGGCTCCAGGCTGGACACCCCCAGCTCCCTCAGCTGCTCCTGCTCAGACTTGTGCTCCAGCCCCTTCCCCAGCCCCGTTGCCCTTCCCTGGACACGCTCCAGCCCCTCCATGTCCTTCTTGTCCTGAGGGGCCCAGACCTGCCCCCAGGATTCCACAACTTCCCGGACAAGCTGGAAACTTTTTTAGGCCCCCCCGGCTGTCAAAGCGCAAAGGCAACTGGTTTTGTTCCCTTCTTTCCCTGCAATTAACTCTGAACAACCGGGCGGGCCCGACAAGGTGCCCCGTGCCAGATGGGGATGTCTCACAGCCGCAGGCCGAGCTCTGCTCCGAGGGGACAGCAGAGCCCCCGGGGCACCGGGAGCCCCTCGGGCCCCTCCGCTCCCCCCTCGGGCCCCTCCGCTCCCCCCTCGGGCCCCTCCGCTCCCCCCTCGGGCCCCTCCGCTCCCCCCTCGGGCCGCGGCCCCGGCACGACCGCTCCCGTCATGCCCCGCGGCGGGCGAGACCACTCGGCGGGGGGGGGGGGGGGGAACTGCCCTCCGCGCGGCCCCAGCGCCCTCCCCGCTCCCGGAACAGCCCCGCATGGCGGCTCCGCCGTTCTCGGGGCGCACCGGGAGGGCAGCGCCCCCCCAGACCCCCCCCCCAGACCCCCCCAGGGCTCCCCCCGGACCCCCCAGTCCCCCCCCCCGGACCCCCTTGGCCGCCCCGGCCGCCGCGCATGCGCAGTGCCTCCCGGGGCCGCCGCGGCTGCAGGCGCCGGGGTCTCGCCTCTCACCCAAACCTGCTGGCGGCGCCGGGGGGCGGGGAGGGGGCGGGTCCGAGCCCTCTGATTGGGCGGCGGGCCCGCGAGGCGGGCCGCGATTGGTCGGTGCGGGCGGGCGGCGCGTAGGGTGCGCCGGCAGGGGGGGGGGTGCGGCCGCTCAGGCCTCCAGAAGGTTCCGCCGCTCGAGCCGCCGCGATGCTGGGGCCGCGGCCCGTCCTCGTGCTCAGTGAGTGCCGGCCCGGGGGGCCACGGGGGGGGGTCCCTTCCCTCACACGCGCCGCCGCCTCCTCCCGCCGCCCCGTGCGGGGTCCCGGGCCCGTCCCGAGGCGCTTCGGCCCCGCGGGCCCCGCTCCCCGCGCGGGAGGCCTCGGGGCACCGGCCCCAGCGCTCAGGGAACCGGCCCCGCCGGGCCTCGGCTTCTCCCGGCCGCTCCTCGGCACTTTGCGCTGGGCTCGGTCCGCCCCGGGAGGCTCTCGCCGCCCTCCACGATGGGGGGGAGTTTCTTTCTGCTCGAGTTTCTCCCTCTCGTCTCTCCCGCTGCTTTCTGCCCAGAGAAAGGGGAGGGCTTTTACCTCTGCTTTTACCCCAGAGCCGGGCAGTGGTGGCCCTGGGGTGCCGGCCTGCACCCCTTGTTCTTTGAGCCATCGAACGGTTTGGGTTGGAAGGGACATTAATGATCATCCAGTCCCACCCCTGCATGGGCAGGGACACCTCCCACCAGCCCAGGCTGCTCCAAGCCCCATCCAACCTGCCCTTCAACACTGCCAGGGATGGGGCAGCCACAGCTTCCCTGGGCAGCCTGGGCCAGGCTCTCCCCACCCTCACAGCCAAGAATTCCCTCCTCAAATCTCATCTCCATCTCCCCTCTTTCAGCTTAAAACCATTACCTGCGAGTGACTCCATTATGAGAGCAGAGCAGCAGGATCCTCTCCCTGACCTGCTGATGCTGCTGCTTTTGCAGCATCCCAGGACAGGGCTGGTTCCTGGGCTGCCAGTGCACGTGGGCAGCTCATGCTGAGCTGTCCTCACCCAGTTCCTGGTGCTGCTTCTGCTGTTCCTTTGTTCTGCCTTACAAATCTATACACACAGACATCCACTTCTGAATTAAATCTATGCCCGTCCAGTCTCAGCATGTAAGAAAAGCAAAGCACCAAGCCCAGGGATTCTTTAGGAGAGACCCTTTTGACAGTCCCCAGATATAGTTGTGAGTCTGTGGCACAGCAGTGCCTGCTCACCCCCGGGTGCCAAAGGCTGAGCAACACTTAATTGAAATCTAAAACTTAATTTTAAACTATTGCTCTACTTTCTCTGTGTGAGTATCTGTAACTTTTTTGCCTGGGAGCTATAGTGCAGCAGCTCCAAGGCTTTGTGGGCTCTGGCAGGTTCTGGTGTGTCACTGTTTAATATTCTTGGGGGAATCTTTCAGAGTTGCAAAGTCTTGAGTGATGATGCTAATCAGGAATCCTGTTATAATAAGAAATGTTGTTTGACACTCTTCTATGAATGCCCTGGTTTATGGCAGCTGTGGCATTTATATCATAAACTGGGAATTCAGAACTGGTCACATGGAGTGTGTGTAGCTGAGAGGGTGTCTGGGATATTGTCACTATCACTGTTTCAGCCTTGGCCTTGTCTGTGAGATCCAATTAAAGTTCTATTTGTGCTTTAATATTTTGGGGTTTTTTTCTGTGTGTTTTAGGTCAGAATATGAAACGTGAGTCTGGAAGGAAAGTCCAGACTGGAAACATCACTGCTGCTAAGGTACCACATTCTCATGTCAGGCTACTTTGGTTTAGTGGTGGGGTTTCTTGTTTGTTTTGTGTGGGGTTTTTTGTTGTTTTTTTTTTTGGGGGGGGGGGTTGTTTTTGGTTTTTTTTCTTTAAATGTGTCTGCATGTGTCTCTGTCTCTCTCTCCCCCATCTGTCTGTCTCTGTCTCTCTCTGTCTCTCTGTCTGTCTCTGTCTCTCTCTGTGTCTCTGTCTGTCTCTGTCTCTCTCTGTCTCTCTGTCTGTCTCTGTGTCTCTCTCTCTGTCTCTCTCTCTGTCTGTGTCTCTGTGTCTCTCTCTCTTTCTCTGTCTGTCTCTCTCTGTCTCTCTGTCTCTGTCTCTCTTATCTCTCTCTCTCTCTCTCTCTTTCTCTGTCTCTCTCTCTTCATGTCTCTCTCTCCCTCTCCATCTCTCTCTGTCTGTGTCTGTCTGTCTCTGTCTCTCCCTCTCTCTATTTAAGAGGCAAAGCTGGATCTGAACCAGGGGTTTCTCAGTCTTTATGACTCCAGAGTAGAAGCAGTATAAGAAAGAAAATTTTCCCTGTTCACTCAGGGGTGCAGTGTGACCAGATGCCCCCCTGACCTTCCTCTGCAGCACCCAGAGGTGTGATCATGTTCCCATCTCATTTAGCTGCTGATGCAGTTTGGTGCCAGGGCTCTTAGGATCCCTGTGTTCTACTTTCCACACAGTCCTTAACTTCTGCTGCATCCCAGCAACTGCAGAGTTGTTGAGTCACTTATACTTTGCAGTGGCTGCTTTTTTTTCATGCAGATTGTAGGATTTTTCAGACTTTTTGACACCCTCCTGCATTGCCTCATTTCTTTTCTTCCTCCTAGACCATTGCTGACATTATCAGAACATGTTTGGGGCCGAGAGCTATGATGAAGGTAAGACCTTGTGGTGAAACACCTGTGCTGCAGGCTGGAAAACATTTAGTAGAGACTGTAGTTCTTGAAGTGCAAATGTTGCTTCTCTGTTGGTTGCAGATGCTTCTGGACCCCATGGGGGGGATTGTGATGACCAACGATGGCAACGCCATCCTTCGAGAAGTGAGTTTCTCCTCAAGGGTTGTCTTGCTGAACGTGGGACTCAGAGTCCTCCAGGGACAGTCCCAGAGCTGCCAGGCCCAGTTATTTCATCTTCTGAGCCAGCAAGCAATGAGCACTGGTACCAGGATGGGTCCTTACTGGGGAGGTGTTAAATACTTCAGCAAACACTCCTCACATATAAGCAGGTTTGATCCCAGGGTGGTGGGTTTTCTTGAAGGTTTTACAGAAGTGATGTAAATTCTCTGGTAATTGTTTTGCATCCAGAATGGTGGGGGTTGGGACCTCTAGAGATCATCCAGCTAAACCCCCTGCCAGAGCAGGATCACCTACAGTAGATCCCACTGGAACATGTCCAGCTGGGTTTGGAATGTCTCCAGAGGAGACTCCACAGCCTCCCTGGGCAGCCTGTCCCAGGGCTCTGTCACCCTCACAGGAAAGAAGTTTCTCCTTCTGTTTAGCTTGACCCTCCTGTGCTCCAGTTTGTGCCCATTGCCCCTTGTCCTGTCACTGGGCACTGCTGAGAGGAGCCTGGTCCCACCCTCCTGACCCCCCTGAGATAATTGAGTTTATGATACCCCTCCCCAGCCTCCTTTTCTCCAGGCTGAACAGCTCCAGCTCTCCCAGCCTTTCCTCACAGGGCAGATGCTCCAGGCCCTTCATCACCCTCATGTCCCTGTGCTGGACTCTCTCCAGTAGTTCCTTGTCCTTGAACTGGGGAGCCCAGAACTGGACTCAGTTCTCCAGGTGAGGCCTCACCAGGGCAGAGCAGAGTGGAAGAACCTCCCTTGACTTGCTGGCCACACTCCTCTTGATGCCCCCCAGGATGGCACTGGCCCTCTTGGCCACCAGGGCATGTTGCTGGCTCATGGTTTAAATCATTGCTGCCTTCCTGTGCAAGTTAAAATAACATCACAAAAATCATAATCCCTGAAAAACTGTGGGAAGCCCAACATTGTGAAATAAAAGGGCTTGTTATTTGGAAGGGGAAGAAAAACCTTTGCAGTAGTTCAGCAGAATGCCTTTGGTTGTCCCAAGGTCTGGAATTTGTTCCTCTGAGCCATGTGTGAAGTCTCAGCTTCAGTATTTCTGGAATAAAACCTTTCCCCTTGCTCCTGACCAGATCCAGGTCCAGCATCCAGCTGCAAAATCCATGATTGAGATCAGCCGCACCCAGGATGAGGAGGTTGGAGATGGGACCACATCTGTGATCATCCTGGGTAAGGAGGGGGGACAAGATCATAGAATCATAGAGTCTTTAAGGTTGGAAAAGGCCTCTTAAGATCATCAGGTCCATCTGTCAGGGTTAAGGCTGAAATTGGCCCTTTTTGCTCATCAGAGCCTGGTAATTGTGCCTTGGTAAGACAAAAATTCATTAGTTACCAGCCCTAAAATTGATCCTTTTGTTGTTTTTTCACCATGAAAGAGAATGCTGGGTTCATTGCAGAATCCCAGCATCATCTTGTTTGGAAAAGACCTTTAAGATCATGCAGTCCCACCATTCCCCCAAGCCCTGCCAAGGCCACCACTGCCCCGTGTCCCTCAGCACCATCTCCAGGGCTTGGAAACCCCTCCAGGGATGGGGACTCCCCCCTGGGCAGCCTGGGCCAGGCCCTGACAACCCTTCCCAGGAAGGAATTGTTCCCCAGATCCAACCTCAACCTCCCCTGGGCACCTTGAGGCCATTCCTTCTTACCCCATCAGTTGTGACTTCATTGAACAGACCCATCCCCACCTCTTTACATCCTCCTCCATGCTTTGGAAAGTTGTGTTCTTTCCCTGAGGTGGAATCATAGAATAGGGTAGGGCTGGGGCAGCCAAAGCTTCTCTGGGCAACCTGTAAATTAAAGGCACAGTTAATTAGGAGAGAGCAGTAGTTGATGTTAGAGCTCCCTACATGGATAACAAGTACTTCTCTGGTCTTCTGTCTTTGCTCTTGGTTGCTCTACTGACTTCTCTGTTACATTTTGATGTTTTTTTGGGTTCTGTTTTAGCTGGAGAGATGCTCTCAGTTGCTGAGCACTTCCTCGAGCAGCAGATGCACCCGACTGTGATCATCGGGGCTTATCGCAAGGCCCTGGATGACATGATCAGTATCCTGAAGAAAATTGGGTAAGTGTGAGCTGGGGCTGTGGGATGTGGTCATGGGTGCTTCCTCAGGGAATCATGGTGGTAGAATCCTAGAATCATGGAGTGGTTTGGGTTGGAAGGGACCTAGAAGATCATCTAGTTCCAACCCCCCTGCATGGGCAGGGACACCTCCCACTAGAACTTAGAATCTTAGGGGTTGGAAGGGACCTCTGGAGATCAGAGTCCAACCCCCCTGCTGCAGCAGGAACACCCAGGGCAGATCCCACAGGAACACATCCAGATGGGTCTTGAAAGTCCCCAGAGAAGGAGACTCCCCAGCCTCTCTGGGCAGCCTGTCCCAGGGCTCCCTCAGCCTCACAGCAAAGAAGTTTCTCCTCATGTTGAGGTGGAACTTCCTGTGTTGTCACTTGGTTTCCCCTCGTCCTGTCACAGGCACCACTGAACAGAGACTGGCCCATTCTTGACACCCCCCTGCAGATATCTATAGACATTCATCAGGTCCCCTCTCAGTCTTCTCTTCTCCAGACTGAACAGCCCCAGGTCTCTCAGCCTCTCCTCATATGACAGATGTTCCAGCCCCTTCATCATCCTTGTAGCCTGCATGGGACTCTTTCCAGTAAATCCCTTTCCTTCTGGAACTGGGCAGCCCAGAACTGGACACAGTATAATTGGAGAGTGACTCAGTGGGGTTATGACTTGATTATAGCTTGGAATAACGGTCCTGGTGCTGTTTGGTGTTTCCCTTGGGGTCAGCACTCCAGTAGATGTGAACAACAAGGAGATGATGCTGAAAATCATCAAGAGTGCCATCAACACCAAGGCCATCAACCGCTGGGCCGACCTGGCCTGCAGCATCGCGCTGGACGCCGTGAGGACCGTGGAGTTTGAAGAAAATGGCAGGAAGGAAATTGATATTAAAAAATATGCCAAAGTGGAAAAGGTGAGTGTGGCCTGAGCTGTGTCTGACCCGTGGGCCCCTTTCCCCTTCCAGGCTCCCAGTTCGCAGGATGCAGCAGGGAGAACGTGGTGCCACGGATCTACTGTCTGCAAGGTTTTTTGGTCTGTGCCTTTGGTCTTGTTGGTTTATAGTGAAAACAGGGGCAGTTATTTCAACTCCTTCAGAATCTTGGTCAAAAAGATAATTTAAGCTGTTTTATTTTCCATCTGCCAAGCACATGTTGCCTAGGATTGGGATGGGGAGGCAGTTTCTCCAGTTTCTCCACAGCTTTTCACTTCATCTATGTCAACGTGCTCTTAAAATTAATCCAGACTGGGACCTGGATGCATTGGGGCTACTGGAAAGAGTTTTCCAGTCCATGGGATGGATGGAGCAGAGGTTTCTGGAGAGCAGATTGACTTGCCTCATTTTCCCTCTTCCTTTGCCTGCCAGATTCCAGGTGGGTTCAGTGAAGACTCGTGTGTTCTGCGTGGGATCATGGTGAACAAGGACGTCACCCACCCCAGGATGAGGCGCCTCATCAAGAACCCACGCATTGTCCTGCTGGACTGTTCCCTGGAGTACAAGAAAGGAGAGAGCCAGGTAGAGCCAGGCATGGAGTCAGAGTGGTCAGGGTTGGAAGGGACCTCTGAGATCACCTAGTCCAACCCCCCTGCCAGAGCAGAATCACCTACAGTAGATCCCGCTGGAACATGTCCAGCTGGGTTGGGAATGTCTCCAGAGAAGGAGACTCCACAACCTCCCTGGGCAGCCTGGCCCAGGGCTCTGTCACCCTCACAGGAAAGAAGTTTCTCCTTCTGTTTAACTTGACCCTCCTGTGCTCCAGTTTGTACCCATTGCCCCTTGTCCTGTCACTGGGCACTGCTGAGAGGAGCCTGGTCCCACCCTCCTGACACCCCCTGGAGATACTGAGTTTATTATACCCTCCCTTCAGGCTCCTTTTCTCCAGGCTGAACAGCCCCAGCTCTCCCAGCCTTTCCTCACAGGGCAGATGCTCCAGGCCCTTCATCACCCTCATGTCCCTGTGCTGGACTCTCCAGTAGTTCCTTGTCCTTGAACTGGGGAGCCCAGAACTGGACTCAGTTCTCCAGGTGAGGCCTCACCAGGGCAGAACCTCCCTTGACCTGCTGGCCACACTCCTCTCGATGCCCCCCAGGGTGGCACTGGCCCTCTTGGCCACCAGGGCACGTGGCTGGCTCTTGATCAGCCTGTTGTGCACCAGGACCCCGAGGTCCTTCTCCCCAGAGCTGCTCCCCAGCAGGTCAGCCCCAGCCTGTACTGATCCATGGGGCTGTTCCTGCCCAGATGCAGAACTCTACACTTGCCCTTGTTGAACTCCATGAGGTTTCTTCCCACCCAGGTCATGCTGGATGGCAGCACAGCCTGCTGGGGTGTCACCACCCTCCCAGTTTTGTATCATCAGCCAATCTGCTGAGGGGACACTGTCCCTTCATCTAGTGTCAGTAATTAATACATTGATCAGGGCTGGACTCTGCAGTGAATCACAGGGGTTGAAAGGGACCTCTGGAGATCAGAGTCCAACCCCCCTGCTGCAGCAGGAACACCCAGGGCAGGTCACACAGGAATGTGTCCAGATGGGTCTTGAAAGTCTCCAGAGAAGGAAACTCCACAGCCTCTCTGGGCAGCCTGTCCCAGGGCTCCAGTGACCCTGGTCGACACCACGGGACACAGGTCTCCAGCCAGACTCTGCTCCACTCACCACAACGCTCTGAGCTCTGCCCTTCAGCCAGTTCCCAGCCCACCTCTCCTCAGTCCTGTGAGAGATGTCCACAGGTTTTCCTTTAAGACTAGTAAAGCCAACAAATCCTGACAGCTGATTAAAAGGATGAGCAGCAAAAGGCTCTTTCTCTGTGTCCTGCCTCTCAGGGACCTTTTGCACAGGTCAGGGAGTGGTGCTGTGGCATCAGCAGGAAAATACAACTGAGGCTCCAGTGCTTGTGCTCCCTGAAGCAGCTGCAGAGATTTTGTGTCTGAGTGGTGGCCAAGAGCCAGAGACAGACTCTGTGCTTTAATTAATGTTGAACTGACACAGCATCAGAGTTGATTTGATGGGTGTTTTGCAGTGGGCAGTTGTGCCCAGGCAATGTTGGAGGAGTTGAGATGGCTCAGGCCAGGGGGTCTGTGTCCTGGGTGGGGAGGAAGGTGCTCACAGCCCTTTCTGTGCAGACTGATATTGAAATCACCCGGGAGGAAGACTTTGCCCGCATCCTGCAGATGGAGGAGGAGTACATCCAGCAGATCTGTGAGGACCTGGTGAGAGTCAAACCTGATCTGGTCATCACAGAGAAAGGAATTTCTGGTAAGAGCTCCTGGGATCCCTCTTTATGTTGGATTTGTCATGATAAGCTTCATGTGTGTTAAATATTCAGTAACTTTAAAAAAGAACCCAACACCAAACTAAACAACACAACCCCCCTCCCCCAAACCTGATTTTGAACTTGACCCTGGTTTTGGTTTGTTTTTTAGTTTTCTAGAAGGCAGCCCAACATGGCAGGCAGTGAAGCTGGTTCTTGGGGTGCCCTCTCTGCATTGACTCTTCCCATCATGTTTTGCTTTTCCAGTATTTAGAAACAATATCAAAATACAAGTGAGGAGGAGTCTGGCACAGCAAGGAAAGCTGCACTGATTTCCCCTTGCACCTCAGCTTAAGAAGCTACATTGAGATCTTTCTATAATACTTTTTACTTTAAAAGACATACATTTTCATAGAATCATAGAATCTTAGGGGTTGGCAGGGACCTCTGGAGATCAGAGTCCAACCCCCCTGCTGCAGCAGGAACACCCAGGGCAGATCCCACAGGAACACATCCAGATGGTCTTGAAAGTCCCCAGAGAAGGAGACTCCCCAGCCTCTCTGGGCAGCCTGTCCCAGGGCTCCCTCACCCTCACAGCAAAGAAGTTTCTCCTCATCTTGAGGTGGAACTTCCTGTGTTGTCACTTGGTTTCCCCTCGTCCTGTCACAGGCACCACTGAACAGAGACTGGCCCATTCTTAACACCCCCCTGCAGATATTTATAGACATTCATCAGGTCTCCTCTCAGTCTTCTGTTCTCCAGACTGAACAGCCCCAGGTCTCTCAGCCTTTCCTCATATGACAGATGTTCCAGCCCCTTCATCATCCTTGTAGCCTGCATTGGACTCTTTCCAGTAAATCCCTGTCCCTCTGGAACTGGGCAGCCCAGAACTGGACAAAGTCCTCCAGATGTGGTCTCCTCAGGGCAGAGCAGAGGGGGAGGAGAACCTCCCTTGACCTGCTGGCCACACTGTTCTTAATGCACCCCAAGACACCATTGGCTCTCTTGGCCAGGAGGGCACACTGCTGTCCCATGGATCACTTGTTGTCCACCAGGACCCCAAGGTCTTTCTCCATGGGGCTGCTTTCTAGCAGCTCAACTCCAAATCTGTCCTGGTTCATGGTGTCCTGACACTGTTGATCCATCACTGAAGTTGCACAAACCTGATTCCAGACTTGGCCCAGCACTACCTGATGAAGGCCAACATCACTGCCATCCGCAGGGTGAGGAAGACAGACAACAACAGGATTGCCAGGTCAGTGTTGTCTCCTCTCTGGACTCCATTCTGGTTGCCTCGGGTGTGAAGTTCTGGTTCTTCTCTCCCCAGTTTTACCTGTGAGATCCAACCTGCCCCTTGTTTCTGTGCCAGGGCGTGCGGGGCTCGCATCGTCAGTCGCACAGACGAGCTGCGGGAGGAGGACGTGGGCACTGGAGCCAGGCTCTTTGAAGTTAAAAAAATAGGAGATGAGTATTTTGCCTTCATCACTGATTGCAAAGACCCCAAGGCTTGTACCATCATCCTGCGTGGAGCCAGCAAGGAGATCCTGGCGGTGAGTGGTGACTTCCCTCCTGTGCTGGGGTCCAGAAATCCTTGCTGCCTTTTGAGCAGCTGTTGGGTGGGTGAAGCAAGTGCAGAGGGGAGATGGAGATGAGATCTGAGGAGGAAACTCTGCACTGAGAGGGTGGGGAGGCACTGGAATGAATTGCCCCGGGAGGCTGTGGCTGCCCCATCCCTGGCAGTGTTGAAGGGCAGGTTGGATGGGGCTTGGAGCAGCCTGGGCTGGTGGGAGGTGTCCCTGCCCATGGCAGGGGGTGGGACTGGATGCAGCAAAATGGCTCCTTGTGTGTCCTACCTTGGTGGTCTCCAGTGATGGTCATTCCAAGGAGGTGATCCTTGGGCTGGAGCAGCTCTGCTCTGGAGCCAGGCTGGGAGAGTTGGGGTGTTGAGGCTGGAGAGGAGAAGGCTCCAGGGAGAGCTTAGAGCAGCTTCCAGTGCCTGAAGGGGCTCCAGGAAAGCTGGGGAGGGGCTTGGGACAAGGGCAGGGAGGGATGGGATGAGGGGGAGGGATGAAAACTGGGAGAGGGAGCTGGAGGTTGGAGATGAGGAGGGAATTGTGGAGTGTGAGGGTGGGGAGAGCCTGGCCCAGGTTGCCCAGGGAAGCTGTGGCTGCCCCATCCCTGGCAGTGTTGAAGGGCAGGTTGGATGGGGCTTGGAGCAGCCTGGGCTGCTGGGAGGTGTCCCTGCCCATGCAGGGGTGGGACTGGATGAGCTTTGAGATCTCTTCCAACCTGAAGCATTCTGTGTTCTGGAGCACCAAGACATTCCCATCCTGTGGGCTGGGCAGGGCAGGCACAACCAGGCTGTGCTGTGCTGGGGCTCCCTGCCCGCTCTGAGCGTGTCCTGCCCTGCCAGGAGGTGGAGCGCAACCTGCAGGACGCCATGCAGGTCTGCCGCAACGTCCTGGTGGACCCGCAGCTGGTGCCGGGGGGAGGAGCCACCGAGATGGCCGTGGCCCATGCACTGACAGAGAAGTCCAAGGGCATGACTGGTGTGGAGCAGTGGCCCTACAGGGCAGTGGCCCAAGCTCTGGAAGTCATTCCCCGGACGCTGATCCAGAACTGCGGCGCTAGTACCATCCGTGTGCTGACCTCACTGAGGGTAAGAGCTGGGCAGGGATTGTCCCCCTGTGCTGGGCACTGGGCAGGGGACACCTGGAATCCTGGGGGCAGGTCTGGGCCCCTCAGGACAAGAAGGACATGGAGGGGCTGGAGCGTGTCCAGGGAAGGGCAACGGGGCTGGGGAAGGGGCTGGAGCACAAGTGTGAGCAGGAGCAGCTGAGGGAGCTGGGGGTGTCCAGCCTGGAGCCCAGGAGGTGAGGGGAGACCTGCTGGCTCTGCAGCTCCTGAGAGGAGGTTGGAGCCAGGGGGGTCGGGCTCTGCTCCCCAGGAACAAGTGACGGGACAAGAGGAAAGGGCCTCAAGGTGCCCAGGGGAGGTTGAGGTTGGATCTGGGGAACAATTCCTTCCTGGGAAGGGTTGTCAGGCCCTGGCCCAGGCTGCCCAGGGGGGAGTCCCCATCCCTGGAGGGGTTTCCAAGATGTGGTGCTGAGGGACATGGGGCAGTGGGGACTGGGCAGGGCTGGGGGAATGGTGGGACTGGGTGATCTTAGAGGTCTTCTCCAACCAAAGTGATTTGATGATTCCATCTGAAGAGGATGGTTCCTGCTGTGTCTCACCCTCACATCAACCATCTTTCCCTGCTGGGGGTGGAGCAGCTTCTCAGGCCCTTGAGGGGGCAGCTCAGGAGCTCTAGCCTCTACGTTACAGGAAACCCCTGTTGAAGTGACCCAGTGACTGGAAGGCTCTTGTTGGGCTTTTCTGCATCAGGTGGGCTACAAACCTTGTTCCTGAAGGTTTGTGCCAAATCTGTAAGCATGGAGAAGGAATTTGCATGGCTTGATGGAGGCACTGGAGCTGAAAAAGAGAACAGGTGTAACTCCTGAGATCCTTGTTTCAGGCTGCTCAGTCTCTTGTAAAAACTCCAAAATTGAGAAACTTCTGATGAGCTTTTACTATTTCCTCAGCCCAAGGTGGGTTTGAGTTTCCAGAAAGTGGATTTGCTGTCACACTCCCTCAGTGGTGACTTGTCCTTCTGCTTCCAGGCCAAGCACACTCAGGAAGGCAGCCAGACCTGGGGGGTGAACGGCGAGACCGGAGCCCTGGTGGACATGAAGGAGCTGGGGATCTGGGAGCCACTGGCAGTCAAACTGCAGACCTACAAAACAGCAGTGGAGGTGAGGAGGGGGTGAGCTCTGCAGTCTCGGGGGGGCTGTGGGGTGAGGGGGGGGGCTGCAGCACCTGAGGAACCCCCACTTGGGATTTCAGGAGGGTTGAGTTTTTGATCCTGTGGCTAAAGTCTGTGGTGTTGGTCCCAGCTTTTCCTGCTTGCTGGGCTGAGCAGGAGCTGCTCCTGGTCCTGGGTGAGAAATCTGGTGCCAGCAAAGTGCTGGAATCTGCTCAGTGGCCCTGGGAGCTTTTGCCCTTGGGACCCTTCAAGCAGCCTCAGAACCACAGGATGGTTCTGGTTGGAAAAGACCTTTAAGATCATCGAGTCCAACCAGAACCTCTGCTCTGGAGCCAGGCTGGGAGAGTTGGGATGTTCAGCCTGGAGAGGAGGAGGCTCCAGGGAGACCTTAGAGCAGCTTCCAGTGCCTGAAGGGGCTCCAGGAAAGCTGGGGAGGGGCTTGTCACCAGAGAGGGCAGTGACAAGACAAGGGGTAATGGTTTTAAACTGAAAGAGGGGAGATTTAGGTTGGACATCAGGAAGAAATTCTTCCCCATGAGGGTAGGAAGGTGCTGGAACAGGTTGCCCAGGGAGGTTGTGGCTGCCCCATCCCTGGAGGTGTTCAAGACCAGGTTGGATGAGGCTTGTGCAGCCTGGTCTGGTGGGAGGTGTCCCTGCTCAGAGTCAGGAGGTTGGAACCTGATGATCTTTAAGGTCCCTTCCAACCTTCACCATTCTATGATTCTATGATCACCCAACTCAAATCATGCTCCTAAGTGTCTCTTAAACAGGGATGGAGACTCAACCACCACCCTGTGCAGCCTATTCCAGTGATTAATGACCCTTCCCAGGAAGGAATTGTTCCCCAGATCCAACCTCAACCTCCCCTGGGCACCTTGAGGCCCTTTCCTCTGGTCCTGTCACTTGTTCCTGGGGAGCAGAGCCCGACCCCCCTGGCTCCAACCTCCTCTCAGGCAGCTGCAGAGCCAGCAGGTCTCCCCTCACCTCCTGGGCTCCAGGCTGGACACCCCCAGCTCCCTCAGCCTCACATGAGCTGCCCCCTCCCCCGTGTTGATGATCCAGTTCTGAGCAGTTTGTGCTGGTGTTGGATCAAAGGCAGCTCCTTGAAGGGACACCAGACACAACTGGTGTCCCCTTTCCAGGGGCTGTCCCTGCCGGGCACCGTGTCCCCTGCACGTGCCCAGATGATCGTTTAACCAAAGGCAGAGGGTGTTTGGGGGGGCTGGGGGGGGCTGCATTCCTGGTGATGAGCTCCTGGCTGGAGCTGGGCCGTGGGTTTCTCTCCCCAGACTGCAGTTCTCCTGCTCCGCATCGATGACATCGTGTCTGGGCACAAAAAGAAGGGGGATGATCAAAGCAAACAGGCGGCGGCGCCAGAGGCGGCCCAGGAGTGAGAGGGGAAGGAGCTGGAGGGAACCACCCTGTCCTGGGGTGGAGCTGGGGGAGAGTCTGTCTGCAGTCGGTGGGAGGGATGGGATTAAAAAACCACCCCAAGAAGGGAGGGGAAAGGGCTGGTGTGTCCTGAGGGTCCCTCGGGGAGGAGATGCTGATGCTTCGTGTCTCCGGACTGTTAAAGTTCTTAAAGAGTTGCCTCCAAAATAAACCACCTCATTTCAGCCTGGTTGTGCCTTCAGTGTGGGTCAGGGAGGAGGGGGGATGGTGGCAGAGGTTCTGCTCGGGGCTGGGTCCTGCCAGGGAGCCCGGGGGTGGGTCAGGATGGGCTGGGACCCTGGGCTGGGACCCTGGGTCACCATCTGCACTGGCCCCCAGCAGGGTTGTCCACCCCCTGCTCTCCCTGCCCACTCCTCAGGGTGCCCCCAGGGAAGGTGGCTCCAGGAGAGACCCCCGTGGTGGAGGGGACAGGGGGGATGTGGGAGACAGTCACAGCTTTCCCTGCCACCAGTGACTTTGCTGTTGAAGGACAAAGTCACAGCATTTCATGTCACTCCCACAGACCACGACTCATTGGGGGCTTTTTACTCTTGTTTTTTAGAAATGTCTGTTTGAACCAAGTCATTTTTGATCAGGTGATTAACAGATCATTAAATACTGGAAACTGTAAATCTCAAGTGAGAAGGATGAGCAAAAGCAGCAACGGGGGGGAAGGAAGAGCAGCAGCTTGTGCTACACTTCACATTCCTGTGACGAGGATTTCTGAGGCAGAAATCATTCCGAAAAAGTTGAATTATTCCTCAAGGTTTACAGTCCAGAATCAAGTTATTTAAAACATTCTGGGCTGTGAGGGTGGGGAGAGCCTGGCCCAGGCTGCCCAGGGAAGCTGTGGCTGCCCCATCCCTGGCAGTGTTGAAGGGCAGGTTGGATGGGGCTTGGAGCAACCTGGGCTGGTGGGAGGTGTCCCTGCCCGTGCAGGGGGTTGGATCTCATAATCTTTCAGGTCCTTTCCAACCCAACCCCATCCCGTGATCCCACCAGCCCAGCCCCACCTCCCGAATCTTTGGGCGGCGGCTCCTTTAAGAGTCCCGGAGGGGGCGGGGCGGGCGCCGCGGTCACGTGAGCGGCGGGAGCCCAACATGGCGGCGGGTCTCGTGCTGCTGCTGCTGGGGGCGCTGGGCGGGGCCGCGCGGCAGGTGAGGGGGGGTCCGGGGGGTCCCAGAGCCTGGGGGGGCTCCAGGAAAGCTGGGGAGGGGCTTGGGACAAGGGCAGGGAGGGATGGGATGAGGGGGAGGGATGAAAACTGGGAGAGGGAGCTGGAGGTTGGAGATGAGGAGGGAATTGTGGAGGGTGAGGGTGGGGAGAGCCTGGGCCAGGCTGCCCAGGGAAGCTGTGGGACCTGCCCTAAAGCTGCTCCGGAGCAGCCGGATGTGGAGCAGCGACCGAGCTTGTTGAGCAACACTCGGGCCGGGCTTTGGTGCTGCTGGGGAAGCAGCTTCTGTGCCCTTCTCTAACCAGGAATTGCTGAGTTCGGAATGGTGCTGGGTGGGACTGACACCACTCACGGAATTACAGACCCGTTTGTGCTGGAAGGGACCTTCAGGCTCATCCAGATCCAACCCCCTGCATGGGCAGGGACACCTCCCACCAGCCCAGGCTGCTCCAAGCCCCATCCAACCTGCCCTTCAACACTGCCAGGGATGGGGCAGCCACAGCTTCCCTGGGCAACCTGGCCCAGGCTCTCCCCACCCTCACAGCACCGAATTTCTTCCTAAGATCTCATCTCCATCTCCCTCTCCCAGTTTCCATCCATCCCCCTCATCCCATCCCTCCCTGCCCTTGTCCCAAGCCCCTCCCCAGCTTTCCTGGAGCCCCTTCAGGCACTGGAAGCTGCTCTAAGCTCTCCCTGGAGCCTTCTCCTCTCCAGGCTCAACACCCCAACTCTCCCAGCCTGGCTCCAGAGCTGCTCCAGCCCTCCCAGCATCTCTGGGGCCTCCTCTGGCCTCTCTCCAGCAGCTCCATGTCCTCCCTGTGTTGGGGACCCCAGAGCTGTTCCCAGCCCTGCAGGGGGTCTCCCCAGAGCAGAGCAGAGGGGACAATCCCCTCCCTGGCCCTGCTGCTCACGCTGCTGGTGACAGCCCAGGACACGGGGGGTTTCTGGGCTCCAGTACATGGTGCTGCCTCATGTTGAGCTTCTCCTGCCCCAACACCCCCAGGTCCTTCTCCTTGGCTGCTCCATCCATTCCCACCAGCCTGGCTTCGTGCCTGGGGTTGCCCAACACAGATCCAGGACCTCTCCTCCCTCTGCAGGTGTCGATGCAGTACAACCCTGGCTGGAACAGCTCCTCTGTGAACCTGCTGCACGTGCAGGCCGTGGGGCCTGGTGACACCCTGCACTACATCTGGAGCAGCATCGGGGCCCCCGCGGTGCTGCTGGTGGCCACGGAGGGCAGGAGCAGTTCCCTGCACATCAACTGGACCCAGCTGCTCTCGCCCACTCCTGCAGGTGCCATCTGGATCGACCCCCCCAGCAGTGTGGTCTACTCAGCTGCCATTGTTTTCACCAAGGTACCAGAGAGGGAGGTGACCTTGCTCTGGGAGAGCTGCCCCGAGGTGGAGGGGACATGGGGGGTTCCAGAGCTGTTGGTCTTCAGCTTTCCCAGCTGCAGCAGAATGGCTCCTTGTGTGTCCTGCCCTGGTGGTCTCCAGTGATGGTCATTCCATGGAGCTGATCCTTGGGCTGGAGCAGCTCTGCTCTGGAGCCAGGCTGGGAGAGTTGGGGTGTTGAGCCTGGAGAGGAGAAGGCTCCAGGGAGAGCTTAGAGCAGCTTCCAGTGCCTGAAGGGGCTCCAGGAAAGCTGGGGAGGGGCTTGGGACAAGGGCAGGGAGGGATGGGATGAGGGGGATGGATGAAAACTGGAAGAGGAAGATTGAGATTTAGGTGAGATATTAGGAGGGAATTCTGGGCTGTGAGGGCAGTGAGACCCTGGCCCAGGTTGCCCAGAGAAGCTGTGGCTGCCCCATCCCTGGCAGTGTTGCAGGGCAGGTTGGATGGGGCTTGGAGCAGCCTGGGCTGGTGGGAGGTGTCCCTGCCCGTGCAGGGGGTGGGACTGGATGAGCTTTGAGTTCCCTTCCAGTTCAAACCATTCCATGGCTCTATGATTCCAAGGTGCCTTGAGATGTTTGCCCAGGGCAGCTCCTGTTTGGTTTCCTCCCCCTCCCCGTGGCAGCTCCTGCCCACGGACCACAGCACAGGGTGGTGCTGTCCCTGTCTCATGGCCCCTCTCCCCTCCCTCCTCCCTAGGTGTTCGAGTACAGCGAGACCCCAGCCCTGCAGGAAACCTTCTACCCCACCTACGACCTGTCCGAGTTCTCCTGGGACAGCATCAACCACACCCTGAACCGGGCGGCGCTGACGGCCGAGCTGGCGGGCGTCCCGGCCTCCCCCCCGGGGGGCAGCTTCTCCAACGGCAGCCTGGCCTTCCGGGTGAGCCCCCGGGCCTGGGAGGGGCAGCTGCTCTGCTGGGGGCTGGGGGAGCAGGAGCTGGGCTTCTTCAGCCTGGAGAAGACTCCGGGAGGACCGTGCAGTGACCTGATGCCTGGAAGGGGCACACGGGAAGGCTGGGGAAGAGCTGCTCAGCAGGGCCTGGAAGGGTGGGACAAGGGGTGGTGGTTTTAAGGTAGAGAAGGGGGGATTTAGGTTGGATGTTAGGAAAAAGTGCTTCAGTGTGGGGGTGGTGGGTCAGTGGAACAGGTTGGCTGGAGGGATATTGAGGGCCCTGTCCCTGGAGACATTCAAGGTCAGGCAACCTGAGCAGCCTGGTCTAGTTGATGTCCCTGCTTCTTGTAGGGGGGTTGGACTAGAGGACCTTCAGAGGTCCCTTCCAACCCAAGACATTCCATGATTCTATGATAATATCGTGTCCCAGGCACCTTCTGGAGAGGGAAGGTTGCTCCTTGGTGCCCCCTGACCCGTGTCCCCTGCAGGTGACAGCCTACGGGGCGGGCGGCCGTGACGAGCCCCTGCCCAGGCTCCTGCACACGGCAAACAGCTCCAAGGTGGAGTTTGTCCTGGCTGGGGTGGCCCCGCGGGGCAACAGCTCCCGCTTCCTGCTGGAGGTGGCCACGGTGGAGGAGGCAGGGGTGGTGCAGAAGCTGCGCTCCTCGCGCTCCATCGACGACGAGTTCACCCCCACCGTCTTTGAGGTGAGCCCCTGGGCCAGCCTGTCCTCCCCACGCTGCCTCACCCCGGCGTGGGGCCCACCCTGCCCTCACCTGGCCTCCCGTTGCTCTCCCTCTGCCAGATGCTCTCCCTGGAAGCCGAGGCCCAAAACAGCAGCTCCAGGCTCAGCTTCCTGCAGTGGAAGGCGACAGCCTACGGGTCCCGGAGCCCCCGGCGCGAGGACGGCATCGAGTGCCGGGCACGGGGGCTGAGAGGGGGCAACTGGACCCTGCCCGTGTCCAGCATCATCCCAGCCTACTTTGGGGAGGGTGTGGGCAGCACCTACACCGTCAGCGCCATCAACATCTCCTTTGGGGGAGAGGATGGGAAGGTTTACCAGGAGAAACGTTACCTGAGCTGGTGAGCGGGGCCCGTTGGGCGTGGAATGATGTTCTCCCAGTCACTGGGAACCCGCAGCCAGGGGAGCTGCCAGGGTGGAGGGTTTGTCTGTTGAGTAACTGTCTCCTTTCAGAGAATCACTGAAGGGTTTGGGTTGGAAGGGACCTTAAAGATCCTCTAGACCCACCCCTGCATGGGCAGGGACACCTCCCAGCAGCCCAGGCTGCTCCAAGCCCCATCCAACCTGCCCTTCAACACTGCCAGGGATGGGGCAGCCACAGCTTCCCCGGGCAAACTGAGACTTTTCAGAAGTCTGTGTTTGCCTGTGATCCTGTAGCAAGGAGCTTTCCAGTTTATTGACACATTCCCTCCCCCAGGCTGGGCGACCCTCTCCTGCCCTGGTTCCTACTAAGTAACCTTGACCTGACCCTGTCAGGGTAGGAAGCCTCAGATATTCCAGCCCTGGGTTACAGCTGCTCCCCATCTCCATGGCTGATTTCCTTCATCCCCTCCTGCAGGTCGGCACTGCTGGGCTTTGGGCAGCCCCCTGAGGACACCTTCTCCCCCCTGGTCATCTCCATCATGGCTGTGGCACTGGGCACCCCCACGGTGGTGCTCCTGGTGGGCAGCTGCCTGGTCCTCTGTGCCCAGAGGAAACGCTACTCTGAGTATGAGCCCATCAACTGAGTGGGATGATCCCTGCAGAGGACTCAGGATCCTTCTTTGTCACCAGGGAACAGCCATGGCTGCTGCAGGGGCTCCAAGGCCTGTGGTCTCCTGTGTCCTCCTCTCTGTCCCTGCAGTCCAGCTCAGAGGGGACATGGGCAACATCTGCAGCAGTTGCCCGGGCTGTGTGTCCCTCTGTCCTGCCGGGAGGTCCTGCCAGGTCCTGTGTCTGGTCACGCTTCTTCTCTGCTTCCTGCTGATGCATCCAGCCAAGGGAAGGGACTGGGGGGAGCTGGTTGCCTGGAGCCACTGCAAGATCCTCCTTCTGCCACGGGGTAAAACCGCTGTTGTCACGTCTGCAGCCACGTGGGGCTGTGTCCTGTGTCCTGTGTCGCTCCTTGTTTCGGCGGCTCTAACCAGGGACGGGGCTGGAGGACACGGCGGGGGGCTGAGCCCGCTCCTGCCACTCTGCAGGCAGCTTTGCTGCTTCTCACCGCGCTGGGGGCATCCCAGAACAGCCCCCCCAAACCCTGCTGGGGCTCACGGACCCCTCAGTCCCCGGAGGGACTCCCAGTGCCCCTTTGCAGCCCCTGCCTGAGCTCAGGGACGTCCCCTCAGCCCCCAAAGCACCGACGCAGCCGCGGTCTCCACCGCTGGCTCCTCAGGGAGGTGCTGTCAGGCGCTTGGAGCCTTGGGGTGAGCGTGGTCGGGGGCTGCTCGGTGCTGGCAGAGGTACCACCTCACTTGGGGGTCGCTGGGTCTCCACGTTCTCCATCACTGACTCGTGTTTGACCAAATAAAGTGGGTTTCCAAGAGGTTTCCTGTGGAGACGCGGCGCGATGGGTGAGGGGGAGGAGAGCAGCTCTGGGCTGCAGGTGCTGGAGCTCGGCAGGAGCCAAGGATGAAAACAACCCCGAGATGAGGAGGGCTCCCTTCCCTGGGTCAACGCTGGGATGGCTTCACCAAGCAGCCATGGGGGCAGCAGGAGCCCAGGCTGACCCTGCTGGGTTGTCCAAAGGGTCAGGCTGATCCTGTTCCCTGCCGGGGCTGGGCTGCAGTGGGGGAGGATCCAGGGACAGGAGGCTGGACAAGCCACCCCGGGGAGGATTTAGGGATGGAGGAGCTTCTCCTTCCATTCGGTGGCCCTTTAACTGGTTTGGGTTATGCCCGAGAATTGGAGAACTCAGGGAATCAGACTCACCTGGGGCTGGACTCCCAGGGGCTCCTTCGTGTCTGCAGAGGGTTTTGTGGTGGGACCCGGTGTCCTGGGGTGGCTGCCCAGCCCCAGCCCGAGGCAGCAGCCAGCCTGGTGCCACCTCACCCCTCCCTGCTCTCCTGGCTCCTTCCTTGGGGCAGGGCTCCCTCCTGCCTACTCGGTGAACTGGTTTGTGAACCAGGACTTGAACCTCCACCAGAAGGAAGAGGAGGGACAGGCTGGGTGGGACAGGTGACACAGCCACGCAGGGAGCCAGGAGCAGGATGCAGGGCTGGGAGTTGGAGAGTTTGGGGGAAAACATCATTTTCCCCCCCTTTCTTTGGGGCTGGGTGATGGAATCCCAAGGGTGAAGCTACAAGTCCTGGCAGCCACGAGTCTACCCCAGCCTCCCCAAACCAACCACAGAGCCACTTGGTGAAGGGCTTTATTGGGCAACACCAGCTGCAGCCAGAGGTTGGGCAGATCCCACCCCATCCTCACGGAACAGGGCTCACTGGGTCTTGCTCCAGCCTCTGTTCACCCTCCTGCAGGAAACTCCCAGCAGTGCAGAGGGCTCTACAGCTCCACCAACACCCTGCTGGGGCTGGGCTGGGTCTTCCTCCACCCCTCCCCACCTCAAGGCTCCCAAGGGAGGGTGGTGAGGTGGGCTCGACCCCTCTGCACCTCCAGGCACCTCCTCTCCCTCAGCCCCAGTACCGCAGTTTGGCTCCTCTCTCCTGGGGGCCCTCCTGGGGCTTTGGTGTTGCCACAGCAAGGAGGTTCTCGGGCTCCAGGACGAACATGCTGTAGAGGTTCCAGAGCAGCATGGCCAGGAGTGGCAGGAAGGTCATGCTGAAGCCGAAGGCGCGGAAGGAGCGTCCCATGGCGTAGGACAGCCAGAAAATCAGCCTGGAGGGGCAGGGAGGGGCAGGGTCAAGCCTTGGGGACAGCTTCTCTAGGGGTTCCTGCCCCAGAGAGGGTTTGCCAGGCATGGCTGCTGTGGCAGGTGGGATGAGGGATGGAGTAATCATAGAAACATCGAATCATCATCAAGGTTGGAAAAGACCTTCAAGACCATCAAGTCCAACTGTCTGCCCTTCAACCCCTGATCCTTCCCCTGTGCTGGCTCTCCTGGCCTGGTGAGGATGGAGTTTGCACCAAGTCATGGTGTTTGCCACCATGGACAGACCATGTTTGCACCCTGGGCACTGCCCTGGTAGGGTAAAGGATCCACTTCACAGAATCATGGGATGGTTTGGGTTGGAAGGGACCTTCAAGATCATCTAGATCCAACCCCCTGCATGGGCAGGGACACCTCCCACCAGCCCAGGCTGCTCCCAGCCCCATCCACTTACCGGGAGATGGCAAAAAGCCCCGTGAGCAGAGGGATGAGCTTGAGGAGCTCCTGTGGGAGGTAGGTGACCAGCACAGCCATGTTGAAGAAGTAGAGGATGAAGAGGTGGATGGACTGGGAGACGAAGGTGCGGTGGATCTCCACCTCCCTCTGCAGCTCCCCAAAGGGCTCCAGGGCAGAGAAGCAGAGGCGGGAGATGCCGCTGACGATCATCCCTGGGGGGCAGAGAGAGGAGCTGAGCAGGCACCCATGGGGGGCTGCACCGGGGACACAAGGGCTGGGGAAGGAGCAGAGGGATCCAACGGGGTGGGAAGAAGGCAGGAAAAGTCAGTCTGCTGATCCTGGTGGGAGTGCTGGAGCTGCAAAGAGCTCATCCTGGGCTCCTTGCTGCTCCCCCAGGACCAGTGCAGCCCAGGGGAGGGGGTGAAGGGCTCTGTACCCCAACCCCCCTGGTCTCTGTACCCCAATCCCCTGGTTTCTGTACCCCAACCCCCTGCTTTCTGTACCCCAGCCTCCTGGTCTCTGTACCCCAACCCCCTGCCCACTGCTCTGGTTTGAGAGGGCACAGCAAATGTGCTGGTATCAACAGGAGGAAAGAGAGAGAGGGTCTTTAGGACCCCGAAGGAGCCTGGAGGGTTGGAACAGAGAGGGGTCCGGATTCCCTCCTAATTCCTGCCAACCTCTGTAAAACCCAGAAGAAAAGCCCAGCCCTTTTCCTGCCCCCTCTTCCTTGTGCTGCTGTGCTTCAATTCACCAAGTGCTCTGCACAATCCAACTCCCTTCGGTGCTGGGAGGAGCTCTGGACCCCTCACCTGAGCTGGCCTTGCTGCAAGGGACCCTCACCCACCTATTCCTGCCATCATGGGATGGTTTGGGTTGGAAGGGACCTTCAAGCTCATCCAGTCCCACCCCCTGCATGGGCAGGGACACCTCCCACCAGCCCAGGCTGCTCCAAGCCCCATCCAACCTGCCCTTCAACACTGCCAGGGATGGGGCAGCCACAGCTTCCCTGGGCAACCTGGGCCAGGCTCTCCCCACCCTCACCCTCCACAATTCCCTCCTCATCTCCAACCTCCAGCTCCCTCTCCCAGTTTTCATCCCTCCCCCTCATCCCATCCCTCCCTGCCCTTGTCCCAAGCCCCTCCCCAGCTTTCCTGGAGCCCCTTCAGGCACTGGAAGCTGCTCTAAGCTCTCCCTGGAGCCTTCTCTTTGGGATTGGTTTTGTGTATGAACGTAAGTTCATAGATTTGCTCCTCAACCCACGTTGCTCCCCTTTCCCTGTTCCAATAAACCTGCTCCAGTTTTAATTTCCACCCTTTAAGTCTCTCTTCCTTACTCCCCTTTTATCTTCCCTTGGGAAGGGGGGGGGTAACAGAGAGGGAGGTAACAGAGAGGGGGGTAAAAGAGGGGAGGGTAACAGGGGGCTTAGGGTAGGGAGGGGAGTAACAGAGAGGGGGTAATGGGGGGGGTAACTGAGGGGGGTAACAAAGAGAGGGGTAAAAGAGGGGGGGTAACAGAGGGGGAGTAGCAGAGAGGGGGTAATGGGGGACAGCGGGGGGGTAGCAGGAAGGGGGTAATGGAGAGGGGGGCAATAGAGAGGGGGGTAAAAGAGGGGGGTAACAGAGAGGGAGGTAACAGAAGGGGGGTAAAAGAGGGGAGGGTAACGTGGGGGTAATGGGAGTAACAGAGAGGGAGTAACGGGGGGGGTAATGGGGGGGATAACCAAGAGGGGGGCAATAGAGAGAGGGATAAAAGAGGGGGGGTAACAGAAGGGGGTAAGAGAGAGGGGGGGTAACAGAGATAGGGGGTAAGAGAGAGGGGGGGTTAAAGAGACGAGCGTAATGGGGGGGTAACAGAGTAAAAAAGAGGGGAATAACGAGGGGGGCAACAAAGAGAGGGGGTAACGAGGGAGTAGCAGAGCGGATAACAGGGGGGCAATAGAGAGGGGGGTAAAAGAGGAGGGGTAAGAGAGGGGGGGTAATGGGGGATTGGAGGGGTAACGGGGGGGTAACACGGGGGGGGTAGCAGAGAGGGGGGTAGCCGAGAGCCCCCCTGCCCCCAGCCCGAGCCCCTCACCCAGCACGATGGGGAAGGTGGCGAAGGTGGCGCAGCGCAGGGCGTAGAGCAGGCGGGCGCTGGGGGTGGGCAGCAGGGGCGCGTCGAAGGGCAGGAAGGCGTAGGCGCCGTAGAGGAGGCAGGGGCAGAGCAGCAGGGCCCCCAGCACCGAGGCCACGGCCTTCAGGCCCCCCCTGCCGCAGGGGCAGCAGGGCCCCGGGGGCTGGGGTTTGACCACCAGCCCCTCGAAGCCCGGGGGGTCCCTGCAGCGCGAGGGGCCCCTGGGGAGGAAGGCCTGGTGCTCGCGGGGGCTGCTGCTGTGGGGCACGGACCCCCCCGAGCCCTCCAACCGGGGCCGGGGGGCCGGCTGCCTCTCCTGCCTGCCCGGCGGGCGCTCGATGCACAGCGGGTCGATGGGCACGAAGACGTGGGCAGCCACCAGGGGGGCTTCCT